>NW_026914138.1:1200000-1869083 GCF_034315485.1 Pezoporus occidentalis | reverse complement strand
GTCCTGCAGCAGCGAAGTCTTCCACATCAACCACAATTGGGAAGCAAGTTGGATGTAATCCTCGTTCCTAATCCTGCCCCTTGTGCAAATGAAGCTGATCTCTGGCCTTCAGCATTCCTGGGAGTCCTGGACGTTGTGAAACGGTGGATGATGGGATCCCGTTCCGAGGTTCGGAAGTCAGCTAATCGGGGACGTGTTTATTTACACGATTGATGGGAATCATCGCTTTGTGAGCAAAAAGTGAAGGGAAGCAAAGGCTTTGGGGCTTTCATCGTTTGCTGAGCGCAGCTGCTTCTTCTCAGCCTCCTGATGTAGGGAAGAGCTCCCAGACATGCCAAGGAGGAATGAACTCCAGTGCAGACACGCTGCCCTGGGCCATGCTCCACCTCTGCCGGGTCAGAGCGGCTCCCATCGCCACAGCCCTGCTCTGATTCCCTGCCGCATCCCTGTGGGAGCATCGCTGAGTGGAGATGCACAATGAGCAAGCTCTGCACCAGCCCTGCCCAGGCCTGGGGTGGGTGTCTGGGAGGTCCTGGTACCCCCTTGGGGCACCCCAACGCGGACACACCGAGCCCAGCCCCATGGATCCTGCCCTGCAGGTCTGGAGTGGTTCCATTGCAGGGCAGAATTCCCACAGAGAGGGGCTCCTCTGCACAGTAATGGGGAAATGCTGATGTCTGATGCCCACCCTCCAGGGAATCCCTCTTCAAAGCCCTCAGCACTGACTCCATAGGGAAATCACCCTCCTAAACATCACACAGGGTGGCTTTTAAGTGGAAATGAATGTTTTTTCACCATTAGATGGAGCAGATATAATCAAGCAGGGACCACAGCCGTTGTTAGCTTGTACCTGACAGGCAGGGATTACTCCATTGTGCTCTGCTGTGGTCTTCATTTCCTCTTGCTAAGAAGCTGATAACCTTTGCTTCCCCCATCCCAAATGTGTTTTCAGAGGAGCTGCTCACTCTATGGAGCTTGGGGACAAATAAATCCTAGGAGTGGCTGCTAGGCTAAAGAGGGAATATGCAGAAGGGTGACAGACTGTGCCTATGGCTGCCAGGGGTGTGGAAGAGGCACAACACCTCTTTCTGTTTGCCCTTAACCTTTGTCTTTATGCTCTTGAAGTGGAAACTGCACCGATTCCTATGGGAGGTCACTGGATGCATCCAGCAAGGGTGGATCTCGCCTATGGTCCTATGCTGAGCACGGCTTGGGAGAGCTGGGGCCCAGCTTGGGAGTGTCTGAGGCTTCCATGAGCCCCATGGTGTCAGCATTTGCAATTCCCTTCGCTGCTTCATTCACGTCACACCAGAGCCTGGTGCAAGGCATTGTCCTTCCTCCGCAATGGAACTGTTGATGGCCAAAAGGAATTCAATGCCAGTGGAGCCACATGGAAACATTAACCCTTAAACCTCGGCTTGGGGGGGGCACCGAGCAGTCAGAATGCCCTGGTTGGGGTGGCAGGGAGAGGTTACAGCTTCCCCTTTGGATGTCTATGCATGAGGACTGCGTGGCTCCGGGACACAGCTTCCAGATACGCTGCCCCACCAGTGTCCAGCACAGATTCCATGGTTGATGCAGGGTGATGGGATACCCCTGCCACAAGCAAGGAAGAAGAACCCAGGCTTGCCTTGTCTAGCAAAGCAGTTCTGGGTTGGGATTCCCACTCTTGGAAGTTGATTTCAGCCTTCCCCAGGGACAAGGGATGGATTGAGCATGGCTAAGAGCAGCGTGGCTGGTTTGGTTCCTTAGGCTGCAGGTCTCTCCTTCCATTTACAGAGGGAGAAGGTTTCTGATGGAAACAGGCAAAACTGGGTATACATGCTGGAGGCAGGAGCTGGATGAACTCATGGAAGGGTGATGAGCTGCCAAACAGCTTCCTGGTGGCCAGCAAGCATCCTCCATCACCCCGTGTCTCCCTGTTTTCCAGGCTGAGAGGCTGTAAGCAGTGGGGTGGTGCAGGAGCCCTTGTGTGGGCTCTCTGATCTGCAAGGGTTCAACATCCTCACATCCATCCGGTGCTGAGGTTGAGGATGTTGAACCATGCTACGGTTCAACGAGGAAGGGATAAACATAGGAATGATGTGTTCAGTTTATGCATTTAATAAGCGGTCTCCATGTCATTCTCTGGGCAAAAGAAGCAATTTTGCGACAATATATATTAAATATACATATATGTATGGTATAGATGTACATTTATACATATCTATTGTATTTATCATATATAGAATATATTATAAACAGTGTTGCCCCTGTCGCCAAAAACACGCTCCAAGGACACATCTGCACAGATGTGACACCGACACTGCTGGTATGCTTATGAAAGAGAGCTACAGGGGGAAAGAGGAACCAGGGGAAGTGAACCTGCCTATTGGGCTGCTGCTGACCTTGCCTCATCCTCCTGCCTGCCACCCTCTCCCACAGGAGCAGCCTGAACTAATTAACCCTCTCACACTCCATAATGAAGGCCAATAAACACCTAATGGCTTTGCTTGAACAACCAACCAGGCACAGGCCAGAGGAAGCCCCTGGTCCGGTGGTGCAGTGCTGGGGTGCACAGGGCTGGGGGGTCCCTGCTTCTCCCCTCTGCACCCTTGAGCCAGACCCCCTTGCTGCAGAGTGGGGTGCAGTGCTCAGTGCTGCAGCCCTGCGCTTGCTGCTCTTGCCTTGCCTGGCCATGGGTCACCTCCCTGCAGCCCAGCTCTGATGGGAACACACTCCAGAATCCTCTGCTTGAAACAGGGCACCAGATGGACTGCGTTTCCCTAACCTCTAGCTGGTTCCAATGTGCAAACAGTTAAGATCATGATGTTAACATTTTCTCGGATGCTTTTATGTGCATACGAAATACTCTCAAAGAATGTGCTTTTGAATGCAAGGTTTATCCAATTGCAGCTTTCCTGGAGTTTATAAAACCATACAAATATGTTTTCAGGGTGTCTGAGATGCTGCTGGCCTCCGTGTAGTAAACTCTGAAGCCCTTGCAATGGAATGTAACTGCTACTGCATCGGAGATGTCTCTGGAATTCTTATGATGAGGGAAATGCACTGATTCTTCAGTCCTGTGTCTGCTCACCTCTGAAAGCAGTTAATACGTGGCCCATGTCTGCACTAAAACCTCCTTTTGCTTTCTGCCAGGGGCTAAAGGCTTGGCTTCTGCAGACGTGAATGGATCTGAATCAAAGGCTAAAATCCAACTCAATAGCTCTTTAGTGGACTGAGTTGCTTCGCTTATCTCCCAGCAAGCATAAGACCAGAGCTCTCTTATCCCTCATGGCAACTTCAGCCTCTTGTAGATGGTGAGCATTTACTTCTTCCCTGGCTTAACTGAAAACCTGGATCAAGAAAAAGGAGGTAAATGGAATTCAGGGGTATTCCTTTAAAGACATCTACTGTTGTACTTTTGGAATAGAAAAGATGGGAATCTCCTAGGTCTGCTGTGTGAACATGAAGGCGAAGCATGGAAATGTTCACGCGTAACCTGTTTCCAGGAGATCCATGCGTTGCATTGCAGCATTTTATGATTCCATACATAAATAGTTCAGAATTAGAGGCTTATTCAAAGGTGGTGAATTCGAATAACATGGTTAAAATTACATGACAAGAGTACATGAAACCATAAAGGAAGGGAGTAAATTCCAAGGCCAAGTTGGACAGAGGCTTGGTGTGAGGTGTCCCTGCCCGTAGCAGGGGGTTGGAACCGGACCTTAAGGTCCTTTCCAACCCAAACCACTCTGTGACTCTGTGTTTCCATGCTCCCAGCAGCTTCCCCACCAATCACCTCGAGTGATTGGATTCCTCCTGCGCTGCTGGTGGGAATCCATTCCATCCTTTCCCCTATGCAAGGAGCCACTGAGCTTTGGGATGCGGTTTGTGCCCAAAGCCGCAAGAAGCCTGTTTGAGCAGTGGGATAAGCCCCTGGCTCCCACTGCTGAGCTCAGCTGCCAGGAAAGTTCCTCGGGAAGCAGCACAATCTTTGTTTGGCCATTAAAGCAGAGAAAGAGCCAGGGAATCTTAGGAAATGCTTGAAACGATTAGGTGATCTTAACTCTAAGGAGCTAAACAGATGCAAAGCAATTCTCCCCCCCGTCCCCCCCGCCCAGCCCCTCGTGTTGCTGTAGAATGTAATCTCATTTCTAAACACACAATTACAGCAAATAAAAAGCAAAGAAAAGAATAATTAATTTCTGCTTCCTCATGCAAATCCTCGCACCAATCATTTAGGGATCAGGGGCGCTTCAGCTTCTTGTGCAAATTCCAAACTGAAGGCCTGGCACAGGGGAAAAAAAAAAAAGAGGGAAAGAGCAAGTGAATGGATTTACTTTTCTAAGAACCAGAATTAACAAAGGTTCCATTTTGCATGGTTCTGCGCCTGGCCAGACAGCCCTTGCTGACAGGCTCTCAAAAAACATGTGTTGGGCTGTTGAAAAGGCCCCAGTGTTGACTGACAGACAATTGAAGTGACAAATTGTTCCATTGTACTTGGCAGGGAGAGCGCTGTATTAGATAATTAGGGCGAGGAGGGAAGCGGCAGGTCACAGGTCAGAAGACACGTCTGACCCTGCTTTCTGAAAGCCCTGAATGGAGCCCGCACCCGGGAACGCAGCGTGATGCTTCTCCTTCCTTTGCGATGATTAAGAGCTAACGAAGATGGAGCAGGGACCCATGGGATCCAGTGGTACCCAAAGCATCACTCAGCCATGCAGCGCACAGCGCTGGGCAGCCTTTGGCGTGGGTGAAGCGGTGAGGATCCCGTGGGAAGACACAAGCAAACAGTGGAAACGGGCTGAGGAACGTGCTCAGACCCACTCGCACCACACAACCCGGGAGCATCTCGGCAGGTCCGTGGTTTGAATTGGTAGCAAAACACACAACATCCAGTGCGGAATTCCATCCCAGGGCATGGACGCCTTCCTCATGGAGCCCGTGCGGCTCAGTCCGTGGGCATCAGCACGACCAAACTGCTGGGGTGTTTTTTTGCTGGCTGCAAATAGTACAGCTAATAATTATTGAAGCCTCTCTCCCACCATAGAAATGAAATATGGCATGGAATCACAGCACAGCTAGTCCATTGAGAGCGCTGCTCGGCTGAGTAATACCAATAATTCAAAACAGATGAGCCAAAGGCTCGAGCACTATAGACCCAGTATCCCGATGTGCCCTGACCCCAGGAACTCGCTGAAAGTTACCTTGAGACTCGCCAGAGCTCTTTGTAACTTCTGTGAGGGTTATTTATTGCAAAGTCATAAATATTTGCTATGGATTTTCTCCATCAATCGCCAGAATGAATGAGGTTAGAAGAAATTTATGTCCTCGGATTTTGGGCATGTGTTTCTCAGGCCGGGGAGGAAAAAGTGGGATCTCCATTGTGCAGAGGACAGGCTTTGGGCCCTGTTGCTAATGAATTCCCTTCCTCAAATGGTTTAACATGCACAGTACAGTTGAGCAGGGGGGAGCGAGGGATGAAATCTCTCTTAAAGTCCTCCATAAACTCATTTATGGGGGAAGGAAAAGACTTTTTCCCAGTTCTCCTGCCTGGATGACCTTCGAGCCCATTGAAAACCTGACACTGGGGAGCGGTGGTGCCCAGGAAAGAATCTACCTCAGTTCTCTGTGCTGACCTTTCATGGTCCCACATCACCCCATATCCGTGAGCATGGACTGGGATGGGGAATGGGCATTTTGCCTGCACCCTCATTTTAATCCCTGTGAGAGCAGGATCCTGCACCTCCTTTCCAACTGCTGTGAAGTGGTTGCATGGGACACGCTGGCAGCCTGTGTGTCTCTATGGTGATTCACACAGTCCCATGTCCGTCTGTCCAGCCACCCAACAGCTCCTGAAAAGGTTTGCATGAATGAGCTGATCTAGCTTTGTTTCTGCTCCCATGGCTTGCCCTTTACCCTCTGGCCTTTGCCCAGCTCCGTGGCCAGGGGAGCGAGCGTTTGGCCACAGATCACTGCACATCTGGCCAGATGCTCCCATAGACACAATGAGCTGGGGCAGGGGCAGCACCAGACACAGCCCCTTTCTCCTGCTGCCAAAAGACTTCAGTGTGGATCCATCACTGGCAAAATGGATACTGCTTCCCCCATATCCATCCTGCTTCTCTTCCATTGTGCCTGTGTGATGCAGCAAACAGAGGTCCGGCCAGCGCTGGCTGCCCCTGCACAGTGAGCCCTTGGGTAGACCTGGCAGCTCTCAGCTGGGGCAAGAGGATGCTGCGGGGCTCTGCAGGGCCCTGTGTGTGCTGCTAGGCTGAAGAAGTGTAGCCCCTTGGCTTGGCTTCATCTAGGAGCTTTCTCTTGCCTGCTGATGAGGCTCCTTCCTGGGTCTTGGTCTGTTGCAGTGCATCCAGTCACAGGATGCTTTCACATCCCTCCTACCCCTGAGCGATGCCTGGCACAGACCAGGTTAAGGAGCTGAGTGTCCTGCAAGCAGCCGACAGGCTGGAGAAGGTATTCCCAATTGCCTCCTCTTCTTCCACATGTATCCCTAGGAAGAAACAGCCTCCTCTTTCACTTCTTGCCCGTTGCAATGGGGGAGTCTGTCCCGTGCAGCTGATTGCAGTTTCCCTGCTCGCAGGTCATGGATGAGCTGGGAATGCCGGAGCCCGGTGTGGATTTCGTGGTGTAGCTGCATGTCTGTTAGCATCCAGATCACAGTGACAACACATGCAAATCCAGTGTGTGCTCAATGAGTCTGTGCTGGGTAATGTGGTAGTGGGAATGGTTGACAGAGGGAGCATGACACCAGGAGCTATTTGCTCAATCAATGATTTACCAGATGTGTACACTGTACTAAAGGCTTGTAAACATCCTTTAATGGCCAGCTGTAAATCCAGGCAGGAGCAGTGCCAGCTTCATCTCCATTGGACGTGCTTTAGGAACAGCAGCGAGAGGGCTCTGAATCACTGCGTTATGGGCTCTGTCAGCTCTGCAATTGTGTATGTAAATCAATGAACTGAAGTCCTTAAGCCAGAATTATGTGGATGTCAGGAAAGGTTTTATGATCAGCAGCTTTTCCTTCCCTGGCTTCCCTGCAGTTTCTTGTCTGCCACATCTCCAGAACATGGGCTTTCCATCCCAGTGCCCCAAGTGCATGCCTGTGTTTTCACTGACCAAGTTGGAAGTCTCTTTTGTTAACCGCTGAAGCAAAGCGTCATTAGCGAGAAGTGTGGAGCGTGCACAAAGAGGAACTTGCCAAATTGCTAATAAGCAGAAACTCCATCCATCTTAATGAGGCAGGGTTAAGAAAATAGCAACCTAGAAGACACACAATGGAGCCTTTCCAGGCTGTTTATTTATTCCTGTTAGGAAGAGGTTCAGACACTCCATCGCTGGTGCTGCTCGGAGACTCTCGCGTGGTTTCCGAACCGAAGGCTGCTTCTGCTCTTGCGAGTCGTTCATCGTGAACAAGTTAAGTAAAGAAGGGGATGGATGGTTCAAAGGAATGGTTGCAGGGAAGGTGAATATCTGGCCTCCAGACAGATGAAACGACACGCTGGTTCCAGGCCAAGCTTGTGCTGGGCAGCAGATGAAGCGCAGTGCTCGTGGTGGGAATGGGAACCGGTGCTGTGGGCTGGGGAGGGGATGCTGCGTGGTGCTTGTTATATAAAATCAGAGAATCCCAGCCTGGTTTGGGTTGAAGGGACCTTAGAGCTCATCCAGTTCCAGCCGCTTGCCATGGGCAGGGACACCTTCCACTAGAGCAGCTTGCTCCAAGCCCCATCCTTGAACCCTGCCAGGGATGGGGCATTCACCACTTCTTTGGGGAACCTGTGCCAGCACCTCAGCATCCTCACAGGGAAGAACTCCTTCCTTATATCCAACCTGGCCTTCCCCTCACTGAAGCAGGCACAGGTCCCTGTCTGCTCCATCACCATGGGCCTCATCTCGCTGTGATTTACGGCTCCCTGGGGACCGGCACCACTTCCCAGGTTTCCGTGGCAGCACGGAAGGGGTTTGCACCATTCCTAGGTGCCTCCACACCTGTGATCCCAGCCACATACTTCTTTTGTTGGCTAAGGAACGACTTGCAGCCCTATTTCACACGAGCAGCTCAGCTGCTGGCTATTTTACAGCGCTCGCTGTATGTTATTCAAACTTTATATACATTGCAGACCCTCTCAGCAGCCTGCACCTGGTCTGGGGCAAAGCTGAGCCTCAGAGAGAAGAATGTGCTGTAATGCAGCAAGTTATTACAGGATAAATATTTATAAGCCCCTGTAAATATTTGCCATCAGTTCCCTCCTGGGACGAGGGGGCAGACGGTCAGAGTTTCAGCAGTGCTGAAGGCATTAGCTGTCGTAGTTCTTTATGTGCTATCTCAGCTAGTAAAGCTTTTGTTGATTGTGCTGTTCTAGCATTTAATGGTGCTAATTTCACACTAGCAGGAGACAGCGGCTGCAATTGCTGCCTGCCTCGATCCTGGCCCTGCTTGATGGCAGCATCCTTTGCTTTGGGATCTAAAGCAAATACCCCCTTGGGAGCCCAGGAGCTGTCCTGCTGCAGGAGGAGGTGTGACAGCCCCATGGCGCTGGGGTGATAGAGGATGTCCCATGTGGGGAACGTGGCGGGTGGCTGCATCCCTTCCCTGGAGCAACGTGGGTACCACGAGCCCCGGCTGGTCTCATCTCCACCATCACTGCCGCCTCTGTTGGGGCTGGGATGGTGGGAAACCATAGCAGAAATGCCAGGGCAGGCAAGGCCATGACTCCTCCATGCCCTCAACCGCAGCAGTAAAACAATGGGCCCTGGGCCCTAGCGCTTGTGGATTGTTGCACGGGACTATTTGGGGGCTCCACTTTGCTGCTCATGCACGAAAGGCAGTCATTTGGCAAAAATCAGCTCAGTTAGCAGGCATTGTTCCTAAAGAGCCCGGAGCTGAATGGGCTCAGGGCTAATATATTCTATTATCCCACGCCTGCCTCTTTCCCGGGGTGGCACGGAAGGAAACGTGCATTCCAGGGCTGTGCGGGCAGGGCAGAGCAGGGAGGCCAGGAAGGGGTGGAAGGGCACGTCCACCCCAAGTGTCCCTTCGATGCCGAGTGCTCACTGATGGGGGATGTGGATATGGATGTGGATGCGATGTGAATGTAGTTAGATATGGATGTGGGTGTGGATGGATGTGGATGTGGATGTAGATATGGATATGGATGTGTATGAGAATGGATGTGGATGGACGTGGATGTGGATGTGATGTGGATATGCATAGATGTGGATGTGGATGTGATGTGAATGTGGATAGATATGGATGTGGGTGTGGATGGATGTGGACGTGGACATGGATGTGGATGTAGATATGGATATGGATGTGTATGAGAATGGATGTGGATGTGATGTGGATATGGATAGATGTGGATGTGGATGGACGTGGATGTGGATGTGATGTGGATATGCACAGATGTGGATGTGGATGTGATGTGGATGGATGTGGACATGGATGTGGATGTGGATGAGAATGGATGTGGATGGATGTGATGTGGATATGGATAGATGTGGATGTGGATGGATGTGGATGAGAATGGATGTGGATGTGATGTGGATATGGATAGATGTGGATGTGGATGGATGTGGATGAGAATGGATGTGGATGTGATGTGGATATGGATAGATGTGGATGTGGATGGATGTGGATGAGAATGGATGTGGATGTGATGTGGATATGGATAGATGTGGATGTGGATGGATGTGGATGAGAATGGATGTGGATGTGATGTGGATATGGATAGATGTGGATGTGGATGGATGTGGATGAGAATGGATGGGGATGTGATGTGGATATGGATAGATGTGGACGTGGATGTGGATGGATGTGGATGTGAATGGATGTGGATGTGATGTGGATGTGAATGGATGTGGATGTGATGTGGATGTGAATGGATGTGGATGTGATGTGGATGTGAATGGATGTGGATGTGATGTGGATGTGGATGGATGTGGATGAGAATGAATGTGGGTATGGATGTGGACATGGATGAGAACGGGTGTGGATGTGGATGGATGTGGAGAAGAGGGATCTTTGGTAGGGACAGAGTGCGTGGTCCAGCAGGTTGTGGGTGAACAATGGAGCCAGGAAGCAGTGCAGTTAATGGGACTGTTCAAAGGGGAGGGGAGCACTGGGGAGAGACAAAATGGGCACATTGCAAAGCCTCTCATTATTCCATAAGAACACGTTCACCCCTGTGGGAGCAGCAGCAATAAATGGCTGTAAAGCAAAGCGAAACGATGACATTAGAGACTATGCAGAGATTTCACAACCAGTGGCGACGTAACTGTGAATGGGAACGGCTGCACAGGCTTCCCTCTGAAAAGTTAATGCCCAGTTTGGAAGGGGTTTGTTGGAAGAGCAGCCCTTTCTGGGCAGCTGCTATTTAAGAGGCCTTGTACTGTGTATTAAGCAATTTAGTGGTCTAGACCAGAGCTGTTGGCTTTTTTCTGCCTTTTTTTCCCTTCTGCTTTTTTGGGTTTTTTTTGTGCTTTTTGGTTTTTTTTTTTGAAGAAAACCCATTTTCTGGGCAGTTGTATTCCAGTGGACAATTCCTTCCGGGATTCCCACCAAGGCTGCTGCTGGGGATGTGGTATCGGATACAGAAGAGAGAGGGGAGCCAGCAAAAGGCTCTTCCTGGGTTGAGTTCAAGAACTGTCCAGGCTCTGAGCGTGGATGGGTTTTGCAGCCAAACGCTGTCCTGTAGCCTTCCCACTTGGATCAGGAGCATTGGCCTGTGGCCTGGTGAGGGTACAGCCAGCCCAGGGTCAGTGCGGGGTGCTCCAGCATCACCCATCAGTGCAGTGCCCATGAGAAGGATGGTTTCCATGCTCCGTGTGGACTCAGCTGAGTCCCCATCCTACCTATGATGTCTCTATCACTGTCATGTTTCTATGGCACTACTCAGGCTGTAGTATGCTGCTGTCACACAGAGGATGCTGCTGTCACACAGAGGATACAGCTGTCACACAGAGGATGCTGCTGGGAGAACCAGAATCCTGACTGGTTTTATCACAGTGTTACTGCTGCCTTTGGAGAGCTCCCCAACTTCCCAATCAGTTTCCCAAGTCCCCATCCTATCTATGATGTTTCCATCACTATCATGTTTCTGTGCCTGCAGGGACGCTGCTGTGTTTTCTACATTCTCATGAGATGTCTCAGTGTTTCTAAACTGATTTGGGTAAAAGCATCTTCTAGGCTCTCAGAATTTCCCAAGGGACGAGAAGTCCATTCTGCAGCAGTTTCTTGGTGCTTTGCTCCCGTTTCTTGAGCCCAAGCAGCAGGAGAGGGTCTGCTCCATCCAGCTGCCTCTTAAGCTGCTGGCACCTATGTCGTAGGCTCCTCTGGTTTACTGCTGAATTCTCCACTTCATTAGCAGTGCTAACTGGCCTCTCTCTTCTGCTAGCCCACAGGTGAAAGTGGCTCTTTCATGCTTCCAGGCAGCAGAGCCTCTTCCATTTACCTCTCAACGAGGTGTAGTTCCTGTCTTAAACAACACGAGCTGTTGAAGCAAAAGGCAGCAAGAGTAACGGGAGCGTTGTATGAGTTCAGAGGAGGGAGCTCAGGGGAGCTCCAGGGACACGTGGGCAACCCGATGGCCAGATCTTGGGCACATGGGGACTGAGATGGCTCCTTCTGCCCCAGCTTGTGAGGAGGGCCACAGCGTGCCCAGCTCTTGGCTTTGGAGGGCAGCAAGGCACTGCAGGCCCTCGGGAGAGCAGCAGCCCATGCCTGCCCACTGCAGTGGGATGCGTGGCTGCACCTGTGGCCTGAGAAGCTGGCAGGAGCAGTCCCCCCATTGAGCTCTGGACCTGGGGCTGACAATGCTGCTCATCCACTCTACACATGCCCTTTTCTTGTACAAAGTGGTGAGGGACTGGCACTGCTGCTGCTGGGGAGCAGAGGATTCTTCTGTGGGACTAAAGGTGCTGCTGAGAAGCAGAGGATGCTGCTGGGGAGCAGAGGATGCTGCTGGGGAGCAGAGGATGCTGCTGGGGGACTAGAGGATGCTGCTGGGGGACTAGAGGTGCTGCTGAGAAGAGCAGAGGATGCTGCTGGGGAGCAGAGGATGCTGCTGGGGGACTAGAGGTGCTGCTGGGGAGCAGAGGATGCTGCTGTCACACAAAGGATGCTGCTGGGGAGCAGAGATTTCTGCTGGGAGACTAGAGGTGCTGCTGGGGGACTAGAGGTGCTGCTGGGGAGCAGAGGATGCTGCTGTCACACAAAGGATGCTGCTGGGGAGCAGAGATTTCTGCTGGGGGACTAGAGGTGCTGCTGAGGAGCAGAGGATGCTGCTGTCGCACAAAGGATGCTGCTGGGGATCAGAGATTTCTGCTGTAGGACTAGAGGTACTGCTGGGGAGCAGAGGATGCTGCTGTCGCACAAAGGATGCTGCTGGGGTGCAGAGATTTCTGCTGGGGGACTAGAGGTGCTGCTGAGGAGCAGAGGATGCCGCTGTGCGCACAGCGGCTGCTTTCACACAGCTCCCGCTGCCCCCGCAGGACCGGAGCCCTCTTTCCCAGGTGCGATTCCTCTTTAAGAAACAGACCAACTTCCCTCCTGGTTTGTCGTTGTTTTTTTTTTTTTTTCCCCAAATTCCACAGGTTTTGCTGGAATTCGTCCACAGGGAAATCCCTGCACGGCCCAGGCCAGCTCCTCGCGCACATCTGCAGCCTCGGAAAGCCCTGCAGCCCCGCCGCTCGCACACGGCACCTGCCGGTGAACCGGGACCCGCTGGAGGGGGGGGACGGGGGACGGGGAACGGGACCCGGGGCACGGAGCTCCCTGCCCGGGGGCGCTCGGCGCCGTCGGGGCCGGGAGGGGTGGGGCGGGGCCTTAGCGGTGCCGGCCGCTGATTGGCTCCTGAGGCCATTGATTGACACCCGCGGGAGAGCGCGCGGCGGGCGGCGCCGCTCTGATTGGCTGCCGGGGGCTCACAAACCCGCGGCGCGGCGCGGCGGGGCCAGACCGGGGCCGGGACCGGGACCGGGGCGGGAGCGGTGGCAGCGGAGGGGTTGGGGGGGCTCCGAACGGGTACGGGGAGGGAGGGAGGGAGGGGGGGGGGGTCCCGGGCAGGGCGCAGCGGAGGGGCCCCGGCAGCGGGCGGCGCCGTCGGGGTTTACCGTGGCGGCGATGGGCAGCGTGCGGGGCGCCGCGCTGCGGGCGCTGGTGTCGGTGGCCGCCGGGCTGGTGGCGTGCGGCGGGGGGAGCGAGTACGACTATGTCAGCTACCAGTCCGACCTGGGCCCCTACCCCGGCGGGCGGTTCTATGCCAAGCCCCACCAGTGCGTGGCCATCCCCGCGGACCTGCGGCTGTGCCACAGCGTGGGCTACGATAAGATGGTGCTGCCCAACCTGCTGGACCACGAGACCATGGCCGAGGTGAAGCATCAGGCGAGCAGCTGGGTGCCGCTGCTCAATAAGAACTGCCACATGGGCACCCAGGTCTTCCTCTGCTCCCTTTTTGCCCCCGTCTGCCTGGACCGGCCGGTGTACCCGTGCCGCTGGCTCTGCGAGGCCGTGCGTGACTCCTGCGAGCCCGTCATGCAGTTCTTTGGCTTCTTCTGGCCCGAGATGCTCAAGTGTGACCAGTTCCCCCAGGATGACGTCTGCATTGCCATGACAGCCCCCAATGCCACCGAGGTCTCCAGGCCCAAAGGTAAGGTGTGAGCGGGGCTGCAGCCCTGCTCCTGGTGCTTGTCTCTGGGTGGATGGGGCAAGTGCTGGTCCAGGAGGGGCTGTGCGGGACTAAAAGGGTCTTGGGGCAGGAGGAGACTCACTTGAACTCTGGTCCTGCAGCCCATGAGGAAGGAGGGCAGGATCCCTCTATCCCAGAGCCAGGCCCTGCGGCAGATGGTGCAGGGGCACGGGGGGTTTGTGGCTGCTCTGGTCCCCATGATGGACCAGGGCTCTGACCCTCCATCCTCAGGTGCTGCTCTGCCCTGGCAGTGGTTTCTCTCCCGAGCTGGACTCCTGCTGTTGTTGGCAGCACAAGGATGTGCGATGTGTCTCCCTTGCCCCAAAAACACTGCCTGACCAGGGTCAGTAGTGACAGTAACACCGGCACAGTGTTGAGCGATCCCTGCTTCCTGAGCAGCCCTGGGGCGAGAGAAGAAGGGGCTGGGGAAAGGGGACGTGGTTCTTGTTTGCTGCCATGTGCGTGGCAGGGCTGTTGAGTGCCAGCCTGCCTTGTTTGTGCGAGTTGCAATGAGTGCAGCTTGCTGCTCAAAACTCACAGTAACTGATTATCCCGGTGCCGCTCCGGCATTCCGCATCGGAGCGCTCAGGGAGGGATGTTTGCAGAGAGCGATGCTTCCCCGTGTCCGGAGCCCCATTGGAAGGGATGGGCATTCCTGGTTTCACTTGCAGGGGATGGAGGGGGGGACCCACTCATGGGGCTGAGCACCTCCTGTGGCTTCTGTGCTGTGTTTGGAGCTCATCTGGAGGGGAGGTGGCCCTTTGCAGTGACCACTTGTGTGCAGTTACCATCCCAGACAAAGGCTTCACGTTGGGCTGGGCTGGGAGCGCTCCCGCAGCCTGCAGGGGTTATCCTGCTCATCCCAGCGGGACTCATCCTTCAGAGTCATGGAACAGAAGGGGAGCAACCTGTTGTGTCTCGACAGGGGCATGTGGAGGCAAGGGGGTGAGATGCGTGTGCCCGTGCTGGGGCTGAGGTTTGGCTGCTCCCTTTGGATCCATCCTCTCCCCCCGGCGGCACCCACGCTGGCCTCCTTGCCATGGCTTGTGCTCGCTAACGCCATGGCTGGAGGAAGCTCTTTGTTTTCCAGGAAGGCTCTAAATTCATCTGTCCCGTGTGAACCTAGACCCTTGGTCAAGACCACAGCCGTGTCCTGTGCTGCGGGTGCAAAGGTCACTTCTATTCCCTAGGGCTTGCAGCCAAGCTGCTCCTTGGGCAGCCAGATCTGAGCTTGCTGAAGAGCTGCCCCCCTTCCAAGGTCCAAAACAGTGTCTGAGCTGTTTGCTGGTCGTTCATGTCTGCATTAATCACCCAAGACCTGGGAACAGGCTTCTAAATAAGCAGCATCTGCAAAGCTTTTCCTTGTGTGGTTTAACTTACTGATCACCTGTCTTGATGGCACCATTGAGGTGGGACGCTCAGGTGGGACCCCTTTGGTCTTGAGCACTGGGCTGTGTTTCCTGTTGATTCCAAGAGGGTCAGAACCCAGCAGTGTCCCCCCTTTTCTCTGGGCACTCGTAAGAACGAGCCCTTTCACTGTGTTTTCCCCCCCCATTAACACCTCGAAATTGGAATTTGTTCCTGCCTCTCAAAGAGCTGACCTGCAGAATTCCTTTCTCCTTAAGCACGAGGCGGTAAAGCCTGCAGGCCCGCAGGATGCATCAGGGGAGTTGCAGATTAATATAGTATTACACATTCCTTCCCCTGCCCCTGGAGTAAGCTGGCTCTAAAGCCAGGCAGTAGAAAACGGTCAGCAGGGAAGAAGCAGGCGAAGGCTGTGCTAGGAGTAGAGGTGTCACTGGCAGGAGGTGGCTGTGCTCCTGACCTTGGTGTGATGGGGTGTCCCATAGGAGGGAAGCGTTTCCCTTCCCCTTGGTGTGGGGCAGTGTCCCCGTGAGCCCTGCAGGCGCATCCCTGCCATGGCGAGCGCTGGGTACCATGGCAGCCCCCGGCCCAGCAGGGATGCAGCAGTGGGATGCGTGCGTGGCGGAGGCTGCTGCTGGGACATCCACAGGGAAGAGGTTTGTCCATGGGGAGCAGAGCTTTGGCAGGACGTGGCTGGCAGCCGTGTTTGTGGGAAGGGGAGGGATGCGCTGCCCTATGGGTGGCTGCTGGCCCTGCTGCAGCACGGTGGGATCCCGTGGTGCCAGAGCCCTCCTGAGGCTGCTGGAGCAAAGCCCGTGTTCCACCAGGGAACAATGACTCCGAGTTTCCAATTTATTCCCATTTCATTCCTTTGGTTGCCTGGAAAGCTCTTAGGGCGGGCGCAGCGCGTTGTCTGTCTGGCCCGTGTGGGCTCAGCCCCTGTCCTAATGCGCCCTTTGGCTGCTGAGGCACATGGAAGTGCTTTGCACAATGGGATGTGTGGGGATGAGCTGATGCTGGCAGGTACCTGTCTGTTCCTAAGGGTGGTCCCCAGCACGGTCCCTAACTCCTGGCACTGCAGCAGGCACTGTAGCATCCCCTCTCATCCAATGTGCAGCCTGGGAGGGAGGGGGAAGCATCCTGATGCTGATGTTAAAAATAGAGCGTTGGGGACGTCATCACATCCCCGAAGTCTGGCTCCTGCCTCTGTCTCTCTGGGTTGGGACGCGTGAACGTGACATTAGGGTCGTGGAAAAGGCATTTCCCCCGGAGACAGGCGGCTCTTAGGGATGGAGGCACCAGCTTTTGGGGCCTGCAGACACTGGGGCTATTGGAGGGCCGGTTGCTCTGCATGTGTGATTAATAAAGACGTGGTGCATGACCCCAGGAATTAGCATTTGGCACAGGACCCGTTGGGAGGGAGGCAAGAGGGGAAGAACAAGCCACAGAAAACAAATGTCTCGCCTGAAACCCCGGGGGGCAGCTGTGGCTGGGGAGGCTCTGCTCTGTAGGTGGCATGGGTCGTGGCTCGGCACCCTCCCTCTGGGAGAGCTCTCCGGTGTCTGGTCCAGCAGCGCTGTGGGTTCTGCTGGATGGGGTGAGCGCTCCGTCTGCACGCAGGGACCTGCAGATGTTTCAGCCCCAAGAATAACTCCCTTGTGTGGGAATGAGCCCTCGTCCTGCTGGACCAGGAGCAGCATCTCCCTGGCTCAGCCAACTCAGCCTCACAGATCCGTGCCTCTGGGTGGTCTCTGCTCCACTTGGAGATGGGAGCTTGGAAACGGATCTCAGTGTCTGGGTGATGTGATCCCAATGAAACCTCCTGGGCTGGAAACCATCATCCCAAGGGGATGATGTGGAGGCTCTGCTCCTCTGGAGCCATGGGGCTGTAGGGTGTAGCCGGGCTCAAAACACAAACAGGAAGATGTCTGCTCACGGGGTTGTGCTGGAGGCGCTTCTAAAGCAGGGCGTGAGAGCTGTGGGTCCATCACCAACCAGTGCTGCTCTATGGGCTTGCCATGTGGCAGTCCCCAGCACTAAGGGGGAGCCAATCCTGACCTCCCTGCCCGGCTCTGGGGCAGCCCCTCAGCACGAGGGCACCATCCTGCTGCCGGGCAGGGCTTGGGCACTGTGTGCCTGCTTGGCACAGTGCAAGGAGGGAGCGTGAGCGGGCTGTGGGCCATGCCCCATGGCGAGCGGCTGCCCTCAGCCGAGTGCCTGGCCCTCAACACCCCTCTCCTTGCCAGCCCTGCCCTCGCTCTTGGCACTGCCTGTGCCTGGCCATGGCGATGCTGGAAAGGGGCTGGCAGGAGGCTCTCCTGACCCTCAGCAGGGTGCTGCTCTATGGGGCTGGCACCCCACGGCAGGCTGGAGGGCAGCGGTATCGCAGCACGGTGCAGCCGGTCCCTTGAGCCAGCTCCTCACCACCTCTGCTCTCCTCTTGCCAGGAACGACCGTGTGTCCCCCTTGTGACAACGAGATGAAGTCGGAGGCCATCGTGGAGCATCTGTGTGCCAGCGAGTTCGGTAAGGAGGGATGCTGGGGGCACCGGAGGGATGCTGCGGCTGGGTGCTGGACCGCTGTGTCCCTGCTTGTTGGGACCAGCGATGTGGCCATGCCTGCAGGCAGCACTGTCCTTCCCCGAGGCCAGCGTGCCTCTAGATGTCAGTGTCGGCGCGCATCAGTGGCGGATGGGACAGGGCTGGACACGTCCAGGATGTGTCCGGCTCCTGCAGCCCAGTGCACCCAGGGATGGGGACAGTGGGGCCCGGTGCTTGTGCTCCTCCATCACCCACCTGCAGTGCTGAGCATCCCACCCTGTCCCAGTGTGGGGTCATGCGCTGATGCAGGGATGCTGTGGGGCGCCTGCTGCAAGCAGGGAACTGAGTGGTGTGGGTCTGGGGATGGGGCAGAAGCAGCAGTGCCTGTTCTTTGGTGGGCTCAGTGGGGTTTGTAACGTAACCCTGCTGCTATATGCTTGCAGGAGTGATGGGTAGCATGGGCTCTCATTCTGCTTGCTTGGAGGGGTAAAGCAGCTTCCTCCAGGCTGTTACGGCTCGGTTTCTCTTTATCCAATGTCAAACCTAGGTGTAAAACACCCTAAGCCACGCTTAAAGAACGCAGAGCTACTCGAAAGCTGTGTCTTAAGCGTGTTGTGAGAGTGAGTCAGACAGTTGTAGGTAAACAGAACTGCAGATAAAAGCAAAAGCATCGCAGGGACAATGGTTGGCTTTCTGAGATCAAACCCAGAATGAGCTGGTTTTGACATCCTTTCTGGGCTATGTAGCTTTCCCGGAAGGTTGTTAAAGGCATATTGAACAAGGTGTGCATTCCTTGGGGATTAGCACTTGGATATGCCCTGCGCCGGAGCGCGCTGTGCAGACCCAAACGTGCTCTGCGGGCCGGCGCGTTCCCCTCGCTGCTGGAAATGAAGTCTGCTCTCCTGCGGGTTTGGAATGCCGGGAGCCCCGAGTTCAGCCGGGGCTTTTCCTAACAGAGCAAAGCATCGACGGGAACACCCATGTAAGAGCTCCCAGGAATGTGCTGGGTGATGGATGCGTGAGCTCGGTGGCTGGGAATGGGGTTTGCTTTTCACCCCACCGTGGGGCTGAGCAGGAGATGGGGGGAACAGGAGCTGCCCCATTGCATCCCTGGGGAGAGACTGGAGGCAGCTCCGTGCTCCTGGATGGGGTCCCCAGCAGACCTGGGGTCCTCCGCTGCTGATGGGTCACTGCCGTACCTGGTGCCTCCCCACACAAGGAGCAAGCTGAGGTGGTGCCCCACTGTTGGGCAAGTGCAATACGAGTTCAACCCCATGCTTGGCATCAGCCTCTGCTGCTAAATACCCTCCTCGAGCTTCGGGCCAGTTACACAACAGGGAACAGGGGCCAAACCAGAGGAATTCATGGCCTCGGAGATGCTGAATTGCCCACAGAGCGTGTTGGTTATGGGGAAACATTGTGGTGACAGCATCCAGAGGATGGAAACGTTTCTTGGCAAGCAGTGGGCAGATATAGGGTTACCGGGTACCAGGAGCAGCAAATAGAGGGGAGAGCGCTTGCTCTGCCTTCACGATGGAAGACTTGGTTGTGGCTTGGATATGCTGTTGTCACCCGGCTCCTCCCTGCCACCAGACCTGCTCGCGTGGGTTTTCACTGATGGAGGTTTCATTGCATTCCTCCTTCTGTCACTGTGGTTTTCCTCCCATCCAGGAGGGTCCTGGGTGTGGGTAGAGCTGCCTCCAGATGTGCGCAGCTGGAGCAAGTGAGGAGATGTGCTGCAGGTCCCCTGTGAGGGAAGGCAGTGCAGGATGCTCCTGGGGATGCCCCAGCATTGACTTCAGGATGCAAAGCCCAGTGCGTGGCCCTCGGATCTTTGTTTAGTCGCTGTCATGGGGTGATTTCTCACTGAGAGCTGTTTATCTGGCACTAGAATAAACTGAGATTTCTCCTGCTCATCCTCCACCAAGGCAAACGCTGGCAGTTGACAGGTTACAGACCCTCACCAGAGCCAGACGTGTACAGTAAATGTTTAAACTAACGTGTGCTGCGCTGGTCCCTGCAGCGGTGTTATTGTGGGGTTGCACTTCTATCCCAGTTACAGATGGGACACGAGGAGCACTTTGTCCACCATGGGTCTACCAGGGTGAGAGGTGGCTGTGTAACAGCCCTGGGAGGGATGCTGGTCTGGAGGACAGCGAAGGAAGAAAGCATCCAGCTGTGAGCATAGGGAGACTGGGAGGAAAAGGGAGCAGGACAGAGCCTTGGATGAGCTGCTGGGGCAGCATCCTCACAGTAAAGAGCTTATCTCCAACCTGAACTCCCCCTGTTTCAGTCTGAACCCATCACCCCTTGTCCTATCTCTCCAGTCCCTGATGAAGAGCCCATCCCCAGCATCCTTGTAGCCCCCTTCAGACACTGGAAGGACCAGTTTGGGGGCACTGGGCTAACTGGAGCTGACCTTTTGGTGCAGCCCGGGGGGGATGCAGGCTGAAGATGCGATCGCCCTCCCATGCCCCGCATCCCCCAGCCTCCGTGTGCTGCAGCCAGGGCTTGTTCCTCCCTCCTTGTGCTGGGCTGGCCCTGGCTTCATTCCTCTCTCTGTTTCTCTTAGTGATGTTATTTATTGTTTCTGCCCTTTCTCTGGGGTCCGGGGGGGATCCTGCTCGAGGGCTCTCGCTGCACGGGGGACTGCAGTGCAATCAATACACGCTGTTTGTTTTTCCCCCTGACTGACAGCTCCTTGCCTGCAGCCTTCTCCCCTTACAGCCCTAATGTGTCTTCTGGCAGGTTTCCTCCTTCTGAGTGATTTCTAAAGGAAGGAGCAGCGAGGCTGAAGGAGCAGCAGAGCTTTCCCTTCTCTCGTCTTCCCTCCCCTGCCCCTGAGGTGCTGGAATGGGGCCCCTGCCTATGCAGGCAGGAGAGCAGCAGCAGGGATGATCCCAGGCTGCAGCGTGATAATGAAGAGGGGCTGGTGCCTGCAATGGCAATGAGTGGGGTGCCTCGGTACAGGGCATCCCTTGGGGGTGTGGAGTGCTGGGGTTGGGGTCGGCAGCACTCACCCAGTGTGCCCGGTTTGCCTGGGATTCCTCTTTCCCCACGCTGGGAAGCGGGAGCCGGAGGGAGGTTGATAGGAATTGTTCCAAGTGAGGAAACACGAGTTGTGCTTTGTCAGGCTGGACCCCAACCAAAGCTCTGCGGGGCCTTTGGTGCTGCTGTTGCCAAGAGTAATTTGAGTCCGAGCGAGCAAACACTTTCATACACACAGACTTGTATTAGCAGGGATAAAAAGGGACATTTTTATACCTCCAGTGCTCCCTGTTCTCTCTGCATTAGGGATAACAGAGCTCTGGTACCATCTCATAGGAGCTGTTTGTCACTGGGGCCCCGTTCCTGGCTTGGTCTAAGGGGGGGTGCATCCCTGCCAGCGGGAGCTGTGGCTGGTGATGGGGCAGCCACCCCTGGAATCAGAATCAACCAGATTGATAACAACCTTTAAGGTCATCACCTTCTCTTGTCCATCTGAACCCCTCAGGTCCCTCAGCCGTTCCCCATCACACTTGTGCTCCAGGCCCTGCACCAGCTCCATTGCCCCTCTCTGGCCCCGCTCCAGCACCTCAATGTCTTGCAGCTGGTATCCATGGCTGAGGATTGAATCTGTGCGAGCAAACGCATCCTGACCTCTCGGAGGCAATCCCTGCTCTTCTGCTCAGCACTGACCAGACCCGGTGTAGCCCAGGGCTGGGGCTCGCCAGGAGGAAGCTGTTTGCTTTGGCAGCTCCCTTGCATCCTGGAGCCAGGTCTGGATCCATCCTGCCTGAGCCTTCCCCACTGCTGGCTGCGGTGTTCCCAGGGCCGGGGGGATGCCAGGCGAGGCGCATGATGCTCCCCACGCCAAGCCCTTTGTGCCTTAGGGAGCCAAGGGGCTGCCTCCCGCTGCCGTGGTGGATGAGCTCCTGAGCTGGGTGTGCAGGGAATGAACGTGCCCTCGGGCTGATGGGCAGGAGGATGCCAGAGCTGCGGGTCCAGCCCTGCTGCACTGACTGTTGTGCCCATAAAGCTTGGGGAATGTGGCCTGAATAGCGGGGCCGGGAGCCAGGTCACTGGCAATGGGTGAGAGCTGAGCAGTGGTTATCATGCCCTTGTTCTGGCTTGTGTGACTGCTTAGTCCCCAGCAAAACCTGGTATTCCTTGAGCCAGGCTGACTTTTACCTGGGTGGTTGTGCAAACTCCCTCTGTTATCATAGCATCACAGAATGGTTTGGGTTGGGAAGGACATTATGGGCATCCCTGGCTTGTGCACAGGGAACAGCTCCTGCAGCATAGGGCCCTCTTTGTCCCCCATAGGCTGTGGTACTTGGAGCTGAGCGGTTTCTCCTTTGCCAGATTGTTTTCTTCCTTTAGTAGCAAGGATCTAAACTTGCAGTGATCAGAGCAGAGCAATTTGCAAACGAGCCAGTTTGGAAGGGTCCCTTATGAATGGTATTAAACCATTCCTCCTGCTCTGGCAACCGCTGTGCTTGGAGTCAGAAAGGAGAAAGAAATGGAGGTTCACATTGCAGGATGCTGCTGCTGCTGCTGCTGCCCAATGAATGTCACGGAGCTTAGAGCTGCCTGAAAACGACTTGCTTCATTTTCCAGCTCTGTTGCAAACTGATCTGGTTCAGTGTCTTTAGCTCCTTAAAGCTGGAGTCCTTTCCGCTCCTTAAACACCCTCAATTTGGGAAACAGATGCAGTGAAAGCTTCGCTCAGGTTTCCAGCCCTGGACTGTTTTCTTGTGCAGGAGCAGCACAACACGAGAGGGCTCTTGGCAAGCACAAGCAGGTGCTTTTGGCACACGGGCAGGTAAATCCCATTGCTCCATGGCCGAGGGCAGGAGGGTGATCCTGCTGCCTTAGGGCTGTCACTGTGCTGTCATTCCTGTCTGGAACGGTGAGCAGAGCTGCTGCCCAGAGAGCAATGTGCGTTCATTGCTCCCAGTTCCAGCAGAACAAGACTTCAAGGAACGATGCTGCAGGGACCAATCTCCCTGCCAGAGCCACAGGATGCCGCCCATTGTCTGCTGCACAGGCTCTGAGAGGCAGATGAGAGGGGACAGCAGACAATTCATCACCTCTCCGAGCGCTATTCATCCGCAGCTATGAAGTGAACTCCCGGATGATGGAAATATGTTAGTAATTTTTTGGCCACATGTGCTTCTCCCCAAACCCGAGGCAGAGCCAAATGGCGCAGAAGCGATGCTCTAATGCACAACACATTTTCATCGTTTCTCCCATGTACCCTGAATTCCTCTTCATGGTCATGGCTGAAGGAACAGCGGGATTTGAGTGGAATTAACTGGGGGAAAACGCTGAAACCCAAAGAGGAAAGTATTTTTCCATGGAGGATGTAGGTGGAAGGGGCAGGCACGTGGCTGCCTCCGCACTGCTCTTTGCTGGGGCTTCTCTGCTCCGGTGTGGAGATGTTTGCTGCTTGGAAACCTGTTCCACAGCCACCCAAGGGCTGGGAGTGACTGCACACAGATGCTTGAGAGGCCAGGTTGACCTTTTAAATGGCCCTTTCAAGAGTCTCCATGCGTAAAGAACAGGGAAATCACCTTGTTTACTCAGCTTTTTGCTAGCAAAGAGCATGTCCCTGCTTGAGCAAGTCTCCCTCTCAAATAAAAAGCCCTTGGCGTGCTCTGGGGAAGGGAAAGGGGAAGGGCCATCGGTGTTTTACCTGGCCATGGGGATGGCTCCATTTGTGGCCAGCAGGTCAAACCATCACTGGGAGAGGGAAGCAGGGGGATGCAGAGGCTTTGTGCCAGTCAACTGCTCAGGAGTCATTGGTTTTCCCCTTCTCTCTGGCTTCTTTTCCAGCTCTGAAGATGACCATAAAGGAAGTGAAGAAGGAGAACGGGGACAAGATGATCGTCCCGCGCAAGAGGAAGGCGCTGAAGCTGGGCCCCATCCGGAAGAAGAACCTGAAGAAGCTGGTGCTGTACCTGAAGAACGGGGCTGACTGTCCCTGCCATCAACTGGACAACCTCGGCCACTACTTCCTCATCATGGGCCGCCAGGTGAAGACCCAGTACCTGCTGACGGCCATCTACAAGTGGGACAAGAAGAACAAGGAGTTCAAGAAGTTCATGAAGAAGATGAAGTCTCCCGATTGCCCGACGTTTCCGTCTGTCTTCAAGTGATGGGCAATGGGGGAGCCGCTGCCTGGACCTGGCCGAGCCCTCCTGCTCCCTCCTTATGCTCCTTGGAGCTTCCCTTGCTGACCCCAGGCTCCCACCTCCGTGAGCGTGACGTGCACCAGGCGCGGTTCACGCCTGCAGCATCCAGCATCCCGCTGCTGTGCGGATGCGTCCGTTCGTTTAAGCAGCAGCTACCAGGTAAAGAGGGCAAGCAGAGCGGGGCCAGGTTATGTCAGGAGGTGACACGCTTGCAGAAAGGACCCTCGTGACTGTCTTTGTGGCTGCAGGACCGCCCTAAAGTAACTCCTGTTCGAACCGGAGCCTCCCGATTATCCTCACGATTAAAGTTAATAGTGGACAACCTGTTACGACCTCTGATAAAACCTCCTCGTAGCTAATTGTCCTCACTGTAAAAAAGCCCCATTGTAGTCTAAACCTGCTTAGTTTAAGCCTTAACCCTGGGGTCCTTGTGATGCCTTGATAGAGCTGGACTGGGGAGCCCCCCCCTCCGACGAGCATCTCTTGTGATGTGCCTGTGCTGGCCTCCGCACCCGGCCGAGCCTGGCACCGTGCTGATGGAGCTCAGCATCCCCACATCACCTTCCATGGCACGTGTGGCCAAGGAGAGCTCGTGTCACTCCCCGACTTCACCACTGATGCTTTCCTAGTTTCTTCAGGCTGCTGGCAAAACACCAGGTTGCAGAAGGAGCAGGGCTTGTCCCTATGGAGCGCCATGGGAAACGCATCATCTCCATCTTTACCTCTTTGCAGTTGCTGTGGGAGCTCTCAGTTTCCAGGTTTTTTATCTGTTTGATGTCTGACAGCTCGGCTTTGTGTCGTTCTGGGTTTGGGTTTTTTTCCCCCCCCCTAATCAAAATGTCATGTTAGCATGAGGTCAAAGAGTTTATGAAAGACAAGGAATATTGGATCCAAATGATTACATTTATCGACCAAGCTGAAATTCATTATTCTGTTAATTGGACCAGTTCTCTTTTCCATAGACCCCTCTTGCTCCACATTAATTTTACTGTCCTCCTTCCATTCACTGTTCTCATCAATCACAATTGCTCTTTAAGGGAACGAATCTCTTGCCATCTGAGATAGTCCTATTGTATTGCAGTTAAGTGAAATAACAAACCCTCATTTTGGAGGTTTCAACCCGCCCCACTCAAAGCTGGTGAATCAATTGTTCCTTAGCTGGGGCGTGCTGTTTGTTCCCCACGTGGGGATAGTCCCCATGTGGGAATAAACAGAGCCGTGGAGTCAATGATAGAAGGATTCCATGAAGGAGCCAAGTGTATTGCGGAGCTGTGTTTCACAGCGAGCAGAGATGGATTTAGGACGTGAGCTCTGTCGAAGGTCCCCTTAGGCCACCACTTGTAGTAGCGTTGTTTGATGCAAATTAATCATTGTAGATAACTTGCTTTATCAGTGAATTAAAGAAAGAAACCGTGGGCTTCCACATCACAGATTGATGAGGTGCAGTCATCACAGCTGAAGAGGAACTGGGTGTGAATGAGGGATGCTTAACCCTTCCCTTGTGCTGGGGCTGCTGGTGGGTGTCCTCTTGGCCACCTCTGGCAACCTGCTGTTGATTCACTGCGTTGAAAACACACACTTCAGCAGGAAGCAGCCAACCAAAGACCAAAGCACGTCCCATGCACGTGGAGCCCCTTCCAGCCTATGCCGAGCCTTGGATGCAGCAGTGGGTGAAGTGATGGTGCCGTGGCCTCTGGCACAGAGCATGGAAGGATTGGGTGGGAGTTTCTTAATGCCACTGGTGCTTTCCTCTGCACAAGCAGGTCAGAAGCAATCAGTTCCTTCAAATGCCCCTCTCGCCGTGTGTGTTTGCCTTTGAGAAACCAATTGGAGCTGCTGGGGAGGTTGGGATGTGGTATTCCAGACACAGGGATACCTGGAAAGTGATTTTACCGTTCTCTTGACAAATTGCTCCATAACTTGGCAACTGCATTGGGTCAACCAGGCATTGCTCCCCTTCCCTCCAGGCTCTTTTGGTACATAGAGGCTTATGGTATCAATAGGAGCACTAAAAGGAGAGTGTTTCATGTACCATTGTGGTGTAAGCCCTTCTGGTGCCTTTACAGTCTTTTGATGTACCTTTAAATAGTTCATTTAGAGAAGTGTGGCAGATGAGCAGGCAAAACCTGGTGGTTATTGAGTTCACAGGAGTCCATAAACCCCGTGGTGATGGACAGTGCTGTGGGTACCCTCCTGGTGCGCAGACAACGGGTGATGCTGCCAAAGCCCCTGAGCCAGAAACAGCATCCTGTGTATACCTGTGTGTCCATGCAGCTGAGACCTTCTGGACATGGGGAAGGGAAGATGCTTTCTGTTGTCTGAGCCTCCAGCTCCCCCGTGGTCCATCCTTGCTGTGGGAGCCAGGGCCAGGAGGTGTTTGCCATGCAGCATCGTGCCTCTGAAGAGGTCTGGGGGATGCGAGAGCCATGCAGGCATCTTGTGCAGGGCTGGGATCAAGGGGAGCCCCATGGCTCAGAGCTGTGTTACCATGGGGTAACACCGTGTTCTGCCACTGCTGTGGTGCAGGGTGCTTTGCTTTGGTTGCATCCCACAGGGAGGCAGGCGCTTGGGTGAGGTGATGGGGAGGGACTGACAGCGCAGGGGTGCTGGGGAGACCAATGTATGGGACATCAGCAGAGGCAGCAGGGGAACAGGCTCGTGTGGCCGTGGGCAGCATCCCTGCTCCCATAACATGGCCAGTCCCTACACATGCCCATTGGGAATAAAAGGGGTGAGGGGCTGGATGTGCTTGGCAGAGCTCTGCTCAGATTTAAGGGCTTTGCTTGCCTCATCTCTGTCAGAGATGTGAGACCAGCTCAAGGTGCATACAAACTATCTCTTGAAGGGCAAATACTCGAAATAGGATCGTGATGGAGCATGTGGAAGCTGGTAAGGAGCAGACATGAAGTGCCTCAGTGCAGGCACAAGCGTGTGAGCAGAGCAAGAAGATCTTGGTGTCCTGGGAACCTCTTGCACGAGCGCAACGCCTGCTGCATCAGAGCACTGCTTGCCTTTCTCACAGTGTATTTAGATGAAGAAATCTGTACTTGATTGCTCTACTTTGTTTTAAACTTGTGGTTGATATAAACACATTATGGCTTCTGTTTTCTCTCTCCTGTGATTGGAACAAGAAACCCCTCAATAAAATGCCTTTTTTTTCTTTGAGACTTGTTTTTATTGTTCTCTTCTCAGCATCGATTGCGTTACTCATCCCATGTGGTGCTGACATCCAGGGCCCCAGTGCATCGCCTCCTTGTGAGCATCTTCCCCCTGCTGCCTAGCAAGGGATGATGTAAAGGTTTAAGTATTAGTTCCACAATGTTGGAGATAGAAAGGTCTACTGACAAATTACTACTGCTTGATTACACCAGTTTATCTACATAGTTGTTCCCCACTCTCCCTGTTGTACACCAAGCAGCTGAAGCTCGTTTTCGCTTACACTGATGCAAAGATGGGAAAGCAGCAAAGACCCTGCAGCAGGCAGTACTGTCTGCAGGGATTGCCTTCCTCCCATCTCCGGGGTGCAAGGAGAGGAGCTGCCTGGATCACTGCCCTCTTTGGCCTGGCTTCAGCCCCCAGGTTATCTTCATCCAAGTCATTTACCCACCCACGTAGATGTGCCAAGTGATGAGTGGATGGCCAAGGGGTGGGAATGGCCCCAGGTGAGGTTTGATAACCAGCGGGCTCTTCCTGCAGTGCTTTTGGCCACAGACCCTGGCTGCAGCAGCATCCTCACTGCAGGTAAGGTCAGAGCTGCTGCTCCCAGCTCAGAGTTGGTGTCTGGGGTAGCTTGATGTTGGGGCGAAGGCTGGCTCTTTGCATTGTGCTTAGCTGCTGGGTGTTGTGTAGTTACTAACCAAAGCATCAGGCAGGGCTGAAGAGATGCAGGGAGCTCCTCCATGTATGTACTGGACTCTTCCAAGCTCGGTTCCTTTATGGGCTTTTAGTAGCACCTGTCTAGAGCAGGGAACTGGCAACTGATGTGTTTTGAGGCCATGTAAAAAGCAAGACTTGCAGTCAGCTGCTGCAGGTGGGTGCTTCTGCTGTCCTTGTGTTTGTTGGGTTACTCTCTGATGAGACGAGTCCATTGAAGCCTGCAATGTGGGCACTGTGACCTGTGGGGAATGCTCGTGCAGGGCTTTCTAGAAGCCCAAAAGCATCCGAGGCTGCTTGAATCAGCCCCGTGCTTAGAAGAAATGACTGATGTTTGTGCGCTTTGTGGCTGTGCTTTACATCCAAAACCAGTTCAAATACTGATGGTTACAACGAGTTCTAGTTTAGGTTGCCAGCACTTGCAGAAGTGCTCAGTCTCAGCTGAGAAGCTTTGTTCTTGCTGGGAGATGACCTCCAGTCTTGCCTCACTGGGGACAGTTGGATGTTCAGAGGGACAGGAAAGTGTCACCAGTGGGATGTGAAGCTCGGATTGAACAGAGCTGGATGTGCCCCCTGCTTTGTGAGGGTCTGCTCTATGGGGGCTGAACTTGACGTGTTTATTGTGCCCCCCCTCCCGTGTGTGTGAATGCTCACAGGGACGTTGTGGCTGCACAAAGCACCGTGTGTGCTCGGGTCCTGCTCAACTGCTGGGTGCACAGAAATGCCTGGAGTTAGGGGGGAGCTTCAGCCCTTTGCTCCTCTGCAGCTGAAGCCTCAATGCACTTTGGTTTAGGCTCCCATACTGGCAATGGGATGCTCGGGTGGTGGGACTCCTGGGTGAGGGTTGCAGCAGCTATTCTGGAGCAATAGGTTGCTGTCAGCCTGGGCTTGTCTGGGGCATGAATTGTGTATGGAATAAAGCATCATCCTTTTGCGACTCCATTTACCCTCCCACTAACGTTCATCTTGTTGGCTCCAGCATCCCTGCTGTTGAGTACTGCCTGTTAATAGGGTTCCTGGCCTCTAGGTTGTAGTTGGGTTATAAACAAGCGTAGTTTTCTTTCATGCTATGCTAAAGTCATCTCCCATCCCTCAATTAATGTCTACGTTGCTCTGCTTTGAGCCTTGCTGGGAAGAGAGTCGAGCAATGAGGGAGGGTTTCTTCTCCTGGGGTAGAGCAGGTACCAGCTTGGTGATGGGGAGCTCTATTCATCCTGGGCAGGGCAAGGGGGTGATGCATGTCTGGAAGGGAAAAGGCCTCCTGCATTTACCTGCTCCTCTGTCGGCCACACAAAGCAGAGACTGGGAGAGATGTACAGAGCATCAACAGGAGACAATGTCCTGAGGTGATGAACAGAGCAGGAGGTGGGAGAGAACAGGGTTCCTTTCCTTTCAGTCCATTGTGGAAAGGAGATCCAGCAAGAAGAGGTGGATGCAGTGAGGCTGGGGGGGGCACAAGGATGTGGGAAATGGCTCCCTGCTCCCTCTGCTCCTGACAGGTCATGGATGAGGGGCCCCTATCCCAACCCCAGCCACAACTGGGGCTGGAAACAGCAGGACCTGGGAGCTGGAACTGGCTTCTCATCTGCTCACCAGGCAGACATGCACCGTTCTGTGCGAGTTCCCTGTTTAATCGGCTCTTCGGCATGCAGGTAACCCAATCCTGCAGCAATAACAGGGAAAATACCCCAAACCAAAGCTCCTTCCTTTGGCTGGCAGATGGAGCTGCACTGATGCTGCCCTGCACGGGGTACAGTGGGGCAGGAGGGGCTGGGGTGGACAACAAGCTCCACGGCTCAAGGGGCTGCTATGTGAACAGAGCAGAGGAGGCCTCTTATGTTCTCCAGAGCCCCCCCCAACACCAGTAGCATCGCCTGTTTCAGTGCCTGCTCCTGCGTTCTCACTGCAGCAAGCTGGGTGACCCTTAGAAAGGACACGTGCACACGTGTAATTAAAGCCAACCTCCAGCCCAAGGCTAGAGCTCTGTTTGGAAACCCTTGTTCCCTGACGCAGAGGCTCTTTCTTCCCTTGCCAGCCAAGCAATACCCAGCCAAACCCTGTGCATGCCACAGTGGAGAAAGGCCTCCATTAGATCAATGCTAGAGGGGGGGGAAAGGTCTTCCAGCGTCTTTACAAGTGGTTTAAGACCTCTGTTTTGCAAAGGAAAACATTGATTTATCACTATTTCTTCCCCAGCTGATTCCATCCAAGCCTCTGAGCGTGCTACCCCTTGGCTAAGCTGCTCCCCTCTGACAGTCCATAGGTATCCAAGCTTGAATGTCCAATGGGATGAGCTGCGTGGTTCCTATGCCCTTGTGAGGCTTCTGGTCCATACCGCAGGCAGAGGACGATGTGTGGGATCCAGGGGCTCTGTAGCATCCCTAAGCCACATCCCGGAGAGCTGCGATGGAGCAACCTGTCAGGGTGGCCGGCGGCTCCGTGGGAGCTTCCCAGCCTCTGGAAAATGAGGGCTTTGTTTCAAGAGCTTCCCATCGGAGGCTGGAATCTCCTCTGGACCGGCAGCCTGCCACAAGAATGCTGCCTGCGTGGCGGGAGCGGGGTCTGCTGCCATGGGATGTGCCAGAGACCACAGCACTGGGCTTGGCCCGGCCCCGTCTCCTCTCCGGTGATGGATGTGGCTCTGCTCGCAGCCTGCCAGCATCCCTGGAGCGAGCGGTCCGGTCCCGCTTCCTGCAGCCTGGAAAGTCACTGCTGGCGGTAGCGTTTCCCCTTTGGAGGGGGTTGCTAAGCCACTGCTCTACAGAGGAGGAGCAGGAGGGAAGCCAGGATGCGGCTGGAAGGAGCCGTACCTGGGAGCAGGATAACGTTCCCTGCAATGTGGGTGAGCAGCGAAGCGGCCACGTTGGGATCCGCGTCCTGAGTGATGTGCCCTGGCGCGGTGCGGAGCTTTCCTCTGAGCTCTGGTGTACACATCCAAGCTGATAGGGTTTCATGTGGCACTTGCCAAAGCAGATATTGATAGGGCACCTTTGCCATAACACAGGGTGTTCCACACGGGTCATAGCAAAGAGGTGATAAACTGAGAGGTGGATGTGTTGCTCACAAGAGGGTGCTCCCCGCTCCGAATCCATCACCAGGAGCCCTCAATGTGAAGGCTCCTCAGTGCATTTACTGAGGCTGTTCTGCTTTCCCTTTGGCTGTGTTACGCTGTTGGCAGCCTCAGTTCAGTGCCTCCCTCTGACTTTCTCCAACCTCTTGAGTTATTCATGTGGCCGAGGTTATTTTACGTGGATAAATTAATTGTAGCCCCGGAGAGATGGGGCTGTTACTTGAAAAGGAATGAATGGAGCAGGGCGTTTCTCTTTGGCAGGCTCAGAGGCACCAGCCTCTTGTGTATGATACACAGAACCACAGCAAACCCCCCGAACAATGAGCTACAGCCCCCTTAGGTGAACGTGATACCTCAAAATATGGGTGATCACACCCAGCCCTGGTTATTGTACAGCGAGAGAAAAGAACTGATTTGGAGAAGGCTGAGTTTGTCTGTGGAAGCTCCAAGGTAATTTAATGTGTGGTCACATGTGGATATATGTGATATATGTGGATATATGTGATATATGTGGATATATGATATAGCCTCATGGGGCTGTGTTAGCCGTGCTGTCCTTGCCATAGACACCAGGCTGGGATGCGAGCATCCTGTTGCTGTTGGGTTTGAAGTTGTGCGTTAAATGGTCTTAATGAAACATTAGCATCAGGCTAAACGTTTCTAGAAGTCCCTCCCTTTGAACTGATGCTGTGGGAAAGCTGAGGCATAATGATGGGTGATGCTGCTTTAGTTATTAAATGCTGTGCTGCCCAGCTGAATTAGCGGAGCCCCAAAGAGCCTGCTCCAGAGGGGTTAAAGCTTCTTCCCCATTTCATCCTCTTTCACTCCTAAATGCTTATTGAGTAATCCTGGGAGACCCTTTTAAGCTTCCTGGGCTTAATGTTTGCTAAACACCCTGTCACTTCCCCTTCTATTGATGACTCCTGGGCTGCTGCACCACAGCCGGGAGGACGGGACAGCCTCCAGCCGCTCACCTGCATTCCCGGCCTTGGGAGAGAGGGATCATCCACTGGGACAGAACCAAGAGGGAGGCTTGGAGGAGCCAGACCGCCCCAGGATGAGCGGGGCTGGTGACTGAGGACCAAAGGGTGCACATTGGGGCCGTGCATCCCTCATCCGTGCAGGGTGCTCAGGGACCCCGCGAGCATCCTGCCTGCGTTGCACATGCGAACGCAGGCATCCTAAAGGCGATGGGGAGCTGATGCGAGGGCTCATCGGCTGGATCATCCCTCCTGCTTGGTGCATTACCTCCGTCTCCGGGCTCTCCTGGGGCTCCGGCAGTATTAGTTTCAGCAAATTCATTTTCCTTCACAAAAGCTTTTGGTTACTTTGGGATTCGGGGCTGTTTAGGCTCATTGTTTCCCTGAGCTGCCTTGTTTTGCTGTAATGCTTAGACGCCTGGGCTGCAGGAACTTAATCTCCCTTCTCCTCCAGCAGCCCTGCTCTGCTCAAATCTGTTCTCTGCTCTAGTGCAAATTGTTGATGGGAGATAGCAGCGGGTCTTTCTGCTTCTATTTAACGTGTCAGCAGAGAAAGACATCTGCTTGCAATTACAGGCACGGCCCCGCTGAAGGATTGGCGTGGTAGATGTTGTAAGATAATGGGAAATCTTTATCAATTCATAATTCCTGGTGTCGTGCAAAGGAACAGATTTCATTTAAAACGCGTGTGGGGTTTGTTTTTTCCGTTTTACAAGGTTATGGGACAAAGCAGGAGATGGATATCAAGGGAAAAATGCCCGGTGCCCTGCAAAGAGCCCCGGGTTTCCCATACAAAAGGCTCCTTCCAGCCTTTCCATGGTGCGCGGGGAGCTGGGTGGGAGCCTCCTGCCTGGGGCACGGGAAGGGGCAGCTCCCTGCCTTGGTCCCCTGTCTCCCCTCAAGGCTGCTCCTGGCAGGGTGTGCTGTCAGCACAGCTATTCTTGGCCTTCGGCAGCCCTCCGGGAGGCTGCTGTAATCTCCGCCGAGGTTCAGAGCCTCGGAGCATGTTCAACATCATTGAGGAAGCAGGGAAATGGTCGTAATAATAATGGTAATAATGGTACGTGGCCAGAGATGAGCAGGGACCGCATCCCCGGGCTCTGAGCTCGCTGTGCTCACTCCCCAGCAGCACCAACTCCTGCTCCGTACCCCTCTGCTTGGACCCGGCTCCCCATCTCTGGGGAGAGGCGAAGGGCGCATCTGACTGCAGAGACCATGGGTCCGTAAGAGAGGCCATAAAGTGCTGGCAGCTCATCTGGCTGATGTGGAGATGCTCTCCCCGTTCCCAGGGGGATCCAAAGCAAAGGAGCTCCAAAGTTGGAGCCTGACTGCGGACACCTTCGAGTGCCCTGAGCACTCAAACCCAGGCAAGAGCCTGGCATGGCCAGGGTTAAACTGGCTGCAATCTGTGCGCTGCAGAACTCGGTTGTGCCCATCTCCTGCTGCCCTGGGCTTTGTGTCCTCTGCTCTCCTGGCTGCAGAGCTGCAGCTTGGCCCCTTGGCTGAATTTGCATTGTGTTCCCATCACTCTGAAGGGCATCAGATGCTGTGTCTGCAAGTGTGGGCTCCCCTTGATGGCAGCTCATCACAGTGCTGGGGACAAGAGATGCCCTAAGGAAGGTACCAGGGATGGGGCAGGTTGGGGTTTTGGGGAGCTGGGTCTGGTTGAGCCTAGTGAGGGCTTGCTCTGGGGATGTGAGGTGCATCCTGGGTTCATGGCACTGCAGTGCACGTGTGATGCACGCGTGTGCTGTCTCTCAGCCCAGGGAAAGCCAGGGAAGCAGCAAGAAATTCAGAGAGACGAGACCCAAAGAAAGGCATGGAAAAGCCTGGGATAACTTCTGAAATGTCAGGAATTCCTGGGTGCTGCAGAAATGGCCAAATCATCACTGAAGGAGGCAGAAAATGCATGGCAGCGGATGCAGGCAGGGTGCAGGGCTGTGTGTGTTGCTGGGTGTGTGCTGGGGACTCAGATGCGTTTGCTCCTCACAGCCTGGTTTCGTTTTAAGCTCCCAGATGCTGGCCATGTCGCCACCAGTTCTCTTCACTGAAGCAAATTCAAAGCATCTCTTTTGTCTTTGAGTTCTCAGACACGAGACGTGGGGAAGTTCATTCCTGCACCGCTTCCAGCCCCTTCTGACCCCATATCCTTAAGTGGCTGTGAACCAGGTTGAAGCCCGGCCTTGCAGACAGCTTGGCTTGTGAATGGGGGCCTGGCTGTATTTGGGGATGCTGAGAAGTTCCCCCTGCTGTCCCTGTCCTCTGGCAGCACTGGGAACGGGGTGGGATGCTCTGCGTGGTGGCACTGGTGCACTGCTCCAGTGGGAATTCACCGCGTTATAGAGAAGGGAAACGTGCCGAGAGCTCTGGGCTTTGCATCTCCCTGCAGTGCTGGGATGCTGCTGGGACCCGGTGTGCCCGGGTCTGGCTGCTGCAGAGGGCAGAATCCTCCTTAATCGCTGCAGATTCGGGGCATGAGAAGCAGCTTCCACATCAGAGCATGAGCTGTGATTTTTGCTTAACTGGAGACTTCCTGAGCGGTTTGATGCTGATACCCCCAGCACAGCCCTGGATGGCTTTAGCTTCCTGCTGCTAAGCTGAAAAGTCCCTGACAAGCAGAGCAGGTTTAATGGGAATGGGGCTGTGAGCACCCTCCTGTGTGTGCAGTTGGCAGGGATTCCTTTGGAGCACCAAGCAGCCAGGTTTGGGCAGTGTTTTGGGGTTTATCATTTAGAAGACAGCAATATCACCCATTGGGTGATATGGGTTTGGGTTGGAAGGGACCTTAATCCAGCTCCACTCGACCAGGTTGCCTTGGCAGCCTGGAAGCAGACACAGACCGTTCCCTGCGGATCCCAGCCTCATGGAGGGGTTGGTGGGCAGCTCCTGGCTGATGGAGCTGGTTTGCTTTGGGAAGGCAGCAAAAGGGGGGGCTGAGTGGTTTGGGGTGCATTGTTTGGGGTGCAGGGCACCCTGAATGGGACAGCAGCCTCTGTCTCTCCATAGGGATGAGCACTGGCAGCGATGCCTACCCTAACCCTAACCCTAATGGCGCACGGTCCCCTGCTGATCCAGAGCAGTTGATTATAGAGGGGTGAGCTTGATTCCTTCCCCCTTGCCCTCAGTTTGAGTAGCTGACAGTTGTTACCAGCGTGAGGTACTAACCCTTGATGCTGAATGCATGCGCTGGGGCTCGTTAATCACTTCCAAATGCCCCGTCTAAAGGCTCGTATTGTTCCAGCATTCAGGCACTGATTTTTTGGGATCTCTGAAATAGGACTCTGCTCTCGCCCATGTGCTGGGGGAGCCGTTCCTTTCCGCTGGGCTTTACAAATATACATGTGGTTTAATTCAACAAGAGGGCTGGAGGGGATGTTTTTCCACCCCCTTTTTGCTAACCCCCATCTCTTTCTCTTTAGAGCTGGCTCTGCCAAACCACCCGGCCCTGTGCCAGCAGCAGTCCCCTGGATGATCCCAAATGCATTTTGGGGTTGAAAAGTGGGTTTCTGGGAAAACCCAGCCCTGTGACAGACATCAGGGTCCCCCCCTCAAGGGGTTGTTCATGCTCTGGGGTGCGGGTATACCAAAGGGAGACCAAAAGGGCCTTCAGACAGGGGTAGGGTTTCCAGCACCTTGGGTGAGCCCATGCTGCTGCTGTGCTGATGGGCAGAGACAAAGCTGATGCCCGAAAGGCCCAACTCAATGGCTTTGTGCTGTGGAAGCAGATGGAGAGGCTGCAGAGAAGCGGCAGTGCCTTCCTATGGACACCCACAGCTCCGCAGGCACGGGAAATCCACTGATACAGCAAAGGAATGGGATATTATGGGTCAGAAATGAAATGTGGGGAGGAATCCTGCCAGCCCTTATGGGACTTGGTTGTGTTGGGGCTTAGTGGTCCCAAGGAAACATCTATTTGTGCAACTAAACCCGCTGTTAAGTGCCCTAGCTTTGGTAGGACACTTGATCCCATCTCGGCGCTCCATAGGGTCTGGTGGCTATGGGAATTGCTTTAATTCCAGCCAGCAGGCAGAGGCTCCAAGCAGAGAATACCCCTGGATGGACACCGGAGCTTCACCACCACATCATGATGGAGCTGTGTGTGCGCGGCACAGCCGGGGCTGAGCCAGGTCTCCTGTGCCTCCATCCACAGCCCAAACCACAACCCCTTCTCTCTTCTGCTGCTGCTGGAAACCCGCTTGTGTCTGAAGCTCTTGGAAGCTCTGGAGCGTGTCTGAGGTGGTTATGTCCTGTGGGTTTGCTGCTATTATAAATAGATGTTGTAAGTGAACATGAAAGAATTTGTGCTGACCAAGGGTTGTTCTTATTAGAGGCGATGAATGAGGAGGGGCTGATTCCTGCCAGGCTCTGTGCCTTACATCATGTTGTCCTCCCATGGCCCTGATGGCCCGCAGCATCCCGAGCTCCCTGCGGATGCTGGGATGCTCCCTGCAAACCGGCTGCAGCAGGACCCTCTCCCTGCCTACCCTGAATCATCTGTGTTGTCAGAGCCTTAAATCCCCCAGGACTCAGATGGGAGCAGAGGCTTTAGGATTCTGGGCTGTCTTGTACATAACAACTGCACTGCACTGATGTGTGATTCATTGGCCATCAGCATCCCTGACCTGTTCACCAACAAAGGTATTCTAACAAGAATAAAACAAGATATGGGGAGCTTGGTTGGAGCCTTGTTCAGCAGCAACAGTCGGGATTTTATCCATGGGATTTCAAGCCAGCTGAAGGGTTAACATGAAAATCTTCCACATCCATTCCTGCGGGATGACCTCTGCAGGGCCCTCCCGGAGATGCAGCTATCTTTGTCTCCTAGAGCATGGAGACATCCTTATCCTGAGCCTGACAGTGTGCTGCTGTCTCAGCAGCTGGTTTTCATCACCATCACTATGTGGTACCTGCTCTTGCAAACGTGGCATCACAAGCTGCTGAGAGATGGGAGGTTCATGGTGTCCCTAAACGGGCTGGACAGGAGCTACTGCATGGGGGTCCCTGCTCATGGACCTATGGATCAGCCTTTTCCATGCCAGAAGCTTCTCGAGCAATGGTCACTTAATAACAGCCTCGAAATAAAGCAAAAGCATCCCCAGGAGAGGAAGGGAAGGACCAAGGCGGTGAAGTTCATGTTGGGAAAGAAGCAAAGCCCCAAGTCACAGCCCGTGTGCTCGGAGCCTCTCAGTGATAGAATCCAGACCACACTGGTTTGAGAGCACGAAAACACAGTGACAGGTTAAAACAAATACTGCAAGAAGGCTCTTGGATTGCTGAAGCTTTCTTCCCACTGACAAAAGCATCTTTTCTGGAGCCTTAGGCTGGACCAAGCACCTCTTCCCCTGCGCTGCAGGGTCTGCACGGGCTGTTTCCAAGCTGCATATGATGCTCTGAGTTGCATCATCTGAGCTCTGTCCCAGGGCTGCTTCTCTGGTCTTCCTGACAAGCAGCTCCATGCTAAAGATGGGTCGGTGGTGTCCATCACCAGCCAAACTTGGCTTTGTAGCTGCAGAGAGCAGCAAGGGAAGTGACTTTCCCACCCGCATGCCCGGGGGCTGTAGCTGGAAAGGGCTCTGCTGTCCAAGTGAAAGCTGGATGCAAGCTGAGGGCGAACAGATGGTTTCAAGATTGAGCCCATCATAAGAACAAGAAGCCAAACTGCTGATGGATGGGGCAGCGTTCGGCTCGGGCACGGAGCCAGATGTAATGTCCTTCCCGAACTGCAGGGCTGCTGATGCCCAAGAACACAAATGCTTGTTCAGGTCCGGAGGAGCCTGGCTGTACCCACAGCATGCCCTGGCTGCACCGTGTGCTGTGGCCTTGTGTTCCATCTCTGCTGCAGCCCTGTTTCACTGCGTATTTACATTGCAGTCAGCGGGTACCTGCTGGTGCTGGCCCATCTAAGGGTGGGTTTAGCTGCTCGCATATGGCACTGTGACTGTCTGCAGGCAGTTACTCTGTGGCTGCTGTGCTGCTGCATCAAGGCCCTGGCTTAGCCTGTGGCCTTTAGGAACGGGGAAACTGGCTCTGCTCTGATGAGCACCAGACGTTGCACTTGGGATATGCCATGCAGCGATGAATCCTTCGCGCGTCGCTGCAGAAAGGCTACTGTGAAGGCACAGAGGCAGCAGAGTGATTCCAAGGAGAGGAGAGTGATGGTTTAATTCAATGCAGAGCCTGGCTGTTCTCCCACTGCCCACATGCCAAAGCAATTAGCGGGCACAAGGCTGTTTTCAGCACGTCCCTGACTGTGGCAGAGCATGCGAGAGACACACGGCGTTGATGGGGAGGGAGGTGCCTGGACCATCCCCTTTGCAAGGAGATGTGATGGGATGCAGCAGGTTGTCATGGAAGCCTTGGGCTGAATTGGAGCTGTAGGGAAGCAGAGGTGAGCTGAACCTGGGTAGCAGAGAACAGAGAGCCCCTGTCCCTGGTGCATCGCCCCATCTCTGCTCTGCAGCGTGGCTATGGAGGTGCAGGACTCCCTCCTTTCCCATGCATCAGCCAGCAGCAGGGGATGCTCCTTGCCCTCTGCCCAGAGCCATCCCTCCTCTTGAGCAAAGAGCCTGATGCCACGGGACAACACAACCCCCGTGAGGCTTTTCATGTATAACTCAGTTTGTGAGTCCAATGCAGAGCTTTGTTTTGGAGGCTGTGCATGGCCTGGGGAGGGAATGCCCCTCACTGGCGTGGCTGTGGCCTGGAGGGGATAAGAGCAGGACCGGCAGAGATGGAGCCGTTTGCAGCCCTTCTCCCAACCTCGTTTCCCATTTCCCCACTTTCCCACTGGGCACATTAACATTCTCCCTTTGTGGGGTGAATGTGGAGAAGCCACATTTGCACTTGTCTGTGCAGATACCATATGGGCAAGCAGTTGATGTCTCAGCCTCTTTCCAAGGCGCGCTACTACAAGCGCTTAACTTCGCCCTTGCCCAGATGCGTGTGTGTTTTATGTGCTGCGCATAAAAAGGCAGAAATTGCACGGGGTGGAATGTGTTGGAATTGGCACTTTGGAAAACGCACACTCTGCTGGAATGTGCTAACATCCAGCTCGCACAGAAGGGCAATTAACTCTATTTATGTTCATGAGGCTGAGTCTAAAACCGGCTTCAGAAAGCAGCTCACTCACATTAAAGGGCTTTATAATCATTATGCTAAAGTATTTCTTTTGAAAACATTTTCAGTTTCTTCAACAGTTGGGATATTTATAAAATATGGCATCAATTACTACATATTTCTTTATTCACACTGATTATACAACCTATAATTATACTTAAGCCTCTTATTTGTATATCATGGCAGCATTAAGAGAAGCTCTGTGATTTGTCTGCGTGTTGCTCTTTCCAGATAGCAGAGGCCTGCAGTCTCTCCCCTGCTTTAGAGGAGGGACTGGGTTCTGTTGCCCAAACAGCAGCACTTCAGGTGCTCCCAGCATGAGCAGGCTGAGGCTGGCAACAGCTCGTGACAGGTACCATGGAGCTGTTTGGGCTCCAGGTGCTGTGTTTGCAGCCAGCTCCTCATTTACTCACAGGAGAACATTTCCCTGGAGCCCTTTTCCTCACTGGGCAACACTGAGTGTTGGAATAACTGGGATAACTCAGGTCTCTTATGGATGAAGGCAGCGGCTCCCATTGCCCTCAGTGCTGCAGGCTGGGATCTGCTCCCTTAAACCCACACAGGGATGCGAGGGACCAGGGATGCTAAAAGCGTCCTGGATGCTGAAGTGTTGCTGGTGATCGCTTTGGACCTCCTCGTTGTAAGGGGCTGTTGTAAAGGCCCTGCTGGAAGTGGGGAATCTGCCTGTGCCCTTTGGAAAGCTGCGTTACCCTGGGTTGAAGTCACTCGGCTCTGGTTGGCTTCTACTGGGGCTTCACTCAGGGTTGGAGTCTTGCTGCTCGTACATGATTCCCTCCTTGAAAACCTCTTATTACAGGAGAGACAGATCCCCATGGCTCCTCCTGAGCCGGAGCAGTGATTTCACAGTGCATCTCTGGTGTCGCAGTGACCCGCAGGGCCCTGGGGATGCGGTGGTTGAACTCAAAGGAACTCTCTGCAGTGGGAAACATGGGAAAATGCTGTTTCCCTGCACTCTGCGCTCTGGTGTTTCCTGGCAAGCATTCCCCACGTCTCCTTGCAGGCTTTTCTTTGTGTTCCTTCCCTTTTGGGCAGCATAAGGGGGCATGGAGCTGGTCTCTGTCCTCTGAATGCACAACAGAGTGAGCTGTAGTGACTGAGCTCGTGGTTTCCTTTGGCCAAGGGAACTGGGAGGAGAAAATGAACACTTTGAAAAGGGGAAGCAATTGGGTTTGGAGCATCTTTTGTGACAAAAGGAATGCTCTGGGCAGATCTCAGATCGATTCCGTGCAAAGCATAGGAGGCAGGTTGCTCTATTAGCATCAAAGGATGAGGCAAAGGGATGTCTGCTTGTCCTGCTCAGTCCTCACCAGCTTTTCCTGCATGGCACCATAGGGGTTAAGAGAGCAGAGCACTGATATTTCAGTGCATAAGGACGCTCCCTTGCAGTGGATGAGGCATGCACACAGCTTTCCTTGTTACGCTCCACAGCTGTGCAACAATAGACAATGGGGAGCCAGAAAAGAGCACAGGGAAAAGCTCCTGGGAGTTACTGGTGTGGCTGGGAGAGCGAAGCCCTCCTGTAACGGAGCGTGTTGTTCTCCTGGATATAAATCTGAACTGAAAGCCGAACGCCAGGCTTCCGAGGGCTTCCCAAAGCTGGACTGTGCATCATCAGTAACCGAACCAAATGTGTCCTGCACGGAATCCTGTTCATCACCTGTGTGCTGAGGTGTGGGAATCCCCACCCATAAAGCTTGGGATGACAAACTGACCTCCAGGTGATAAGATCAGGGTCAAGCAGCAGGGATGGAGAAGGAGGAGGAGGAACTGTGCTTTCCTCGGTAGAAGCAGTGGCTGGGGCTGTTCTTGGTGCTCTAAGCACATCCAGTGCGAAGCGGATGCAGCGATGCTGAGTGGGTTGGGACAGGATTATCTCACGTCTGAAAGCACAGGGCAGCATCACCCCTGGACCTTCGGTGGCAACTGTGCCCTTTATCCTGGATGCAAACAGGAGCTTGTGTCCAGCTCCGTTTGTGGAAGCCCCGTTCCTGTTCCCAGTTGGCAGCACAGGGACCATTCCCAGGTGGCAGTCTGGAATTCACACTGCCTTGGCAAGCCATAAGCTATTGTTTCTCTCCTCAGAGAAGGGCTCTGTGAGTCCCAGCACAGCACGGGCCGTGGCCTCTCTTGTTCTGTTCATGGCTCTGAAGTTCCGCATTGTTTCTGCTGACCTCTGTGCTCAAAACGCTTTCCCACCCTTGCGAAACCGGGGCTTGCCTTAGCAGATGTGCAAGGTCGAGAAGGTCCTGCAATGGGAGAACTGAAACCTGGCCTCTTGCTTTGCTTCACTGAGTCTCATAGCGGATATGCTCTTCCCTGTCTGCTCCTTCAGGCAGGATAACTTAGCTCCAGCCAGGCACCGAGGTCCTGCTCCTTGATAAGCATCTCTTAATACCTGAACTGTTTCCTCAGAGCAAAAGGAACTTAATGACAGGATACTTGTGTTGCTTCTGTGCAAATATCAGATTGCACTCCAGAAACCAGAGTCTCTGCAATTGCAAGGCGGAATTAAACGGGAGACAGACAGCAGCACGTAAAACATGAACGAGGCTCATTGTTTGCTGCAGACAGTGAAATGTCTTTGGTTCGGCCTCAGAAAATCACTGCTGCGTCTTCCCGAGCTGTGCAGAACTTGATCTGCTCCCGCTTTCCGCTTTGGGATGGAGTCCAGGATTAATTCCCTGCGGATCACCTTACTTTGTGGATAAGAGGAGCTCCTCCTGCAGTGTCTGGGCTGGGAGAAAACAGGCGGGAATGGTGCTGGGACACCGGGATGGGTTGGGACTGAGCAGGACCCTGGAACTCAGGATGCTCCCCCAGGCCTGGCAGGGGCTGGCTTCGCTATGATGGTGACGGGGCACCGGGATGGGTTGAACGGAGAAGCTGGGGCTGCCCCATCCCTGGCAGTGCTCAAGGCCAGCGCCGGGTGATGGGGAGGAGGTGATGGGGGGGGGGGGGGGGGTGGGCACCGGCCGCGGTGCTCAAAAACGGGTTTTTCTCCCCAAAAACGCCCTCGCGCGCCGCGGGGTGGCGCGTTCGGCTCGGAAACGCGCCTCGCGCAGGGGGCGTGTCCTGCCCCGCCTCCCCCCGTGTTCCTTCCCCCCCCCCCCCCCCCTTATTTTGGGGACCCAGCGCCAAGCGCAGCCCCGCATTGGGGGGGGGGGGATGTTCTCTCCTCCTCTCCTGCGGCGTTTCGGTTCTTATGGTTATTTCTGTGCTCTCTTTTCCTGTGGTTACCGGTAACTGCAGCCCCCGGGACCCCCTGGGCCGGCTCCTTGCGCATCCTCTGCCCCGGCTCGCCCCGATGCGAAGCGGTTCGTGCCGTGTCCGGATGCCGCGGAGGAGCCGGCTTCCGAGCCCTGCGCATCTCCTGTGCCGCAGTGCCAGGGGCAGCCGTCAGGAGCTGCCATTCCAGGTCCAATTAGGATGGTGCCTCTTGATGGCAGACCCAATCTGGACGCGCAAGCTGCTGCTTTATTCATTTCGCTAATTGCCTGCGGCTGCTGAAGCTTCTCAGACTTAAAAAACCACCCCGAAAATTCAGGAATTGCAGCGGTCTCAATGCTGGAGGGAACGGAGGGGAGAAGAGTTTTGATTTGTAATTTGTGGTCTAATAAAGTAGTTAGGAATGAGTAAAAAATAACGGGAGCCCTGCTGGTTTTATTGAGCGTGGAACAGAAAACCTGAGGGCCCGTGGGGAAAGGGGGATGCTGCAGCCAGGGCACGCAGTGCCCACAGCCTGGCATAGGATTGTGGAATGGTTTGGGTAGGAAGGGACCTTAAAGCTCATCCAGTTCCAATCCCTGCCACGGGCAGGGACACCTTCCACTAGAGCAGCTTGCTCCAAGCCCCTGTGTCCAACCTGGCCTTGAACACTGCCAGGGATGGGGCAGCCACAGCTGCTCCATTCAACCCATCCCAACGTCCCAGCACCCTCACAGGGAAGAGCTTCTGCCTAAGAGCTCATCTCAGTCTCCCCTCTGGCAGGTTAAAGCCATTCCCCTGGGCCTGTCCCTACATCCCTTGTCCATATCTCATCTCCAGCTTTCCTGTAGCCCCTTTAGGCACTGGAAGATGCTCTAAGGTCTCCCTGGAGCCTTCTCCAGGTCATGGCTTGGGTGTTTGCTGGGAGCCACGGGAAGGAGCTGCAGTCCGTGTGCTGCTTCATGGCTCAGCCTCCCCTAGAAGTATGAGCACGACTGGTGTCATGCTTGAGTCTGTGGCTTCTTTTCCCCACCAGTACAAAACCAGGCTGCGATGGGAGCCCTGTGCTTGCCTCTTCCTATGGCATGAGAGCAAATCACAGTTACGGCCAAGGCGACCGCAGTGCCATGGTACCACCCCACTGCAGCAGGGCTCTTTGGCACCATCTCCAGCACCTCCCCAAAGCCAGTCAGGATCAGACCATCAACCCTGTAAAGCCTGACACGTAGCTGGGGTAACGTGCCAGAGCATCCGTGCTCTTCCAGCATCCCCCAGGGCAGGCACCAGCACAGGCAGAAAACAGCTTGCCGTGTGGGTACAGCACGTTGAATTCAGACCCTGTGAAGAAGGGAGAGCAGCCCCAGCGACGTGTTGTGATTTGGATCCTTATTTTAGCTCCGTGTGTTGTTCCTCCTCGCCCCGTGTCTGCATCTCCTTAGTGGAGAACAGGCTCTCATAACCAAAACCATTAATTTATGGGGCCTGCAGCAGGGCTTAACGATAATTTAAATGAGGAACCGGAGTTGTGGCACGGTGGCACTGGAGGCAACGCTTTAATTAAAAAGGCAGTGATTTCCCTGTGACCTTTCATTGTAAAGGGGTTTAAGTGGCCTGCGGAGCTCCTTCCTCCCCATCAGCAGCTCCCCTCCCGTGGGTCCGGGCTCCTGCTCGCAGATGGCACCGTTACAGGGTCTGCATCTTGTTTTCCTCCAAGTTAAAGTGTCTTTGAAGCACGATTTTGCATCTAAGGCAGGATGCAATGAAAAGGCTTTAAAGAGCTGCTGACGCCTCATGGAAAACTGAACACATTCTGTTGAGAAACAATTCAGCTGGGCTGGCTTCTCTGCTGTTCCCTTTGCTCGGGTTTGATAGCAAGGGGCACTATAAATATACAGAGTTCTACATAGAAATGAGAAACCTTGGCAACCGAGGGGAAGGTTGGTGGTTTTCTCGTGTTCAAGGACTACGGGCAAGTGGGTGATTGGAGTTCATGGGCTGGCATTTCATCCTCACACCTATGGGCTGATGCTGCGGCCGTGAGGTGGGAGCTGGGAGGAGAGGGAGCCAGGTACCAGGGTGTTCTTTCCTCCTCGAGGTGTTTGTGAACCTCCAGAAATAGGGGTGGTTTCTGGGGCACTGACAGGGCTCGTGGTGGTGGAACAGGAGCAAAGCGATGCCTTGGAGCGGGAGGACTGGGGCTGCCATATGGTGATGGGCTCAGCCTCTGTCTATACACTGAGTCCTGCTCTTGGAAGTGGGCAGTGGGGGGAAGCCAGGCTTTGGCACCGGGACACTGTGCTCTCCCCCCCAAAACCTGCATCTTCTTCATGGTATCATAAAATGGGGACACTTGGACCACAGAAGAAGGGCTGGAACTGCTATCGGGTGTTGCAGGATGCGCTTTCCTATTAGGAGTGGGGTTTAAAGAGCCCTTCCACAGAAATCCTTGTGTGCACCATGAGCGAGTCGTGGGGAAGAGGAATGTTCGGACAAAGGGAACTGGGTTTGCAGCTTGGGTCTGCGTGAGGGCGCAGGGATGGGTCTCGCTGTGCCTGCTTAGTGCAAAATGCTCCTTTGCACTAGGCCAGAGCAAACAGCTACCTCGTAAAGAAGGCAAATGAGTTTAAAAGCAAGGCTTAGTGGGGATGCTGGCATGAAACAGGTCTTCTGCGTGCTCAGGAGTGGCGCTTTGAGGCGCTACGAATCACGGATCACATTTGCATGGAAATGCAGCTCTGTGATAGGATTCCTTATAGTAGCCGGCAGCAGCGAATGCGTTGCAGATGTGTCCTATTTAATATCAAGCAACACCTTTTCTTTCCTTGCCTTGCTGCACTCGTGACTTGCTATTCCTTGGGATTAATCAATGGGTGCGTTCTGCTGGAGCCACCCAGCGATGCGCGGGGTGAGCGGGCTCAGACATCTGCACACTATCATTCCTCCCTCACCAAGTGCTGGTGGTATAATTAGAGAAGTCATTAATCCTTGCTCAGCAGTGCTAGGGGCTATTTATAGTAAGGCAGGCAAACAGCACCCTGCATAGTGGGCTAGGCTGGGTGTGGAAATGACTCCTGGTGCCATTGGGTTGCATGGCTCAAATCAGAGCCATTTGCTTCCAGGGGGGAGATTCCCTTTCTGGCCATACACAAACCAAAGCAGAGCAAAGGGTCTGCTCTGACCAAGGTATCACCCACTGGGCTTGCCACGGGGGGGTCATTTGGACACCCCCCATAAGCTGTCACCATCCCATGTTCTGGGATCCCTGCCTGTGTCTGCAGGATGCTCTGCTATTGGGGACCAATGCAGAGCACAGGGATGGAGCAGGAATGAATCGTCTCAGCTCTCCTTTTCCTCAGTGTCCCTGGGGAAAGGCATTGAAACCAATCAAAGTGGCCCTTCTCATAAACCAGCAGTGAAAACCAGTACCTGCAGCCTGCTGTTAATGCTTCTGCCTTGGGACCAGGCTGGCTGTTTGCTGATGTGTGCTCACTCGTGGCTGTGGGGCTGTGGAGCCCTGATCACTGGTATAAATGGTGCCACACAGCAGCATCTTTAGCAACTGAGACACAGATGACAAAGTAAATGCTTGAGCCTGCCTGGGGAGGATAATGGGGTGAGTGTGTGGCTGCTTGTAAAGCACACACCAAGAGGGATAACCTGGTGGTAGAAGGTGATTCCCGTACCCAGGTTCTGCACAGGAGGCTCTGTGAGCAGTGCTCCTTGCTGCAGCGTGCTCCCTTCCAAACCGGGTTACCCCATCACCAGCTTTGAAGAGCAGCCCATATAGGGTAACAAGCTGCAGGGTAAATGGAAGCTATTTAAGCAATTAGCATCCAAGTTTAATGAGGATGACCAGCACAGGTCTGGAGAGGGGAAAAGGGAAAGGTTCCTGTGTGTGTCTGCAGCTGCTCTGCATCTCTCATCACCATGGGCTGTCCTGGCAGCCCATAAGAGCCCCTGGCCTGATTCCCCTCATCCCCATCTGCTGCTCGTGCCGCAGCAGGGAGCACACCTCTATGCCTGTGCTCAGGCTGGTACCTTGTGCCCAGCTTCCATCCGCTGTCTGCTCACGCCTGGTCTCTGCCATCAGGGGATTCAGGATGCTTTGGCAGGTAAGGGTTTGTTGCTCACCTCTCTTGCCACCCAGGGGCTCAGCTGTGTGTGTTCCGCTCCGTGTGTTGTCCCTGCCTAACTCCAGATACATTGCTCTCTGTGTCTCTAAGCCAGAGGGAAAACTGGGGCATTAGCAATGCTCAGTGAGCTGCAGGCCGAGCAAGGCTGTTGTGTGCAAGCTTCCAAGATGCAGCTCAGCCTGGGCTAAGGTCCATGTTTTCCCTGTGCTGGAGCCAACCTCCCTGCCAGGCTTTCCACTTGAGGGGGTCCATCCCAGCGCTTTGCCCTTGGTGCCACGGCTCCCTGTGCAAGGGCAGCTTTGGTGCTGGGGGGGGGGTAAGAGGGGATGGGAGGAACTCCAGACTTTGGGAAGCAGCCGATGAAGGATGGGCTGGAGGTGAAACAGCGCGTGAGGAGCCTGCAGACCTGGCGTGGAGATGGGGATGGCTGGGAAGCGCAGTGATGCAGGAATGGGTGCTGGGGTCAGCCGGGGTGGCATCGCTCCTGTTGTCGACTTAAACACTTCACTGGCTTCAGCCTAGTGAGGCACAAAGCTCGTCTGTGTGCTGGCAGCCGGCATCAGGGGAGCCACAGGGGAAATACGGCTCGGTCTGGGCTTCACTGCATCCTCCAGGCTTTGCCGGGAGGATTTGTATGGAATTCTTTCAGCCTCTGAGATTAATGGACCCAAACCTCCCCCTGCTTGGGGACGGGACTGAATTCCCTTGCCAAGAATCCCGGTGGGCTCCCCTTCAGTCTGGGATGCGCAGTGGGAAAAGACCTGTTGAAACGTGGGGACCACTGCCTTGTAACTGCAGGGAGTCCCCAGTGCTGGCTTTGGCTGGCAAAAACAGCTCCCGAGCTCTGCGCTGTGCCTATGGATGATAAAAGGTGACCTCGGAAATTGCATTTCCAAACGTTTCCCCCCCCCTCTGTGCAGGCTGGCGTTGTTCCCAGTGTTTCGGGCCGGGACTGCTTGGGGCTCTTTGTTTAAGCTCCCTGGGCACTGCAATTCTTATGCACGGAGGTGACGATGCTCTGCCGGAGTCTGGGATCCTGGAAGGCGGCTGCAGATCGGCCTTTTGTTATCCCCAGGATTCAAAACTGCGGTTGAGGATGAGCTGGGGAAGTCAAAGCCGCCTCTCCAGGGACATCCCAAGTGTTAACAGTGGGATGGAGGCAGGGTCAGCCACTGGTTCAGGCTGTTTCAAGCAGCGAGAGCTGGCAGAAGGGCCCACAGACCTCAGTGAGGAAGCATTTAGTGCTTTAACCACGCTCAGCAAACTTTGGTTTGCAATAACCCGCTGCTGCCTGCTCTGATTTCACTGCTGAATGTCAGGGAAGGAGAAGTCTAAAGGGCATCATGCATCAGAAGAGAACCTGAGCTGCGCTGTCTCAAAGGAGCAGGGACCGCCTGGGCACAAGGAGGGTTATTGCTGCTCTATGAGGCAGGGCTGGTTTGTGTTCTGCATCTAACCCGGTCTCTGCTCAATTGGAAATGGGATTTGGGGGAGCAGCAGACCTCGCTGCATTGCACAGTAGAGCATCATCTCTCCTCCCTCCGCTACCCACAAGCTGATGTGTGACGAGTGGTGGTTCGGGAAGGCTGGGGCTGACGCTGCCCTTCGCTGTCCATCCCGTGTCAATGGAATGGGATAGAAAGGAGGTTTTAAAGCGCAAAATGCAGCCACTTCCAGCACTCCCCGCTGTGTGTGACAAGGTGACCCCCACCTCCCTGCTCCTGGTCTGCTGTGCTCGGGCTGGTTTTGCAGTGTCCTCTGACACGCTCTGATGCACAGCACCGAGCTGGGAGCGCAGACAGGAGCCTGTGAGAAACCCAGTGCTAATTCCACTGTGCTTATCTCCCTTCTCACTTATCTCTGGTCGCATCATGCCACAGGTTGCGCTTCCATAATGCTGTGTTCTCCAAGTAATGCCGTGTTCTCCAAGGCAGCAAAACAACATGGAGCTGAGCCAAAATCTTGTTTATTTCTGGAGGTTTTAATGGTTATTCACTTATTTAATGAGCTGTGTAGTGCCTTTGAGAAGGAAGATGAAGGGGGTGAAGGCTTTATTCACACCTTAAGGTTGTAACTCTCCCTTCCCTGGGGCTTCTGGTCGTGTTTGTCTTTTCAGCCTGCATCAGCACTGCAAAGGCTGCTGCAGGGCTCCGGGTCACTGCACCAGCCTGGAAGCATGAAATGCCAAGTGTCCATTAGGAATGCTTTAGGCTCGGGGTAGGGGAGCATTGCAGGGGGGCTCGCAGCCTACACAACGCGCATGTGAACTCCTTCAACCCAGCCCAAGGTGTTGGGTCCTTCCCAGCTCGCTCATCTGTCTTGATCTCCTGTTTCCCAGCCTGTCCATAGCCTTTCCTGGGAGGAAACATCTCCAGTCTGTGCTCTGCTTTGTTCGAGGCTGCTGTAACCTCTCCTTCTTTGGAGAATAAGATGTTAAAGAGCCTTTGAAAATGATCAAACCCGTCAGCTTCACTACTGTGATTAATCAATCACAGCCGCTGCTTTACAGCTCCTTGTTTTGATGTGCTTTAGGTTGTTCCAAAGTTAGCCCAGCTCAGGGCCAGCAAACACATTCCTGAGCCCTGGCAGAGTGCTGGGATGGAGCGGGAGCTGATTCTTCACTGCTTTCTGCAGAAGAGAGTTCTGAGGGGGGGGTGTTTTGTATGAGGAGCCTCATGTGTGTACCCCAGGGCTGGCATGCGGGGCCCTGCTGCAGGGATGCTCCAAGGAGAGCCCTTGGGGAGCACTGGGAGCTTTGCAGCCCCGGTCCCTGCGTGTGGAGCAGCCCCCACGTGTGCTTGATGGGGAGAGGGTGCGTTCTGTAAAGGATTTATTAACTTGTAAGTTATTCCCTGCACTTCTTGTGCTGATGCTGCTGTTAAAAGGGAGCACAGGATGCTCCCGGGAATGCTATAATCCTAAAAAGAAAGCGAGGAAGAGATTTAAGAAATCTCTTATCCCCAGATGGCAACTGCACCATTGCAAACACTGCCTGATCTGCCCTTATTCGCACTGAAGCATCTGAAGCTCCAGGTGGCAGCTCCAAGAAGTTTGTGTCAATTCTGGAGGCTTAAATGCTCCCTGTCGGTTGTGGGGTCGGGTTTTATTACAGCTAAAGAGCCAAGCAGGATCATGCAGCATCGCAGCTCGGGTAGTTTGCTGTCGAACAGATTAAGCTAGGGATGGAGAAATTGCTGGTGAAGTCTTTTCTTTCTAGCGGTTGTGTGGTAGAGGCTGATTTAAAGCCCATTTCAGCACCGGGGTGATGCTCCAGACACTGGCAGTGCAAGCGCAGCCGCTGATGTGGCACAGCATCCCCAAAGCTGTCTGCAGAGTACATTGAAGAGAAGCAAATCAACCTGAACAGGCTCGCTCCTTAAAGGTCCTGCAGAGCCACCCCCTTGGAGACCTATAGCCTATGAGTGCCTGGAGACATCCCACCCAGGGGACAGGGCAGGTTTGCTATTGCTCTGCCATGGATGCAGCACACACTTTCCAATGAGGTGTGTTGCATAAGACAGAGCACTGTTATCTAGGTTATACCTAGAGAGCAGAGCCCTTTCATGAGGGAAGGGGGAGGCCTCTCATCCCTTTGCTTAGCCAGATGTTCAGAAGGGGAATGAAGGATGCTTGGCTTTACCTGGCTGTGGAAGTGAGGCCATAAAGGAGCCTTTCTGCATCTCAGTACCAGGGTGCAACCCCCTGTTGCCTTGAGCTGCAGAGACCTTTGAGGCCTCTCCCCTTCCCTGCAGAGACCCAGCACCCTCATTCCTGCTGGGAGAGCTATAGGAGCAGAGGGAGGCGGAGCAGCGCTGGATTAACTGCCTTTGTCCTTGTTTGCATATACATCGCAGCCTGGAAATGTCACCTCGAGCGCAGCCTCTCTGCTCCTTTACGTCCCCATTTCTTACCTAATGCGTAAGGTGAGGCTCCTGTGCTGGAAATGAGGCACCTGCCAGCTCAGCAGAGTTGAGGAAGAAACCCTCCATGGTCCCACGCTGGTCCTCACCCTCCTTAGTTGTTATAAGCAGAAAGGAGGGCAGGGAGATGACATTGCAGCTCAAGAGGGAAGGTGTGCATGGGGCTGTGCTCAGCTGCACCCTGGTTTTCAGCACTTTCAGCCTGAGCCCTGAAGTGCCTTTGCCTGGAGGATGCTGTGCACAAAAGACAGGCAAAGGCCACCCTCTTCCTAGGTTCAGCTGCTGCTGCACCTAGAATAGGGAGACTGGTTTGGTTTAAACTGGCTTTGCATTATAGACTCCAGGGTGCGTGTGCGTGGTGCTGTATGAGGGATTGCAGGGATCAGCATCCCCCTCATTTCCCCATCCCCTGTTCACTGCCCTCCCCTATTTTACCCCTGGCCTTGGGCTCTGTTTCTCTGACTTCTGCACCCCATCAGCGAGCAGGAGGCTGTGAGTATCCTTAGGCTGAAGATGAGCCTGTCCCATTCCCTTTGTTATCTGCTCTCCTTTGGCTGCTGCTTTGACCAAGCTGTCCCTGCCCTCATCCCCATATGGGAATCTTGCCTCCCGCTGTCCCTCAGCTCCATAAATCCAGGGTGTTAAATTAAGTGCGTCATCTGCAAAAGTATGGAAGTAAATGCGTTCCGTACCCTTCACAGCCTCTGCCCTGCAAATCAGATTAGCACACACAGCGAGGAGAATCCCTCCCGGGTGCTCTGATTTAGGGCTGTATCCAACACATCCGCCTTGTCCTGACCTGCCCAACACCCGGCTTGTCCCTGGCCGTGGCGTTCCGGGTCCTGGGGAAGCTCTTGCTGGTACCGGGAGCTGGATGCTGTGGGAGGCTGCTGGGACCAGAGCATCCTTGCAGCGCGCAGCGGAGCCAATCGCTGCTGCCAGGGGTGGAGCTGGAGCGGCCGCGGAGCATCGCCCAGCGCCTGCCCGGCGCAGTTGGCCCGGGCTGCGGGGAGAGCAGCGCCGCGTTCGCAGCTCCGGCGGGCGCCTGCCCGGCAGCATCGCTGGAGCCTCCCGCTGTCCTCGGAGCATCAGCCCGGCCAGCGGCACAAAGGTACCGGCCCGGCCCCGCCAGCCCGCGCCGTGCTTGGGGCTGTTGATGGGACTTGGAGGAAAGTTTAGCGGGGAATCAAGAGCTGGTTCCTAGCGGTGCTTGCGGGAGGGAGGTGGGAGGCGAGCCCCGCCGCTCGCTGGGATCCGCTGCCAGGCACGGAGCGGGTTTGGTAATGAAGAGCTGTGGGGATGCAGCGGTGAGCGGGGTCCAACCGGGGAGCTGGTGCCTGTCCCGCCTGTGCCACCCCGGGCGGGAGGCCGGGGGTGACCGGTGTGTGCTGGGTGAGGGGTCCAGCCCCGCGCTGGGCACCACGGCATCTTCCCGTGCTGAGCGCTGCATTCATCAACCGAGCCGGCCCCTTGGTGCAGGCAGCACCCTCTGTGCTGGGCAGTCAGTGGGAACACGGGTGCTTGTACTGAATGGATGCTGCACTGGTGTCCGCACAGTCCAGAGTGGGAGCAGGAGCTCGTGGGGCTGCGGGATGCGAGTGTGGGTGTCTGGGGATGCAGGAAAACAAGGCTGTTCTCTCTGTTGTTTGGGAAGTTTGGAGAACTTCCCATGTCGGTGTTCCTTGGGGAGCAAAAGCTGCTTCCCAGGTTGGTAGCTGAGCGCTGGGACTGCCGTCACTGGGGAAGCCCTGACCTGACTCACTGCAGCACCCATGGGTGCTGCCGGCCTGCATGCCTGCTCATCACCAGCCAAAGGGATTGGTTTGTGCATCCCTATGTTGCTACTACCACACGTGTTGCGCTGGAGTTGTCCATAGGTCTGAGAGCCCGAGCAGAAGCTGGTTCCTTATGCAGCATGAGCGAGCTGACTGCTGCTTTGGGCTGCATGGAAGATCTCTACTCACTGAGCCTTGAGCCATCTGAATTGCTGGGGATCTGTATCCATTGGACCTGAGCAGTGTCCCCTCAGTTACTTGTGTTAAACACGCTCTGAGCGCTGCCCTTTGGGCAGTCGCAGGCTCCTTTTGCCCTCCTCTGATGCTGACCTTAGCGGGCAGCACTGGGTGAAGAGCAAGCTTTGCAAAGCATTAAGAAGACACTTAAAACACCCAGGTTGCATTTTCCACATGAGCTTGTGCTGCTGGCTCTCACGTGAGCACGTGTAATCCATCTGCACCATGCAAACAACCGGCCCTGGAAGGCAAGAGGTGAGCCTGGGAGGGGGGACAACTCGGAACAGGGGATGCTGAGCACAAGGGCTTCAGCTTTTGGGCTCTTAGTATCCCACAGGAGAGGGACAGTGACCTGGAGCATCTCCTGCCCCTTCTCCTTGCCCTGTGCTGCAGGGTGGGGAATGGCAGGGACTCGATAAATAATAATCTTGTAAGAAGTATTTTGTTCAAGGTTCTAGACAGTGACTCATCTCCTGGAGCTGGGGGGGGGGGCAGCACAGAAGCTTTCTGCACCAAAAATGGGTCTTTCCCCTGATTTTATCAGGAGCCGGAAGGTGGGAATCCCATATTCCCCTCAGAGCAGTGTAGACCTGTCGATTACAAACCTCCTAATCCCAGTGTTCTGGTACCTCCTGCATCCCTCTCCCTGGGGAGCATCCTGGGGTGGGACTAGTCCAAAACTCGGGTTGGTTTCCACCCTTCCCAACTGATCTTATCTCATTGTTCTTAATCACTTCTGAGTCACTCCAAATAATGAATCCTTGCCTGTACGTAGTGGTTTGCATGGCATCTCTGTGTGTACCTGCCCAACTCACGTTGCTCGGCTCTGAGCTGCATTAACTTTCCTCCCGCATCCAGCCTTGCTCCCATGGGTTTTCCTGCCCTGCTCTGCCCTCTCCTGTGCTGGAAAGCCCGGAGGAGCTGCGGTGCTGCTATAGGGCACATATTCTACCCCTGCCAGTCTTCCCTCGCTGCTCACAGCATCACTGGCTTCTTGGGGAGGTGTTGTCCGTGCATGGAGAGGTTTTGCTGATGTTTGCCTGGATCTGGTTTATTTGCTGCTTCCAGTTTGCAGCAGAGTCAGTGCCTTGCTGAGTTTGGTACCTGGCTCTCAGCTTTCTCTGTCGGGGGGTTTTATGGCTCAGTGCATGGCACTGCATCGCCTCATTCCCTCCTCTTTATGCCTGGAGATTGACCTGGGAATGCTGATGGCTGGCCTGGTCCAGCTATGGATTTAGCATCCCTCCCTGCAAGGAGGTGGAGGGAGGAAAAATCCCCAGTTTAAGACCACCACCAAGCAGCCCTCATCCTCCCTGTCAAATGTAGGCATGAATGGAGAGGAGTTTTGGGAATTATCCTTTGCAAGAAGGAACTCCTGACCAAAAATCAGTCTCTCTTCAGCCCCCTGAGGCTCTAATCCAACCCTTTTCCATCACGAGGTGTTCTCCAGCCTGGGGGTGCTTATGGAAACCCCTTGGAAATGGCAAGAATGGGGCTCCTGGGGCTGGTGCTGGTTGATCCCCCTCAGACCCGAGTGTCCCATTTATCTGGGTTAAGCTCCCAAGGAAGGAGGTGTGACTTGAGCTCCAGAACCGGTTTGGGAGATTCGGAACTGGGCCAATTTCTAGGCCAAGACGGGGCCGTTGGTGTTCCCAAGGGTGGATTTGGGTACAGAAATGGATGAAGGTCAAGGCTTCCACCTCCCTCCCTTGCGTATTTATCTCCCTGACAGCTTCTGGGCAGGTAGCAGCACATCTGGAAGCTTTATTATTCCTTACAAGGTGTGAAAAACGCCCCTTGCTGAACAGTGCTGGGGTCGGGAGCGCAGATGCTGCAGGAAATGGTTTTCCTCCATCCACACCGTGCTACCTTCTCTGCACAAAGCCTTTGCTGCGGCTGCATCTCCTGAAGGCAGGTGTAACAGAGCCAGGCTTTGCCGTGCTGCCTTTGCATCCGTGACCTTCAGCAGCTCGTGCATGAGACCGGAGAGGCACTGGCTTAACGGGACCCTGCCTTTTTGCCCCTTCGTTTCGGTTCTCCTGCAGTCTCTTTGGCACTTTGTTGGCATCACACTTGGTGTCCCAAGCCTCCAGGGAAGGATGTGCCCAATGCTACTTTCCAGGCTTGCTGGGGTGGCCTGGCCACACACAGGTCATGGGGTGCCTCTATCTATCTATCTATCTATCTATCTATCTATCTATCTATCTATCTATCTATCTATCTAATCTACCTAATCTGTATCACCTATATCTACATCTCTATCACCTATATCTACATCTCTATCACCTTTATCTATATCTCTATCGCCTATATCTACCACCTATATCTATATCTCTATCACCTGTATCTACCACCTATATCTATATCTCTATCACCCATATCTAAATCTCTATCACCTTCATCTATTGCCTATATCTAAATCTCTATTGCCTATATCTAAATCTCTATCACCTATAGCTATATCTCTATCACTCATATCTAAATCTCTATTACCTTTATCTATCACCTATATCTAAATCTCTATCACCTATTTCTCTATCACCCATATCTATATCTACCACCTATATCTCTATCACCTCTATCTATAGGCAGATATATGGGTGAATTTAGAGTCGAGAAGCATTAAATACGTGGTTTTGTGGGCTGTGGCTTTTGTGGGAGCTGTGTATAGGAAAACCAAGCGTTTCCCAGGGTCACCCATGCTCTGCTGGTGCCTGCTCAGCCTTGCTCTTGCACAAGAGCATTTGGGTCTTTGTGTTTCTGGTCACCTTGCCGCAGAGGCAGGCAGTGATTTCTGTTCTCTCTTTGCACCTGGTTGTGCTGACAGCTCGGAGGTGTGAACACTGCTACCTTCTGCTCCTGCAGAGCAGGAGATGGTGTTTTGCAGGGTCCAGGATGGGGGGGAGCTGTGCCTTTTGCTGCTTCCTTTAAGAACAAGGAAGAAATAAAGTTGTGGCGAGACCAGATCTGGAGAAAGACCCAGAGTTCCAAAGCGCTCCCAGAGGATAGATCCCTAATTGCTCTCTAATTGCATTAGAGTTTAATTTGTTGTTGATTTTTACTGTAATGTTCCCATTTTTCTCGACAGTTTGCTTTGTTCCATTAACTAGAAGTGTCTGGAGATGAATATTCTCAATATCCAGACTCGCCCCTTGCACGATGCTTGATGGCTTTTGGGTCTTTAACATGGTGACGGGGGTCCACTGGTGCAGTGCTTGCCCCTTAAAGGTGTTGTCCCCATTGTGCAAGCCTCAATCTTGGGGGTTTCCCCATGGTTTTATGGGTCTGGTGGCACCGAGGCAAAGTTCCACCGGCCTGAGAGGGAGGTTGAGTCGGTGCCTAAGCCACATCAGCCCTTGGCATCTGTGGGATGAGAGGGAAATGGGAATGCAGGTGGTGGTTGCTGGCCTCCTCAAGGAGCTGAGCTCACCCCAGAACAGCTCAGGGGCAGCAGCCCTTCCAAAGGCTCCTTTAATCCATTTCTCCAGAGCACAGAAGGGGAGCAGGTCTGGAAATGCAACCGGGAAGCTCCAGAGGGGACTTTCGGGAGCTTGATTTGGAAAGTGATGGGGCAGAAGAGCATCGCTCCTCTTAATATAGTGCTGCTTTGGAATTTATTGTGTCTTGTTAAAGGGGAAATGAGGTAGAAGATGTAGCTAAGCTGGGACCTGCTTCTTGCCAATACATGATTGTGAGTGAAACAAATCCTTAAGGCAGGAGAGTATAAATAAACCTTTCCATGCTCTCAGCATCTGCACTTGGGGCCCTGGAGGTGTCGCCTGCCTCTCCTTTGGTCTCCTTGCTTCTGTGTCACATCCCTATTGCTCACGGGTGATGACACGGAGTGATCGAGGCCTCAGCGTGCCCGTGAGCTGGCTGTGATGGAGCTGGCTCTGGAAAAGGAATATCAATGCTGGGAGCTGCACCGTGAACTTAAAGCCGCTCCTAAATTTGATCTAGCCGCTTAAAAACAGTGGGTGGACTCGGTGGCAAAGTGAGACGCTGGTATTTAAAGCTGCCTTGAGGGATGGAACCACAGGGAAGGCACCCAGCAGCAAGCTGGGAATATTCAAAATTAGATGGAGAAAATAGGGAAAGCTGATGCTGGAGCTGCAACACCCAGAGTGCGTTGTCAGAAACCCCAGGAGCAGGATGGAACCGAGCACCAGCTGCTTTGGAAGGCAGAAATGAATCAGTTCAACCCCCCGTTGTAGGGGATGCTGAGCAAGCTGCTCTGGTATTTGGTGTATAACAGGCACACGTGAGCTTTGGTAGGAGAAGCAGAACCTTGCGTGGCCTCTGTGCATGGTGGGGTGGGTGCAGTGGGGCCAGCCTCAGCGCTGGGCTTTGCTCTGGTGTCTGTGTGTGCACACATGCCCCGCTGCATTGGGTGCTTGTTCCTATGGGCAGATCCAAGCTGAGCCCCATTTGCTCTCACCCGTTACTGTGCAGCCCGGACTGGTGTGTTCCTTGCCTCTCACCCCTCTGAGCTTCACAGAGCCTTGGCTTCAAGGGGCAGAGAACATCCCGGGCAAGGAATGACATTGCAGAGCAGGATGGAACCGGGTCCTCGGTGCCATCTACGGTTGTCTTCACTAATTCATGTTTACGGAGCTCTCCAGGAGGTTCATGGCCTCTTTCTGCAATGCAGCTGGTTCCTATCTCAGGCTTTTCCAAGCTACCAAGCTCTGTTATGGCTTCAGAGCGAGCTCTGTCACTGGTCACAGGCTGTTCCATACAGCGCTGATTGCACCGGGTGATGCTTTACTCTGGGAATCTGGTGTTTCCCCATGGATGCTTTCCTGTTTCTCAGCAATTCTCTACTGCCAGGTCTTGCCCTCTTTGCTTATGGTGGAATAGCTGAGACATCTCTTCAGTCTGCTGCTTCTTGGAGAAGCCTGCACCTTTCCAGAAGCTTGGGATCTATATGCGCATGAAACAAAGGTGTTTTCCTGCTCCTACCAAAGCACAGGGAGTTTCTGGCTTTGCAGAACATGTGACAAGTGGTTTTCAGCCTTATTTCCCCTCTAGCCAGAAAGGATGGCTGGTGGCCGTGACTGCAGGATAACTTACAGAGAACAGATGTTGTATCAAACACATCAGCTCGTTTTAATGCCTTTTTGGTGCTGCTTGGTACCACTGGGGGTGCCTAATAAATACTGCAGGAACAGGAGTCCCCAGGGCTGGAGACCTTTCCAAACCTTGGAGCTGGTCTCCGAAGGAGCTGCAGCACCACAGCGGCATTGCTGAACCATTGCTCACCGCTCCTCTGTTGGCAAGGGCAAGGATAGTGTTGTGTTTTGTTGTTGGTTTTCCAGAGGGGAGCTGAGGGAGGAGTTATTCCGAGTGTCTTGTTGAAATGCTCCCAAATACAAAGCAGGCCTGCCATGAAACTCAGAATTCCAGCATGCTTCTGCTCCACGGGGATGAGGGGGGATGTGTTCCTGCTGCTTAGAAGAGAACAAATGCAGACAAAAGAAGGGTTGTGGCTTTTCTTTTTTACATCAAGGATGGGCAAAGAAAAAGGCTGTAGGAAGGATGTCAGTGGTTTGTGTTTGCCTTAAGATAAAGCTCCTTGTTGGTTGCTGTTGCACACGCAGAGCTAATTGACAGATTACACGATAATATGAGGAAGTTTAATGGAATCTGCTGATACCCTTTAGAGGAGGTGGAATTTGGATGTGCAATTAAATGAGGCCGGGGGTTTAGCTGCTCCGTGCTAACCAGGGGACTTAGAAGGCATTTGCATTCCTGGTGTCTTGTTTCTAAATCATTCCATTGATTACAAAAGCTCTGCTAGAGCAGGGGAGCTGTAGCTGAAGGGAGCAGAGTCCATCAATCATCACAAACACGGAGGGTTCCTGGCCAGCCCTGCTTGGCTGCTTCGGGAAGAGCTGGGCTCCTATAAATCCTCCCTGGGTGGGACTGGATGAGGCAGCTCTGGCTGGTAAGTACTGGATGTGTCATGGGCAGATGACCTGGCCCAGAGAGGGGAGGTGTGAACTTGGGTGATGGTGAGGATAACCAGGAGCATCTCTGCTTCTGCTATTGCTGACTTTATTAACCTTTGCTGGGCAGGAAGCTTTTAGTGCTGCTGGGGAGCAATTCGGGGCTGGTGCTGTTAAGGCTGAAGCTGGTTTTAGTATGAGGTGCTTTAGCTTAGCTTCAGCTAGGCCAGCACACAGGCTTTTATGAAGCAATCCGGTGTTAAACTAATCCCCCATGGGTGATGGACAGATTTGTTCTCTGAAGGCTTCTTCTAAGCTCGTTGCCACCTTACATGGCTTTGCCTCTTGGGTTTCTGAGCTGAAGCTGATGGGGAGTGACAAGCCCTGATTATGCAAAGTACCAGAGGCTACGAGCTGCAGGCACGGGATTCGGCTTGACTCGCTTCCCGCTGTTTCCGACTCTATTAGGGAGCCACAGCAAAAAAGTAGGTCCTGCTTAGCCAAAAATAAACGTGGCGTCCTGATTGCGATGGCCGAGGGAGGCAGCGCGGCAGCCGCTCCCCTGCTCCCTGCCTGGCGCTGACCCCACGGCAGGCACCGGTGAGTGGGGTACCCGCAGCCCGGCAGCGCAGACCCCGCTCCGGGGATGCTCCGGCGCTATTTATGCATCTTCTTGGGAGAAACCACCGTTTCCATAGCAACCGCGAGCATCACATGGTGACCGCGGCTCTGCACATGCAACCGGGCGGGCGCCTCCGACGCCGTGCGGGGTCCCCCCGGGGGTGTGTGTGTGTGTGTGTGATCCTTTGGGATGCAGCTCGTGGCTGGGGCTCATCCCTGTGCCATAGGGGTGGGATGAAGGGTGGAGAGGGGAGCGATGGGAGGCGAGCACCGAAGGGAGCAGGTGCCAGGGCTCCGTGCTAGGCTGTGTGAGACCAGGCTTCCTCCCCAGGGTTGGGTTTGGCCAGGGCTTAGATGCGGGGAATCTATCTCTCCAAGGAGATGCCAGGAGCAGAGATGTCCCAGGCCAGGGCATCTCCTTGCAGCCCTCAGCATCGCAGTTTGTGTGAGTCCTTCCCCTCTGCCATGCAGCTACATCACCCCCTCCATCTCAGAGTGCAGCCGCTGCAGAGGGTCAGTTTGAACCCCTCATACAGCAGGTTTATGGGCTTCCACCCGCGCCGGAGTGAGCATCAGAGCCCCGTCCTTGAAGTGTGCAGGATGCAGAATTGATGCCCCGAGGCACGAGATGTGATTGCTCTTCGTTCAGTTCCTCCAAACTTTATTAAAGCAGTCACAATACATCAATCTCCTTTTCGAAAAGATATTGTTATTCAAGTCAGCCCGTTTGCAATTAAATCCTCATGTGGGGTGAATAATTAGAATGTTTCACGTGTGTAACTGCATACACACATTTATAGGGAAGGAACGGTGCTGCTCTCAAAATTGCAGTGTAGCTCCCTTTAAACTTGGCAGCATCCTTCCTTCATCACCCCCTGAGGCAATTCGTGGCACGGAGAGCTTGCTCTCTGCTGCAGGAACAACTCTTTCCTTTGCTTTCTAAATCTCTGCTCCTGTAATTTCCTCAGCTTGCCCTTTGTTCTCTCCTCAGACAGGCAGTAGGTCAAAAAGGCACTGGCTGGATTTTACTGCCACACACAAGCTCTGTCTCTGTCGTTCTCTTCAGTGCTGTGTTAGGGGATGCAGAGCATCCTGAGCACACCCAGAGCCTTGGTCTTGCTGCTTTTGGGCCTCAGGGCATCATCCGCCCCTCTTGGCTTCCCTCTGCCCAGGCGCTGTTTTTCCTGACGTAGTCCTCAGTTTGGGGTGGTTTTTCTTGCTTGGTTCTACTATTTATGAGCTGGTGACACTGGTGAGGAGGTGGGAACATCTGCAGCTTCCCGCCCCACTTGTGGATCCTAAGGGAATTCAGTCCCAGAGGGAATCATCTTTCCCTGCACAGTGTGGGAGCTGCGAGGCTCCTCCCAAAAGCATCCTCACTGAGAGGACACTGCTCTGAGTGCTGCCATCTCAGCACGAGCAAAGATGAAGAGCTAGACCCCAGCAAAGGATGTGGCTGCTCGTGCTGGGGGAGCCGGGTGTTTGGGGTGCTCCGGTTGAGACCCACCTGCGCTAAGGCTCCGTCTCCTCCGTGTTGCTCTCCACAGCCTCTCCTCTGTGTTTCGCCGCATGCAGCAGCCACGTGCGGGATCTCTCCTGCTCCCCGGCTCATGCCGCACACGATGTTGTTCTGATTTTCAAGGCTCCAATAAAGCGTGTCAAAAGGCATCAAAGGCTGAACGCAGAAGTGAAGCAAATCGACTCTGGAGGGGATTTCGAGGATGGACGGGGGTAGGGAAGGGGCAGATAAACCCCAAACCAATGAAGAATTGCATGGCGGAGGTGGCAGATGTGCAGCACAGCTGGAGGGACACAGAGCATCCTTGGTTTGGCAGGAGAAAAGGCAAACAGCACACACATCCTCCCAAGATGTGCTGGTAGAGAGCTCTTCATGGGCAGGGTCATCGCCTCGGGGAGGCTGCCCCATCCCTCCCCTTTTCCCCATGCTCTGCCCTGGGGCTGTTGTGGGCTCCAATGCCTGGAGCACGTCTGCTGCTGCTGCCATTGCCTTGAGAAAGAGCTGCACTCGTGGAACAGGCTCAGCCATCCGTCACAGGGCTGATAGTGCTGGGAAATAAGGCACTTCAAAAGGCAGCGCTTTGCATTTCTTCAGATGCCTGCTTGTAAGTGCAGCGACAGAGCTGCCGAAAGCACATTAATTATTAGCAAAGACTTCTCTTCTTTTTATTGCGAGACAAATTAAACACCAGAAGGAACCAGGAAGCGTTACAGGAGGTGCTCATCCATGGGTGAGCGACAGCAGCACAAACAACAAACACTTCATAACGTGCAAACCAGGATGTTTAATTTTTGCCTTGCTGTCTGCATTTGGCATCCCCAAGCTTGCTCAGTCACCCCCTTCTCTAGGGCTCCAACACGGAGGTTTCGGATGCTGTTAATTCTGGGAAGGCTGATTAAGGCTCTTGAGAGTAAATTGGCTGCGGGATCACAGTTTTATTCTTTACTCTCGACTGGAAGGAACTGAGTTGCAGAACCTGGTGCTTTATGGGATGGTGCTCCTTGTTCTGGGTTGTACAATAAGAAGGTGAACAGCAACGTCACAACAGGTAGGTGATGGAATGAACACCTTGGGTGAAGCTGGAGATGCCCAATTGCATGGATGAGCCAGGCCAAGCGCTGATGCAACCTAAGATCTCCAAGTCCTGTGGGTCTACAGGGCCCTGGTTGGGTAAGGCAGAGGTTGGGATGTGCGTCTGTGGCCGCGGCAGCTGAGTCTGCCTGTATCTTCCATCCACGTGCTTGAGGCATGCAGGGTAAAAGCTCAGACACCCATTCCCTGTGATCTCAGGTTTAGATCCTTCATTTGCTGCCTCTGCTGTATCCCCCCCCGATCCAAGTGCTGTGGGATCTGCAGGTGCGTGTGAGCCGAAGAGCTGCAACCCTTCTGACAACAGCCTGCATGGGAAAGGGACGGTCCCTACCCTGAAATGATGTGAAATCACCTGCAGCTTCTCAGGGTTTTCGTGGCTTTCTGCTGCTGGTTGAAACACAGAAATCGGTGACAGTGAACAAGGCTGAAAAGTGACAGAAAACACAGAACTTGGACTTGGAAAACCTCTTTCTCCTGCGTGTTTCTCGTGGCCTCCGGAACTTTTTGCTCCCAGCTGTGAATTTCCCGTTATTAAAAACCCTTCTTTTCCTATTCCCTGAGCTCATTGCTCAAAAGAAGGGGGGATGGACTTGATAACAGGGGGTATGCAACAGTAAAAATAGAAGCGGCTTGTGGAGGAGAGACTGCCAGAGAGGAGATTACAACAGCATCCATCAGAAACATGATAGGAAGAGTTTCCTAGCAGTGACTGCGGATCGTGCTGCGGCTCCTGATGTGAGTGAGGACCCCGAGGGCTGGTGCAACAGCAAAGAGCCGCTGCAACAAGCACCCATCAGCACCTACCTAAGGCCCTGAAGCAGTTCTGCTGCCCCAGCACTTATTGCAGGTCCATTTCCACCCTCTCCTTTGTGACAGGCACATGTTCAGCGTGTGCCAGTGTCCGGTGGGATTCAAAGCGTAGTCTTGAAAAGGAATTTGGCTTTGAGCATGTCTCTGATGTCAATATGTGGATTGCTGACCTCTAAAATTTAATGTAACTTAGCATCTTTCCAGCAGTTGCCAAAATCTGGAGTCAGCCCCATCAAATTGATTTTCATTAAGCTGTTGTAGTCACTGAAACTGCTCAGAAGAATCGTGGCCATATGGCACAAAGTATTTCAAATGAAGCCTCTCACGACTCAGTTTGCTGTTCCTGGCGATGCTGAGCTGACATGTGCAGAGGTTACTGATCTGAAGCACTGACAGGGGCCTCAGCACTGCAGTGCCAGTACAAGAGGCAATAATAAACCCTTCTGAAGGGAGACAAAGTGATCGGTGCTTGTGGTGGGGGCCTCACTGCGTGTCTCCCACCGAGGAGGAGACCAAGAATTGGGGATATTTAGACCTTGGTGGCCAGGGTGTGCATTGCACATTGAGTCTTCAACTCCCTGCAAGAAAAGCCCCTGAGGACATGCAGGGAACACATCCCTCCTTGCTCAGCATCTGTGGTTCTCCTTGAGCATCCCGGAGGTGCACGGTGCTTTAGAGCCCTGGATATGAACCCTCCGCTCCATTCCGCTTTTAGGCAGCGATGGGCTGTGCAGGGAGCATCAGCCAAAGGCTGGTCAGTTGTAGGGGCTGTTAGGCACTTGTAGGCAGGGAGAACCAGAGTGGAATGAAGAAATATATGTGGAATGAAGAATATATGAGAAATATATAACTGTTAGTTGCTTATGAACTCCCTTTATGACCCTTGTAGACAGAAGAAGTTTATAAATCACTGCACGTGTTGACCCACAAAAGGAGACAAAGGGGAGGGGGGGCAGAGAGATTTCTGGAGCGAGAGGAAGCGCTGTTTTTAGGTCATGTACCCACACAACAAAGATGTTTTCTTTCTCCCAGGCTCTGTGTCTAGAGTCTGCCTGTTCTGCACAGGGAAGCCCTTGCAGCTATGCACAGATGCCATGAGCCTGCGGTGGTTGCAGCATCTCTGGACCAACCCCTTTGTAAGGAGCAGAGAGGACTCTTGTGTTGTTCTCGTGTTGTAACAAGGTCTTGGCCAGAGAAATATCAACCCTGGACCCTTATCGTGCTCTTGTGTGTAGGGCCAGCCTAGGGGCAGTGGCAGTGAGAGCCTGCTTTAAAACACACAGCCTGGGGAGACCCATGCCCCTGCATTCGTTTCACTGCTTATTACCTCGGCATCCTTTCGATGTGCTGCTCTAGCGTGGTATCTGAGGAAGAATACAGAAAAGAAGGTATTTTAAGGAAGCAAAGGAACAGTCACCAAACGTAAAAGCTTTACTCAGAGCCAGCAGGCCGCCCCAGCTAAATTTAGTGTCATTCCTGAGCTGAGCTCTGGGAAATGAGGCTGTATAGGGCTCCCCAGCAGCAGAGACACAATTAGGAGGCTGCTGAGAAGGGGAAGAGGCTCCTGCTCTTCTATTGCATCTATGTGGGACAGGAAGAAGGCTGTTTTCTCTAGGCAATAGCTGGGATTGGAGTTTAAACTTGTTCTCAGGCTGTCGTGGTTTTAGTGGCAGCTTTGCAAGGGTGACTTGTAGGAATGGGTGCTGGTAGTGGGTTGCTTGTGTGGAGATCTCCCTTGCTAAGGTGAATCTATTATTTTTGTCAAGCCCTTCATAATGATTTTTTCCCGAAGCAGTTATTGTTACCAGAGCTTTCTAATTATTTTAAGTGGCTAAGCTTACATATGTTTGAATCCTCTCTACAGTTTAGCCTAATATATTCATGCAAAAGCATGAAGGAGGCTTTGCTTCCATTTATTCTGCTGTTCCCTAATCCCCATCCCTCGTTCCTCTGCCTTTCCATCACTGTTGAAAAGGAATACTTGCAAAGACAAGCAATGAAAGCCTCTGCCAGCATCCTGAGCCTGGCGAGGACACTTGGTTTCTGCTCCCCATTCAGCGAGCATCAGGGATGCTGGGGATGGAGAGCTTCTGTCCACCTGCAGGTCAGTACACGGGGATGCTCCTGTCATGTTAATGCATCACTTGAGGGTCTGCCGTTCCAGAGAGTCTTTTATGAGGCAACCTGAATAGCTCCATGTGAACCGTGCTGCATAACATTCACGTTGTCAGCACAATAACTGTGTTCACCTCTTGCGCTGCGTTACATCCTTGTGCAGTGACAATGGCATACAGAACCTAGCAGGCAATATTGAGGCTGGCAAATTCGACACCTGTATCAGAAGTCACTGCTTAGAGAAAAGACATGAAATCCTGTTCCTGGATAAGCCTGATTAGCTCCTGCTACTCTAAAGGGGGGACAAGACAATGCCTTTCATATGCACATAAGTTGGGGGCACAATAGACTTGGGAGTTGTTATCAGAGCATGTAGGGCTAAGCTAATACTGAGCAGCTTTTGATTCGCCCTGATTTTTGCAATGAGAGTTTGCACTGTGAGCATTGCAACTGCATGCAAACGAAGGTGATATTACCTGCCTCTGCCTTGCTTGCTGGCTTGAGGTTTGATGAGATTCTTTGGTTTGCCTTGCGTCAGTCTGCTGCATTAAATGAGCTTTCTTCAGCCAGCTTTATTTTGCCTTTGATGCAATTTTGCAACACTTCTTGTACTCTTGAAAGGGTCTTTTGGTGTCTTTGGAAGTTTCTTCACATAGTGTTTCTCTAGACAGAGTAAATGAAGATTAAACCCAGGCAGGTAGCAAGAGGAAACTAAGCCGGATCAGAGAGCAAGGGCATCAGCAGAGGAGAGCTGAGATTTGTGTCTTTTGTCTGGTAGACCATGAGCACCCAAATGAACCTCTTCCTGGAGCTGGGGCAGAGCTGGTCTCTCCCGGCTGGAGCCTCTGGGGGATCCAGCTGCTTGTTCCCATAAGATGTGCAGGGATTGTCAGGACTGAGACACCACAACACGTATGGGGTTTGGTGAAGCCGCTCCAGGTGGGCAGATGCGCACAGAGCACCTCATCCTCTGAGCCCGAGGGAAGGCCAGGGTGGCACTGGATGATCTTAAGGTCCTTTGCAACCCAAGCCATTCTATGATTCTATCTTGGCATTAGTCAGAAGGCATCAGCCTCTATTTTGATTGGCACTGGGGTGGTTTTGGTTTTAAATAACCTTTCTCTGCAGCTACTTCTCGTGTCTTCTGGCTCTGTTATGAGCCTCAACCTTCCTGATACACACCTTGGTTACCACTTCAGAGCTGGATACCTGCTATTTGCTTGCACGAGGAAGGTGTGGCAGGAACTGAAGTGTTCCTGTGGAGCAGTTCACTTGGGGAGCCGGCTCTGGAAGTGCAAGTATCAGTGCTGGGAGCTGCAGGGTATTTATACACAGGTATTTAAACAGCTGCCGGAGCCCAGTAAATCACACCAGCAATTTCCTCCGTGTCTGAATTGAGAAATACAGCAGAGCTTAAACCCACCTTCCTCCAGGTTGTAATGATGTCTGCGTTATCATCCCCTCTGTGTTGTGTAGCAAATGGTTAGGCGTGTTTCAAGCATTGAGTGTTGCATGCTATAGCAGGTTATGCACGGGGTGTTCCTAGGTATGAAAGCTAATGGAGAAGAGCAGCTGAGCCTCGCACACAAACCGGTTGCAGAGCAGTGCAGGAATCTAAGGGGGATGCTCTAAGGGATGCTCCCAGGTGGGGATGGGGCAGCACCGTGTGAGCACTGAATGCTTGGCACAGGCTGGTTGTGCATAACCCCGGGGACACCACTTTGTGGGTGGGGATGCCCCAGGGACATCAGGGTTTGCAGCCCTATAAAGTCGGTGACAAGAACGGCTCAGCTCCAGCGTTGCTCTGCCCGTGTCTCTGTAGGGACCCTCAGCAAACACATCCTGTTGTGCCTGCCTTGTGTCACTGATTCTGCTCCTTGTCTCTTCCCTCTGTCGTGAACAGATGAAATCGTCCGACATCGACCAGGAGTTATTCACTGAGAGCTACTGCAAAGTGTGCAGCGCCCAGCTAATATCCGAGTCCCAGCGCGTGGCCCATTACGAGGTAGGATGCTCTCTGGTACCTCTGTTGTATCTGTCCATAATCTCCATATAATCTCCAAGAATATCTCCATCGCTGCCTTTTCCAGCTGCCTCTTGTACCAGGTGGCATCAGCTACCACATTCCCAGCAAATCACTACACCAGCATTTGCATCTCCTCTCTGAAAACTCCACATTCAAACACTGTCTTCACCGGTGGCATCTTGCACCGTAAATGATGCTGCGTGGTTGTTTTCCTCCTAAATCTGCAGTTCGAATGTGACTGGAAGCAAGTTTGCAAGGCAATAGTGAGCAAGGGGAGCTCAGCAAAACCAGCTCGGGTTTTGATATTAAATGTGTGGCACTGTGCTTCACCGAGTAGGAATCACTGATTGTGCAGAGAATAGATTAGTATTTGTGAATGTCTTTAAGCACTTAAGAGGTAGGCAAGCAATAAATAATTAGGATATATCATTAGAGACGTGTTAGAACAGCAATTAGCAGCACTGCATAGCTTCAAAACAGAATTAAATAAATCCCTTTAAACAAGGGAGGGAATCACTGAGGGTTGTGAGAGGGAGCACACTGCCTGTCGTGTTCCTGCTCCATGGGCATGGGGAATGTGCACAGAGCCATTCTGCAGCAGCATGGGGTAAATCCTTGTTGTGGTGAGGGCCTGCCTGAGCATTAACCCAGCAGGAGAGCAAACACGTTCTCATTCATGCTCACATGAAGAAGAGGGTTGCAGGGTCAGTTTGGGTGCTGGTTGTGCACAGGGTTGGGTGCAATCAGCCACCTTTTGTGGGGTATTAATGGTGTGGGGAGCAGCGAACTGTCCCCTCTGGTGATGCTGTGCAGGGGATGGACCCATGTCGGGTCCAGTCCCTCCTGGAGGGCTCTGGGAGGGGGGGGCAGTGATGGATGTGGCAGTGATAGGGCTGAGGCTGTGGCTTAGCTGTGTTCTGCCCCAGCTGTTGGATACACGGAGCCTGTCGGTGTCTGCAGCCGCAATCTGTGCTAAGAGGGCTGGAAGATGGAGTTTCCCCAGACTTGTGCTCTGATTCGAGTGTTTAGCAATGGGAACACGGCAGAGACATTTGTCTCCCTGTGGCCAGTGTTGACATACAAGGCTTTTAATCACTGTACAGTACCCAGGGCTGCGGCGCTGCATTCATAAGCAATGCAAACAACAGCACACACTTAACTTGTAAGGCACTTTACGTGTCTGTTTGGGTGAATCTCTTCAGCCATCTCTCTGAAGCCCTCCTCTGGCTGCCCTCAGTGCGCAGCAGAGATCCCTGGCAGCGGCTGCAAGTCGAAGGCTGCAGTTTTAGGGACACCTTCCAGATCTGCGGATGCCAAGCCCTGGCTACAGGAGGCAGCGGCGCTGCCGCAGGAGCAGAGGCACCGCGCCGTGAGCGATGGGGGGCTCAGCCAATCTCTTTCCTTCCGTGCCTGTAACTGTAGGTACGAGCTGAATCATTAATTCATAGCAGATGCTTTGGGGCCGTGGCAAACAACACGGGTTTGTGGTGCGTGTTTGTCATCCCCTGTGAAATCCCAGCAGACGCCGTAGGCATTGGGCACAGTAATGTCATTACCCAGCGCTTCCAACGGGAAGGAGGGATGGAGACAGCGGATGCATGGGGAGAATAGGGAACGCCCTGGAGCATGAAGGTGCTGCTGGATGGAGCCTTTGAGGGGAAGCTTCCAAATCCATGTGCTTTGACTGCAAATGTGAATGGAAAACCACCCTGCAGCTCCCGGCTGCTTCCCGGTGCAAGGGACCTGAGCATGCAATTGGTAGTGAGTCACTTGTTGGGTGAACTCGGCCTCTTTTTCTAGCCAGACACCAGACAAGTGTGTGATTCCCCATGCACATTAATCATGGAAAACTCTTGGAGAATAATTTATGCAAATGATTCTTGCTCTGATGCTGTTCCATAAGGAATTTGGTCTGAGCATTTGGAAGGCTGTTCTCTCTGCCAGGCACTGTTCAGGAGGGGCTTCTCTTCCCTTGAGCAGATCAAGTCTGTGGTCAGAATATTCACTTTTATAACACCAGCATTCGCAACATGCCTGCTCTTGCACCAAACTGCGGTGCTGAATGTACCTGAGCTCCATCCTGCCAGCCCTTGCTGCAAGGCAGTGAGTTCATAGCAGGGATGTAAAATTCACTGTTTCTTCCTTATTCAAGAGTAGCTGGTCGTGATTTTCACACCTTTGTTTTTCTATCTTCTAAAAAGCAGTCAATGGTCAAAACTGGTTCTTTTTGTAGGGGAAATAACAACCCTGCTCACAGCCAGTGAAGGCCATACGGGGAGCCAGCAATCAGAAGCTCCTGGGCTGTGCTAACGCATCCTCCTCCATGGCATGTTGTGGTCAGCAGTGCCCTTGCCCTTCCTGAGCCAGAGCTCAGAGAAGGGGAATTGATCTCCTGCCTCTCCAGCAGAGCCGAGCAGGATCTGCAGCCTTTGTGCCAGGCACTGAGATCTTGGCTCCTTTGTGCATGCAGAATAAGACGTTTCTCTGTAAGAAAATAGAGGGAAACAGCGTATGAAAGGGGGGATGTTTCTATCTTGCCAAACAGGAATCGTCAGTTCCAATCACTGTCTCATCTCCTTCTCCAAATCATCAACCGATAACTCTTCTTTTCTTCTGCACTACTCTGCCAGGAATCAAACATCATTTGATGTCAGTCGCGCAGTATTAAGGGGTATCATTTCCAAGGGCAAGTGCAGTGGAAAATGACAAAGGAATCGGAATGTTTGCAGCATTCCTTTCCTTCCAGCTTGACGTACAGCAGAATAGTGCCCTTATTTTATGTGCTCTGCGCAACCTTATTTATGTGCTTTGTCTGTGCCTGCTGCACCCCTGCTCCCCTTTCCGTCCCTCTGGAGCTGCCAGGTGCTCTTCTCCTGCCCAGGATTCACCTTAGGGCAGAGCTGATCCAAGTACCTGGCTTTGGGATTGGCTCGTAATGAAGTTGCAGGTGGCCAAATGAGGAAAGGCCTTAATGAGCTCCCTGCATACTGTGATGCTGAGTGTCACAGGAGGCTGCTTTAGAGATAGCAGTTAGCTTCCACGCAGCGGTAAGTAAGAGATGAGGCTGATCTTAGTGCTTGTTGTCAATGCCCAAAAGATCATGTGTTTGAATATTTTAATTCTTAAAGCAAATGAATCTCTTAATTTGTCCCCTGAAGCATCAGAAAACTCCCTTCCCATTGCTGCTACTGGAATGAAGCATCTGAATATGGATTCCTGATAAAATCACTGCTAGGTAATAGCTCACTGTGCTGCCTAATGTGCCAAGCATTCCTCATGAACGCTGGCTTTCCTTCCCTCCCTTGGGAGGAACGAAGAGGAAACAGGATGCCTGATGAGATGAAGCATCGCAAAAAAGGGCAGAGTGATGCAGCAGTGATTGCTGCCTGCACCAGGCCAAAGGGTCCCTGTGTGCTGGAGGTATTTCAAGCCCCCTCCATTGCCCTTCCTCAGGACACTTGATCAGCACGATGCTGGGACCAGCCTTCTCCTGATGCTCTTCAATGGTCTACGTGGTACCTTCTGAGCTGGCACCAGGGATGGGGAGCATCTCGCAGCCGTTTTGCTCTGCTTTGGTAGCACGAGCTGCGTGTGTCTTTCGAGCACAACTTAGACATGAAGGGATTGATTTGGTTTTGTCTTTAGATGATGTCTGTGTGTGGGATAACCCAGAAGGCAGCACCTTCACAGAGCCCTACCTGGGGAGATGGGAGAGCCTGGCAAAAAGCTGGGTCTCGGAGCACGTGGCTCGTGCTGCATCTTGCATCCAGCTCCTGTGGCTTTTATCAACAGAGCATCCTTATTCAATTGCCATTCATCCCTTGGAGGTATTGCAGAGAAGTAATTGAGGCTGCTGCCCTGTGATCAGAAGCTCCTGCAGTTATGTGGCTGCTTCACCAGTTGCTGAATACACTCAGCAGCCCTCGGAAGAGTGTTGGATGGATTGGAGAGGGTCAGAGAGGGCACCAGTGACTTGGGAAGTGCCTCAGAGCTCGAGAAACGGCAGAAGAAAACTGGAATGTACTGCACTTGCTGCTATGCAATTGAAAATCTGCACCCCAGAGATGAGGTTTTCCTATTCTGCATTCCTGCATCTTGCCTTCCCCGGGAGCAGGAAGCCTCTCTGCTGCTGGGTGCTCTCTGGATCACCTGTATTTTAACTCTTCCTTCCAGCTCTGCCTTTGGGAGAGGTTGATTCAGTCAATTTGGCGCTGTGTAAATTAAAAAAGCCAAGCTTCCTCAGTCAGCTCTGGGTCCTCGTCTCTCTATACAAGTGTTCCAACCACTGGGAAGATGTTCCCATTTATTTTCAAGTTTCTCCTTGAAAATCCTGCAGGAAAATTACCAGATATGCAAAGCTGCTCTCGGATCCCACCCTGAGCTGCATATCCATCACCACATTTGCCTCCTTAAGCTGCTATAACGCTTTTCTCCATTGTAATCTCTGTTGCTTCAGGTGTTCAGGTGCTACTTGGCTTCTTCATTTATAACAAAGAAAAAGGCCAGGTGTGTAGGAAGAGAAGCCCAGAAGGTGTTGTGCACCTTGTGAGATGAGGGAATGATGCTCTGAGGCTTGCGGTGGAGCCTGAGTGGCAGGGGGAGGGCAAAGGAAAAGTGTATTCAGATGCAGAAGAACCAGGGGAGAGCACACATAGGGCTGTGCCCTTCTGCATAGCTCCAAGCCAAGAGCTTTCTGGAGTCTCTCACCCTGTGTCCAGAGGGAAGCGGGGGCTATCAACAGCTACATCAGTACTCCTTGTCCATGCAGGCCCGGAGCGTGCTCGGGTTAATGTGCTTCCAGTTGGGCTGCCCTTCCCTGGGAAGCTTGTCTGAGGGCCCCGTAAACGCTGTTTACTATTGGCACGTTAGCGCCCTAAGGATCACGATGTGTGTGCTCAGAAAGGCAATCCTGCGCCTGAAATATTAATGCAGTGGAAGAGCACGTCCTCTATTGAACAAAATAAATGCTGCGCTGGAAGGCAAGGAGCTGGAATATTCGGTGCATAGGATGCTGCAAGCGTTTCCAGGATGGAGGAGCGGAAAGGATGTGCTTCTGCTGGGAGTAAAGGCTACGCAGGGCTCCGGTGTGTCAGGCACCCTGCTGTAGCACCGAAGGGAATGCGGCATCTGCCAGCCCTGTGTTCTGCCGTGGCTGGCATTTACCTGCCAAGGTTTGGCTGCCTTTGGTGACAGTAACCAGTGAAGGCTTCAGAGGATGAAGGCAGAGGGGACACCGCTTCCCCGCGGTGCTGAGAATAGGCTTCACTGTGGTGTAGGTGTGTGATACAGTTTGTAGGGGCTGCTCAGGTTGTGCTGGTGTTTGGTACCTTGGCTTGAGGAGAAATAAATGAGGCTAAAAAAAGCCTTTTTTGTTTTTGGCTCAGTTGCAAAGGTGATGGAGGTGTTCTGGTTGTCGTATGTGCACGCAGACCCTCTGCAGATTGCCTTGGTATCCAGTTCATGTCCTGCTAACAGCAGCAATTAAAAGGCATTGAGGGGAATGCAGCGTATGAGATGTGGATGTGTTATAGGAAGACGCTCATGCTGCCTCATCCCTTTTCTGCACAGGCTCACCAGGGCAGCATTAGCTCCTTCAGGAAACCAGTGTAGATTAAATGGTACTTCACTAGGATCTGTGTTGCTACTCTGTTGTCAACACTAATGGCTAAACATCATTAGTTTTAATGTGCTCCCAGTGTCAAAATCTATTGCTAAATAGCAGCAAGAGCAGAGCAGATAAAGCCCTATGGTACAGCTCCATTGCACGGAATCTCTGTGCACAGTCCCATTTCTGGCTAAAAATAGCTGAAGTTCAAAGGTACTTTCAGAGCAGCGGTAAAACACAGCGGGGATGAGACCCTGGGGTAGCAGTAACGGGGAGGCACAGGGGATGTGACATTAAGCCTACATAGAATAAAGGCGATGAAGTGATGCTATTACCCAGGATGGGCCAAGCCGTTCCCGTTCCGCTCCCGGTGCACAGGAGGGCAATATCCCAGCTATTCCCTCTTGCTTCCTGTCAGCGTTTTCAACCTGCAGCCCGTGTTTGCATGTGGGTTCCAGGTGTTTGAAAGCAGAGTCTTTAGTGACGGTGTGTGTTGTGACAAAGCCGTCCCACGCGCCGTGCTCCCGGTGACTGGCGCTGACGTGTCTCAAAGTGATTTGTTTCAGACATACAAAGCTAGGATGGGAACAAGGGGCCGTGCTGCTGCTGCATGTGGAGGAGGCGTTGTGTTTGTGTTAACTCTTCTGCTTCCCGCTTGATAGCTCTGTCCCAGCAGCAAAGTTCATCCCCACCTCGGTGTTGGTACCCAAGAGCTGCGGAACCTCGCTGCAAGGGGTTGGCTTGCTTGTGCAAAGCCCATATGGGAGGTTCTCACCCTGCTTGCTCTGTTCCCTGCATCCCTTTTCCCTTGGGATGTTCACAGGGAGATGCACTGCCTTGGAACAATCAATGAATTCCAATAGAGAGGTAAATTCATGGTTGCATTGATCTCGGTGTAAGAGCCACCTGTATTAGAGATGAGAGGATGCTAAGTGAGATTCAGTGTGTCTGGGGAAGAGCAGAATCCCACAAACACCCGGTGCTGGGGGCATGCCCATAGGCACTGGGAATAGGGTACTGGGCCCTGCTGCTCCTGACACAGCCTGTGAAGAAGGTTATTTCCCTCTCTGCAGGGTACACAGCGGTGTGTAGGACAAGTGATGCTTTGAATACAGTCCAAACCAATATAGGAAGCGGTGAAGTTAAAGATCCCAGAGCTGAAATGGTGATTCCTGAGGCAGAAAATTCCTGCCTTGCTGTTCTGGAGCTGTGCAGGTATCTCATGCCTGGAGCTGCAGAGCTGAGCCTGGATCCGGGCTCGGATCCATCTGCATCAGCAGTTGTGAGTGGGCAGGGCTGTGTGTTATTCCAGCCCCAGTCCTACCTCACCTACATTTACCTGTGGTGCCATCTGTATGGGTACCAGTGCCATCCACCTGCTTTGCGATGGGGACTGTGCCAAGGGGACAAAACCAAAGGGGGCCTCTTATTTCCCTTGGACAAACATGGTTTAGAGAAACCCTTTTCTCAAGCACCTCCTGCACTGGCCGCCTGAGTCCCCTCCAGCTCTTTGGAGTTCGGTGTCAAGTGCAGAAGGAGGGTGGTGGATGAGAAAGGGTGCTCCTGAGCTCTCCAGGAGGAAGCACGTTTCATGTGGCCGCAGGAGCTAAGAGCTCGCACTGCAAAGGTGGGAATAGCAGATGGGATTCTTCTCTTGTGAAGGGGGCTGAAGCAACAGCGACATTTATCATTAATCCTGTTTATTGGAGCTTCTGAAGTCTTGATTTTTTTTTGCATTTTTCAAACTGCAATGCTCAAGATTTGATCTTGATCATTGGGGCCACACGGGACATCTCAGGATGCTGCCGGTGCCCTCGGTGAGGGAAGGGATCACAGAGAGACAATGATGTAGTGAACAGATCAGCAATAATTGCCTTTACAAGTGTGCAAACCGGATAAGCCTCTGTGTTGCTTTGAAGAGGGCAGACCGATGGGGTCGAAATCTCAGCTGTGTGCGATTGGGGATGAGGGGCACGTCTCCGGGTGCCCAGAAAAGGCAGGAGCAGGAGCAGACACCTCTTAAAAAATTAACTCACGGAGGAAAAAGGGGGAGCGGAGAGAAATGACCATAAATTATAAATGAGGCTTTGCAAACATCACAAAGGGAGGAGAAGGACATTGGCACCCAGCAGCGTCTGGAATAACAGACGGGAGCTTGTCTCCGCAGCGAGCAAGGGGGATCGCCACAATAGTGCGTGCTGCTCGTGTGGGTGGAAGAGGCAAAAGGAGAAGGCGTTTGCTGCAAATACTTCTGCCCTCTATTAAAACAAAAGCCGAGGATGTTATATCACAGAAGGAGGCATGAATTGGTGCCGTTCCAGCGGGAATTTGGGAGGTTTTTAGGCAGCGATTATGAAATCTGAAGTGTTGGGGTTTGAGGCGGCAGGGTCCGGTGATTTGCCTGTAATCGCTTGACAAGAGCTGGCGGCGGGTTCTGTGCCATCCGTGCTGATCCTCCGTGGGATGTGGGGAGTTTCTAGGAGGAAGGGGAGCGTGTGGAGCTGGAGCAGAGCCAGCTCCGGAGAGGGACTCGAGTCGTAGCTTCAGGAGGGGTGTGAGGTTCGTGTTCAGCACCAGGCTTAGAGAACCGGGTCTAAACCACACTAACTCTCTCTCTCTTGGTGAGATTACAAATAGGGCCAATAGAGATAATGAAGTTGGTGTAATCATGGGGCTGCATGTTTCATGGCAATTTAATTAAGAAGCTAAATACAAACCAGATCAACACAGTATACACTCAAAGGATTAAAACCCACCCCAGAATGTATTGCAAACGAAGAGAAACCACAGCCATTTGGGCTGCCATTCCAGTTCCTGTCCTCATCTCCCACCCATGCCTCTGCCTGCGCCCGGTGGGTCTCTGCTCTTTGACTGAAGAACAGGGCACAGAGGAGGGGGACAGCGAGGGTTAGGGCGGACCAGCTCAAAAGATGCTGGTGATAAAGGGCCCTATGGGGACTAGAGAACCTGCATCAGATGCAAGCACAGCGTGAGGAGAGCAGCAGCAGTGCTTGATTTGAAGCTGGCTGGAGGTAGAAGTCCCTCACAAGATGGTCGAGTGTTTCAGGCTGTCAGGTCAGCTTAAATCAGTGCTGCGAAGTGGGAGCACATCCTGGATGGGAGGCGGGGACGGAGCATCCCTGTCTGTGCTGCCCGACAAACCTACTGGGGACTTCTGGCCTTGTGAAGGGAGACGATCCCAACCTTCCCTGGGTAAATGCATGGAGAAGCTGTCAAGGAGCAAAACCTCCATGGTCAGGTTCGAGCGGGGCTGCTGCATCTGAGCCCAGCCTTGTCCATGGCTCCCAATGGTCCTGGCAGCTGCCGGCGCTGCCACAGAGACGGGATTGTCTCCTCTCGCCGCGCCAAGAGCACTGCGACGCTTGATTTATGCCAACCCAAATTGCATTTCACGGCTCTGCTTTGCCCTCTTGCTGCTTTAGGGTTGAATTGCCAGAACTGGGCTGCCTCCGCCACCATCCTCTGTGTTACGGTAGATTTAATAGGGATAGAAATGATCCATTTATTTACTTTTATTGATGAGACGTCTTACAGTAGCGCATGAGCTTCCAGTGCTGAAGTCTGTAGTTGCTATGTGAAAACAGGCTCTTTCTAAGCTTCCCTGCATAGAGAGGGTTGTTTAGAAAGCATGGAGTATTAAGGCAAACTTCTTGCCTTCTAAAGGGGCTGTTTCCAGACAATTCAAGTGAAAATGCCTGCGCTGTGGCACTCTCTAAAGCTACAGAAGAGATATTCACAGGCACAGAACTATCCTCTTAGTGCAAATTGTGTGGCTGTTGATGCACAGGCAGGTACATCCAAGGGCTGTGCTCTTGTTCCAGGCCGTGGATTTACAGATGGGTCAAGGTTTTGTCTTTGCTAAGGCTTGTCCATGCTGTAAGATGGATCCAAATGGGAGCTGGATGTGCCCTGCTCCCACTTTATCCCGGTTTCCTGTACATGGCTCTTCTGTTGGCTGGTTTTCCCCGTGTATCTGTGCTAACTCGGGGGCTGGTTGCTGATGGGGCTGTGCCACCCCTTCCTTGTGCCACTTGCCCTTCTCCTGCCTCTGAGCTGCAGGCTTTCACGTTGCTCTGCGGAGGGGAAGAGATAACCCGCAGGGCTGCTGCGAGCAGCGCGCCAGGAATCATCCCTGTGCTCTTGCCATGGTGTTAGGATGATAAATACACATGTAAATGTAGAAAATACCAGAGATAAAACGGGTGACAAATGGGCTGTGCTACCTCCGCTCCTCAAGAGGGAATGAGATGCTCACTCCACACTTGCAAAGGCCAGCGATGGTTTTAAGCTCTGCTTTTATAACCGTAGGATAATAAGGCTGCATAAGGAGCCGTGTAGTTTTAAATCATGGCACATGTAAGTTACTTCTTTACCTTGGTGTTCATAAATCCAATCAGGTGCATAAATAAAGGTGAGAGGTGTTTTACAGACGGCTGAAGCTTCACCGCCTTTTCCTGCTGACGTTGACATCGTTTACGGCCCAGCTGAGTGCCATGGAAAAGAACACTGCGCATTATTACAGCTCCAAATCTTGCTTCTCCATCTCCTCAGAAAAGCCCACAGAGTTTTTAGCCTCTGAATCCAGAGTGGGCATCGGGACATGCTGCATTAACTCACCCCAGGGAAGGATGGGTGAGGCTGGCTGCCTGCTCCAAGGGGTATCACAGGCAGGGAATGAAGCTGAAAAGCTCTGGCTGCATCTCTTTTAAGATGCATTTGACTCTCCTTCATCCACAGCTTGGTCTTTTAAGGTCTCCTCCATCCATAGCTTCTCCCATCCCTGCCCAAGGCTCCAGCCATCACCCACCTTCCTGCTCTCTCTGTGTGAAGCTGCATCACCCGAGCATCACTTTAGGCAGGAAGCAGGAGCTCCATCAACCTCCCAGGCTGACTCTGCACACCTATCCCTTGCCTTGCTGTTATCATCTACTTACACATCACTGCTAATGGCTGATAGCTGAAGCTTTGGGGTTTCCTGCTCTGACTGCATCAGGTCATGTTTACTAAAGTCAGGAAGACAAGGCAGGGAAAGGTGTTTGACATTGTTTATCTTGACTGGTTTTGCTCCATTAGAAGAAATTATTGCGTAGTCACATCTATGCAGACAAATATAGCTCTCTGCAAATTTAGCTCCCAGTTCACACCACAGGGGAAAAAAAATAATGTTCCAGAACATGCTAATGGTAATTTAATAGTTTATAATTGCAAATCTGTGATCTGAAATTATAATATTACAGGGCCATTGTGCTGTGAGGCAATCAGAAATGGAGATTCAGAGCAAACATTTGCATAAGAATAGCTGCTGTGCATGTCTGGGCTCTGGATGTGGGCATTGAGGAGGTGCAGTCTTTCCTCCCTCCTCACATCTACTGTTAAGAGCTGACTGTAACTTAGTGGTTTGAAGGTTCATGTCTGTGCCTCTGCAAGTGATGGGATTGCTTTGTCTGTCAGTGCTGGTGTGATCAGGACATCTCCATCACCCTTATCCATGGGTAAGCCCCATCTGTGCCTGAGGCAGCATGAAACCTGGTGTGTCCTTCATGGGAAGAGTCCTCTGTGCATCCCTCATCTCTTCCCGATCCCTCTGCAAGGTCCCTGACAACTTTCCTTTGGTATAAATACATCATCTGGAAGGGTTTTTACTGCTCAGCTTCCCTTAGGAATGCTTGAGAGAGGAGAAGGGGCTCTGGCTTGGGATCTACGTGGTCCTCACCCCTCTCTGCGCAGGAAAGCATTAGATTCCATAGTGCACAATTATCTGGTAATTTACTTGTGGAAGAAATTTCCTTCAAGTCTTTGGCACTGTCAGCTGGCTCATTTCCTACAGAGGGAGGTTTTATACCCCTTGTATATTCTGTTCTTCTGGAAGTGCAGGAACTGTGCACCTTGGTTTGTGTATGCGCATCTGGTCCCTCATGATGCCATCCTGTCTCTGCCCGAAGCTAAATAACCCCGATCTTTCCAGTCTCTCCCTCTATGGAAATGGCCTGATAACAAACGCTGCTCTTCTCCTGCTGCCTTTATTCCCACTGTATCTCCCAGGGGCTGCAGGCAGCGGGATGCAGCACAAAGGAGGATGGACCATTCCTCCTGCTAATGGCAGGTCTCAGAACCACTCCACAGCTCAGTTCAGCTCAATGGGGAGCCTCTGTGAGATGCAGATGTTCCTCACCTTGGCTTTTCTCCCCATTTTCTCCTCCCACGTTGAATGCATAGGTCAGGGGTGTGAAGTCTTGCTGCAGGTGGGTGTTGTATGCACAGCCACAGAGCCTCTTGCTCTTTGTAACTTGATTTTTCCCTTTTTCTTCTCTTTTCTTCTCTTTTCTTCTCCAGAGTCGGAAACACGCCAGCAAAGTTCGCCTCTATTACATGCTGCATCCCATAGATGGAGGCTGTCCAGCTAAAAAGCTCCGGTCAGAAAACGTGGGTATAATCAAAGTCCCTGTTTACCCAGCTGCTTTGTGAATCATTGACTTTGTGCTGCATCATTTTTTCTGTTACAGCCACAGGTACCCAGAGGTAACATTTAGATTAGCTGAAACGCTAAGTAACTGGAAAGGGGTTTTAATAAACCCTACAAGAAATATTATGTGCACCAGCAACAGTAATTGCAGTTTTAGTTACTCAGTTGTTCATAGAATCACGGCCTGGTTTGGGTTGGAAGGGACCAGTTCCAGCCAGGGACACCTTCCACTAGAGCAGGTTGCTCCAAGCCCCATCCAACCTGGTCTTGTTGTTGGGGTTTTCTGTTGTTTGGTTGTTGTTACTATGCTGGAGCAGAGGCAAGCCCCAGGGGCTTTGCATTGAGCTGATGCATTACAGGCATCAGCTCAATGTGCGCTTGAGTGGAGAGGGTCAGGAAGGAGAACAGGATTTGCTGGAGCAAATCCAGAGGAGGCCACGAGGATGCTCAAGGGCTGGAGCAGCTCCCGTATGGAGCCAGGCTGAGAACATTGGGGCTGGAGGAGAGAAGCTGCGTGGAGACCTCAGAGCAGCTTCCAGTGTGTGAAGGGGGCTACAAGGATGCTGGAGAGGGGCTCTGCATCAGGGACTGTAGGGATAGGACAAGGGGTGATGGGTTCAGACTGAAACAGGGGGAGTTCAGGTTGGAGATAAGGAAGAAGTTCTTTATGTGAGGGTGCTGAGGCACTGGAATGGGTTGCCCAGGGAAGCTGTGAATGCTCCATCCCTGGCAGTGTTCAAGGCCAGGTTGAACAGAGCCTTGGGTGACACGGTCTAGTGTGGGGCACCCCTGCCTGTGACAGGGGCTTGGAACTGGATGATCGCCAGGTCCTTTCTAACCCAAACCATTCTGTGATTCTACGATCTTTGGTTTGTCTCTCTTCTGCCTGATTTTCTCTGGGAGCTGATGGAAACGGACCCAAAAGGCCCCGTTACAAGGCTTGTGGTCAGTCTGCAGATACAGAAATTGGCAATTGGGTTCCTCGGTTGCGTTCAAATAAACAACTGAACGCAGGGAAATTGGACCAGCTCAGAGCCATTTGTCAGGCAATAAAAGGAGGCTAAATTTACAAGGGACTGATTCACAGTGAATTATTCATTCAGCTCTTTCCAATAGTCTGGGGTTGGTGAGCGCATTGTTGATGAGGTTCCCAGCAGATAGCATCCAAACCATTTCAGATGCACGGGAATGCGACTGTGGCTTAATGCTATCAACATTGAGGAAGATACCTTCTAATTAAAGGGAGAAGCATGCACGTTTTGCCAAGGGAATCTGAAAGCTCCTTCATGCAGTAATTAAAATTTTAGTGGAACTTTTATGTTGCACACAGGGTAATTTCAGCTGCAATCTACCCCTTAACAACAGAATCTCACAGTATTTTTATGGACTTATTAATTACAGGGTGTGAAAGGTGCGGTAGATGCGCACGTATAGACTTGGAACACGGTGCTCTAATGAGATTTATTACATCTAACAAGAAGCCACGGAGCTGCACGTCCACCTTAGCACAAGGATGTGGTGGACAGAGAACCAAAGAGCCCTCAAACGCATCAAAGCTGAACGACTCCATCTCCTTTGTGAAAGGCAACAGTGAGAAGCTGCTGCGGTTGTAAAATCAGTGCCAGAGGCTCAGAAACAGCATTTGCTGCCTGACCTTTCACTGAGGAAAAGGCTTGTTGCTGTTATTTGAGGACTATAAAAACACTCTTCATTCCCACAACACCCGTTATCCTTTCACAGTAAGGAGTAGGAGGCTTCTACAATTAGTCTTGCACTGGGTAACGACTCGGTTCTTGGGCTGTTCATTATGGGTTTGTTTGCTGGTGGGAGAAGGGAGAAACCTCACGTCTTTGGGGTGACCTTTGATTTTACATTTCCTCTTAGCATTTCAGCTGCAAATAAGCCCACAAGGTGCAGCCTATGTCAGGACCCAACTGAAATGAGGAGTCGTGTCCTCGAGTCCCAAGTGAATTGGTTTTAACCAGCCTTTTCTCGCTACCTTTAAAACCCAGAACCCCTAGTTACCACCAGGACAGACACAATGGATGTTTCTGATGTGCTGTGAAACATGGTTTTGGGGATGGGAGAAAAGCCTTCAAGTTTTTTCTAGCCCTGCTTGTACTAAAGGCGTTCAATGGCTTGAACCAGCATCATCTCTCTCTAAAAGGAAGGGGTTGGAATAGCAAGGATGGATTGTTTGGGGGAAGGGAGCAGGGTATTGGGTTGTGTCACTGAGGGTAATGCATGTGCTGCTGGAGGTGGTTAAGCCAAGAGCTGAGCCCCTCTTGGGCACACGTGGTGCTTTGGGAGGGTGAGCTTCAGTTCCCAATCAGAAGCAGGTTTTACAGCTTCGGGTGCAGAACTCGCTGCATGCTGCAGCTGAAACTGAGATGAGATGTCTGGGTTTAGGGCCAGCGTTCTCGCCATGTGTTTTGTACCCCATCAGAGGCCTCTGTCCCTGCTGCAGGGACCATAGGACACGTTTACCCTGTCAAACACAACGCTGGTTTAATTTATGGCTGGCTTGTCTTCAGAGAATGTAGGGTTCTCAGGGGCTCTGAGACACAGGGAGTGTTTCAGATTTAGATAACCATAAACCCGTACAGGCTCCAAAATGGAAGTGGTCTAAATTCCCTACCGAGTGCTACAGAAAATAGCTCTTTAACAGCACCACCACCTTCACAGCAGAAATTAACTCAAATTTAGCAGATACTTTGCAGGGCTGTGTTCCAGATTGGTGCGTTTCAAGGGTTTGGGTAATCTTTTCTCCTTGGTAAAACCTAGGAAATGAAGACGGCAGATTTGGGGAATCAAAAGCCTTACTTTTGTCGAGGATTGCTTAAGGAGCATCCAGCAAAGGACTGCAGCTGCCTGGTCCTGCGTGAGGATTATGCCTTTTAGCAGCTTGTTAACAGGCATTTGAATAGCTCAAGTTAATTCTGTTGGATGTATGAGACTTGCTTTGAAGTTTATGATATTACAAGAAGAAGCTCTATAAATCAGGGAGAGGGGGGAAGATGAGCACTGTCAGCATCGGGAAATAGGTGCTTGGTCTCTGGTGTGCCTCCTTGTGATCCAGATTGGAGCCATTTATCCCATCAGTGCTGCACCTCCACAAGGGTTAATGAGAAGGGGTCGTAAGCAGAAGATTGCCAAAACAAATGGTACCCCGTTGGCTGCTTTTATGCAGCATGGGGTTAGAGAGCTGCTTGTGTGGGCTTTATGGAAGCTAAATTGAGACGTTGGTGCCTATTTACTGCTGCTGCTTTAGACTGAGCTGGCGTGGGAGCAAGGGAAGAGTTGAGGGGAGCTGGATGAGAGCCACATGGGCGCAGAGCATCCCTGGGCAGCTCGGTTGTGGGTCGGCCGAGCCCTGTGCCCCAGCACAGACCTGCTGATGGATGTGATTTTACCAGCTGGCTGCACAATCCTGTCAGCACGGTGTCATTCAGCAGGTGACAAAAGACACGCGGATTGGGTTCCCCTGCCTCGTAAAACAGCCGCTGACAAATGAGAAGGCATAATTACCCTTCAGGATCCAGCATCCTGCTCTGCAGGGAGCTTGGGTGGTACAGGAGCCTTGGGTCAATGCTGAATCACACTCGAGCCCAAACATCTGCATCCTGCAGGCATTTGGGGTATGAAGAATGGCTGCTGTTGGTCTGCTGTGTTTCATACAGAGGTTGGGACTCTCAGAGTGAGAACTGGGGATGCCCCTGTCCTGCCAGCATGGCCAAATCCCCATCCAGGCTTCAAGACACCCACCCAGAGATTCGGATGGACTCGGGTGAGCTGCAAAGCAAACTGTGGATCATTGTGAACCCTGGGCTCTGCACAAGAGCTTTTGGAGGGTTTGAGGGGGTTTAGTGTCTTTTAATTCCATTTCTTAACTGCAGTCTATCTGGGACAGCAAGTTGTAAAGGGAAAAGTGCCACTGCAGAGCAGAGCTGGCAGAGGAAGGGCCCCTGGTGCATCCACGCCAAAGTGTATCAGCTTTTCAAACAAGGTCTGTTGGAGGCTCTTTCATATGTTACCACCGCGGTTGATCAATGAGTCTGGGAATTCTTTACTCTGCTCTTAACTTTCAAGTGACTTCCCTTTGAAGACGTAAAATATCTTGAGAGAAAGCTATTTAAAAGAAGTGCAAATTACACTCGGAACAGCACTAATCACCCCTTGAGATTTCTCCCTGAGGTTGAAGTTGATTTGCAGTTAACAACAGAAAAAGCCATGGAAATCGGGCCTTTTTCTAACTGGGCTTATTTTGGGAGAGAAAATGACCTCAAGTAGTGGGAGTTGAGGAGCTGGGCTCTTCCTTCTGTGTCTGAATCAGAGCACGACGTTTGTGAAAGCAAGATCGCGGCTCCTAAAGCAGTTAGTTTGCTGCTGTGACTGTACACAGCCGGTTGGAATATTTGCTTGCAAACAAAAGAGAGCCTACGGCTGTCTCCAGATGTCACTGAGGGAGTTTCGCTCTGCAGAGGGGCTGGATCTTACCCAGGGAATGAGAACTACCTGCCAGGAGCAGGTAATTTCCCTCCTTCAGGAAGGTCTTGCTCATTGTGCTCAGTGGCCAGCACAACGTATTGAGATCTCTGGAAAAGCAAACCCATCTCTCTGGCCCTAAACGTGATTCCCATTTCCTTTGTGGCACGGATTGAGTAATTAATTGTGACTAATGGTGTGAGCATCCTTCCCCCCCTGCTTTCTCGTTGTTTGCACCCTTGTGTACGTGGAAGCTGTTTGTTTGTAAGCTCTCGCTGGCAGCAGCAGGGATGTTTCGCTGACAGATGCTCAGCCCAGAGGCTGTCGATGGGCTCTCCTTGGCTGCTCAGCTCCTCCCTGCTGCCTGCATTCAGCCAAAACCCCCGTTGGAGCAGGGAGAAATCCCAGTGGATGCGTTTATGCTTGGGAAGTGGTGGTGGTGCTGGGAGGTGTTGAGATGCTCGGTGCCCTGGGTGAGACATGGGCCAGTGCTGGAAGGGGGTACAGGATGCTGGTGGGACAGGCAGCAACCCAGTTCCTGCTGCAGTGGGAACAGCTACAACCACTGCTCATGGGGTCTGCTTAGAGGGAAGGGTCTCAGCTCAGCCCTGCCGCTGGGCAGAGCAATGGTGGCTGTTTTCCTTACAAGAATAACCACAATGAAGGTTGGAGATGATGTCCTCATTGAATCGGGGTTTAACTGTACCGATACAGAAGCAATGATTTGTAGCTGTGAAGGATGGTCCTGACTTGTATCACTGCAGCAGCGAGGGCCTCTTGCTGGTACTCAAATACTGACTGGTGTCGTTTGTGACTTCTTAAAGGTTCCAGTCACCTCGTAGCTGACACCAAGGATCTCACAAGGGGGGTCCCCTTTGCACCAAGGTGTCTCATTGTGCAGATCCTCAAACAGGGCTATGGCTGCTTTGTGCAGCATCAGTTTCTGGGATGGGTTTTTTACTGTTGTGTGCGAAGTGCCTTGGACTTTAATGATTGTCTTTTTTGAGCTCAAAATGCATCTCTAGGAAAGGAGCAGAGCATAAATGTGGGCTTTAGGTGCTTTGGTCCTCTTTCATTTTGTGCAAACCCTGCAGCGAGTGTGTTTTCTTGTCTTTGGTGCATGCCACGAGGATGCTCTTGCCTTCAGGTTTGTTTTGTCAGCAGCTGGTAGTAAATGATTGCTGCGAGGGATGAACCTGGTTCCTCTGCAGGGGCCAGCAGACGGGCAGCCCAGGCTGGAACAGACACTTGGTAAGGGCTGGAGGCAGGCAGGATGCGATGGATTGAGCCTCATGGATGTGAGATGAGCTCCTGCACCTGGTGAGAGCAGAAGCACTGAGTCAAAGGCAGTGCTGGGGCCAGGCAGAAGCGAGTCCAGGGGAGATAAGGAAGGGAAACCCTTTGTAAACCACGGCCTTGGCATAACAACGTGGATTCCTCTCTCTTCTTTCTCCATGCTTGTGCTCGCTGGGTTTATGCACCTCTTTTTTGTCTGTGTGTTTGTCTCCACGCAGGGCAGTGACGGTGACTCGGTGGATAAGAACAAATGCTGCACGCTATGTAACATGTCCTTTACCTCGGCCGTGGTGGCTGAATCGCATTACCAGGGGAAAATCCATGCCAAAAGGTTAAAACTGCTGCTGGGTGAGCAACCAGCACTAAAGGGCACAGGTAGGTGCAGGGGGGTCCAGGGTGGGCTCGCTGTGCAGCATCAGCACGGCAGCACACGGGTAGCGGGTGATGACCGCGGGCAGAAGCAGCTCCTCCTTTGTGTCGCTGTCATAACAACCTCTAAGGATCACCGATGCTCATTACTTGTCTGCTTTGTTCACGTAGATGAGTGGTTCATCAGCCAGGGCTGGCCTTTGTGCGAGAGCCCTATCTCTGGCTCCATGCTCCTGGAACCTTTTGCTCGGTGGCAGACAATGTCTCCTCTGGGCACAAATAACTGAGCCTCACTTTAATTATCAGAAGTTATTCTGCAGCTCAGCTAAGATGTTTAATAAGCCTTTCGTGTTCCTGTACAGAACAGTGCCATTTGCTTTCACCTTAGAGGGAAATCTAGGCTTTAAAACCTGTTGGATTGATTGTCTTTTGATTCTTGCCCAGATGAGGATTCATGCTTTCCTCCACGGTGATTCCAGTAATGCAAACCTATTAACTTTCACATTTAAAAAGCCAAATGTTGGAATTGGGTAATTTAACCATCTTGTTGTTTGCTTAACCAGAAAGTCTCTGCAAACCACTCATACACACTGAAACGAAACTTCCCCAGTGGTTCTGGGGTTAGAGGATACTTGAACAAAGTGTTCTTTGTGCTGCCCAAGCAGGATAACTGGGCTGTGGTCCTGCAGACAGATATGCTCCAGTGTTACTACCAGTGGCACTTCCTTTAGAATCTATACCTTGTCCTGTAGCCTTTAGAACAGAGTATAGATTTAGCTTTGCATCCTTCCTAACATGAGTGCGCATACCCTAGATGTGATTAAATCACAGCAGTGCTCCGAACCCCATCCCTTGTGTACAGCCCTCCAGTGCAGGTGGTTTCCTCCTCCATCACAAAACCTGGGCTTTCTGCTTCAATCCAGACCAGTTTCTGAGCGTGCTGGATTTCAGGGAATAGTCCATGGACCTATTCCCATGTAAGTCAATGGTTCAGATTCAGCTACCAGCAGGGAAAGAGTCGCTGTTTCCTCCTGGTTGCAGGCAGGACCCCACGGGTCGGAGGGAGCTGGAGCAGTGCAGAGGCAGTCGGACAACCCATGGGCAGTGGTTCTCCATGTGGATTTAGTGTTTAAATCATCTGGATGAGCCTCACAAAGGCTCCAAGTGAGCTGCGCCGCGTGCTCCCGCAGTAATGGGCTCTTGAGCAGCGGCAATCACTAGGAAAGAGTAACTCAAGGACTCATCAGCTCTCCCAGACACTTGATCTGGAAGATGAAGCTGAGCTGCAGGAATGCATTAATAAGCACCTTCTGGCTCTTGAGTGCTTCTCGCAGATGTGCCCTTTGGACACTGCCTTTTTCTGGGCTTTGTTCAGAGTCGCCCAGTAGTTTTCCACAGGGATTTTGTCCCAGTCCTTCATGGCTGGCACTGGGGAGCTTCCAGTCTCTTGGACTGGCTCTGGTGCTCCTGAGTCCTGGACATGTGTCTGTGACAGCGGTGTGGCCAGGCTGTACAGGGTTTGAGTGGTTTCTGTGCTGCTTTCGATGGGAAAATTCATTATCCAGCCATTTTTCTTCCCTGGAATGCTACTCCAGAGGCTCTCATATATCGCCCTGATTGCTGGAAGGCCTGTTTAAGGTTTAGATGCCAGCTTTGAGACCTGGGTGATGGAGGTTGACGTGCTGGTGGTGGAGCGCTCGTTGCTCTGGCTGCTGTAGTTAAAGGGCTATTGGGTGCAGTTGTTCTGGAGCCCCTTTGCTGGTGCTGGAGCTGCAGGGCAGGGACATGGCACTTTGGGATGAGTCATGGTTTCTTCTGCCTTTGGTTTGCAGAAACGATATAGAAGTAGCATTAATCTGCTGAGAAACGAGCTGCTAACCTGCAGCAATCCGGAGATGCTGACAATCACTGATGTATTCCAGCCCCTCCTGATGTTCCAGGGACCTGAAAGCTGAGCCTGGTGACCAGTGGGTGCTGGTGGTGCAGGAGGCCGTGTAATGGGTTAGCACCTTCAAAAGGGATCAAGCTGCTGTTCTCATCATGACACCGTAATCCTTCAGGTGGTTGAATGGGTTGAATGTTTTATGTGGTGTTGCCCTGCACTCTTAAGAGTAAAATCTGTTTTAACTTTCATGTGTGATCAAAACAAGTGAGAAAAGCTCTCTACAAATATTAGAGCTCTCATCATCTTTTAATTAAAAAGAAAAAGGAAGCTGAAAATGTTTTCCCACCTCCCCGAGTGCTCTTGTTAGGGATGAGATTAAACGCAGTCAATCTGAAAAGGGATTTTAGTGGCAATAGGCAAGTAAATGGGTAGTAAGTGCCAGATTGCAATGCCTGATTTTCTGCCTTGCACAGAAAGGTATTCTGCCGCCTTGAACTGCTGCTTTGTGGGTTGGTGGGTCTGCGTGTAAAGGGAAGAGCAGGATTCCCTCTTGTCACCATGGAGGTTACATCAGGCCTAAATCCTGAGCATCCGGTGCTCTGCAGTGTATCTAAAGCAAGGCATCAGTGCACGTCCTACCCTGTGCAGCCCCGCTCCTACCAGGTAACCCAGATGCTCTTTCTGATCACTCTAAGCTGCCGCATCCTGTGAGGGTTTGGAGGTTCATGTGGATGAGTTCTGCCTCCAAACAGGCCCCTGCTTGGTATTCCGGGGTTTCTGTCTCAGCAGTCCCATAGAAAATCACATCTATTCACAGTGCCCTCATGGAGTTGCACCTTCCCTTTCAATTTTACCATCTTAATGAGATGCAGAGCTCTCATTTCTCTGCTGGTGCTTTCAGGAGAGGGAGAAGTGCCTGAACGATCAGGTTTGTTCACAATAGGAAAGGGATGTCTCATCACCACAGAGAAATATTTGTGATCTTCTCCGATGCTTCTGCTGCACAAGGTTGTAGCCCTCAGAGGCTGCACATCACTGCTGTCTCTAGTCATCTCCAACATCTTCTGTCAGCTTGCATCCAGTCATTGCTGTGAGTTATAACCCAAGGAATAGTGAGGGGGGGAAGAGCTGCTGCCTTCCCTGATGGAAGTGCGGGTACCTGCAGGCATCACATCAGGAAGGTGGGAACTGGTCCCTCCGCACTGGCTTTGGGAGCGAGGTGAGGAAGAAGGGGATGATTCTGCTGGCTGGAAAAGTCACCTTGGCTTTTCTGCCTCCTTGTCCTTTAGTTCCTAGTGTGGGGTTTGCGTTTCAGACGTGCTGACAGGGACAGGGTCAATGGGAGTGAGGATCCATCCAAGCCGCAGCTGGAATCCCCTCGGTCCCAGGTTTGTGTTCCAAAGAAAAGGGGATTTCTCCCGCACCCCGTGGCCGTGGCTCAGTCACGTTCTCATGCTCAGCCCCCGAGAGTGGCAATGCTAAAAGGCTGGGTGCCATTTACATGCAGCTATGAATAAAGAGCTTTGCATGCAAGAAATAAGTCAAACATTAGTTCATTGCCAGAGTGCTAAAGTGTTTCTAACTTTATATTTTGCTTCTTGCAGCAAAGTAAGACTTTCTCACTTCCCTCCCACAGCAAAAGGGAACGTAAGGCAGACTGTCATGAGCTATTTAGCATTTTGAGATGCTTTAAATAGTCAAACCAGCAGCTTTTCTGTTTGTGTTTTCGATGGAGAAACATTTTTAACGTTAGGTGGTTTGTGAGTGTTTATTATTCATTTTCGTGTCGCTGCTCAGGGAATGAGGATATTTTCTGTCCTGTCGTAGTTCTGTAGCACACATCAAAATGAGAACTTCACATCGGTGTAGACGTCAACTTCCAAATCCTCCCGAAGAGAAATAGATGGGAGGCACGGGATGTTTGCATCCGTTGCCAGGCTGGGTTCAGCGCACCTTAGCACTGCTCGTAGTTGTAAAGGGAGCCTGGGGAATGTGGCTTTACAGGACAACACTGATGTGAGTGCCAAGGGAAACCCAGCTGGGAGTGATGGGTGACACGGGGCTCTGCTGTGGGGCTGCAGCCTGGGGCTGGGCTCTGAGCACGGGGCCGCTGGTCCAGCAGATGCCTGAAGGATGCTCCGGTCGGATTTCTTTGGCAAGCGGGAGATATAACTCCTGTGGACACCACCAGCTTCGTCAGCTGCAGCCTCCCTGGTTCCCCTCCGGCAGCAGCTGAAGAGATGAACGAGGAGAAAGCTGACCAAAGGATCTGATAGATTTAACTTTATAGCCTGGGGCCTAGAGATGAGCAAGTCCAATACAACACATTGCTCCTGGGCTGCTGTAAGCGCTGGTTGTTTATAACGGTCCAGATGCCCTCATCCTCTCAGATCTTGGCAGTTGTCATCAAAAACAATAGAAGCTTATCATCCCCCTGAAAGTGATAAGGTTGGAAGTAATTTCATATGTAAGATAGGATTTCCTTGAGGGAAGTTAATCGATGGCCCTTCCCGAGCAGGTCAGCAGGAAGATTTATAACAATATTAATTATCTTGAGCAGTGAAGTCAATCACAGTGGGCTTCAGGCCTAATTATACATCTAAATACATCCCTTCTTTGCTCTCTGTTGCCGTTCCTGGTGTCAGGCACCGAGGTGGGTTCATCCCTTGCCAACCCAGCTCTCATCAGGGCTCAGCTGGAGCAACACGGGGCCTCCTGATCAAAGCAGAGTGAGGTCCTCATCACCACCTAAAACTGCCTTTTCTGGTATGCCAGAGGGAGGGGTTTGTTCATTATTTAGGTCGCAGACTGGAAAAGAAAAGGAAAACCACATAAAAGGGAATTCTTCAATCAGGTGTAATAATGAAGCTGTGTATTTTTGTATCTATCTGAACTTTCTTTCACTTGAACCTGTTTTCCTGCGTCTTACATTGTACAAAGCAGGAAAACTGGCAAACAAAGGGCAGCTCCATAAGTGTAAATCACCCATTTGTCTCTGAAATGGTGTTTGTGTTCCCAAATGGCCTCTTGAAGGGAAATGGGATTAAATCAAGGTCAGGGACTGCTGGTCAATCCACAACGTGAAGATATTGGAACGAGGGGACTGACTATTGAATCATTTCTTTTCCATCGGTGACAAATGACAATTCCTACAGCTTTCCCTGTTCTTTCGGAGAACAACTGGAAAAGAACCCCGAGATAGCGATAAACCTGTCTCTGTCTTCAGGAGTAGATGGCTTCGCACGATTTGTTTATTCTCTGCTGTCAGCAAGTAGCAGTTTGAGCAGGGTAAGTTTAGCAGGTTTAGTCACAACAGTGAGAAGATGTGTAACTGCGATGAGAGCACTCTGCTTTCCCAGCTCGGGCAATGCGGAGAGTTGGGGAGCAGCCCCGTGCTACCTTTCCATGCTGCTTGTCCGATGGGAAACGGTCCGTGTCTGAGCAGCATCACCCAGAACACCCAGTGGGCCCCTGCTGCTCGTTGTGCCTAATGTGGGCTCAGCCTCGGGGCGTGCTGACGCCTCACTTCTGAACATCTCCCTCCATAGGAACCACGCTGAACCCCCTGAAGCAGCCGCACACGGACAGTGCCCCGGTGGTGCCATCGCCACCGCAGCGGCGGGACTCGGACCGGTACTGCCAGCTCTGCGCAGCCTGGTTCAACAACCCCATGATGGCCCAGCAGCACTACGATGGCAAGAAGCACAAGAAGAACGCGGCCAGGGCTGACCTCCTGGAGCAGCTGGGGAAGACCCTGGACCTGGGCGAGTTGAGAGGTGAGGGCACCAGGGCGAGCTTCCCATGGGATGCGGTGATGGCAGCGATGCTTCTTTGCTTGTGCACCACCAGTTAAGTGATGCAGGGGAGAGCGTGATGTTCTTGCTGCTCCTCCTTTCCCTAAGATGAGAGTCTGCTGGTTTAGAAGCATCCTTCAAAATTTCCTTTGCCTCTTCCTAAAATAGTCCCTTCCATTAGCACTCGCTTGTGTCCTTGAGCAAGTGTGGACTATCCCTGGGAGCTAGAGGAGAACACGTTAGAGCGCTCAGCCCTGCAGGGAAATAGGGATGGGGCTGAATGTGCTGGAGGCAGAGCGCGCTCCCTTCATCTCTCTGATGGAGAGCGAGGCATTAGCTGTCTTCTGTGGTTTAATTAGTGCTTGTAAAGCACTGCGATGGCCCTGGGTCAGCAGCAGCAAAGAGGAACTGAGCATTTCCTATGGGTATGTTAAACACAGGCTTTCTGTGTTCCTGCTGAAGGCAGAGCAGACATCCATCTGTCCATCCATCCATGCATGCATCTGTCCATCCATCCATACATCCTTCCATGCATGCATCCATCCGCTCATCCATCCATGCATGCATCTGCCCATCCATGCATCCATCCCTCGGTGCCTGCTGATGAAGCCGTGCTGGTTTACCCAGGCTGGGGATGGGGCTCAGGCTGAGCGCTTATCTAGACCCATTGTTCACATGGAGGTGTGATTGCAGGAGGAGAGGTACGAGCCTCCTGCTGGAGGTTTTCTCTGTGGCCTTGATTATAATCCTGTGTGCACACAACGCATGGGAAGCAGGCAGAGGAGAAAGTGCAGGTTTGACTTTCAGCATCCCGCAGGAGAGGAGGTCTGCCTTGCCAGCACTGTGTTAACACTTGAAAATTACCTTCCTTTTTTTTTTTTACCTTGCTAAATGAAATAATTTCCCTGTAAATACTAATGGCTATGCAGCATATTGTGCGTTTCTTTTTCTGAAATAAACCCTGTAATGGTTATCCAGATCCTTCATGTGCTACCTAGTGTGACTCACAATGCCATAAATGATTCATGTGGCTGAGTCACTGCCCGCTGTCGAGAATATGCAGGGAAATAAAACCCAGGACAATACCATGGAAGTGCTTAGTACTTTGAACTGTGCCAAGCTCAAGAGTGGCTAAGCCTGTCATTAACAGTAAATAAATCAGTTGTGAAGTGTTTTATTCATTTAGCTTGTGCCTAAGGAGAGTCGGAATTGGAGGGCTTTGTGTACTCATCAGCCCCTGTTGGTTTTTAACCTCACTGGGAGTGTAGAGCACACCATTACAGATGTAAAGGCAGATCTGTGCAATAGCCAGCATAGGATGAGCTCTGCCTCTGTGCAAGAAAACAGCCTTACCTTGGCAGATGAAGTCATGTCTGGCTCCAAGAGAGATGCTGACAGTGGCTAAGTTCAGCGGTACCCAGGCTGGCAGTGACATCTTGTCCGAGCATCACTTCCTATGTCAGGTTACAGCCCCTCTCCCTGCCCTGTGCTTGTTTCCCTGCCTCGGTGTGCACTAGAACACAGACTCGTTCCATTTCCATGCTCTCCCCATCACAACTTAAATATTCATTCTATTTTGACTGCTGTGGGAGACAAACATTAGATGCATTGTGTGAGCCTGGAACGAGCCGTGTCATTTGCAGTACAACATTTCAGCAGCCTTTGATGCTCTGATAATGGCTACGATAAAATATTTATTGATAAATATGAATGTGTATTTGGAGAAACAAGGATAGAGATGTATTTTGGGATAACTGATATTTATAGGGAACAAAAGCATCGGTTCTTCTTGCCAAGTGCTCATCCTGCAATTTTGAAGTCTTATTTTCTTCTTGGAAATGAGAAAGAGAAGGAGAAAAACCAACCCTAAAGGGAGATAACACACTATCAGCACTGCTTCTGCAGCGAGTATTGAGTTGAAGCTGCGGTCCGTGTAGGTCCACGGTCCCATATGCTTTGGTGGAGCAGAGGGCACTTGGCAGGTTGGTTGCAGCGCACAACCATCTAGGGTCCAGCGCCATCTCTTTGAGCATCCTCATGAGCCTTCCCAGCCCTCCAGCAGAGCCGGTCCAGGATCCCTGCTCCAAGGAACACCGCTGTTCCTACTTGTTAGGAGAGCACATGGAGATGCCCTAAAAGAGCAGGAAGATCCAGCCCATCCTGGAGCAGGTCGTAAAGAGGCAAAAGCCAGTGCTGTGGTGCCAAACCTGAATCCTGGGCTCTGCCCCTGACAGCTTGTGCCTGTTCAGCAGCACGGAGCACAAGCGGCTCCGTCTGGCAGCTCCTGCCTTCCCGCAGCCTGCGCCTGGCATGAAGGGAATTGCATCCCTGCTCCATCAGGTCTTGGTTCGCTTCACATCTGGCATCACCCAGCGCTGAGGGTTCTGGTTCCTCCTCTGGTGCAGATGGGCTCTGCAGGGGCCTCACAGCAGAGCCCATCCGAGCTCATCCATAGGGAACTGAATTGATGCCGGGCACTGCGGATTGCTGGTGCGGAGCCAGAACCCACAGCAAAACACTCGCTCCCCCTCAAGGCTGGGGCAGTGACTGAAAGCTTCCTTCGTTCCATGGATTCAGTGTGCCCTATCCCATCCATTTGAACGAACCAAATGAGCAGCAGACACACACAGACCCGTCTTCATCCCATCCTTGCTTAGAACGGGCAGTAAGCAGGATGGGGATGGCTGCACAGGGATTTGTCACCTGAAGCCGTTGCAAATGCCATAGTTGCAGATGGTGTCTGGCAAAGTCAGCCAAAGTGCTGAGTTTCATTTTCCTTCTCGGCTCCTAATTTCTTTGTATGCCTTATAAATACTTTCCATTCTTTGCTGCCACTGTTGGTTAGTAAAAAGCGATTTAACAGGTACTGCCCTGGAATGTCTTTTAATGCACTTTATGCAGAATGACATTAATGACTCGACTTGTTAATATTTTATTTGATGGATATAGGAGCCCATTCAATTTTAAATGAACGCATGCCACGGTGCAGGGCGAGGAATGTCGATGTGTTGTGGGGATGCAATAAGAAACACGAAATGAGAGCACAGACGGCTCTGGTTGCAGCCACCAGCCTATTGCAGGCTGCCTGCTGTGCTAAGGCTTGACTCCAACCGCCTTCTGTTGGGTGCAGCCCTTGTCCTGCCTCAGGAATGGGGCTGCTCCGGGGCAGCGTGGCATTGGGAAGCACAGTGGTGTGGTTCCTGGTGCCTTTCCAACTTTGTTCCAGTCCGGGTGTTGTTTCCATCCACCTAAAATAGGGCTGTTGGCGTTGGCAGATGTGTGATTCTGCTGAGCACGAGGGAGTTCATGGAATCAGCCCATTCTATGGCAGCATTTTCCAGCCGTCAGGAAGAGCCGCTGCAGCGGAGCATCCTGGAGTCCCTCCCAGGCTGGCCATGGGAGGGGGGGACAGGAGTCCCCCTTCTTCATCACCATGAGCAGCCTTGACATGCTGGTGGGATAAAATCAGTGTCCCCGGTTAGGAACTGTAATCACTGATGGCGTTTCCACCTACACAGGTAATTAAGATTCAATAAGGCTGCTGTTAATGTGTGCTGTTAAATTAGCTGCTGAGCATTAGAACCTTATTACCTTAATTTAAAGTATTTCCAGTTTCTTACTTCCCCCGCCCCTTCCCATCTCTGCCCTGCAGTGGTTGCGGCACGGCCTGAGGGCTCACACTGCAGCATGGTGCTGCTGCACCACGCCAGCCATGCAAAGCCTTTCCCCTGCATCGTGGACAGAGGGTTTGACTAAAACCAGTCCTGCAGCACCAAGAATGAAGTCAGGAGAACATCCACGAGCATATTTGCAGTTCGGTTTTTGTTCCCTACCATACCAATACACATAAACCATGGGTGACTCTTCCAATACTTCTGCATTATCATTCGCTTGCTATTTTCAAGTGCTCATCCCAATATTTATGGCATATTTTGTCAAAGAAGCTGTTTCACTGTATGTTGGGCCAAGTTTCCTACATGAGAGGTAGACGAGGTGTTTGAGAAGTGGGGCTCTCAGTGCAGCTAGTGCCTGAAGCTCAGCAGAAAGCGATTTTGGGGGGAGTCCGTAGATACACTGCTACGTGTAGCTACATCCCCTGCAGTTAATTATGGTAAGCATAAACTGCTCAGGTTTGAGGATTGCCGTACATCACTTGTTCTAAGTGAATTGTTCTAGCAATTTCTGCAGAGAAATAGTCCTGTAGAAAGTCAAGAGAGACTATTACATGGTACATTAAAAGCGCTCCTGAGGAGCGGAGCAGCCCGTGCTGAGAATCCCCCCACCTCTGGTTATTTTTAAGCAGAGCCTTTCAATTAAGCTTGAAACGATCTGTTCACATCCTCATGGATGTGAATCAGTGCAAAGCCAAAACCTGACCGCAGGGGCTTTAAAGATGCAATTCCCTTATTTCCTAGGAGGACAGGATAGGGTTTGCTTTAGCATCGATGGTCGTGGTAATGCCGATGTGCGTGTGATGTCAGTGATGCTAATGCAGGAATGTTTGGGTGAAAACTTGTCTACAAAGGCGAAGTAGAACATTACTGTGCAAATTAAGGGCTAGGCAGGCACAGAGGAGGGGAGGGAGGAGTGCACCAGGGTGCTAAGAAGGAATACCTCAGAAATGGACCAAAATGTGCCTTTTTCAATCTAAACCGAGAGGAATCAAAGCTCGTCCCATCCATTCCAGCAGCCGGTGGGCAGCAGGCTGTCCTAGGGAACGGCTTTTTCTCCTTCACCTCTCATTCTGCTTGCTGCCTGCTGGATGTCTCAGAGGTGGGAAGTTTGATCTTAGCAGACTAAGCAGGGCACAGGCTGGGTTGGTTGGGCTGAGCTCCTCAGCTCGGATGTTTTGCAGTGAATGTACTCGGAGACTGGTTCTGTGACTTGGTTATAAACTGCTCTGCAGCTTCCCTTTGAGATGTGCATGAATCTCCTTAATTGCCTGGGTTTTTTTCCTTCCCTGCAATCTGTGCCCAGAGGCAGAGCAGCGCATTAAGAGGGAAAGGCTGTTCAGACCCGGCTCCTTCCCCATGGAGGGAGCTGTGGGTGTTGCTCTGTGGGGTTGTGACTTCTCTGATGGTCCTGCAGCTCTTGTGAGCCAGGTACAGGCCATAGTCCCCACTGCTGCTGCTCTGGAGGTGTTTCTGGGGGTTGGTTCAGTGCTGCTGATGCTGTTTGTCTCCTCTTTGCTAGCAGGAGATAAACCTTCTATGGGTATGACCTGTGCTTGTGCCCAGCGCAGTCACTGCCCTAGCTGCTCCTGCAGGAACCTGCTCAGCAGCTTAGATCTTGTCCCCTGCAATTTGCATCACAATACGATAAAAGGCGGCGTAGTTAACTTCGGAAATCACTTCTAACTGTGGCAATCAAACAATGAAACGGGAAGCAGCAGAGAGGCAGCCAAGAGATTTGGTGGGAGGTAAAAAAAAACCCAAATCAAACAAAACCCCACAACCAGCCTCAAACCCAAACCCAGCATCTCTCGTGTGAAACCACAGCTCTTATTTCTACTTCAGTGGTGCTCAGTTGGCCAGCAGCAAGAGCAGCGGCTGTATAAATAGTTGTTTGTTATTGTAGCTGCAAAGGGCTAAAATTAGCCAAGTGCAGGCTGCTTGCGGGCAGGGACTGAGACAGGTATCGCAGCCAAGAGTAAATCCATCAGGAATATGCTTCCAGCATCCAGGCCACCTCGTACCTGCACCAAGCTTCCAGCTTTTGATCTTCGCTGCCCAGGTGGATAAATCAGAGCGCGTCCCTTTGCAAGGGAAAATAAAGTTCCTAAGTTCTGTCTCCTAAATGGACTAATGAGGAATTGCTCTGAATTGTGATTGCCACGAAACCCCCGGAGGAATGAGCGGAGCCTCGTGTGCTCGATAGTGGGAGCGCAGGGATGCTCTGCGGGGATGCGCAGGAGGGGGATGCGGTGCTGCGGGCACCGCAGGCTCCAGGAGGGATTTGCCTTTGTACCCTGCTTGTCTGGTCTGTGCCTCTTTAAAATATCCCTTTAGGCTTCACTGGTGCTTGGATACCCTGGCCTGGGAGGGTAAATGGAGGGGTTACTGTTAAGGGAGCACAGTTAATGGCTCCGGGTTTTCTTTGCAGGCCTGAAGCGCAGCTACACGTGCAACATCTGCAGCGTCACCCTGAACTCCATAGAGCAGTACCACGCACACCTGAAGGGCTCCAAACATCAGACCAAGTGGGTACCTTCCTCCTTTTCCTGTCTGTCTCTGCCTGGATCAGTATGTAGAATAATGTGTTGCACACTGCATGGGGAGTATAATGGGATTTAGTGTTTCCAAGTGAAAATGTTTATGCTGTGATTTAGAGCAATTATGTGTTACCCGACTCTGAGATTGGAGGGAGTCTGCTCTGTCAATTAGTACAAATTATTAAAATGAAGTGATAAAGATACATGGCACCAGAGAGTAGATTAATGAACTAATCTCTCTTAATTCACTTACATGTGAGCTTTGGGAACTGTTTCAGGACTGCTCAGATTAGAAAAGGAATATAAAAGGTGTCATTAGTTACTGAAATACTTTAGGTGCCTTTAAGGACAGTCTGAAAGATGAGGCAGGATGATGAGAACCAGCAACAAGGACCTTCAGCAAGTTTCCTGCCTCTGTCTCCCTTCCTCTTATAGCACAGCTCTCTGATGGGGTATCCCTGCTCCATTGGGTTACCCAGTGCAAGATTCCCCCCATTGGGAAAGAGCTGACAGCTCTTCCCATCAGAAACCTGGAATGAGAGCTGCCTGGGCACAGGCTGCAATTTATCCCTCCCCTGCCAATCCGTCTGAGTTTGCATCATTATTGCTATTGGTGTTAGTGCGAAGGCTAGAGGAGTTCCTTTCAAACCAGAGCAGCCTGGACAGCAAATAGAGATGTGCAGGAAAGATGCACTGATGCTTTTCAGCGTCAGGAGGGAGCTGCACATCCTTCTTCTATCCCCACACCTTCTGCTGCTGTTGTTCAGGCTCCTGCAATTAGCAGCGTGTCATCTCCACGCTTAGACAGCTCTGCAGCCCCGTTCCTCCTTCATCTTGGGATGCATCAGGCCAGCTTGTGCAGGGAACACCAGCAAGCGCAGGGGCCTGCAGGCTTTCATCGGAAGGACCTTCCTCTTCTGCAAATTAATATTCTTATCAGTCCTTCTAAATTTAGTTGCTTATCATTTATTCATAATGACTTAAATCTGGTCCCGAGAGATTTTCATGGGCATTTGAGCACAAGAGGAAACAAAGTAATACATTCAAAAGAGAGTGTGCTACAAATGTAATAATGGAATGCCAATTAGAGGCATTCGTCTGACCAATTTCTATGGGGAATTGCTCTGATTATTCCATTTCCTCCATCCATTGTTCATTGTTACACAATTTTGTATGAGGCCAAGTATCTGAGCACAGGGCACATCTCTCCTCAGGCCTATAGGAAGTGCAGGAGCATGGGAGACAATAGACTGGCAGCTTGGGCTTGCGCACAACAAAAGCTCTTCCCACCCTGTAATTAGGATGTAACCAGATTTTACTCTCCTTGTTTAAAGCTGCTTTTGCAGCTTCATTGTCCTCTCGATGGGACTGAGGGGATGAGTTACCCCTATCTTTTATCCTGCATCAGGTCCAATGGGTCTGTAACAGCCGTGTGCGATGCTGAATGTGGCTGGACCCAGTGATGCAGCCATGGGGTCTCATGGCTAGAGTTCTTCTGTTTGCGATGATGCCCTCGTACATGGTGTTTGTAAGCTGCACAGGGTGCTTGTGGTAATAGCAAGCAGCAGAATTTGGGTAGGTAAAGCGGTTGATACAGCTCATGTTCCTAGCTACAAGAATCATCTATATCTCAGTGCATCCCCCATGCAGCCCTTCCACCTCCCCTGGTAAGCGTTTCACCCACTGGCTTGGGCTCTTCTCATTACTGCTGGTTAGTGTCAAGACTGTCCGATTCCTTGTAACTCGGTCTGAAACCAGTGCATTGCAGTTGCCAAGGCAACAAAACACTTTCTGTCAGTGTCATACTTCATCTAATTAACAAATTAAAAGCAGAAGAGGGGCTGGGGGATCAGTTTGTGAAGAGCAGGGATTTTGCTCTGGGCACAGGTTGGAGGGAAGATGGTCACAGGCTGGAAGCACCCAAAATCAGATGAGTCTCCTGAGAAGCTGCTTTAGGAGAGAAGGATGTTTATGAGGAATGAGTCAAGTTGTGGCTATTTATTATAGTCCTTGAGAGCTCTCCAGAGAGCAACTCATGGTTGGAGTAGCTTTAAATAACCCAGCACGCAGCAGCCCTTGAACTGCTGCTTAGCAGCCCGTGCCATCAGGGCCTCCACTGCTTCATGGCCACCAGTGGTGCTCCTGTAGCAGAGTTCAAGGCTGGGTACCCTGGAGCTGAGCTCTTCCCTTGCGTCTGGCGCATAGAGCTCAGTGCTTGCAGGGGTTTCAGGGCTTGCCTGGATGCTTCCAACTGGATTTGTTTGAGCAAAAGATTGGGAAAAGGCAGGGGGGAAAATGGAAGTGTCTTGGCTGGGATTTGGAATGAAAGATGCAGGAGGAGGTGGCTGATAGTGAGGTATTTCTCATCCCTCAGGCCAGTGAACATGCAAAGCAAGATAATATCTATGAGCTCCCATTTTTTTCTCACAGGGGGAGGTACTTTAAGCCGTATATTTGAAAATAAAGGGGAATGCATCCTTGGTTTTTATCCTAACACAGAGCCAGGAGCTGCGGGAGAGTTGGATATGGGGGAATCTCTCTGTTAAGGCATCACAAAGGGGCACACAGCCTGTTCATGTCAGGGGGCAGGCAGTGTTCATGGCAGTTCCGATGGGAACGTCTGCGCAGCCCCAGCTTGGGCACTGGGATAGGTTTGGAATAGGACTGGACTCTGGAATATCTGCGGGAGCACTAACCCTTTAATTAGGGATTTATGAACGTGTGGAGATGATCGAGCCATTGTTTGATTGCTTTCCATGCCAGTGAGCAGAGAAGCAGCAGGATGAGGAGCAAGGTGCAAGGCACCATCACTGGCTCCCTTTCAGTGGCATCTGGAATACCAGCTCATGGGGAAAGAGGGCACGTTATCTCTGAACACCAGGAGAGCATCACGTGCCAACCTTTTCCCTTACTGCTTCTGAAGTAAAGAAACTTCCCTCTTTCCTGGTTTATGTAAATGGCAAAGTTCCCAAATCAGCACTGACAGCGATTTGCAACACGCAACAGGGAGTTAAAACCCCACGTTGTCATAAAAGAAGCTGGGGGATATTGGAATTCTGGGGTCAAAGTGTGTGAATGCTAATTTAGGGCTTTGCGAAATCACTGCCCTCCTCTAACCAGCACATGCAGGCGTGGGATGGGGACCGGGTGCTCTGTTCATCGCTGCACCCGTGAGAGAAGAGCTGTGTCTGGGGAAGATGCCCCAGAGGCTCCGGATCCAGGTCTGAAGTAGCTCCTCAGGGGCTTGGGGATGAAAGGAACAGAGATGCTGTTGGCAGAGCACCAGAGCCCAGACCCACGTTTGATGTAAGTGCCATCTCTGGGCTATAATAATGTGTTGGGGAGTGAGAGTTGGGAGCAGTCCCCCACCCTCTTGGCTGTCAGCAATTGGAGGCTGAGCTCCAGCCCTAGTAATTAAGAGTCTGACTCTATGGGGATGATGATTCCCACCTCCATGCAGAGGAATTTTGTCTTCTCGCCTTTATTTTGTCTCTTTGATCAGCCAGACCTCTCTGCCATATCTAGAGCTCACAAATATATTCTGGGGTTTCATAACCACTCATTTACACATTCATAGATGCTAATACATGTCTAGGCTTCCCTTTCAAACTCTCGCTTTCTGATTAGTTTTAGGGTTTCTGCAGAGAAAGCGACCCAAGCCTGCAGCTATCATTGGGCTAAAATCAATTCAACCTACGACAGGAGTGCAGCATTCAGTCCAGGTGAATTCCTGGGGGTTGAGAGTGGTCCTTCCGAGTTTGGAGGGTGAGCTCTGAAGACCTTTCTGCACATCCCTTTACCTGCTGAAAGCCCAGAGTTGCTGAGGAGCAACCGACAGCGGGCTTGATGCCTGGGCAAGGCTTTTCTCTTTTGTTTTCTGATTGAGAGCACAGATGTCTCATTGGAATCACGTTTATTAACACAAGCTCTCAGCTAGTCAGAGAGCAGAGCTAATCACAACAGTGTGACTGTGGTACCCGGAGAAGTGTCCCCCTCCACTACGACTGCGATCCCATCGCGCTTTCAGCCTATTTTAGGTGGAGTAAACAAGTATTTACAGCCTGTGACAGCTCCTGGTTGTGGGATGTGATGAGGGATGTTTCCTGGGGGCTATTTCCTGGACTAGGGGAAGGCTTTGGTGCTTCCTGGGCTGACTTCTGTGTCAGATTTTGTTATTTCTTCATGTCAGATTGTGTTTCATTTCATTGCTTTGTGCTCTTTCTGTTTCCCCTGGACCTTTCCAGCCCCATCCTTGGTGGTGGGAGGTTGAGCTCCCTTCTGCACATCCTCAGCCTGACCCAATGCGCTCCTTGATGCAAGATTTCCAGTACATTCAGGAGGTGGTAGTCAGTATTTGAGTTGTACCCTGTGTTTTACAACCAAACCAAATGCCTTTTTTCTTCCCTTGATGAAGGCAACTCTTATATTGGTAGCAGCAACAAATTCTGTGTGCTTTCTGTAACCTATAGTGGCTGATGCCCGCAATGTAAAGAAGCCTTTAGAGAGATAATAACTCCAGAAGATGAATAGCTCTAAAAGGTATATGGAATTGAAAGGCGTTTTAATCTGTCATTATTTCAGTGCCAGAGAGCAGCTGAATAACTACATTGCTTATGAGGAGAGAGTGTGTAATACTTTCTCTCATGATAGGATTGAATTGTCTCTGTGCCCTTTTAATGTAAGTGAAAATAAAGGTATCTCTGAGACCTTCTGGTTTGATCATGGTTTGGAAGCCCCAGGATGGTTCGTGCATCTTTGTTTCATGGTGTTGGTATATGGATTGTTTTAATGTGAAGCACAAGCACTGGGCTGATGCCCAAAGTGTAACCCTGAGCTCGCCAATGCTGCTGTGGAGTAACTTGAGGACCTAAAGAAAGCCTTTTTTCAGCCTCTTACAGCAGTTTTCTTTCATAAAACACAAAACTGGCCTTAAACTCACCAACATGTTTTAGATACAAAGAGTTTCTGTGTGTTTTGTTTAGGATTGAAGTCTCCTTTTTGCTCACGTAAAATTGGCTTTAGCCATCTCTTCATCAGGGGCTGTAGAGGTAGGACAAGGGGTGATGGGTTCAAACTGAAACAGGGGAAGTTCAGGTTGGATATAGGGAAGTTCTTTACTGTGAGGATGATGAGGCACTGGCACAGGGTGCCCAGAGAAGTGGTAAATGCCCCATCCCTGGCAGCGTTCAAGGCCAGGTTGGACAGAGCCTTGGGTGACACGGTCTAGTGTGAGGTGTCCCTGCCCATAGCAGGGGTTGGAACTGGATGATCTCCAGCTCCTTCCCAACCCAAACCATTCCATTATTCTGTATTCCATGATCCATTACAAAGAAAGCTGCAGGTTTCCCTTAGGACCCATTCTCTTCGGGTCTGCCTTAGTGCTGGTTCCTCTGGAGCTCCAGTTGCTGGAAGAAGCGGGTGGGAGGTGGCACCATCTGATGGGAAGAGCAGCAGGATGGATGCTGCTGGGAAGGCTGGAAGCGCCCAGAGCCCAGCTCTGGACCACAGGGTGACTTGTGCTTCACTTGTGTCTTGCAGCCTGAAGAACCAGTAGTAGTTCATCAGTCGAGACGAGGCAAACCACCCAGGCTGCTTCTGCGAGGGGACCTGGTGAGCAGGGAGAGGCTCCTTTCTTGGACAATGATCCCGTGTGGATTTGGTTATTAACCCGTCACTAACCTTCGCTTGGGACAAACACATGGATAGTATTTTTTTGGTTAATTTTGTGGTGAGTTAAACTATTTCAATGGACTTTTTTAGCCTTTCAAGATAATATTTATTCAGCACAGAGCCTAGAGTATGATAACTCCCCTGTAAATACAGCACTTAATCATCACTCATCTTCAGAGACAGTGGAAACAAAATCTTTTACTTTTTCATATTTATTCTTAGGTTTCTCCCAAGGGTATAAAGCTATTCTATTACATTATCCATGATAGTGATGTAATCAGTCTTCGAGCAGAAATAAACATACTTTCTTCACCTTCTCCAGCATGGTTTGTGTCAACTCATAAAGAGCAGCAAAAAAAATCAATCCCGGGGATTGTAGAGTGGATGAATCCTTTTCCTTCCCTCTTTGACTTCAGCGAAACAAATGGTTCAGTGAGCAAAGAAAACTCAAATGAAAGCATGAAATCCTGTTCCTGCCAGTAGGTTTCCTACAGGCTGGATGGGAGCTGTTTGCTTCATCGCCCGTTGTTGATGCGACCCCAAAGCTCTGCTGCCTGCATCCCTGGATGCTGTGGAGCCTCCCGCCGAGCTCCAGCATCTCCCAGAGGGCTTGGACCAAAGGTTTCCCTGCATCAGAACCCCTGTACCCTGCATCTGTGCTGGTGCTGCAAGAGGTGAAGCATTTTTCAGGGTCAGGTCTGCAGGGAGCTGGAGGTGCTGGGGATGCTCCGGGTGCTGGGTGTCACTGGAACCCCTCCAGCAGGGTACCAGCACCCATGAAGGACCCCGTTTGATGGCTCTGCAGGCAGGGCCCATAGCAGGGAGCGATGCTCGGGGGTCCTTGCTCACAGAGAGGAAAAACTCAAAGGATTTAAAGGAGCAAAAGTGGACTGAGACCCAGCCCTAACTCCAAGAGGACCAGTGGTGTGCAGAGCCCTCAGCCTGCAGCAGCCTGGGGCTGCTCTGTAGGGAAGCTGTTTATTCCTCGCTGGCTTTGGGGGGAGCAGAAGCAAAAGCGACTCAATGCACTGGGAAGAGGGAGCTCACAAGGATTTTAGCTTTCCTACTGCAGTCAGCACAAAGAGACCTCACCTGCCGCAATGCAAAGAGCCGCAGCGACCGTGATCCAGTTTCACATGGGTACCACGAGTGATGCAAACCAAACCTCCCCGTGCCCTGGGGCACAAATGTGGTGAGTGAGCTTTGCATGCAGAGAACCTGTCTTGTGAATGCTGCTAGAGGTTAAGCACCTTGTCATTAAAGAGCTCTCTGTCTGGTGGGTTTGTGTATGTGTAGTAGCACAATTCTTTGAGACTCTGGCCATTTCCCTACTTCTGCATCTCTGAAATAACAGCCTTTGCCATTTCCTTTGTGCGTACACTGCTAGAGGCTGCGTCTTTGGAAGGGAGCAGTGATTTGTACGGATCCATCAGTTCATTTCCCAGCAGCTCCAGCAAGGTGCAAATCCACTTCTCCAGCATCTCAAGGAAGAGCTGTGACCTCCTGCTGCTGGCTGTGCATTGAGGAAGCATTTATGCCACAGCTCAGCATCATGGTCTGCAGGTCTGTGAGTTGTCTGCCAAGCGAACAAATGGGTACATGAGGAATCTGTGTCCTCCATCCGCTTTGCTGCACCTTAATAAACCTAAGCAGAGTGTGTTGCTCTGCATTTGGTGTTGAGCAACGCTGTGTGGTTCAGGTGAGAGATGTTTGGGCACGTCACTTGGAAAACTGCGGTTGTAATCCAAGTGTCATGGTGTATGTTCATGGAGTTATTACTATTATTGTACACTTGTATTATGGTGGTCCATAAGATTCCAAGCTCCATGGCAGGGGATGCTGTGGGTGCTGCCCAGCGACCTTGATCAGTCTCCCTTTGAGGGAAGCAGCACCCAAAGGGCTCGCAGAAGGAGGCACATTGCAGGTGAAACCAAGGCAGCCTCGCTGTAAAGCTGTGCTGAGCCATATCCTGGGTAAAGGGAATATTGCAAGTCATGAAGTCAGAAGGCAGCACACGCTACGAAGCTGTCCTGAAGCCAATGCTGATACCTGTAGGACTCCACCAGCAGAAGCAATTAGAAGCCCAATCTGAACAGATTTACTTTTAAATTACTTTTTCCAGATCTTAAGGAGAGAAGAGAAATAATTATCCTAAATAAGGAGGCAGATCAATAATAAATGTTGCTCCACAGATGCCCATGATACGTTGCTTGCCAGCAGTGAAGACTAAATAGACCCCTTCTGCTCTAAGAACAAATGAGACTCCTGTGATTTGGGTTTGGGTTTTTTTTTTTGCCATAACATATGAAATCTGTTGGCAAATCGACTTAATAGGCAATGTTCAGTGCTTTATCTTCATTTGGTGTTTAATCAAAGGGATGTGCTACATCTGGATAATAGCTGCCTGACAACAGAGCAACGCTATCGCATCTTCACGTCTGGGGAAATGAGGATGAATAGCATCATGTGTGTGGTTACAGAGGTTACAGATGGTGTGAGGGCAGGGCCCTAACGTGTGTGTTTGAGCTGTGAGCTCATGCTCACATAGGCAATACTCTTGGATTTGTGCGTGTGCCATTCCCCTTGCGCTCCTACACCCACAGCTTCCTCCTGCTGGAAGCTCACGGTAGAGGGTTATCCCTTGCACTGCGCTCCAGGTCTGTGCCCAGCAGCACCTCCGTTCTTCTGCCTTGCTAAGGGATGTAAGCAGAGAGAAGGAACCGAGTTGGAGGAGAGACCTTTGCTGTTCCACATCCCTGGAGCTGGGCTGGGCTGCGGGATGCGCTTGTGCCTTCAGTGGAGCGCAGGGAAGGGTCAGAGGCACTGCAGAGTAATTGTTTACTCTGCGGGGACAGTAAAAGACACTGACGAAGCTCAATATGATTAATCTGTGCTCTTGCATCGATGCCTTTCATGTGTGGAGGAGAATGGGTTGTTCACAGACGAGTAAGCATCTCCTTAGCTTTCATAGCTGTGGGGCTGTTCCACTTACTGTGTTTTGGGTAGCAGCATAAGATGCCAGCGTTCCTGAAGCTAAACTGCCTCTTTACAGAGACAGTGATTTATGGAACTGGAGCGCATCATTCATGCGAGTGCAGCCTCCTTCCCCCCCAAATCCTTCCTGCAGCCTCTGCTCCTTCCCCCAGGCTGGGATTTTACCAGGAGAGGGGAAAACCCCATCTACCTTGTGTGCTCAAGTAATCACTGCAAGCTAATTGCAGCAGATTAATGACAGCACCAACACTCTCTCTTCCCCATGGCAGGTGGGAGCCAGCTCTGATGCTGCTGCAGTGAGCTGGGCTGAGCTCAGCCTGTATGAGCCTGGCTGGCTTTGTTCTTACCTGGCTGGCTGGGCCTGGGGCTGGTGCTTTGCTTGGTCTAAGAGAACAACCAAAGGCAGAGGATCTGCCTCTGATTTAGGTAAATCAAGGTGTTTCTGCCACTCCGGTAGCTTTCAGTGGGTGGTTTCTCCAGTGCCACCTCAAAGCTGCGCATAGGCAAGAGCAGAGGGTCAGTGCCACATCCCACCAGCCCCAGTAAGCAAGAGGCATGAGCTCGAGGTGCCCCATCACATCCCCCTGCTCCATCCTGTTCCCATCTGGAGCAGCTGGAGCTGTGTGCTATTTGGTGCCAATATTGTCCTGGTCCAGTCAATTGGGCTTCAGTCCCTAAATCCTTCTGATCTCTTGCTTTCCCCAAGTTCATAAGGCTTCCAAACCAGGACATAAAAAGACAAATCTCTAAGTCAGTGATCCCTGCAGAAATGCCTCCAGATTGGATGCTCTCCTCTGATGTTGAGGCTAGTCCAGCACCCCGGGCTTAAACACTGTCTGCAGATAGATCAGAGCTCTTTGAGAACAGATGCAGCACAACCACCGCATCCCCCAATGTTACTTTAAATTGAGGAGTGAAAACGTTTGTATGTATATTCTGCGTTTTCCATGCAGAGCATCTGTATGTTATACAGGAGATCAGAGGCAAACTCTATAATATTCCTTCTCTGTATCATATCCTCATTTTCCCTGCACCTTTGTGCATCTCATGATGCTGCCAGTGATACTAAACACATCTCCAAGTGCGGCTGCCTTGTACTCTTGCCAGGACCTCACTTCATACCCTCCAACAGCAGGGTTGCAGACGGGGGTTTAGCTGCAGGATGGGGCAGAACAGGGGCAGCTGATGCTCAGCATCTCTCCAGGACGGTCTTGTCCACTTTCACCCCCTTTTTGACATGGTGACCATGGATGCCAAGCGTTAGAAGTAAAATGCATCGTCACCAGCACTGCGGGTACCACAGGATCTGCTTTAGGATCTGTCATTCTCTGCCTCTATCTTTATTTATCTCTGCCTTTATTTTTCTCTTAATAGCTCTGTGGATGCATTTACAACAAGGACTGTTTTAACAGGATTTTGTGCCTGTTGTGACACCTCCAAGACAGCCTGAACATCCCCTTTTTGCTGAGCATTTTTGACATGTCAAATGGTAAAAGGTTGGGCTCAGAACGAGCTCTGCGCACAGTCCCTAATCTGGGATCCAAGGGCACAGACAGTAAAGGACATTTGGAAGGGAGAACAAGGAGATAAGAGATATTATTTCCCCCATTCTCTGCCAGCAAAGCTGCTCACTGATGCTGACGAGGAGCAAAGGGAGAGCTCCAAGCTCCTGCAGCAGAAAACAAAGTCCCCCTGCTCCAACCTCTCATTGTGCTGCGAAGAGCAGAGCAGAAGATGGGGAAACCGCTGTCAATGCCTGGAGCATCCCTTTCGCTGTGCAAAGGGCCAGCAGCAGCCCGGAACAGGCACCCCTCGTGTAAATGCTGTGTAAATACCGAGTGACAGCGCTTTGGAAGAGGAAGCTCCCAGCCTGAGGGAGCAGGGAGGCAGCGCAAGAGTGAAGGGGATTCAATCACACCAGCTCCAGAAGAAAGGAAGCGCCTGGGAACCGTGCAGCTCCTGCAGCCCACCCACCGCTCCAAAGGGAGCAGGAATAAAGCCTGCAAGCATTCGCTGTATGGAAAAGTGGCTGGAGAAACTGAGCCCAAGCAAAGGTGTGGGATGGGTGTTTCGCTCCAGCCTTCCAATCCATTGATATAATCATAGCAGTTACCATGTAAATGGAAACAACTGAATGAGTCCAAATGTAGTGGTTGGCAACACTGGCTCTGTGTGAGCACGCAGTGGATGCTTGTGGAAAGCCTTTATTTCACCAGGCAGCCTAACTGAGCCTTAACCAATCCTTCAGGCATTCAGTTAGGCCCATATTTTGTGCTTTCCCTCGCTCCTGCAAACGAGGGCTATAGTTTTCCACAGCATAAAACCTCCTCTAAGTTCATGGGTTAAGAAATTGCTTCTATCAAAACCTGTGGTGCTTTGGCAGCTTGCCCCCCCCCAGCCTGTAACAACAGCAATAATGTTATGGGGAGAAGACAATAAAAGCTGGTTTGCACCTTGTCAGCCCACAGCAACAACCATCCAGGGTAACCTTGGCTTACTTTGATAGGATGCAGCAGCCCTCGGCTGCGTCCGAGCCAGGAGCCAGTGGTGGCTCTTCCATTGCAATTGGTCCAGCTCTGGCTCCATCCTGATTCCCACCCTGCATCTTGTAGGCGCTGGAAAAGGGATGGGGGAGGCAGAGCAGCCCCACATCAGCTCCAGCATCACCTCCCAATGGCAGAGCACAGCAGACCCTGTTGCTATCCATCCATCCACCCGTTCTGTGTGGTCTCCAGGCTCAGTGTAAGGGGGTTTTGATGGAAGAACGCTGCTCTGTGAAGAGAAATGAACACCGAGGGGTTGGAAGGGGGGTTTTCAAAGGTAGCTGATGGTCAGAAATAGATCAGAACGAGCCTTTCTCTCCAGAAAGGAAGAAATAGTGAAACAGGATCAGAACCTATTATATGAAATAGGTTCAGAACAGTGTCTTCTGTGAAGTCCCACTCCACGTACTTTTTAATGAGACTAACGCTGATCTCAACAGACAATGACCTCAATTCACTCACAACTCTGTGCTATTGATTCAATAGCTCCTCCTAATGAGGAAATTATTATCTTTGTTGGGGAATATGGTCTCAAACAGGGGCAAGGGCATTAACTAATGGAATAGCACCCTTGCTGGAGCCAGGGCTGGGATGGTGCAGCCAGGGCTGACTGGGGACCTCGGGTGGGCTCTGTGAGGATGCTGCCTTCATGTCTGGCCTTGCAGAGCACGGAAACGGAGCTGTTTGTGGCTCTGGGTGTTCTGGTTGAGGCTGCTGGGAGGGGGCTTTTGTTTTAATAGGTGCCATGTGGATTCTTCCTTGAACCTGCCCTTGAAAGCAGTGCGAGGCACCGACTGCTCAACCCCCTGCCTTCCGCTCTCCCTGCAGGTTTAAGCACCACACGCACCTTCAGAGAGGTCTGGCCTGAGTCCAGCTTAGATCATGCACCTCTAAATCACCGGGAGCGCTGTCTCCATCGCTTCCCCCACTGTGAGTCACTTCCTAATGTAGGTTTTCGGTTCATTAGCACGGCGATGCATTGACATGAACCTCAGCAAAAAGGCGATGCTAACTGAAACCAAACAACTCCCCCCGCTGCCCCGATCCCAAATCCTCAGGTTTGCTTTGCCTTGACTTGGGCCGAGGGAACTGCCAACATCCTGCAAAATTCCATCTGGATCCCATGTGGATTCGATGCAGCTCCTGCACCCATCAGTGTCAAGCTGTGTGTGCTGGTGCTGCGCTGACTCAGGATCCATCACCCAGAATGAGACCGAAAGGTGGCTGAGTGACCACTGTGTTCTGCTTCACCACTGATGGAATTAGATGGTGATTTGTGCTGTGTCACTCCACTGAGTCAAATAGGAAAAGGCACAGTAAAAGGCAGGATGCGTGTGCTTCCCTGGCTGCCAAGAGCTAAAGTAAAGCAACTCGTAGAGGAAACCAACATCACCCCTGAGCTAAAACCGTATGGAGCAGAGCTAAAAGGAGAGATGCTCTTTTCTAGTGATTTCACTCCGTGGGCAGCGAAGCAGGGCTGATAAGCAGGGCAGTATAAATCAGTGCAGTCTCTGGTACAGCCCAGCAAGCACTGATGTGACCTGGGAAGCTCCTTAAGACAACCTATTAAGATATTTGCACCAGAAAAGCAGACAAACCCTGCTTTACCCATGGGAAACAGCACTTTGGTAAAACTCATCTTGATTTTGAATGTCATCCTGAGCATTACATCTATGGCCATTTAGCAGTGAGTGCCTACAAGAAGGCTAAATCAGAGGCTTTCTGCTCTTGCGAGCAAAGTCTTGTTTCCTTCTGGCCTGTTTATTTCCTTCTCCCAACCCCCTGGCTTCAGCATTTCTTGGGTAGGAGCCACTGGTGTTTTCTAGGCATCAGCTCTGCAGGGGCATGGGATGTGCTCCAGCCCCACTGAGCTCACACAAACCCATCACTGGTCCCCAGATCAGCCCAGAGCCCTTCCCCATGTGCCGCAAGTGCCCAGAGGGATGTTAACATCCTTTGTGCTTGTGTAACCCTTCCCTTTGGAAGGATGATGGTGAGCAAAAGCATCCCAGCCTAGTCCAGGACAACAGCCCCACCATGAACCCCCCCCACTCAGCAATCACACAGGGAGCTGGTGGAGTCTTTGTCCTTGGAGATAACTTGGAAGCCCTCAAGGCCCTAAGTGGCCCTGCTTGAGCAGGGGTTGGACAAGTTGACTCCAGAGCTGGGGTGAGGGAGACCCCCTGCCCCCTGTGTGTGTGTGTGTGTGGTGTTTTGGTTTGTTTCAGAGGACACTACACCAATAAATCACTGCTTGATGCAAAGCTGCTGCCCAGAGGATCAGTGTCGTTTCACCCTTCGCACATCAGTTTTGGTACCGCTCTTGGAGAAGGGCAATGGCACGATCGAATGTACCGCAGCGAGCACAGCGCAAGGCGAGGACCAGCAGCATCGGATGCTGCCGTTTCTTCCCTGGACTCCAGAGTAAAGCCTCCAGAGCCGGGGCTGTGCAGCCACACAAGGATGGAGCCGGGTCCCTGCATCTCGCCTTGTGCTGCCCTAGAGCTCGGGGCAGGGAAGGCATCAGCTGGTGACTGTTGATGCCCATGGTGCTGGCTCAGCTGGGAGCAGGCTGCGGTGCAGACAGCCTGCTCCTCCTGCTAATGGAAATCACTGCGTGCATCTACAAACCCAGCTGCCTCCCGCTAGCTCCCGGTCAGACCTGCCCATGCTGTCACATTGCTCAGTGGGGCCAGAGGTGGTGGAGCAGAGGAACCAGGATCGGAGGTGAGTGAGGAGCCGGTGCCTGGGCGCTGCGATCGGGTTGTGGGACACAGGGTCCTTGTACCCATTGCTTTCTGGCTGTAATCACAACACTAGTGATGCTCATTGGAGCTCCCGTTGACTTTCACCCTCAGAACCACTTCTGTGTAATTTAGTGTTGTAGTTGTGATGATCTAAGGATATAGATCAAGCTTATAGTGAAATGTACTGATTAGTTATTCGAGTATCTGATACAGTTATGGACAAGCTTTAGGGGACAGAGATTCTTCTTTGGCTCTGAAATAAGAACAAGCTTCAAGCTGGATGCAGACTGGAAAAAGATTCAGCTTCAGTTCAATATAATTATGGCAACAAATTAGGTTGGAGGGAAAAAAAGGTAGGAAATGGTAAAATGCAGCAGTATAAACCTCCTATTATTTCAAATTTGGGAGCTTGGAGTAGTGTTACAACCACCACCTAATTTCACAGCATCTGAACTACGTTTATTGTTTGGCATTGTACAGAGATGGGGGCTGTCACTGACAGATGTGAGCTGCACAGGGTATGGTCTGTGGTTAGAGGGCTTGCACAATCCCCTCTGTTGCCATTCAGCATCGTGCGTTTTGTATGTGAGGACACCCAAGGCACTGATTTCTGTTCCGGGAACAGGGAGTTTGTGTCTGTACCATTTCCAAAGTGAGGACCATCACAGATGTGTATTTCAAAAGGAAATAAATAACCCAAAATCTGTGCCGTGCCGTTGGAGTTTTCTTGGTTTAAGGCTGATTTCAGCTGCATCTCTTTGCCCCCAGCCACACACTGCTCACCTTGGGAATGCTCTGGAGTGGTGGGATGCCTGTTTGGTTCACACACACACCTTATAGCCACCAGCCTTTCCCATTCCCACTGCTCCTCTGATGTTCCCTCTGTGCTCAGAGTGGGAACTCCACTTGTATCCCCTTGCTCTGCAGGGAATATGGATGGGGGAATGGGGAAAGACCCATGCTGTGAATGCTCCTCACCCCTGCAGCCAAAGCCAGGCTATTCCCTCTCACCAGCACAATGCTAGCAGAGGCCAAAAGAAAAGGAATTTGGGAAAGCACAGCAGTTTTCCAGCCCTGGTTCACCCACTAATGAGGGACACCCAGCCCAGGCTGCAGAACAACCTGTTACTGCCAAGAGCATCCTCATTTGAACCTGCTCACCCTGCTGGGGATTTAACATTCAGGCCTTGTCACTGGCTTCCTTTCACTGCTTTAATGAACCAGTCATCATTTGGAGGGCTTGGAGATGAAATCCATTATGAGGCTGGTGCTTCCTGCATGGGCTGCGTTCCGGAGGCATTGCTGGGGCATCATCCGTGCCAGGACCGTGACCCCAGCACCGCGCTCCCCCAATACATGAGCTCGGTGAGTCACTGTCTGGCAAGGACAGAGCCCATGGAGGCTTCCCACTGGGAGGAGAGACAGGGAAGCAGTGCTGGGAATAACAAGTGGAGCTCAGGAACTCATCCATCTCCCTCCCAGTGCTAAGGGTACCGTGGCAAACGCAGCGAGACAGCAGCCGTCTGCCCACCTTGCCTGCCTCGCTCTGCCAGCATCCTCAGGGTGTTCGTGGGGAGCAATAAAGGAACACTTGAAACTCAAACCCGATGACCCTTTTCTCTTTGCATAGCAACACCAGGCTGCTGCTGGACCCGGGAGGGTCATTTGGAAAGGCCTCAGAGAAATTTATGAGCTTTTTCTCTTGGAAGTTTTTCCACAGAGCAGCTCCGGAGCCATTCCCGTGTTGGCAGGCTTCAGCGGATGTGTTTTAAACAGTCAGCTGCTGTGCGATTTTAATACAAAGCACAAGGCTTCTGTTTAATTAAATGCATGGTTAAAGGATATATACGACTTGCAGATGCTCTGTGACTCCTCTGCACCTTTGCTCTCCTCACTCCATGAGCCACAGGCAGCCAGGGCTGCGGGGCTGCCCATCAGTGTGAGCTCACAGGCAGCCCATGCAGCACCAGCAGCATCCTTCGGGATGCGCTGGTCCCCAGAGGCAGGTCCCCATCCCTGGTACAGCATCCGTGAGGAGCCAGGCGCAGGCAGTGCCCGTTCACAGCACCCACATGCATCCTGCCCAGTGATGCACCAGCTTTTATGTGTGGTGGTGTTTGATCCCTTGCAATACCCACAGCTGGGGCTGTGCAGTGCAGATACAGTCTCCCAAGGCGCGTTATCACGCCCTCGCAGTGTTTGTGCTGGTGCAAGGCAAGGTGTGATGGATCTCAGCTCCCACATAAACCACTTGTTTTCAGGAATAGCTTTGACACTCGGAGCACAGAAGGGCCCAAGACTTATTGAGTCATTTGGCCTCTTTGGAAAGATTTATTCCAGTGACAGAATGCGGCTGAGGCATCTCCGTCTGTGTCACTGATGAGCCCCATTCCCTGGCACGGCGTTCCTGTGGGCTGGATGTGCTGTTATTTCTGATGCTGTATCAGACAGGCAGTCTGGGCCATTAAATCTCTGCTGGCTCTTCTCCCTTCAAGCTCTACCTCCTTTTTCTTGGCCAGGTATTTCCTCCTGCAGTTTCAATTGGACGTTGCATGTGCTTTTCACTTGCTGCCTTTCTCTTGTCCTCATAGGGCAGCAGTGGCCACACGTCAGGATCTGCTCCAAAGCCCACAGACAGGGCAGGTGGCTTTATAATGAAAGACTGTGGAAATTCAGCAGATTATTGCCAGTGCTTTCACATACACAACAGAGGGATGCCGGAGGTCACAGGGCCTGGAACTGCAGCACAGAACAGCACCATGCTGGGTGATGCTTTATGCCTGATCTGCTGCAGAACCCTTTAACTCATTGCTGTCCTTGCAGATTTACTGCTCCTGCTTCAATTTGCCATGCGTTGCCCAGGATGCCTTTTCTAGTGCAAATCAGTGCAGCAGAAAGAGTGCTTTTATGCTTCCTAGACATGAGCTTGAGTGACTCCTGTGAAGCAGATATTTGCCACGGGATGAATCCCGCGTGCCAGATGTGCTGACGTTCCCTTGTTGGGTGTGCTGGTGTTTATCCATGCCTCAACCCAAACCAGCAGACTCTGTACATACCGAGTATTTTCCTCTCCATCAGCTCACAACGTCAGTGCTCCTGCTTGTCCAGCAGAGATTGTCTGATCCGCAGCACAATCCCCGTGCTCTTGGCTGCTGTGCTCAGTTTTCCTTCTGCAGGCTGATGCCTGCGTGCTGCTCACAAGTGAAGCCAAGGCTCTGCTGGTTAGCAGGTCCCGAAGGAGGGGTTATCCCCACCTTTGAGCTCAGCTGGTCCCTGATGAACCAGGCTTGTTACCACCATTGCCCATAAAGCTCCTGGCCAGGCACCAGGGGCTTGATTTCCTTATAAGCCTGTTTGCCATCACTGCTATTGGCTGTATCAGCAGCGGTCCAGGGCTGGTTCACAGCATCTTCTGGGATGGATGCACTGTTTCTGTTAACACAGGCTGTCGAGCTGCCAGCAGCTGCCTTGGCACTGAGCTGGATGAGCTGGCATTGCCCTTTCAGGGCTTTATTCATAAGCCAGCAGCACATCACTTTGAGAGGCCTGAGATTAATTCTGCTCTTGGGACAAGTGGAGCTGTAAATAACCCCAGTGGTGACTCCCAGGGCTGTGTATTAAATCCCAGGTGCTGCAATATGGGCTGGAAGCACTGCCTGACCTGGACCTGAGCATTTAGGGCTGTGTGATGCTGCGGTGCAGCATGTACACGACCACAATATGCTGATGGAGCTGGAGATGAGACCAGATCATTGGCAAGATGCACCAGGGACCTGAGGGGAGAGAAGCCTGGAGGTTCTGGGCAGATACAGGCACAAGGGTTGTGACTGCACTCAAGCAGGTGAGACCTGGTGAGTAATAGAGATTCCTTTTTCTTACTGCTGTTTTTTCTTCTATTTCTAATGTCCACAATCAACTTGGATTCAGGATTTCTCAGCAATGTTCCCTATTCAGTTTACTTGCTGCACAGAAGTTGCAACCATTGGCTGTGTGCTTATTAGGACGGTTAGCAGAGGGTCAGGGCATCCTGTATCCTTCTGAACAAGGTGCTGGTCAGGGCACAAGGCAGTTCTGCATCAGGTGAGAGCGGGTGCAAGTGTTGGCATCCTTGTCTGGTAGCATCAGTGTGAGGGTGCTGGACTATAAAGCACATGTGAGGAAAGCTGGTCCTGGCTGCAGACAGGACATGGTGAGTGGTGGTGACGTGGTGCAGTGCGGATGGGACACTGGGGGATACAAAGAAGAAACCAAGAATGCCTGACCCCCCCAATCTGTGCTTCGGTTTCCTGCCCATGGAGGTGTTAGGGATGCTTGCCCAAGTACCTGAGCAGCCTTTGGCTTGTGTGTTAGATGTAAAGGCACTACAGTGATGCTCTCCATTCCCCAGCAAGGGCTTTCCTTGGGCTGCATGCTAATACCTTGTGAGAGTGCACCCATTTACACGACCACTGTCAGGTGCCCCAGAGTGGGCCGGTGTCATGGCAAAGAATGAGCCACACCAAGATGCAAGCCACCTCCACAGCACTTGCTTTAAACCCATGGGAGCTGTGTTGCATGTTGAACATTGCTGTAATGGTTGCAGTGGTGTTTATGCTCCCACCCAGCCAAAATCTCTGCCAGAAACGTTGTAAGTGGCAGCTCTGTGAAGCTGGTTTCTGCTTTCTCTAAGAGAGGAAAGCAGGGATTGCTGCAGTGGTTGTAGCGCAGCACCCTCACAATAAGGAACTCCTTCCTTATCTCCAGCCTGAACTTCCCCTGTTCCAGTTTGAACCCATCACCCCTTGTCCCATCACTGCAGTCCCTGATGAAGAGCTCATTAAGGAATAATTACCGAACGGCCAAAAATGCACATCTAAAGTGTGCCACTCGATCCCTGTATCCCTCTGTAACGTGTCTGAACATGCGTTTAGCAGGAAAACAAGCATCTTCAATGGCAAACGGGCAGGTTCCAGGTCCTCCCCCTGCAGCTGCTTTTTGTTGGCTCCTCCCGGCCTCATCCCTGCAATTAGAAGTGCTTTGAGGTGTCTTTAACGCTAGTAAATGATCGCGTTTGCTTGCAGGCGCTGTTTGCCAACGCACACCACCGGTTGCTCCACAGTAGCAGCGCTCTTGCCTGTGGCACAGTTCTTATCCCCGGTGTTTGGGTTTCTTACACCAATGCGTCCCCAGCAACATTTCCTGTGCCTGCAGCGCTTTACGAACCCACCATGGCTATGAGATTAGAACTGAAAGCTGCTGGTCGCGTTTCCATTTGAGACCCGCATTAAAGCTTATTACTTTCTGGGCATCCGAGTTTGCAAATGTACTGTCTAAAAGTTGCCCACGCAGCAGTTTCTGCAGCCTGGCTTGGGCTGTGCCCCTGCAATCCGTTAAAATCAATGCTCCCGTTCCCCCTTTCCCTTCCAAATGTGCTTATCCTGCTGTGCAGAAAGCCGCTGCCTTTTGGTGTGCTCTTATCAAGGCTGGTGCCTCCTTTACACACAAGTGGTCTTTACAGGAGCTGGGGAAGGGGAATATGTGTGTCTGAATGCTCAGTGCCACAGCAGGGACAAAGGGAGGATGACTTCAGAAGCTCTTATATTAATGGCAGCAAAAAAAGCCTGCACCAAGCCTGGGATCTGTTATCACATCCTGGGGGTGCCCGCTGTGCCCCATGCTCCCAGGCATCCAGGCAGAGCCCACTGGGGTGCTCCATCACTGGGTCCCCAATCCTTGGACCTGCTGCTCTGGCTCCAAGCATCAGCTCCGGCCCCAGAACTGCTTCCAAATGCCAGCTGCACTTGGAGAAGGAGCAAAGGACAAGGTCCGAGCTTGAGGAAGAGGAGGGTATTGTGCTAGGGAGGTGTAACAAGGCAAAGCAGTGAGAGATGGGAAGAGGGGGAGCTAACAGCAACGAACCACTTGTGGTGAAATGCAATAATACCACTTTGCAGTTATCTGCTGCCTTTCACCTCAGGCTCTCGGAGCTCCTTAGAAGCATCAGCTAATTAAACCTCCTGTGTTAATTAAGCACACTCTTCCTGATGAGAGCAGCTGCCTGCTCTCCAGAGCTCCCGAGGCCCTCATCCTGCTTTCTAACGGTGAGCAAAGCCAGGCTGGGAGGATGTGGCTGTGTCCGGGTGTGGTGATGCCTCCAGCTCCCCCCCGCCTCCCATCAGTGCTGGGATTTGTGATTGAAAGCCTGCTCAGCCTTTTTCTGTCTAGGTTTGGGATGCTATCTATTATTCACATGGCAAGAATGGGTGTCTTCCTCCTGGTTTCTTATGGAAATACCTCCTATTCATAGCTCTGCAGAAAGTGCATTATAATTCATCTGAAAGCGCAATCAGGACCTTTAATACTCCTGAGCTGCAGCGAGCAGACTCTATAAGTCAATGACTGAGGCATTGGGTGCAAGAGAGGGTGAGGTGTGCCTTCAATGGAAGGAGATGGGTTATGGTCTATGTGGAGCCTGTCTCTGAGGATGTTGAATGGGGAGCTAAGGGAGGAGCAGCCAGCGGGGATGGAGAAAGGGCTGTTTCCATGGGAGGTGCACACAGCAGTGGCAGTAATACATGGGGAAAGCGCTGATCAGCGACCACTCTAACCAGGCAAGGTGTTAGAGAGGAACGAGAGACAGCAGAGAGTGATGAGTCTTTGGTGGTTTATTCTATTGTAGAACCTTAAGGTAAAACCGAGTTGCAGATGCCTTGGGAAAGAGCAGGGTATTTATTCCCAGCTGGTATTCCTTCATTATTGGTCATGAAGGTGTGAATCCTGTAGCCTGGAGATAAAGTCCTTTCTCTGGACCAGCAGGGACCTGTGTCAGAGCAGCTCCCACCAGTGGAGTCACAGGGCAGAATTCGAGGGAAAGGGCTCTGAACTGGTCAGTCTGAATTCCCCAAGCTCAGGCTTTTCACCCTCATGTCTCAGTTTCAGGCCTGAGCTCTGCAATGAGCTGCAGGTTTCACCTCCAGTGATGGATCATTTTGAAAGGGCCAAATAACTCACGTTTGGCCTCTGGGATCGGCATGGGATGAAGCACATTCCCTCTTTAGGGTATTTTTGGCAATAACTCTTCTTCCTCTCCAAACCCAGCACTTTCCTCTTTAGGAGAATTTCTCATTTCCATTCTGCAAGTGCTGGCTTCTGCTTTACTTTCAATGGAAAGGCTGGAGGGCAAATGTAATTCAACTGTGACGCGTGAACTGTAACCTGTAACACGTTGAAGAGACCCCCAAGCCCCTTACACACATCCACAAATGCTTTCCAATCTGGACTCCATCAGCAAGGTTCAGTTCTTCATCTTCCCTCCTCGTCCTTTCACAGGGTGTTTGGTGGTGCTCAGCTCCGTGTGCACATGGAACTGCTTCCTCTTGCACTGAGGGTTATAGAGGTAAATGTGCTCTCACCACTTCTGCAAAGGGTTTATTCGCTGCTCGTGTAAGCTTAGAAGTTACCCTTTAGAATGACTTGCATTGTTTTTGAGATGGTAAAAGGATTTCAGTTAAAGCTGAGAGATTCCCCTCCTTGGGCAGCTCCGGCAGCTCCCATATTCATTGCCAAATCATTATAGTCATAGATTCGGAGGGTATTCACTGCTCTGTTGCTGGTAAACCCCAGCTACGAGGACCATTAACGTGGTCCCTTGTCCTGGGGTGAATTTGCTCCTGACTGGCAATGGAGTAATGCTCTGTGAGCAAAAAAGCAATGGAATGGTCTGCTTCAAGATAGGCTGGTTAGTCACTGCTTGTGCCTTCCTGCAATGGGGGCAGGCAGCTGGATGGAGGACCTGTCCTTATCACTAATAGTTAGAATCAATAGGACGAAGCGCATCATCCCTCTTCATTTTCTCATCATGTTGAAATCGATACCCTGAGCTCCTCCATTCTCACACACCTCCTGGATTTACACTGCATGGCGTGCTTCTCCCATGTAAGAAGGGGCTATGTGTCCGTGTTGCTGGTAGCATCATGGGCTTGGTAACCTTGGAGCAACTGCACCAGATTGCTCTGTAAGGGGGTCTGCACCCATTAGTGATTGATCCAACCAGCAGTGTGCTCTCCTGTGCTGACTCTGGCTGTTTGTCTCTATGGGAAGTAAGGATGCTCTGCCAGAATAATGTGGATTCCCATAGGAAAAGCGTGAAAGGGGGAGATGCACCTAAATAATTGAGGAATAAAAGCTCAGCAAGTGCTTTAAAGCACATCCATTCCAGTTACTGCATCAAACCCTTGCGCAGCACTATATATGAGGTGGAGTGGGGAAGTTTCTCATGGGACTCGGGAGAGGGACTAAAATGAGTGATCCTGCTTGCTTAGCATCTTTCTTGGCATATGGAGGCTCAGCAGCAGGGGTGAGCAGCATCTGGGCACACATAGAATGGAAAATACCAGTCAGCCTTTCCATAGCGCTGCCTGAGCCCTCTCTACCTTCTGTTTAACTGAATTTAGCCCCTTTATAGGTTACTAATGGGGCTAGTGTATTTGCTGAAGTCAATATACTTGAAACCAGGAAAACAAATTTGTCTGTGGTGCTCTTAAATGGAGAGGATCAAAACTGTTCATCACTTGATTCTGTCACTGGCATCAGCAGCAGGTTTCCCACTGCTTTAATTGCTCTTCAGTCACAACGCTTCTGCAGAGCGGGCTCTTGCATCCCTGTCTGTCTCCCATCACTGTCATCTGCTTGCAAATGAGTTTATCCCCTGGAGAGATGTCTCTGGGCTACGGACAAGGCACAAAACAGGGAGACAAGTGTCGTGCCCATCACTTGTCTTCCCCGCTTGTGCTTTGTGTGAGAGGAGGCCAGGACGTGCATTTCCAATGGGCATGTCCCAGCCTGGTCTCAGGAGGGTTTGCTCCTGATGGCTCCCAGAGCATCCTGCACATGGAGATGCAGTGCTGGCTGGTCAGGTTCTGACACCTTTAGACCAAGTTAATTGCCAATTCCTTGCAATTGCCCGCGTGAAAGGCTTAAGAATTGTACTCACTTGATAAGGGGTCGCTCGTAATACCTTGCTGCTTTCCCAGCTCTAATTATGCTTATCGGTCCATGCTGGTAAGGAGCATTGCGCACAAGGCGAAGGCTGGTGCGGTGCCCAGGGAGCAAATGGGAATCTCACTCTCTTAGGGATGAAGGGGCATCACGGTGACAGCCAGGTGATGGCACAGTCACATGCTGGGGATGCTTTCCAGGCTGTGCCCTTTCTGATGGGGGGGACCTGCCCATCAGCCCTGGTGCCTCCTTAATTGTGCAGGAGGAGCAGCCTCCCAGGCTTGTTACTGCTCCAAGCTAAATGTCAGCCCCTTGCATTAACACAGCCTTTTCCTAATTCCATTAAGTTATGAAAAGGTTTAAGGGCAACTTTCAAGAGCTTTTATAGCCATAAGATTCAAACCATCACCAGTATAACTGCTTCTGAGGGTGCCCAGGATGATCCCTCCTTTCTCCTGGGGCAGCCCTTAAGAAGCTATCTGGATGTATAGGTATAGCAGAGCTATGCTAATGCAGTCTGCGAGAGACTGGTGCAGGTGAAAGCACAACTGCAGGAGGTGATAAACCGCACCAGCCTATTAAGTACATTTATAAAGCGTGACTTGGCTACTCAACCAGCAGAAAACAAGGTACGAGGCAATACAGCCTGAAACAAACGCCCTATTGCCTTCCTGGGCACATCAGTGAAACAGTGCTGTTAATCGCCGATGTATGGGTTTTATCTCCTTGTAATATGCTGCTTTTTGCACGTTTCCCTAACGTTTATTAGGCATCCTTTCCGACTTAAAGTTCACAGCGTTCAAAAAGCCGTGTTTGAGTAGATGAGAAATAGCGCCAAATGCCACCAGGCTCCAGCTGTGGGGAAGCCTTCAGTCAGGAAGATAACATCCCTTCCATCCTGCTGGTCCAGGCTCCTCCTCCTGGATTTCACATCATTTCTTTAGTTACTGGCTTACTGAGATGAAAAGATTGCTTGCGTGTGTTGTCAGCTCCCATCTTAGAGCCCCAGTGCTCCATGGAGCTGCTAGAGAAGTAAATACCAAATAACAGGGGTATGAAAAAGATACCGTGCACTGAAACCCTTCCAAGGAAACTACTTCAGAGCTGAATGCTTTAAAAACTCACCTAGGAAACTGCCTAGGTAAATGTGTGGTAAATGCAATTGTCATCTAAAGTTGGGAGCATCCTTTCCTTTAAGATCTGAAAGAAAACCTTAAAGGTCTACATGGAGATCTGCATTTTAGCCTGCAAAGTAGTGGTATCAGAGATGTGATGTCTTCATTTAAGAGGCAGCATAGCTCCTCCTCTCATTTCTAAGTGACTTCCCACTGTGGGCTCCCAGTCTGTTGTTCACCATATATATTCACAGCACTTATCGTGCTGTCCTGAGCACAAAAAAGGGGTTGTTAGACATAAATGATTCCAGCACTGTGCATCACCTACTGAGCACATGGGATTACCAGCAGGGCTTGTGTCTGGTCTAAGTGGGAAAGGATTGCAGAAAAGATCTTAAACCAAAGCACCAGTTAGAGGCAAAGAGACGTTTGGAGTATTATCCTGTTATGCCTAATGCCAGGAAGATGCTCCTTTCCCAGTTAGGAGCACAGATCCCATCTGGATCCTGCTGGGGCTTCCCAAGCAAAGAGCCATGTGGCAGATCTATCCTAGAGCAGGAACTGGGGATTATTCCTTTCTAATCGTCAACCGGCATCTTGCTTCTTCATTGTTTATATGCAATTGATAGGGCTTAATGCTGCAAAGTTATTCTAAGTATGCCAGCACTGCGCTTTGTTTGCTGTGAAATGCTGCTTTCCACCTCGGGATAGCATCTGCGTAGTCAAGCTGGTGTTCAGCAAGTGCCTGACACATGCATGAAGGGAAACAAAACATTACTAACACCGTTTTGTCCGTACAGAAATGAGTTATGTGAATACTTATTGTTAACAAACCGCAGGTGTGTGAGGCAGGGAGAAGCAAATTATACCAGGAAGAGCTGTGTTCACTTGCATTCATTAAATGTCTCCAGCATCATTGTTATGGGGCTTGACCAGAATATAAATTGATGAATGAGCCGCTGCTCTAAATTCAGGTTTAAGCTGGAGCATGTACTGTACCTTTGTGATCATTGGGGTGGGTGCTTGCCCAGGAGCCCCAGCCCCTGTCAGCACAGTGTGTGCCGCTGTCTTGGAGCATCCCGATGCTCCCCTTCCGTGTGTACGCAGTTGTTCATAGCACAAACCTAAACCCGAATGTCTGCATGGGGCTGAAAGGACAACTTCTCTTGGATGGAGAAATCCCATCCCGGGTGGCTCCGCATCCACTGCGCTGAGCAGATTGAGCCCTCTGGATACCCCAAGCACCACTGATGCCAACGGGAGTGGTCCTTGTGATGGACCGTCCATCCCACAATGGCTCCTGAGGATGTGCTAATTCCTCACTTAAGCTCTGTGAATGCTAATGTGCCCTAATCAGCCTCTGTCACAGCAGTCGGGCTCAGCTCGGAGGCAAAGATAAAGCGCTAGTTTACGAGCTGCGCCTCAGGAGAACGGTTGTACTAAATTCAGTTATATTTTCTTGTCCCGATTAAATGCAAATCACCTCCCTAGTGCTGCAGATCTCGATTATAAACTTCCCTTGCAACCCCTTTTAGCCCGGCTGCGTTTTACTGCCTCCAAATCTGGGATTTATCCCTTGCTCTTACAAACCTCTCGCTGCTGTTTACGCGAGTAATAGCACCCTTAGAGGGCGAAGTACTAGATGCCAAAGATAACAGATTTAGGTTATCACTACCAAAGACTTTAGCAGCCTCAGCTGGTTATACATGCGGCTCTGCAGCCAGAGATAAGCTGGGAAAAGGAACCTGTTGAGACCCAAATGGTTTTCATGGGTTCGCTCCCTGTTTGCTTCGGCCAGGACACGGCACCTTGATGCAGAAGGGAGGAGCGGGAGTGCAAACCTCACCCACGTCGTCTTTTTCCCTGCCAAACTCTCGTCCCAGCCATCCCTGCCATGGTGAGCGCTGTGCAAACCACTCCAGCTAAGGCTGGCAGCCACAGGAAGGCATCGCATCCCAGATGATGCATGGGGTTTAAGTGGGTGGCTCTCTAAAAGTATTGAAGCTCTTTGCTGCTGGCATTAGGACTTTATACCCCTTCCAATTACCCTGCTAGCAGCGCGGTTCAAATAAGAAGCCGTCGAAGCCCTTAGCCGAAAGAATTCTCATTGAAAAAGGGGGCACCTCAGTACACGAGGCGATGCAGGGAGAATAAAATCGAGCCTGTACAGACTGGGCGATGCCTTATCACAGGGCTGCAGGCTGGAGCAGGAAATGGACTGAAATAAATCTCTGCAAGATAGAAAGAGTCACAGCGTGCGAGAGAAGAGCCTGGGCTCCTGCCAGGGCGCAGGGAGCAAACAAGTACCAGTTGGAAAGCGTTGTTTCATGGCTCCATCCGCAGCAGGGCACTGCTGGGGGTGTTTCTCCCTAAGAGCTCCCGGTATAATTGGGAAAGTGGCTGAAAGCAGAGCAAGAAAGGGAGGGTCAGACAGTGCTGGTGTCTAATAGAGCTCATTCCCCCCCCGGTTGTGGTCTTTCCTTCTCTTTCTTTTGCTCGATTGAATGCTCACCTTCCTACAACAGTTGCTGAGCATCACTGTGAACTTGATTTATTCCATTGTGAAGGGAAAGCAAACACGGCTGAAAGGGAAACACACGCTGTATTTGATGTAAGACTAATGACACAGCCCCCAATTATCTTCGGTAGTAATATAGCTATAATCAAACTTCAAGAGCAGCTGCCTTGCTCAGTGCAGTTGACAAGGATGCAGTGAATTAGAATTTATGCCTGCCTTTAACATTAATTCAGCAGCACTCCGCTGGCCCCAGAAGTGATGTGCTTACCCAGCCTTGGCACAGTACCCCTTAACACTGCAGAGGTGGTGTTGGGCATTGGCTCTGCCCCTCACCTTGGAAGTAAATCCTTCATCCCCAGCGCTGCTGCTCCCAGCTTGGGCCTGTAAATCCCTAAAAGCAGGTGGGAAGTGGGACACAGCATCCAGTCACCTTGTCCCTGCTTTGCTGTAGTGCTCCACTGTGCCATTGCATGTACATCAGTGATGCAGGGAGCATTGAAGCTCTTTTGTTGCCTTCAAAGCCAGTCAAGCACCTGAGGTGCTTTCTATTCTTTACCTTCAGCACAAATGGGGAGCAGGGCACCCATTGCAAGTGTCAGTTTTCCCACCAAACACTGCAAATCTCACCGCCTTCCTGCTGTCCTGATAAGCAGCAGGATGCAGGCTGATGGGATGCGCAGCAGGGTGATGCTCCTCAGGAGCAGTGAAGGAACCTGGTGTGTCAGTACCACGGGTGCCCTGTGTGATGCTGTTGGGGTTTTGCAGTCAATCTAATAGCAGCGTTCAAAATAATTGCTCTAGAGGGAAAATGTGGCTTATCAGAGAGAGCAGCGCCTTGACAATGACAGTGGTTTATAGCTTTTTTTTTTAGGACAGGGAAAAAAGTCAATCTAAATCTGATGCTTTTTCTCCATGATAGGCATTGAGCAGTGAATGGGGAGGGGAAGGAGTCGGCGTTTTCCATCACCAGCCAAGCTTTAGCAGGGGAACATAAACTCAGCAGCCAGGCAGATGCAATGGATCCCACCAAGGCATGCACATGCAGAGAGGGAGAGCAAAACCCTTCATGCGGATGATGAAACAAAGATTAGAGGACCAACAGAGCAGGAAAAAGAAGTAAACCCCATTTGTTATCAACTGTTCTATGCTTTGCTGTTACTGCAGTGCCAGCTAATGTAGAAGCACTAATACAATGAAGTAATTCCTGCATTGAGAAGTGGCTGCAGGGCTCTGCATCCCGTTCTGTTCTCCATCGGGAGCACTGAGTGTAACAGGAGGTAAGAATGGGCAGTAACAGCCTTGTGTTTCAGGCACAAAAGTGGTGACTCTTCATGACCTGGCCCCTTCCTCTGCCTCTCCACGGCTCACAGGAGGGATGACGGATGCTTTAAGAGGTTGGGTTTCACTGCTGTGGTCCTGCGAGGATGCTGCGCTGCCGAGTTCTGCTTCTCCTTGGTGCCCGTTTGGGAAAGTCAAACATTTATGTATAACCTAAAAGAAAAGCCATTCTGGTAGTGGCAGTAAACCATGCAAAGGCACTGCAGCCAATAAAGTAAATGAATCACTAGAGACAGCAAACCCCTGCTTCACTGACTGGCATAAAGCAATCCTTCGGAGGAAGGGAAATGTGACAGTTTATGGGGAGGCAGGTCAAGCTGAGAGCATTCTGTGGGATATTTGTGACCATGGCCTTTTATTCCTAAACCCATGCCGTTTATTCCCTCTGTGCCGCCAGCAGAGCTGTAGAGCAGCATCCTGCTGAGACGGGGCTTGGAAAAGGGGTGTTGGATGTACCAGGAGCTGCCCTTGTCTCCAGCTGGATCCGCATTGGAGCGGAGGGGAGCTGGAGCCCATCACCGAGAGGAGCCGTCAGTGGGGTCTGACCGGTGCCTCGCAGCCTGAATAAGGAGGCTTAATTATTTCAATAGGGGTTAATTGCATTAGTCACTACAGCAAATCTCCGGTTCATGCCATGCTTTCCACTTCATTTAATTCATTACCCCCTGTGAAATTCAGTAGATTTCCGCATGGAATTGCTCATTTGTATAACATACGTCCCTTCCAACAGCAACCCTCTGCATCTTACCCCTTCTCTTTCTCTTGTTCTCGTTCCTCTGAGTGTTTGTGGCAAAGCAGCTTGATGGGAGCAGGTCGGGGTAGCCTGGGCCGTCCTCTGCTGAGTTCAGGCAGTGAAAGCCACTCTGTGCCCAGCTTGTGACACGCTCACACCCAGGCACTGTGTGCAACCTGTGCTGCACTTTGTGAATCATCCCCTTCCCTCCCCGCTTCTTGCTCAGGACCTGGACTTGGTGATGCGTGGTCTTTGTCCAGGAGCATCCCCTGGGTACCAGCCATCACAGGAAAAATCAGGGGCTATGCACCCCTCGCGGCGATGCTTGAAGAGCGGCTCCTCGCAGTTTACTGCAGTGCTAAAGCTCTTGGATGTTATTGAGTTAGTTTTACTGTGCCTTCCATCCTCGCATCTTAACAGCTGAAGGGTTAACACCCCGGCATGGCTTCCAGCAGGAGTTCAAACCAATGCACAACAACAGCGATGTGAGAACGAGCACAGATTCTGAGCAACCGGATGAAATCACAGAGCAACAGGCGCAGAGAAGCTGCTGCTGCTCCAGATCGGTGCCTGCTCTGCTCTTGACAGGCAGAAGCTTCAACCCTGACCTGCCTGATGCTGGATTGCACATTTAATCCTCTAGAGACACCACTGACATTGGGAAGGGCTTTGCCAAGCTGCACCAAAGGCTCAAAAGGACTATGCAGTGCTTATCCGCGAATTACTGCTAAATTGGTGCTTTTGTTCAAGCGCATTCATCGTATCCTGTGCTGAGCACAGAGCTTGATATTTGACCACTCAGACTGCCCTAACAAACCTGTTTTGGATAGATGATAAAGGGGAAGTGAAAAGGGCACTGGGAAAGGCACATTCAGCTTCAGAAACGTTGCCAAAGCCCAAGGAACGGAAGCTCTCCATGTCACGTATGGGCATCACCAGCGATGGGAGGGGAGCTGCACACACAGGGCTGTGTACTCACTTGGTGTCGTGTGGGTTACAGCCAGGAGTGGGAATGAGGCACCAGCTCCTGGGGAGGGTTTGGAGATGATAAGCATCCCCCTGAGCCTCCACAACCTCCCTGTTTCAGTCTGATGTCACTGAGTCATTGGGAATGATGGTACATTAATGCAGTTGCTATTGATGCGGGAGGTTTATGCAGTCATGTAGCCCAAGTGTCTAACTCGTGCCTCTGATGTGCAAGGGGGGAGCGAGGCAGCAGCTTGGTGGGATATTTACTGTGGCATAAACCGCTAAAGTCAAGCATAAGGTAACAACCAAAGGGAGTAATTTTCTAGATGCAGATCTGCCCGACTTTGATACAGTACATGGGGAAGATTTTCTTTAGCATAATGATGCTTCTTAGGGAGCATGATAAAAACCTGCAGTAGTGGAGAGACACTGTTCTCAGTTATCAGTGCCATCATTAGCATTTTGCTATCATTAACCTTCACAGGATAAATTGCCTGCTTCCGAAAAAGATGTTTCTTTGCTGGCCATTAGCATGTCTGGTTCTGGAGAGCAATGTGGAAATCGGTCTGCAGAGTTTTGCAAACGTGAGCATGAAGTATGTGTGCTTCTGAGAGTGGAGATCAAGCCAACGGTTTGGGTTGGAAAGGACCTGATGATCAGCCTGTTCCACCCCCCTGACATAGGCAGGGACGCCTCACACTAGACCATGGCATCCAAGGCTCTGTCCAACCTGGCCTTGAAATCTGCCAGAGATGGAGCATTCACTTCTCTGGGCACCCTGTGCCAGCGTCTCAGCACCCTCACAGTAAAGAACTTCTTCCTTATCTCCAGCCTGAACTCCCCCTGTTTCAGTCTGAACCCATCACCCCTTGTCCCATCCCTACAGTCCCTGATGAAGAGCCCCTCTCCAGCATCCTTGTATCCCCCTTTAGACACTGGAAGCTGTTCTGAGGTCTCCACGCAGCTTCTCTTCTCCAGGCTGAACAGCCCTAATGCTCTCACGTTGTCTTCCTATGGGAGGTGTCCCTCATCATTCCCACTTTTTGGCCTCCCACCCCTTTGCAGCCTCTACTTGCTCGTTGGCCTCCCAAAGTTTTTAGGCTTTTCACATCACAGAAAGTATTCCAGATCTTGATCCAAGCTGAGGTTTAGGGATTTAAGGATATCCATGGGTGTTCCCTTTGGCTGGGAAACAACGAGCCTTCTTGTCTGCAGGTGGAGGGACCGAGCTGCTCCGTGAGCCTGCCCCATGGAGACTCCCATCAGCTGCCATGAGGCTGGGAACCAGCTCCTGCTGTTTGCAGATGAAGGTCTGACCTCTCTCCTCTCCTTTCTCTGGCCAGGGCTTTAGAGATGCTGCTTGTCCATGCCTGCATCCCTTGCTGCCCCTGGTGCTCTGCTCGACATGGCTGGAGTGTTGGGGGGGGGGGGCACCCAAAATGCTTTAGCTGCCAGGACATTAGATACACATCTATTTGGGACTCTGTCATATGCAGAGCACTTTAATAACCATATTCATCTAAAGGCTACATGGGTAGAAACAGTACTGCCTGTTCCCTGCTGAATGCCAGTTAGTGGGGAATGCTGTTATTAACATTTAGCAGGAGCTCTAGGTCACCTTGACATAATTGAGCTAACAGACATTTTAATGGCTATTTAATTAGATTTACCATAGGGAAGATGCCATGGAAGAAGGCTGCATTTCTGCTTTCAGCGCTTGAGATGGTGGCTGGGTTAAAGGAAGATGCAGATAAAAGACTGCAAGGAACACACAAAGGTGAGCTCAGTGGGGTTTACTCTGTTCAATGTGATGTTCTCATCTGGTTGGAGGGGATGTGTCAGCTGTTGCCTTGCCCAGGGCTCTTCCTTGCTAGGCCAGGTCACTGCTCACACACGATGCTGTTCCCCAGCTGCAACAAAACCCAGGGTACTCCTCAATGGGCCATTTGCTTTTAGGTGACCCGGTCTTTTAGCACAGTGCTGTGAGGCTCTTCCTAAATCACTTGGCAGGAGCCTGCTGCTGTGAATGGGATTGAAGCAGAAGGGAAAGAACCTTGTTTCCAGTGGCAGTTTCTGAGCGTTATGGCAAACTGGTCCCTGTGTTAGAGAACAAATAGCTTGTGTCCATCTCCCATCAATTCTGGTACCTTCGTGAAGCTCTGGGAGACTCCGAGGACCGCTTTGTCAAATGGCCAGTTGAAAATAAAACACTGAAACATATGAGCTGTAAAAGCTCCAGCATTTCCCTCAGTGCATGGAGGAGGAAGACCCCTAGACTAGAGACTTATAATATCCCATCAAGTCAGCAGTTCCAGCTGTGTCGTTGATGCCCATTATTTCCTATTGACTGCTGCGCAGGACTTCATTTTCCCTAGCATCAACCCATCCCTCTCCTGCCTAGTGCAAGGCTCTGCAGAAAACGAAGCTGCTCAGCAAAAGCAGAGCACAAATCCCAAGAGCCTTTTCCCTCCTTTGCTTCCCATAAACACCTTTATCCCAATCTGTGCTCTTCCTCAAATGACTCCGTTTGCACAGGGCAGGTTTACGGATACGCTGCGGCTTTGCTGCTGAGCCAGGCAGCAGTTTTGTTTCCCAGATGATATTTCTTCAGTTTAGGGAGGTTTGATGTGTTTTAAGGAAGGGGGATTATTATAATAACGAGTTTACTGAAACAAATCTGACATTGCTCTGTGTCCGTCTGTCCTGAGTGTTTGTCACTGGGATGGCAGCAAATCACTTCTCAGCACTCCCGCAGGTGATTTAAGGATTTGATTTATTTTTGGTGGATATTAGAGCAATGGAGAATAGGTGAGAGACTGATAGGAACTGTCCTAACATTGTGGAATATTCAGAAGAAGTAGCTGCCTATTCCAGGTCTAAAAGTGGATGTCTCCTTTTCTCTGCGTATTTGTTACTGGCAATCCCTCATCTCATGGGAGTGAGATGGAACAGCATGGGAAAGAAAGCAGCAGCATCATCTGCATGGTCTGGAGTTGTTGTGTCCCATTCTTTGATTCTAGAAGACACAGAGAGCAGGATAGAGCTGCTGGAAACCAAAGCTTTCCATTGGGCTGAAGTCCCATGGTTCTTGCTGTCCTGAGGGGTGAATTCCCTGCTGGAATTCTCCCCTGGATGCTGGACACAGGGAGGGGTTTGCAGTCTCTGTTCAAAGCCCATATTAAACCCCAGCCTGCTCAGTGTGGGGAGGTTTGGGGCCATTTGCTGCTCAATCACTTCACATCAAGCAGCCGCATCGCAAAGCCAAGGTCTCCGAATCCATCATGGAGACATGCAGGACCCACTGGTACAGAGCTGTGTGAGGGACCCTGCAGCATTAGGCACACCACTCATTTTCCCCTCTGATTATTTAAAGCTTTTCTATGCCATTGACCTCCTGCCCCTTCCTCAAGCACATCATTTGCTTTTACAGATGCTCCAGTATTAACTTGTACCACTTCATTTCTTGAGGGCCTTTTTTCCCCTCTCCTTATCTCACCTCAGGAAGCAGCGGGATTACCTCATTCCCACTGCCTCAGAAATAAATCCTCATTATGGATTTGTACCTGGGGAGGAAGAAACTGATTTCCACTCCCAGCCAGTTCTCAACTGATATTGGAAGGTAATTGCTCAGTCCAGGGACATTTCACTTGTCTAATAACCATAAAGAGTGCTATTATTAGCACTGTGTTTGAGGTTGGGACTATTTAGGAGATATTTATGGCGAAGATATTATTGCAGAAAACTAGAGCATGGACATCAGATTTATGCTTTCACTTCGAGGTGGAGCAGAGGGGAAGGACCTCACATCCATTACATGTTTGAGGGCTGCTGTGGTGCTCCTCACCTCGCTGCAAGTGATGCTCCGGTGCCCAGCAAGCTGCATAAAAGGCCCTGGAGGTGCAGCTTACTACTGGGGAGCAGGAGACAGCACAGGACAGGGGTCCCTGCTCATGCTCACATGGACAATCTGATAGTAAAAAGCCTGGAGGTGGGAGATTCCAGTTTCCCATCTTTTGGGATGCAGGCTCAGCCTGGGACCAGGAGCAGCACCTTGTTCTGCAATATGGTGCTCTCAGGGTGCCCGGATGGTTTGGGCCCTGTAAAAACTTCTTTTGCACATCCTCTCTGGGCACATACACATCGCCCTCATTGCCTCAGGTTGGTCAAAAGTTGTCTCCTGAGGGTTAAAACCCAGCAGGGCTGAGTAGCTGTTGCCTCATGCTGTGCTTGTGAGCATCAGCAGGCATCCGCAGTGGGTTTATTCAGCATTCAGAAGGTACCTTCCTCCAGGTTCCATCTCCCTAAGCGCTCCAGAGTACATAGGGCTGAGATGATGATGTGACGAGGCCCTTTTCCCCTTGGCTAATTGCTGCGGGATGAAATAAGGGCCAGAATGAACCATGGTCAGCTGCTAACTGGCTGCTGTGCCTTGATGTCAGGCTGTGACTGCAGCCAGCAGCGGACTGAGGGTCATGGTTTTGGAATGCTCCAGCTCAGGTGAAGATGCAGTGAGTTCTCTGGGCTTCCATAGCAAGGAGCCCTCACCCTCAGCATCCGGCTCCTGGTGAAACTTTCATGGAAGTCCTTAATTTCTCATGTAGAATGACATCTCCATGACACAGCTCTCACAGGTGGAGTACAAGCACTCAGTACTGGATGCTCCAGGGTAATGGTTTCTTCCCATGCTGTGAGCCTTCTTCCCAACCTCTGATCCCACCCATAGAAGAAGATGGGAGGATCTGTTTGCAGAGGTTGTGACACAGACCGGTCCAAAGCCATCCAGCTGAGCGAGTCTCCTGCTTCAAACCTGAGTAACCCGGAGATACGCTGGGCTCCCCTGGGAGATGGATGTGGATGCGGGGCAGCTCTGGTACACCCAGCTCGCTTCCCAAAGGCTGTGCTCTCCTGGTCCATCTTCCCAAGCCTGCTCCTCCCTGCCCACCCCTCTGCACTCGGAGCTGTTGGACCCGCAGCGGGATGCAGCAGGGATGCATCGGGATGCTGACACATCCTGGCTGCACTGAGCATCTTCACTGTTACTGCTGGGCGTGGAGATGCTGCAGCCTGCTTCCCTTAATGGATCTCCTGTGATCCTGGTGAAATTGGGAACACGTAGATCAGATTAAAGTGCTAAAACAAAGTGCCTGGGCAGTGCTGGAAGCTCACAGCAGCCTGTTGAGCCACGGTTCTCCAACCACCCTTTCCATGTCTATAACCCCTGGGGACTCAGGAGCCGGGATTGAGACGTGCATTGTGTGCTTGTGCAGTAATTAGCTGCTCTGTTTTACAGGGATTGATTTCCAGAGCTCGCATCGTGTGCAGCCAGTCTTGTTGAGCACTGTTCTGCCTGATACTGCTTCTCCTGTGGGCCCAGAGCTGGAGGGTAATTCAATTACTGATGCAGCTGTAAGTGAGATGCGTTGCTGCTGCTGCTGCTGCCATAGGTGGATCTCCAGATGCTGCGCTGATGGTTAAAGGTGAGCATCATCCACTACTGAATTGGGGTGAAGGAGCTGGAGCTGTGGATATGTCCTCAGGCTCTTAAATTCCATGTGGTCACCTCTGGACCCAAAGACTTGTGGCTTTTTGCTGTCCAAAGCCTGCACAACGTTGTCATTTTCTAATAGGCCATGTGTGAGAAAAGCAAGCTGTAAAGATGGGTGGTTTAAAGATAAATGGAATCCCAGTTTCCTTCCCATGGAGCAGTTTTAGATATAAAGAAGATGATAGATTAAATTATGTTTGACTGATGGATTTAAATTGGGATTTCTTTCTGCAGCCTCCACATCCATGCTCTAACGAGGAGGCTTGGGATTAGGGCCATTAAATGGCGTAGTTTATTGGGAAAATAAAATATCAGGAACAGATGAAGATGAAAAGAGAGGGAAATGCAAACCGAAAGTGTGTTAAAAATTGATTAAGGTAAGGTAGCAAATGAAATAGAATAGCAGTAAAATTAGATGACATGTAAGAAATTCTCTGAACGTGGCAGTGCTGAGGAGCCACTCGGGCTGTTAAAATCCAGAGCTGTGAAAGATGGATGAGCTCGGTATTGCCTAGAGCCTGGAACGGCTTCTCAGCCACTGGTGGTGCTGAAGGTCATACCTGGGGCAAGGTGCTGTTGTAGGACAAGAGAAACAAGGTGCTTCGGGGTATGGGAAGTGTCCCAAGCTGGATAAGTGCTGTAGTTACACCGTCCAAAGCAGCTCCAGGAGCAGCAGCCCCCTTGGCTGGATGTTTTGCCTTTGGTCACTGTGGGCAGACTTGTTTCTCCAAGGAACTGATGAAGAGCTTTGATTATTATCTTACTGTCAGGTGATTAAGCTACAAGGTGCCTCATGACCCCTTTGTGGTCTTGCTTAAGCATCTTTGCTCTTCAGAAGAGTCCCTGTCCCAGGGCTGTGCTGCAGCACACAGTATGGAGCATCACACACTGCTCCCTGCATCCGCACTGCCTGGTACCCAGCCCTCTGCCAGTGGGGATGGGAGAGGGATGGAAGGAATGAAATGTGTATGGAGTCGAACCTCCAGCTTCCTCATGTCAGTTTGAAGGCAGTGATGGCTCCTCCTTCCCAGGTCCATGCACCAATCCCAGGGAGCACATCCCAACAACTGGAGTTGGCAAGATGCTGTTACCGGCCCTGCTTAGTTCCTGCACCCTCCCCAAACCCCCGCAGAGGTGGGTTTTCTGTCTGCTGCCTTTGAATAACTTCTTTCAACCTCTCTGAGCCTTTGGATCTCTATTGCCTCCCTCCCTCTTCCCAGTAATTATACACAAGGCCATGGAAAGAGATCAAATTCTGCCGTCTCCTTTGAATCCTGGAAACTGCCTCTTATGGTTCCCTTGAGTCTCTTTAAAGGAAACAAATTAAACTGCTGCAGCCCAGATGATTGCAGGTGAAGGCGTGCACCGGAGGACCTTGTGTTTTCCAGATAGCCTGAAACGTTTCCAGGAGATTGATTTCTTATTGGGTCTGGGGAAATTCCGCAGCTCCACTGACAATCCATCACCGCCCGCCTGGAGGGGAGTGATGAATTCCCCGTCTGCCCCACGAGCATCCATCGGGATTGCGGGAGGAGCAGCAATGCAAACTGTTTTCCCTGCCCAAGAAAAGCTTAGGCTTAGGTCAAAGGAGCAGCTTTCCATCCCCTCCTGCCGTGATTCATTGGAGTCAGGCTTCTCCCCCCAGCAGCTCCGTTCTCATTGTGCTCTTACAGCTGCAATGCTTGGCAAGGAATTATTGCCTGCTTTCTGTTCAGCCTTTGCTTTCGATTCGTTATTATGATGGGTTGTTAATTCTTTACAATAGCAGCGTGTGTCCACTCTGGTGGTATTTGTATGTCCCTGCTGACATTATGCAGCTTGACTTGATGGATGTCACTCTCCTCATAAGCCAAATGTCTCTGTGTAACCACAGGGTGATGCTTCCCAGGGGAAGCATCCTCCTCCTCTTCCTCCTTGCGGGCACCCAGGAAGGGCAAAGGCTCTGCAGCACCAGCAGGGAGCAGGTAGGTACCAGTACGTGACAGCAGCAATCTGCTGGTGTGCAATGGAGGGACATCTCCATCACAAACTCTGGACTTAGCTTAAAGTGGTTTAATGAGCTCGCAGCACAAATGGGAGAGTTTGGATGTGTGGTGTAGGAGAACGTGGTCTCTTATGTTCAATCACTGCTCTGGGTCCTGTTGCCATTGGCAGCCTGAGGGGTATTTTGCATAGATGCTAAAACACATTGTAAATTAGGAAAACAAAACAGAAACTGAACCAAAACACCATATTGTGCTAAGATCATTTCTCTTGATACCAGAAAAGCTCCTCAGAATGAACCTCATTTATGTTTAGCCTCGTCGGGGGTTTTTCTTTGAGGGAATGATCTCATTTCTGCTTTGCAAGAGGCAACTGTTGTCTAAAAGGATGTAAAAATGAGGTTAAAAAGGTTAAAAATAACCCTTTTGCACGGGTAGATCTCTGAAACTTTCTTAAGTTCAGGCTGGGCTTTGGGGTGAAGCACAGAAAAAGCCAGTCATGAGGCAGAGCAGGACTTGAGTCTGGCTTCCCATGTGATGGGTGAATCAGTTTGTACCCAGGCTGTGTGATGCTTAAGTGTGGGTTGTGACCACACTCATCCTTTTAAAGGAAGAACAATAAAGGGTTTAATTTGCACTGTCACAGGGAACAAAACCAATTCCTGAAGTGTTGAAACTGCTCCGATTTTCCTCCGGGATTGGGCAAAGATTTTACTTTTCTTTTTGTTATGATAATATTTATTTTTACGTGGATGTTTTTCCTGATTTTTTTTTTTTTTTGGGGGGGGGAGAAAATGGTTAAAACTGGCCAGGGAGGAGGGAGATCAGTGCAGTGAATGCCTCTTTCATGGATAGCTTCTTTTAACAGCTCTCTCTAGGGCACAACCCCAGCTCAGCCTTGAGGTCCCCATCAACCCACGTAGTCCAGCTCCACCTGGGGGCAGATGGTCAGAAAGCTCCGGTGTCCTCCACATCCAGCTCCAGAGAGGGGGATAGGGGTTGGGATTGGGATGAACCGAGGTGTGTGATGGGCTCAGGGCTTTACTGGCTGTGACAAAACAGATCCCAAACCGGTGCGGGATCTGCTGCCGTGATGGGTGCTGCAGGAGGCTGGGGAGGGAAAGGGCACCCAAAACCCACACAGACACCATGAGCCACCCGTGGGTCCTTGGCCACCTTCTGATGGCTTCTGAATGGGGAAGTGTTGAGCCACATTAGGGAATTAAAAGAAACGGGGTGAGAGCACAATTAAAAGCAGCAGCTCTGAACTGGATTGAACGTGCCCAAACCTGGTCATGGTTGAGCAGAGCCATTCCACTCGGCGCTGGATTAACTCATCAGCAGAGAGGCCAGGATCTGATTTAATGTGAAAGACTACGAAATTCTGTTTCTCTGCCGATTTTCCAAGGGGCAGGATTAGATGTGGAGCTTTCGGTTTTCCACTGCTTCCTTTTAACTCAATTTGACAGGAACGGCTTTCGGTACAAGACAACATTGGATGGGTACCGCATCAGGGATGATGAAGGCATCAGGAGAACGGCGAAGCATAATGGGGGGGGGAGCTTGTTTTCCTCTCTCTGGATAAACCACGAGGGATGGGGTCCTGGAAGAGCATAAAGCAGGGGAATTCATAGCTGCATCCGAGCTGCACCTCTTTCTCGGCTTAAAACGGGAAGCCCAGGAGCTGCAGCAAGCCATGGGAATGAGTTGTTGCCTGGTTGGCACAGGTACGGCCACAGGGAAGGAAGGGAGGTGGCTGTGCCGTGTGGGAACGGGAGCTGCCCTTCCTCCCGGCTTGGCTGATGGAGTTGCTCCTTCTTTTGGCACTTGGAGCTGGAATTGCGCTGTGGCTGGGAGGGAGACCCGAGGGCAGGCGAGCAGCTTGTTCCCGGCTGGCTCAGCACTTCCCCGTTTGCAATTCCACCTGCCAGAGCTCAATAAAGGCTCTTCCGAAGGCAGCCCCATGGCACGGGCGGCTCTGCTCATCCCACCGGAGCAGCGGTGGGGCAGAGGCTGTGCTGTGCGCAGGATGAATTGGAAGCAGCATTGGAGTAAACGGGCTGGCTTGGGGAATCATTGCTTCTCCTCTTCCCAGGTCGTGAGGAGGGACTGCTCCCGACCGCTGGAATGCTGGGAGAAGGAGGGACAGACCCAGGTGAGCCAAGCGCTGCGCTCCACTCCCATCGCTCTCCCCTGGGGCTCCTCCAGCCTGAGCAGGATGGTTTGGCTGGGAAATGGACTGTAAACTTGCCGGCAATATGCTTGCGAGAGGCAGGTTTCTGATGACTCCCAAACGGAGGCTTTCTCCCTGCAAACCCGACGAGGTCTCAGTGTCCCTGATTAGCTTCTTGTGATGAATTCCATCTGCCTGCCTGGGATCAACAAAGACCTGAAAAAGCTGAGCACCAGACATGCAGCCTACTGTTGTCACGCTGAGCTTTGTTCATTATAGGAAATCACTTACGAAACAGGAAGCTCTTCCTCGTTCCACTCAATTTCTTGGGCTTATTTGCCATGAAATGTCGCCTTCTCAGATGAAAGCATGGGATTTATCACAATTAAGGGAGGCTTTGACATGTCCCTTTAAGTGAATCAAGGGTGCCTTTAATTCCGGATCTGCGCAGGGCTTTGTTGATGCAACGTGGGTCCCTTGCAGTTTATAATGCTCATAAAATTCACATTCCTGGGGAGTGGTTCCATGATTTCTGTTGCTCCCAGCAGTGCAGGAGCCAACAGGCCTTTATCCTGGGGAGCTAATGGAGCACTTAGTGAGGAGTGACCATGCCCACACCATGCTGCGCATCAGGTACCACCATGGCACGTGGCTGGGAGGCCCCAATGGACCAGGGCAGTATGTACTGAATGTAGCTTGTTCTCTCCTTCTAGAGCTGTGGGTTAACTTGCTGCTGTCAATTGATCATTGCTCTCTCTGGTTCACACTGGATGCTGTGCTACCTTACATTTGGCTTCCCAGTTTTCACGCTGGCTGCTCTGATGGATGCTGTTTCTAAAGTGGAAGCAGGTAGGAGAAGTAACAGAATGGTACCAGCTCCGGGTGACTGCAAACTCTGATTTAACACCGAAGGTAACAGCAAAAAGGTGAGGTAAAGCAACAGGGTGAGGCTGTCAAAGGGCACTGGGACGCTGTCACTGCCTTTCGAGGTGTGTTGCTGATATACAGTCGCATTGATATCATTGTGTTTCAGAAACTGTAGTAAAGGGTTATGAGGAAAGAAAGGACCTGTGTCTCTTCCTTAAGAATGCAAAGGGAGAGCTCCTGTGCTGGGCTGTTGATCGTTGATGGAGCATTTTCCTACATATTTTGGGGTTTTGCATTCACAATACACTGAACATCCCACCTGCGTCACCGGCCACGTCAGCCACCCGCTTTGCCAGAGCTTTATTTGGCTCCTATGCAAGATGCGGAGGAGATGAGTGGGTGAAACGTGGGGTTTGGTCCCAAGAGGCTGTTGGCAGCAGTTTTGGATCCCGGGTACACCAAAGGGCTCCCTGTTCCTCCGCTGCTGCTCTCTCTGTGCTGGGATCCATGTGTGCTCCATCACCTTCACCTCACCGGTGCCACCACCTTGGATCAATGTCCAAGTGTTTGTACCTGCATCTTGCCAGTCCTTTGCAAAGCACCTGATGTGGCCAGATGATGCTCCAAAGCCCGTGTCTGTGCCTGTGGTGCTTTATCTGTGACATTCCCACCTCTTCAGCACCTGGAGTTGCTTCAGCAAAGGGTTATGGTATGAAACACCCAACAGAAATGTGTTGCATTTGCCTTTGCCATAGCACATGTAGGAAACCTGGAACACGTTGTGGAAGCTGGTGAGTCACTGGGGTGAAGCATTTATCCCAAATCCTGGAAACCTTTTGGCTTTAAAGAGCCCGTAGCCCTTGGTGGGAGTGAATGGGACCTGTAAGTGTGTTGAGGCTCTTTGTGCCCATCTTACTTTGGTGTTATCTGGCTTATATATGGAGTTACAATGGCTTGGTGTGTCAATGGCCAGTGCTATTACACATATGCTTTTTGATGAAGTTAGAGGCTTGTAAAGCATCCTCCTGGTGTTAGCCCCGAGCTGCTGCGGCTTCCGATGCTGCACTGCAGCATTCAGCATCGCCATCCCAAAGGCAAGGCTGTAACCGTAGGTTTGGGTACCCGCTTGTGTCCCAGCCGGTTTGGAAGCTGGTTTATTCCAACCGGAGCCGTTCTCCGGCCACAGGAGGGCGGCACCGCAGTGGGCTGGGAAAAGGCTGCTTCCAGCTTGGTTTTGTTGGAAAATCCAAGCGCTTTAACAGGAGGGAAGGGGGGGAATCCTCACCTCCTGGCCACAGGATGCAGGATACACATGCGGCCTGAAGTCAACGCGCCTTCCTCTCGTCCTCTCCCTCTCCTCTGCAAGCTGCCTGGGCTGCCTTAGGGGTGTGAATCCATGGGAAAACAGTCGTTTTCCAACCAGGATTTACCCCCTTACATGGGGGTTTGGGTCTCAAAAGGCGAACACTCCATGAGGTGCTCACTTCAGACAGAGCCGTTTCCTCTGAAGGCTCTGGGAAGCCAATGGGATTTAGGAGCAGCTCTTTCCAGGACCTTTCCATGACCAAAGTGTACTGCAGGGCACCTGGGACACTCACTCAATGCCTGTGCCCGTGTCTCACCCCCCTCATAGGGGAGTTCTTCCCAATGTCTAACCTCAGTCTCCCTTCTATCAGGTTCAAGCCATTCCCCTTGCCCTGCCCCTCCATCCCTTGCCCAAAACCCCTCTCCAGGTTTCCTGTAGCCCCTTTAGGCACTGGAGCTGCTCGAAGGTGTCCTTGGAGCCTTCTCTTCCTCAGCTGAACACACGTCTCTCTCAGCCTGGCTCCAATGCATGGCATAAACAATATGAAAAGGTGGCTCTGCAGCTCTCAGCACCCAGGTGATGTTTAACCCCAATTCCTGCTCAGCTTAATGGGACTTTGCCTGTGTGAGGGGTGTGTAAGGGTGAGTCCAGGCCAGCACGCACTCACTGGTGTTTGCCTCAGCTAAAGATAACTTGGGTTTGCTCAGCCTAAGCTCGGTCAGCAGCAGCAGGAGGGCTTTGTCCCCCAAGAAGGCTTGTTTGGTTCATTTAAATGGGGTAGTTCTGTGCCCATGGGATTATGTCCCATATCCATCACATGGGGAGAACAGCGGAGCCCCGGGACCCACATGTGGGAGAAGGAGGATGGGCTGCAGCCCATGAAGGTTAAACTGAGCATTGGCTTCAAGTGACACGGGGAGCATTTGGGACTCAATAAGCCGAGCTGGCCAAACTCTGGGAAAACAAGGCCAACATTGGAATGGTTTTATGAGCTTTTCCTTGGCATCGATACCTGTGGACTTTGAGAAGCTGGTTTAAAGGCCTGTGCTTGAACTGGGGCTGAAGGACCCAGACACGGTGGTTACACAACGTTTTGCAACAGAGATTAATGCCATTAGGGAGCTGCTCTGGAATAGTACACAAAAGGATGACATTTGGATTCTGCAGTAAGCAAAACCTGCCTGGCTGAAAGCAGAAGGGGGATTAAACCCATCCCCATGAGCCAGCCTCTGCAGGTCTGCGATGTGATCCAGCACCGGGAAGCTATTAAACTCCATTAGGACCCTGGTTCAAGTGCTTAACTTTAGTATCTTTTCTAAGAGAGTTTAAATGATTCAAAATGAAATGTTCTCAGAAGGAACAGCAAAGCAAATCTCAGTCTGTAACAGCTGCCCTTGGATAGCCCTGGGGGCTTGTGCCAAGACAACCCAGGTTCCTGTAAGGTGCCTCTGGACTCTGCCCTCCTATGGGGCGGGTGCATTAATCACAGCAAAGAGCAATAATTCCCCCCCTCTCCTTAATGCCAGCTTCCTTGTCCCCCACTCCGGACACTGGGATCAGGCAGGAGGTGGTGGAAGGATTCCCGAGCCGGTGCTGCCCGCCGCAGCCCCTGCATGGACTTAATGGGGCTCTTCATTTGGCTCAATTAGAGGGCACCCACCTGAGAAGCTGTAAGGAGCAGAACAGTAAATCTTACAATCAAATATTAAATTAAGCCTAATTTATTTACTTATGGCAAACCATAAGCTCTGCAATCAGGCGTGTAGAGCTTTATAACACAAGCACTCCCCGGAGCAAGGGTATGTGCTTGGAACCCTCCCCACGTGGTGAGGCTGGGGTCTAAGGGGGGGCACAGGCAGGGATTAACTGCTATAAACCTACTGCAGAGATCCAGCCCCTCAATCCCATCACACACCAGCCAGGCTCCTGCCTTTGCCATGCACCCAAAAGGCAGCATGGTCTTGAGATTCACCCCCCCATTGCGTTGCTTGCTCTTCTTGGCTCAGCAGGACGTGGCATCTGGCTGGAGGTATGACTCATGGGAGTTGCTGTAAGGAAAATACAAGGGGGAGGACAACGTAAGAGGCTTGGGTTTAGTGAACAGGTCCATTAAATGCAGGTCCTGTGGCTGGGAATGGCTGTTGCTGGGTGGAACCAGCAACAAACAGTGAAACAGGGAGCGGGCCAGGATGCTGCAGCAAGAGATAATGGGCTTGTTCTGTCTGCAAGTGCCTGGGGGAGTTGGCTCAAGGTAACACAGGCCATTGGTGTTTGTCTCTATCTCACCAGCAGGTAATTGGCTTGGGGAGGCAGATAATGTTTTATTCACTTCCCTTGGCAAGGCAAAGCAGTTTTGGCCAGCTAACCAGGGAAAACGTGGTCCTTGACTTTGACAAATGCCTCTCCACCGTCATAAAGCATTTCTGCATACTTTTTATTGCAGCGAAGTCACGCAGTATTTAGGAACAGGCTTATTTATTGTTGGGATCAGGATAAAACCAGCACACGTTTGGCAGGGCTTTCTGCAGAATATACTCAAGGTTTTTCCCCCTGCACAAAAGCCTTCAAGCTGCCTGGATGTTTTCCATGCGCTCCACTCGGTCAAGATACTGATGTGCCTTTGAGCTGTAGTTTTGTCCTTGACCCCTCTGTGCTGTCACTCTGCAAATGGGCTCAGGAATCGTCCCTAGGACAGGGTATGGGGAGTCAATCACAGCCCCCCAAAAGCCTGGCAGAGGTAAAGGGTCTGGTGGCCCCAAGACCTGCTTGTGAAAGGGTGAATTGTGTCTCATTCTTTACAGATCAAGAGAGAGGGGAAGGAAAATCCACGTCTGGATCAGAACTGGTTTACCATTCCGGATGGCAGGCGAATTCCAACAGTCTGGAGAGCTTAATTTGACATTTTCTCTTCCCTTTTGGTGTCAAAGCAGAAACTACAGAGGTGAGGAAAGTCGTGTCAAGGTACTGTGGGATGTTTGCCTTGCCAGGTGTTGCCAGCTTCCTTGAGGCTTAAAAGCACCTTTACATGACAAAAGCAATGGAAATGCACATTTTGTTCCACATGGATGTTTAAAAGGCTGGGATTGTTCTCTGATGCTGGGGAAGAGCAGCAGGAATGGAGCGGGCAAGGGCTGGGTGCATCTCTGCTACCCCAGGCACATGGGACACATCTGGGAGCGGGACAGACTGGCCACTGAGCCCACCGAGCCCCATCCTGGTCCTGCAAAGGGTTTTGCCTTGGGTGGGTGCCCCAGCACCTCTCAGACCCCACATTCCCCCTGTAAAGCTTCAGTGCCGCATCCTCTCAGCCCCTTCCATGCATCCACACAGCTTTCCCATGGGGAATATCTTCCCCACGGAGCGACGGGGTCCTGGCCCTGGGGTCCGGCAGCAGGATCCCATGGGAAGGAGGCAGGAAGCAGGCAGCGCTCGGCAGGACCAGCGCAGTTTCCAGCTGGGTGTTTTGGGAACCGGTGACTCAGTGACACCCCTGGCCCTGGGCTCTGCTCGGTCATTCCCAGGAAGCGGGTTTTCCACGGAGGAGGATGCTGAGTCCCAACTGTTTCCCAGTTACCGATGATGCTCCCTGTGCGTGGGCCCGGAGGAGCCGCAGCCGCTGGCTCAGCTCTGATTCACTTCCCTGACACACCATAAAACCCTCCTGGCATGCGAGGGAGCCCACAGCTGCCTCCCAGACATCCCTCCTGCTCCGAACCCCTCTGGAGGGCCCCTGTGTGGAGCAGGGATGCAGATGAGCATCACAGAGGCGCTGTAAGAGGTGGCATTTCGGTTTTGATGCCTTGGAAGTGTCACGGTGCCTTGGCATCCCTTGCAAGTGGTGGCTTCTTCCTTACTTCCTTACTTGCAAGTATTTAGTGCTGGGTAGGGGTGACTCTGCTGAGTGCCACAGCAGAGCATCATCACACTGAGCCCCAGGTACCAGCTTGGCGTAGGGGTTTTTCTGGGCTGTGTGGTGTGATTCTGGGTTTTAGCACAGATATATGGCAACTGTGCCATCTCCTGTTGGCTACGGTGTTTTGGAGGCTTTTCTTCTCATGAGTAGCCCTGTCCATCACTGCAAAGTCACACTGTGGCATCGTTCTGCTGCATGTGAGGCATCCCTGCTTTGAAACCCCAAACCAGATCTATTCTATGAAAGCCACACATAAATCTCACCGCTTTATGGCTCTTCACTCCCATTTAACACAGCTCATAGCAGAGGTTTCCCTTGTGCAGCCCCAGATGAAATATGCCTCTTACATCCCTTTTAACACGAGGATGCTTGTGCTCATGCAGCAGTATCCGGGGTGCACCCATGGTGCTGAGCGCCTGTTTGCAAAGGCAAGCCTGTAGCTGGGGGGTGAAACAGCTCCATGGTTCAGCTGAACAGTCAATTTTTAACTTGCCCCATTGCTCAATGGTGTGGAAGGGAAACTTGCCCGGGAGGTGCTGCCGCTGACTGGAGCACCCTGTCCCTTAGCACACAAACACAGCCATGCGAGGGCTGCCCCGGCTCTGCTCTGGACTCTGCTCTTGCTGTCTGTGTTTGATTTCACCGTAAGGTCACAGCACTGGGGAGCATCCCCATCTCCTCCTGAACAGTGGGACCCTGGACTTGTTCCAGCCCCATCTTCCCATCAGCAGGATGTGGCTTTTTGGAGAGATGGAGACGGGTGTTTAATGGGGAGCACAGATTGCGGGACCTCTGCACTGCCCTCTCTAACTGACCTCCTTCTGCTTGGTTTATGTCTTGGCTTGCTTAGGTTCTCCCCAGGTCCTGCAAGCTGGGGGTGAGCAACCACTGTCTCTATGGTGCTCCTGCTGATGGCAGAGCATTAGAGAAGCGAGATAAAATTAGCTATTCGGACGCACGTTCCTCAGGATGCCGGGACACAGGGACACCCAGTACAGCCAGTTTGACTCATGGAGAAGAATTAATGGAAACGCCCGGCTCCTGAAGGGAGGAAATTCCTTGAACAGCCTTTTTCCTCCGTTTGTTGGTGGTGAAGCTGACAATGGGCTGTCCCGGGAATGCCGGGCTCCGGAAAGGCCCAGCCCCACCGGGTGACCTGCTCCTCTCCCGCATGGATCGTGTCAGGATCACACAGCGGAGCATCGCTCGGGATGCGGTGAGCACTGCGACACCGGGGCCCGGTGCTTGGAGCCACCCGTTGTGCAGCCCCGGAGAGCAGCAGCAAAGGGACCTGTGATGGGTGATGGTTGGGTGCCTGTACCTCACTGACAGCAATTTATAGCAATTAATTGTGATTTCTCCTGAACCATTGCAGGGTTCCCACAACACAAACGTGCCAAACACAAGGAAAACTGCCCTTTTCCACTGTAAAAATCCCAGAAACATCTTTTTTTTTTGAAAGTGACCTTTATTCATCAGGGATGCCACTTGGAATAATGATTTCAATGTAATGAGACAAGAGGGACTCTAAAGTCACAGGATCTTATCAATCATGCTTGGGAGCAAGAATGTCTGGGTGATCATAGGACATGCTTCCATCGGAGCTGCTTTCAGCCTGCTGCAAGCTTCCTTTAGATTCATTTTCTACACAGAAAAGGCCCCAGCAGTGGCTCTGCCCATGTCCCGCAGCACCAGCATCCTTGTGTGTGTCCCATTGTCAGCCCCTCTCCCCAAACTGGGAGGCTCTCCCTGTGGAAAGCTCCATGGTCCAGGGCAGGCGATGGGATGAGCAAAACCCCAGCAGCAGAGCCAGGGATGTGGGATGCAGTGGGACAGCACAAAGCTAATTTGGTACCCATGGAGGATGTTCTGAGAGCATCCGCTTGCAGCAGGCTTGTTGGGATCCCACCTGTAACACAGCCCAGAGGGAGATGGATTCGGTGGCTGCATCACCCTGCTGGGTTCTATTTTGGGTGTTTGTCACACAAGAAACGGCTCCGATGGGAAAACCTGGCAGAGCAGGAGGAACAACGCTGCATCCTGAATGCCTGGGGCTGCTGCACGGAGGCTCATTTGGCCTTTTTTGGGAATAGCCCGTTTGAGGCAGTTTGTGTCACTGAGGATGGTTTTGCGGGGACGTGCCGCATGGGACAGGTTGGATGCCAGAAAACTGGAGCAAATCCCACACTGGAGCAGATTCCCCCGAGCAAGGACACTTCTGGAAAGCCTTTGGAAGCGCTTCCAGAAATGTCCATCCCAAACCAGGTGTGATCCAAGCTCTTATCATCCCAGGAGCCATGCCCACAGAGGTCTCTAGAGGTAATGTGGGTTGCATTCCTCAGCCTCGTGCTTTCAGGGATGCTGGGGTATCCCTCCCCATGCTATAGGTAATGACATTTATCCATGCTATTAAAGGATTACTTCCAGTCCTCCTGACTTCCAGGTGATTTGGAGTTATTCCTAAGGGCTGGTCTCTCATTCTTCTGAATTGTTTGATCTGTGTTGCTGTGAGCAGAGTCATGGGAATGTTTTATTCTAACCCAGTGGGTTATTAAAGGACATGCTTATAAATAACCAGTCTTGGCTATTTTTAAGTATTTTCAACCTAGTCTATCAGGATAGTATGGTATAATCTGCAGGAAAACCGAGTCCAGCTCTGCTGCCAAGCTTTCGTAACTCACTTCTGTTCCTTTGGAGCCAAGTCTGAGCTCTCAGTCTGTGCTGCAGGAACACCAAGAGCCTGGAGGAGCTCTCATTGTGGCTCAGGACTGCTTGTTCTCTAACCTGATCCTCCTGTTACGCTATTGCAATGGATGGCATTGTCGTAGGTTACACAGGGGAAAGGAAATCTATAGCTAAATTTGGTGGGGTCTTTCATGGGGCCATGGGGCAGACTGTGGTGCTGCTGATGGAGCTGCACCTGGTATTCATTGATGCTGGGGGGGGGGGCTGCAGGCTCAGAGAGCAGCCTTTGGGGAGTCAAGGAGATGTGCATGTTGTCTGCTCCGTATGAACTGACCAAAAACCATATAAACCCCACTCCTCCAGCAGAATTGAGCATTTCAGACAAGCGAGTTGAGATTTACTTCTTAATTTATTACATTTCACATTGCTGTAAGCAATAAATTATAGTCAGTATAATAACGGTGTCACAAAACATTACCATGAAGCACTCGCCTAACAGATACTGTAATCTACACACATAAGAACTGTAGTTATGCTATTTAGGTTCTTGGTGTTAATGGGAAGTGAACAAAATATTAAGGAGCTTCACAGTAAATTCAGGGAAACCATGTCATTATTATTGCTTCTGTGCAAACATTTCTACTGCTGGAGAAAGAGAAGGATCAGATGCGCAGTGTGTTTAGAGCGTTCCCTGCTGCACCCATCCAGTGCACTGGGTGATCCATGATCAGCAGCTGATGGGTGTCCAGAGCCTCCATCCCAGCCCTGCCAGGGCTCAGCCTTTAAGGAAACCAGTCTGGAAAGGCAAAGGCTGGGAAACACCGAGCCCATGGGAAGGTCTCGAGTCGCACCCAGGCACGCGGGATGGGTCGGGACCCTCGTGTGGGACCATGCAGTGCCCCACGGCCGCTGCCATCCCTTTGGAGCCACCGCTGCTGCTGCTGCTGCGTGCGCGGTGGCTGCAGCCCTGCTGTCGCATCCCCTGTCCCGCAGCAGCTTGCGTGCGCGATGGGAGCTCACAAACAGTCCCGTCCTGAAGCGTTCTCCTCCATTTCTGCTCAGTGGACTTTAATGGAGTACTTCCGAAGCGTCAGGAACTGGAGCAGCTTGTCTTTCCTCCTCTGCTTCAGCGCCATTAGCGCTCTCGTTTTCTCCTCCAAGTCCTGGTCGGTGGCGAGGATGATTTTGGCTCTTTCCTCCGCTTTCTTGTCCCCGGAATTCCTGAAGAGTTTCTGCAGGGACTCTTGGTTGACGCTCTCGAAGATGTTGGCCACGGCTTTCTTGCGCAGGGCTGTGTCGAAGCGGTACCCGTGCACCGAGGGGCTCACGCGCAGGGATGTGGACATGGCTGCGGCTCTGGGGCTTCTCTTCGCTTTCATCTACGTGCGGTGCAGCCGGGTTTGCTCCCGGTTGGGTCGCTGGGTCGATGCGAGCCGTGCTGGCTCCCAGGACCTGTATTTAAAGGCAGGCAGGAGGAGAAAGCCCGAGGCTCAAGTTACAGCGATGAGCTCACGCTGATGTCAACACCGCCCGGTCATAGGCGAGTTTAACAGTTGAATTGCCGACTTGCCGCTGTCCCGCAGCCGAAGGGAAAACACTCCTGGAGCGTTCTGCAATGGGAATGGTTTTCCTTTGAGCAGGGTTTGTGAGGCTTCAGACTGAGGGACTCCTTCAGAACACGCTCTGCTCCCGGCCCTTTGCTGCGCTGCCTGCAGGGTACATCATAAACAGTTAAAGCTCTTGCAGCGCTAACAGGAGGTGATAGCTGCGAGCCAGTGCATGCAGATGAACGCTTGTCTGTGTCTCTGTCTACACAGCAGAACAAAACCTGCTTAGGCCCAGGCACGGGATGCTTTCTGCTGCTTCCCAGATGATGCAGCTCCTGTTCAGTCCTGTATCTTCTAGTTGGCAAGGGGTGTATTGGAGGCAGCGGATCCATAATGTCCTCTGAGGTGACTTCCAGGGATGTTACACCCCACATGGCCATGCTCTCACTGGGGTAAATCTCTGCACCAAGTCCTGCTCCTGCCTTGGGTATCCGTTGTCTTCAGTTTCCAGCCCACCCATGCAGTTCCTCTGCTCCCATAGAGTTAGTGCTCCCCACACCACCCTTGCCCAGTGCCAAGCTCTCAGGCTGGGAGGTCTCACTCTTAATATGGATTAGTTTTAGGGGTTGGACTTGATGGTCCCTATGGGTCCCTTCCAACCCAGGATCTCCATGATGCCCTCTCACTGACGATGTGGACTGGGCTGGCTCTGACTGTGCAGCTCCTGCTGGGCTTAGGAGTGTGGTACCACTGGGCACAAACCAAAAGAGCAGTGGGCTCAAAAGCCACTTGAAGGCAGGGATACGAGGATAAGTGTATTCTGGTTGATGGCTTAAAAGCAGCCGGATGCTGCAGAAGCACTGTTTGGAAACCGGCTGCTTGTTTATTGATGGTGGTGGTGACCCTGTTACTCATCCTCAGCGAGGAACTCCAGAAATAGCCTCTGTCCCCACAGCCCAGGGGGTTCCCTTCTATACAGGGAGCTGTGGGGTGATCTCTGACCGCAGTGATGAGCAGACCCCATGTAGCATCACCCGGTTGATGGAATTCCTTCTGTTTGTGCTGCCTGTTACGTGCTTTAGCGTATAAACAACCCCATTGCAACCCCCTGCGATTCTCCTCCTGCCAGAAAGACTTAAAAGCCTCTCAGTTTGCTGTAGTCTTGCCGAATTTGTGTGGATTACACATCAGTTGCTGTTTGCAGTTGTAAATCCACCCGGAAAATGGGATCGTTTCGATGTGGCTCTGGGAAAGAGCCTTATGGTTAACCTGAAATATAAGGGAGAGTAATAGGAAGGAAGGATTGTGGTCCTCTGCTGCAAAGTGCTGCCTGGAGCACTGTGGGAAGGGAAGGCCTGCATGAAAAAGTGGCTGCAGAAATGCTGGATGTACTTTACTTTGCTGGGCAGATAATGCCATTTCTGAGTATTTAGGGCAAAAAATAATGCCAGAAGATGACCTTCATACCAGCATTCCAGTGTCTGGAGGGGGCTACAAGGATGCTGGAGAGGGACTCTTCATCAAGGACCGGTTGGGATAAGAGGTGATGGGTTCAGACTGAAACAGGGAAAGTTCAGGTTGGAGATAAGGCAATTCTTTACTTAAATGCTCCATCCCTGGCAGTGTTCAAGGCCAGGCTGGACAGAGCCTTGGGTGGCACGGTCTAGTGCGACGCATCCCTGCCCATGGCAAGGGGTTGAAACTGGATGCTCCCAAGCTCCGTTCCAACCCAACCCATTCCATGATTCGATGATTCTAAGATCAGCCGTGCTGCTGCGGCTGCAGAAAACCAGTCCTTCTTTGTTTCCCCTGGTTGCAACCCAGAGCTGAGGCACGTTAACACGCGCCTGCTTCCCACTGCTCCCACTGCACATGGGATCCTTCTGCAGGTATTTGCGGAGGGAGGCACGGCTGAGAGCATAAATTAGCCACGCTTGTGGAAGACACGAGCTCAGGAAAGGATCTGCCATGGAAACCGAGTCGAAAGCCGACGCTTTGGGAGGAAGACATCAGAAAGCTGCCAAGATGAAGCACGCGCGTTGTCGTGAGCTCATCTCGTGCTGAGCAGTGACAAATGCCTTTGCCCCTTCAAGCTTCTGTGCCCACTTTGTGTAAATTTAGTTGCGCTCAGCTCTGACTGAGAGATGAAGCATCCCTCATCTGGGTTTTTTCCAGTAATTTTTGTTTATATCGCTCTTTTAATGCTGCTCTTCCAGTAAAGCCCAGGAGGAATTATTCATGTGTTGGAACGGAGCAAAACTTCAGAGAAGATGCGATTTCTATCACCGCTCTCCTGCTATTAGTGCATAATTGCTTTGAGAAACGCAATTGCTCCATTTCACACATTAACGGGAGGATTAATTCCTACCCGCACCGTCTCCGCAGAGCAGCTCAGCCCCATCCCTAACTGCGCTCTGCCTCTCGAGATGTGATGGGTTTGGAGCGCTCCAGGCTTTGAAGCTGAAGCCCTTGTGATAGGTTATAGGCTAAGCCAAGCCTCAGGGTCTCAGTCAGAGCTTGCAGTCGCTGTGGGGAAGATTCAGGGAGGATGGTGCCTGTGCCGTGCTGGTGATGCAAAGTGGTGTTAAATAGACCTGGAGGTATCTCTGGCTCAGAGCTATGGACTGCAGGACCCCGACTGCACCGTTATGGGAGAGGGGAAGGTAAAGGAGGGTCTCCACCAGGTCAAACACCATGTGAGGGGCTTTTGGAAGCCCCCATTCCCGAGAGCAGGAGGTGGAGGGAAGGCCAGGGCAGGCAGTGCCTTTCCAGCAAACTCTTGCAGAGAGCATAGTCTGCATTCATGTAACTGTCCAAAATCACTCCAAAGAAGGTCATTCGGGACGTCTTTGCATTTTGCTGGGGCATGTTTTACATAGCTTTCCTTTCACTAGCCTGCCTAAGCCTGCAGGGCTTGTAACACCACGTTGGCATCAGGAGGTACAGCAGTTCCCTAGGAGAGCATAGGTGCTAACAGAGACCTACCCAGCTGTGTGTGAAAGAGCCTAAAACTGAGTCTTTGGAAGGGTTTGGAACAGGAAAAGAAGTTAAATTACTGCTTATATATATATATATATATAAGATGGTTTAGCTCTTTAGCTCTGAAATGCCCAGGAGCCTGTGATGCACACCCAGGTCATGCCAATGGCAGCGCTGGCCCCAGCTCCCCATCCTGCCCACTGTGTGTCCTGTGCCTCTGTCTGCACAGACCCCACCTGGGTTCTGATTTGCTTTTCTGTGGTTGTTGGTTGTTTAACAGCACATCTGGGAGCACTCGTCCCCCACATCATGGCAGGAAGCTGTGCCCTTTGCTTACACAACCCCAGAGCTTAACTCAGCCACGTGTGTGCTCCCTGTGGCTTGTCCATGGTCCCCACTGGGGATGTGCTGTACAGGGGGATGTGATTTAATGGCAGCTCTGCTGCAGCTCAGCTGCTGGAAGGTAAAGGCATTTCTCAGACCATCCTGCTCATGCGGATTTAGGATCCTGCCTAAAAAACAGACAACAGAAGACAGATTCAGCTGCTTAAATTCCGTCGGGAAAGTTTCTAATAGGGAAAAAGAGTGTACACCGTGTCTATTGAATACTGTTCTTTATCCTACCTATGAAAACTAAATGAGATGCTGGCAATGCTAAGACAGGCATTGTTCTATCAGGTGTGTTCTGCACAGCATAAATCTGTGCTGCGGCCTCCTGTGAGCAAGAGCATCTTTTGTCACCTCCTGATAGCCACACTCTCCATCGGGCTCCCTCCATCCCATGTTCATCTCCTTCACCCTAACCCGTGCATCCATGACATAAGGGATAAACCAGCAGCAGCCCAGCTGCTCCAACAAACCGGTGCCATGCACAGAATAACAGCTTTTCGTGGTGTCAATGCAGGGGTGCAGGTTGGGCTGGCTTGAGCTGACTGCGCCAAGGCTGCCCAGGGCCCATGGGTGAGCCCTGCAGGAGCCGAGCATCGCGCTCTGCACGGACACCATATAAGAGTAAAGTTTGTGGTGTTACTGATAATGAATGTCTCCTCATTTCTCATAAATTCTCTGCTAAATGCACGATCACCAAGTTAATAATGCAGTGCAGGACATAATGAATAGCCAGTTACAGTAAGTAAATCATGCCTCCGGAGAAACAGAAACTTCTGGCACTTTGAAGAGGCAGAAGCCTTTTAAAGAAGCCCTGCACTGAGCAAAGCTGGACTGAGGACACGTTGACTTCTGGCATGAAACCGGTCTGCAGACCAGCTCCCCGTGCCCTGCTACAAGGGAAAGTACTTTAATAGCCTGGCTCCAGCATCTTCCTCCTGTGTCAGCAAGACTGAGTGCGGCGAGGAAAGTTTAGACTCCCGAGTGCGAACCACCCTTTCTTTCTGTGCTGAATTTCCTGTTGGATCTTCCTGAAGTCCCCCAAGTCCCCCTCGCCAGAGCAGGGCGAAGGCAGAGCCGTCTCCCCTTGTCAGACACCGCATTGTCTGCTGCCGAGGGGACGGGCCCACGGGAAATCCTGCCTTGGGGCTGGGACGCGGCGCTGGCTCAGGCCATTGTCACAGCCCAGCCCACGGGCGACAGTACCAGACACACGTCCCATGCTCCAGTGCCCCCCTCGTTAAGGCTCTAATCTCTGCTGAGCCGCTTCCTCTGCTGTGCAGGGGTGGCAGGCAGGATGTGTGCTTTGGACTGCTCTGTTTTGGGGGGGCCTGGGTGCCCCCAGTGCTCCAGAGACGTGGCTGCAGCCCAGGGCTGTATCTCCAGAGCCAACTGTGTGGGATGGCATGGCAATGCCAGGAGCCAGATGTGTGAGATGGCATGGCAATGCCGGAAGCCAGATGTGTGAGATGGCATGGCAATGCTGGAAGCCAGATGTGTGAGATAGCATGGCAATGCTGGAAGCCAGATGTGTGAGATGGCATGGCAATGCCGGAAGCCAGATGTGTGAGATGGCATGGCAATGCTGGAAGCCAGATGTGTGAGATGGCATGGCAATGCCAGGAGCCAGATGTGTGAGATGCCAGGAGCCAGATGTGTGAGATGGCATGGCAATGCTGGAAGCCAGATGTGTGAGATGGCATGGCAATGCCAGGAGCCAGATGTGTGAGATGGCATGGCAATGCCGGAAGCCAGATGTGTGAGATGGCATGGCAATGCTGGAAGCCAGATGTGTGAGATGGCATGGCAATGCCAAGAGCCAGCTGTGTGAGATGGCATGGCAATGCTGGAAGCCAGATGTGTGAGATGGCATGGCAATGCTGGAAGCCAGATGTGTGAGATAGCATGGCAATGCTGGAAGCCAGATGTGTGAGATGGCATGGCAATGCCAAAAGCCAGATGTGTGAGATGGCATGGCAATGCCGGAAGCCAGATGTGTGAGATGGCATGGCAATGCCAGGAGCCAGATGTGTGAGATGGCATGGCAATGCCAGGAGCCAGATGTGTGAGATGGCATGGCAATGCCGGAAGCCAGATGTGTGAGATGGCATGGCAATGCTGGAAGCCAGATGTGTGAGATGGCATGGCAATGCTGGAAGCCAGATGTGTGAGATGGCATGGCAATGCCGGAAGCCAGATGTGTGAGATGGCATGGCAATGCCAGGAGCCAGATGTGTGAGATGGCATGGCAATGCCAGGAGCCAGATGTGTGAGATGGCATGGCAATGCCAGGAGCCAGATGTGTGAGATGGCATGGCAATGCTGGAAGCCAACTGTGTGAGATGGCATGGCAATGCCGGAAGCCAGATGTGTGAGATGGCATGGCAATGCTGGAAGCCAGATGTGTGAGATGGCATGGCAATGCCGGAAGCCAGATGTGTGAGATGGCATGGCAATGCATGGCAATGGGAGCCAGGTGTGTGAGATGGCATGGCAATGCCAGGAGCCAGCTGTGTGAGATGGCATGGCAATGCCAGGAGCCAGATGTGTGAGATGGCATGGCAATGCCGGCAGCCAGATGTGTGAGATGGCATGGCAATGCCAGGAGCCAGATGTGTGAGATGGCATGGCAATGCTGGAAGCCAGATGTGTGAGATGGCATGGCAATGCTGGAAGCCAGATGTGTGAGATGGCATGGCAATGCTGGAAGCCAGCTGTGTGAGATGGCATGGCAATGCTGGAAGCCAGATGTGTGAGATGGCATGGCAATGGCAGGAGCCAGATGTGTGAGATGGCATGGCAATGCCATGAGCCAGCTGTGTGAGATGGCATGGCAATGCTGGAAGCCAGATGTGTGAGATAGCATGGCAATGCCGGAAGCCAGATGTGTGAGATGGCATGGCAATGCCATGAGCCAGCTGTGTGAGATGGCATGGCAATGCTGGAAGCCAGATGTGTGAGATGGCATGGCAATGCTGGAAGCCAGCTGTGCGAGATGGCATGGCAATGCCAGGAGCCAGATGTGCGAGATGGCATGGCAATGCTGGAAGCCAGATGTGTGAGATAGCATGGCAATGCTGAAAGCCAGCTGTGTGAGATGGCATGGCAATGCTGGAAGCCAGCTGTGTGAGATGGCATGACAATGCTGGAAGCCAGCTGTGCGAGATGGCATGGCAATGCTGGAAGCCAGATGTGCGAGATGGCATGGCAATGCCCGGAGCCAGGTGTGTGAGATGGCATGGCAATGCTGGAAGCCAGATGTGTGAGATGGCATGGCAATGCCAGGAGCCAGATGTGTGAGATGGCACAGCAATGCCAGGAGCCAGATGTGTGGGATGGCATGGCAATGCCGAAAGCCAGATGTGTGAGATGGCATGGCATGGCAATGTGTGGGATGGCATGGAAGCCAGATGTGTGTGAGATGGCATGGCAATGCCGAAAGCCAGATGTGTGAGATGGCATGGCAATGCCAGGAGCCAGATGTGTGAGATGGCATGGCAATGCCAGGAGCCAGATGTGTGAGATGGCATGGCAATGCTGGAAGCCAGGTGTGTGAGATGGCATGGCAATGCCAGGAGCCAGATGTGTGAGATGGCATGGCAATGCCGAAAGCCAGATGTGTGAGATGGCACGGCAATGCCAGGAGCCAGCTGTGTGAGATGGCATGGCAATGCCAAGAGCCAGCTGTGTGAGATGGCATGGCAATGCTGGAAGCCAGATGTGTGAGATGGCATGGCAATGCTGGAAGCCAGATGTGTGAGATGGCATGGCAATGCTGGAAGCCAGCTGTGTGAGATGGCATGGCAATGCTGGAAGCCAGATGTGTGAGATGGCATGGCAATGGCAGGAGCCAGATGTGTGAGATGGCATGGCAATGCCATGAGCCAGCTGTGTGAGATGGCATGGCAATGCTGGAAGCCAGATGTGTGAGATAGCATGGCAATGCTGGAAGCCAGATGTGTGAGATAGCATGGCAATGCTGGAAGCCAGCTGTGTGAGATGGCATGGCAATGCCAAGAGCCAGCTGTGTGAGATGGCATGACAATGCCGAAAGCCAGATGTGTGAGATGGCATGGCAATGCCAGGAGCCAGATGTGTGAGATGGCACGGCAATGCCAGGAGCCAGATGTGTGAGATGGCATGGCAATGCCAGGAGCCAGGTGTGTGAGATGGCATGGCAATGCCAGGAGCCAGATGTGTGAGATGGCATGACAATGCCAGGAGCCAGATGTGTGAGATGGCATGGCAATGCCGAAAGCCAGATGTGTGAGATGGCACGGCAATGCCAGGAGCCAGATGTGTGAGATGGCATGGCAATGCTGGAAGCCAGCTGTGCGAGATGGCATGGCAATGCCAGGAGCCAGATGTGTGAGATGGCATGGCAATGCCAAGAGCCAGCTGTGTGAGATGGCATGGCAATGCTGGAAGCCAGATGTGTGAGATGGCATGACAATGCTGGAAGCCAGATGTGTGAGATGGCATGGCAATGCCGGAAGCCAGCTGTGTGAGATGGCATGGCAATGCTGGAAGCCAGATGTGTGAGATGGCATGGCAATGGCAGGAGCCAGATGTGTGAGATGGCATGGCAATGCCATGAGCCAGCTGTGTGAGATGGCATGGCAATGCTGGAAGCCAGATGTGTGAGATAGCATGGCAATGCTGGAAGCCAGCTGTGTGAGATGGCATGGCAATGCCAAGAGCCAGCTGTGTGAGATGGCATGGCAATGCTGGAAGCCAGATGTGTGGGATGGCACGGCAATGCTGGAAGCAAGATGTGTGAGATAGCATGGCAATGCTGGAAGCCAGATGTGTGAGATGGCACGGCAATGCCAGGAGCCAGCTGTGTGAGATGGCATGGCAATGCTGGAAGCCAGATGTGTGAGATGGCATGGCAATGCTGGAAGCCAGATGTGTGAGATGGCATGGCAATGCCAAGAGCCAGCTGTGTGAGATGGCATGGCAATGCTGGAAGCCAGATGTGCGAGATGCAATGCTGGGAGTGGGATGCTGCCACAGCCAGGCTGGAGGTAGAGTGGTGGCAATGGGCAGCAGCCAGGCAATGAAGGGATCTAAGGGGGTGTTAAGCTGCCAACCTGCCCTACCTGGTGAGGGCTGTGACGGTGCAGGGGAGATTCTGGGCTTGGCAATGGGGCCCAAGGCTGGACTGGTGTCTTGGGGAGGAGCAGCGTGGCTTTGGGAGCAGGTTTGGGTCGGGCTTTGGGGTTATGCAGCTGAGTAGCACTGGGAGAAACAAGCTGCGAATGGGAGCTGAGGGCAACACCCAGTGGAGGTTGATCAGGAACTCAGCCCTGAGGTGAATCAGGTGCGAGCTTAGCCTGAAACTGCGGCGTTATCGGCCTCGTACTTCACTCCTCCACCAACAAAGGAGCTCCTTGGAGAAAACAGATGGTGTTTGCCTCCCATCACCCTCCCTGTGGCCCCGCAGCTCTTGCATTGTGGCTGCTAGAAAAGCACTTTCTGCCATCCTCCTCCTATCACCCCAAGCCAAACCCTCTGCAGGTCCCTGCCCATAGCAGCATCAGCATCAGAATCACAGGGATGGGGACTCCATAGGGGATTTTAGGGTTGGTTTTGATGAGACCTTGCTGCAGACCCCTCCAGTGTTGTGCAGCAGGGGCTGATGTGTTCTGCTGCTCTTGGGGGGGACGGGAGTTGTGCTGCATGGTCATTGCATGGGTCTGTGACCACTGTGGCTGCTGGAGCCCATCAGGGGCTGTTCCAGGGCTGCTGTGCGTGTTGGTGGGGTTATGCAGGTTTCTGTCCTCCTGCCTGTGGTGGCTGTGCCCAGCACACGTCAGCTCCCGCTCCAGGGAGCAATAACAGGGCTGTAAACCCTATCTCAGCACAGAGGCGAGGCTGGCACCTTGGGGCACCAGGCTGGCATCACCAGCCCAGCCGAGGCCGGTGCCAGGCAGAGCCAGCGCAGCTCCCATGATCCCTGTATCCATGAGAGCACCCCAGGACACAGACCTCCATACGGCCGCAGTGTGGGAAGCCCCCGAGGACCATGTTTAGCTCTTGCAGTGATGCCTTCTAGATGCTTCCAGCAATCACATTGCCTAATTGGTGCAATCTAAGTGACTGATGCCTTGTTTACAAGGGAGCCTTGCCTTTGTTCTCGAGATGTGCCCTTGAATCCCTGTCAAGTGTCAGCGCTGGTTTATGATGCTTCGCCCTGTCTGCATGGGGTTATTTATGCAGGCGGCTCAAACAGAAAAGGACCGGTTTAGAACTGTCAGTTTATAAGGGCTCTGTGTAGGAGGGGAAGACAGGGGAGAGAGATGCTGCTGTGTGGATGCAGGCAGGTATGGTAAAAGTGCTTTGCAGCCCCTTGGGAAGAAACCTGGCTGAGCAGCAAATGGTACAAGCAGTGTCTGTTGCCAGAGCATCAGGACGAGAGCATCAGCTCTGATCCATCAGAGGCTGGGTGTTGAGCTAGAAACCAGCCCTGTTGTTGAAGGAGTTGGCATCTGCCTGGGAGAAGTAAATCAGATTTGTCTTTATTCCAGCCTGAAGAGAGAAATCTGCCCCTCAGGAGGTCTGTCCGAGACTGGAGTGAAGCAGTAGCCAGCACTGGTACCAACCACCCTTTCAGCCTGGGGTGATAAAGCCTCTGAGCCATGTATTGGGTCTTATCTGTCCTTTTAGATACACTTCTTCATGTAGGTTGTGCTCAGTCTGAGGCTGTTCCCTTCTCCAGTTCTTCCAAGTCACTGCTTCCCAGCATCAGTGTTGGCTGGATCAGCACACGGATCCCCCAGTCAGTGCATGAGGTGGTTTAGAGGTGGTGGGTAGCCCTGATGCTGCTTCCAGCTGTGTCCCCTTTCCCTCTTTGCTCTCTTACACAAGGAGCCCTGAAAGACAAATGGCATTCTCAGTCTTCCTCTGTGACAGGGCATTCCATGGCCTCACCAGCACACTGGCGTGCTGCAGCACCACGTACATGAAAGGAGCATTTAGATGGAGAACACTGGGTAAAACAGCCCTAGTGTGGGCTGTGGGCTGCTGGTCTGAATGCACTTGGGAGCCTGGATTGCTCTGAGCTGCTCCCTTTTGCTCCAAGAAGGCACCAATGAGGAAGAGCTGAGCAATGCCCTGTGTTCTGGGGAGCAGCAGGTCCTGTCCCTACAGCGCGCAGGGAAAAGGGGGAAAGGAGGTTCCAGGTTTCAAGGTTTGGGTGTTATTGTGCACGGCGGTGGTCACTGCTGCTCTTGAAATGCCAAAGTGCTGCTTGAATGGTGCTGCTGACCCCATGAGTGGCTGTTGCTTCAGGCAGCTTCATGCAGCAGGGATGCTGCAGGGATGCGGCGGGGATGCAGTAGAGGGATGCTGCAGGGGTGCTGTGGGGATGTAGCAGGGATGAAGCAGGGATGCAGTAGGGTTGCAGTAATGATGCTGCAGGGATGAAATGGGGATGCAGAAAGGATGCCTCAGGGATGAAGTGGAGATGCAGTAGGGATGCTGAAGGGGTGCTGTAGGGATGTAGCAGGGATGCAGTAGGGATGCAGTAGGGTTGCAGTAGGGTTGCAGTAGGGATGCTGGAGGGATGAAGTGGGGATGCAGAAGGGATGCCTCAGGGATGAAGTGGGGATGCAGTAGCGATGCTGCAGGGGTGCTGTAGGGATGTGGCAGGGATGAAGCGGGGATGCTGCAGGGATGAAGTGGGGATGCAGAAGGGATGCCTCAGGGATGAAGTGGGGATGCAGCAAGGATGCTGCAGGGGTGCTGCAGGGATGAAGCGGGGATGCAGTAGGGATGCTGCAGGGGTGCTGCAGGGGTGCCACAGGGATGCAGCAGGGATGCAGAGGGAGCTCTGGGCACGCCATGCTGACGTGAGGCACAAATGCAAACGAAATGGGTTGTCTGTCAGTCAGTAAACAGTGACGAGTGTGACATTAAGTTACGGAGCTGCTGAGCTGTCTCCAGAGCCCTCCTCGTGCACAAAGCTGAGTCAGTTCCGGCCCCCAGGAGGTTCATGGAAGGAGCGTTTCCCAACTGCTGTTTAGGGAAAACTGATGGGGAAAGTAAACGAAATCCAGCTGATCTGACCCCAAAACCGCCCCCTCCACAGGCCCCTCTCATCACGGCAACAGCTGATGAAGAGAGGAGAGGAGGGACCTGAGCCCTCACCCTTGTGCTCACCAGCACCCCTTATCCATGCACCACCATCCCCGTTGCTCCAGGGCCTCATCCCCACCGACAAATCACTGCCTGCATCCAGCAACAGCAGCCTCCAGCCTGGCTGCCTTTGGCCAGCATGAGGGCAAATTCCAAGTCTCTTGTTCAGCAAATTCATTGGGAAGCAAAAGCATGATAACAGCCTTGTTATGGGGCTCCTGACCCCATGGGGCCGTGTCCTGACTGGCCCCGTCTGCTTGCGGGGCACCCCACTGCGAGCTGCGCCCCGCATCCCCTCGGAATGCTTTCCTTTGGGGATGACTTCCCCGGGCGGTGGGGCTCCTCTCTGTTGAGGAAATGTCTTTCATCAGTAGAAATGAGACCAGGGGAATAGTTTCCATTCGTGTCAGGATAAAAACGGCTCAAGCCGGGCGGGATTGATTGCTGAAAAGAATTGGAGCAACCCCAGTGCCGTTTCGGAAGGCTTCCCACTGCTCTTGCCTGCAGTAAACACGGAATATATTTAGCAGCAGAGCCCAGCGTGAGGCAGCCTCTTACTGCAATAATAGCGGGGCCTTGCCTTTGAATCCCTTTCTCTTTCCCTAAGGAATGGGTTTGACAGAGCCCTTGAGGCATCGCCCAGGGCTCCTGCCCCTGCCCCATTGCCAAGGGGGGTGTTTGTCCTTGTTTGCCGGGTGCAGCAGCCTCCAGTGCAGTGAGTAACTGCAAACAGGCACTGGGGTGGATGTGTGGCACCAGTGATCCCTGCTCTGATGGCACCCCCCCACTGAGCCCTCATATGCTCCATCCCTGGCAGTGATCAGGGCTTGGAGCACCCTGCTCTAGTGGCAGGGGTTGGAACCGGATGAGCTTGAAGGTCCTTTCCAACCCAAACCAGGCTGGGATGCTATGAAACCCGATGGAGCTGGAGTGAGAGGTGAGCTAAAGGGAGGCAATGTTGGTTTACTGCCCCCCAGCCAGCACCCGTTGTTCCTGATGCACATATTACACATGCAGGCAATGGGAAAACCTCTATTTCACAATAATGCACTTTCTTCACTGTATTCATTATTCAGATTGCTCCAAAGCATCCTCATAAACCAGGAACCTGCTGTGCTGCGTCCAAGTACACCCAGAAAGAGACAGCCCTGGCCCCAGTGAAGCCTGTGGGCTTTGGTACCTCTCCTCTGGATGTCACCAGCCCAAGAGCTGCTTGGCCACAGGCACGCAGAGACCCTGCATCTCCCCTGCTTCACTGCAGGCCAAAGGGGGAATTGAACCCATGAGGGCAATGGTGTATCAGCACTGGCTGGAAATCATCATCGGGGCTTGAAATAAAGCCCTTTGCCCAAAGCAGCCTCTGGGCATCCTCCCCATGGGGTGTTTCCCTTGAACATGATCCCGTTTCCCATTTCCATGGGAGAACAGGAGCAGAGTTTGCCTGGCACCGGCTTTGGGCTGGTTTAGCCCTTTTAGCAGGCAGAAATGGGAGGTGCTGGGAGATGGAGCCGAGTGTGTGTGTGACAGCCCCGGGCATGTCCCTGGTGTCACTTCACCCCAGCATCATCACATTGGTGCAGTGCAGGCACCGGGCTCAGCGAGGGGAGGTGAAGGGAGTGCGACTGCAGCCTGCATGGATGCAGCAGAGCCCTCAGCAGATGGGCAGAGGTTGCTGCTGTGGTGAGGCTGGGATGCTAAAGCACAGCAGAAACCCAGAGGTCCCACAGGGAGCAGAAACCAACCTATCTTCCATAGCCAGGCTCCTCCGAGGCTTGCTCACAGGCTGCTGTTGGGATGTGGGTGGTGGGTCCCAGGGGTGCTGGGGCAAAGAGGGTGCAGAATGGGGTGACAGCAAGGAGAGCAGCATGATGCCAAGTGCAGAACAAGGATGGGAGGAGGCCTGTGGCTGCTCCAGGGTGCTGCATCTGGTGTGTCCCCAGGCTGGGACAGCCCCAGGTTCAGCATCCCCGCAGCGATGGCTTTTCAATCTGTTCCCAATTCATTTTCCATATTAGGTGTAATTTAGCAGCTCCTCTCCTCCTCCTCCTCCTTCTGTGCTGTAATTAGCACTTCGGGGCTTGAGTCATGTCCTTTAATCATATCTAGACTGCAGTCAGTCCTGCCAAGGTGAGTAATTCACCAGGCAGAGATAAAGCCAGGCTGTGGTCAGAGATACAGTGCTCAGGGCATGGACCTGATACAGCATCAGGTCTTGGGCAGCACCAGAAGGTGATGTGTTTTCTGTGCCCTCCCATCCCTCCCAAGGGGGAACTGCAAAGCAAACTTGGCTGTTATTAATACCTTGCTTTGAGACGTGTGGCCCAGCTGGGCAGGAGAGGAGACCCAACCTGGAGACACACCTGTAAGGATGCTGTCACCGCGGGTACGCATCCATCGCAGGCGTGCCAATGGGGTTCAATCTGGGATGTGACACCGCAGGAATGCAGCAGGTCCCAGCCTTGTGAGCAAGGCAGGAGCTGGCGGTTGCCAGCAGACAGAGAAAGATGGGAATAAAAATGAGCAATCCTGGCACAGGATGGGAAGGCGAGGAGCGGAATGGCAGGCGGCAGCTTCAGTGGGACCTTCAGGGATGTAACAGCAGCCAGGGGATGCTGAGGTGAGGCTCCAGACCTCCCGGGCACTTAAGGAAGGTTGATGATCAAAGGTTTTATAGCTTATGAGGAGCTCATAAGGCAGCCAGGACCTGGATAATGGGGGATTTTAATTACTTGGATATTGACGGACATAATGAGTGTGCAGCAAACCACAGAGGGAAACCCATGGCTGGAGGGGAAGAGCAAGATTGATCTATGCACAGGCTGTTAAATAACATAAATTGTTCAGGGCCTCTTCTGGCCCTGGTTCCAGGAGCCGAGCCAAGTATGATAAATAAGGTCGGGGTTGGGAAGTGTCTGGAATCCAAATGTTTGTGTTCTCGTTCCATCCCAAACAGCCACGGGGACAAAAGTGGAAGCAGGAGTCTGGGCTGAGCGATGTCCTGGGGAGCGGAGCCGCGGCCGGGATGGCATCTTAGGAACTGCAAGCACTGATTTGTCCCGCTCGCAGACCCCACAGGGGAATCTCCCCTTAATAAAAGGGGTAACAAGGAGTCAAGAGCGTGTCCCCGGGGCGGCTCCCGAGCTGCAGCTTCACAATGGAAACGTGGACATCAGCGCTGCAGGGCCCGGCCTCTGTTTGCAGTGATAAGAGAGTTTCCTTGTGGGTGGCTCTGTGACTGCTGTTGGGGCCGAGGGTTGTGACATCCCGCTTGGTCTTGCATCAGTTCCCTGCCTGCTGTGCTCGGAGAGGGGGGGTTCTGTCCTTTTGCTGGTTTCTCCTTGCTGTAAACGCACCCACGTTAGTGAAGAGGTGCAGAAATGGGCTCATCCCATTGCAGGGGTCTTGCTGTTGTGGCCTTTTTAGGCACAGGCTTAAATGACCTAAACGCAATCATGAAGCACCCGAGACCTTAGCTCTCTGTGTCCTGTGAGCAATAGGAGATGGCAGTGATTTGGGGACAGAGAGAAAGCAAAGCTGCCCCATCCTGCAGGAAGGGTCTGTGCATCCCTGTCTAGTGCGGGAGTGCCGCAGGATCCTCCTGGAACCTGATTTTAAAGGAGCTGAATGTGATCGACGCATGTGCTGTCCCTAACAAAGCATTTGGGAAAGGGAGCTCAGACGGGGCGAGCCCTTGTTGTGTAGGTTCCCAACCTGGGACCACCATGGGCTGGGCAGCTTTTGGGGCACCTTGCTTGCCCCAGAGCTGGAGCATCGCTGTGATTGTGCTGGGCTGGGCAGGGGAAGGGCCCTGCGAGCCCCAGGGGTGGTTTCCATTTAGCTGGAGCAGTTTCTCCTTCCCTTTTCCCTTCCAAGCTGCAATGTAACAGACCGAGCCAAGCATCGGAATGAAATATTCCCCACATCAAACATGCAGCAGCTGGTCAGAAATGAAGATATGAGCACAATGAGGGCTGCCAGGCTGAGATTTAAAGGTGCTGCCACCTTCCCGTAGGTCTTTTACTGAAGATACCATCTCCTAAGCCCCAGCTTTAAGCCTGGACCTCTAAAGAGGGCACGGACTAGAATTCACCAGGGAGCTTCAATGCTTCGAGCCGAGCTTTTTGCTGCCCTTATGGGAACAAAGTCTCATTTCAAAGGACCTTGACTCTCTTTTGGCACTGCCAAAGCTATTTTTGCACCGCGGCACTGATTGGGTGTGAAACCCAGTCTCCGGCAGCCGCGCCAGCAAAACCCAGGCAGGCAAAACACGGTGGCATATGGCTTTGTTTCCCTCAACATGCCGCTTCCAAGGCATCTGGGGGTGTGCTCACACTATAAAGGGCACCTGGCATTATAGGAAAGGATTTAACCCTGTTCTTGGAGCAGACCTGCCCACCCATCCCAGCGCCGTGAGGTTTTGCTGCTCTGGCTTCATGGTGTCTCTATCATAAGAGCCCCTCTATTAGGCAGCAGGCTGGTGTTGGTCTGCTGCAGATACCTAGTGAGGACTCCGGGTGGTTTATTCCCTTGGGGAAAACCATGTGTCCCCATGTCCCCTGCCACAACCCGCTGCTTCTCGTCGGGATGTAAGAAAGCAAAGCCTGTGAGCGCCCAAATATTGCAGGGGTTGAGGGACTTCAGCATCACCCCCGCGGCTGGGGAGCTGCGTTTGGCAGCAGCACCTCCCTGTGCTCCCGCAGCAGACGCAGCAGCTACGCAAGGTCTCTGCCTCTTGTTCGAACCGGGAACAGACAGAACTGCCTTGTGCAGACACAAGTGACGGTGAAACCCCGGCTCCCATCCAGCGGCCGGGATGCAGGCGGCACCGCTTGTCGTTACCGGCCCCATCTATCGCGATCAGGCTGAAAGGGTCGATGGGAACTGAATGCCTTGAGGCTGCCCCCGTCTTTTGGGACCCCAACAGCATCACGTCCTGGTGTCGCAATGCCACGGCCGGTTGGTGGGGGGAGAGGAGCCGTGTTTGGGTACCAAAGGCAGCGGGAGGCCCCTCAGCCCCCCATAAACCCCGATGGGTGCGCTGTTTGATCTGCCCTAACCCCCCCCCCCCCCCCCCAACCTTGCTCCAGCATCCCGGCTGCGGCACAGCCAAAAGCGGGTTTCTGCCGCCACCTCGCGATGGGGAAGCGCTGGGATGTCGCGATGGGCAGCGGCTTGGCGACAGACACGGGGCCCGCAGCACGGCTCGGGGCGGGGGGGGAAGCGCTGCTTTATTTATCAGTCCGTGTAACCCCAAGGGTTCCGGGGGTGGGGGGAGCGAGCCTGGTGCGGTGCAGCAAGCAGGGCTTGGATGGACACGGCTCTTCCCGGTGCTGTGGGGGGGGTGTTGTGCTGATCCTGGTGCATTGAAGGGATGCTGTGCCCATGCCATTGCCATGGATGGGTGTTGTGCCATCCCGGTGCCGTGGAAGGATGCTGTGCCCATGCCATTGCCATGGAAAGATGCTGTGCCCATCATGGTGCTGTGGAAGGATGCTGTGCCCATGCCATTGCCATGGAAAGATGCTGTGCCCATCATGGTGCTGTGGAAGGATGCTGTGCCCATCCTGGTGCCGTGGAAGGATGCTGCGCCCATCATGGTACTGTGGAAGGATGCTGTGCCCATCATGGTGCTGTGGAAGGATGCTGTGCCCATCATGGTGCCGTGGAAGGATGCTGTGCCCATCATGGTGCTGTGGAAGGATGCTGTGCCCTTCATGGTGCTGTGGAAGGATGCTGTGCCCATCATGGTGCTGTGGAAGGATGCTGTGCCCATCATGGTGCCGTGGAAGGATGCTGCGCCCATCCTGGTGCTGTGCCCATTGCGGTGCCCTGGAAGGATACTCTGCCCATTGCAGTGCTGTGGAAGGATGCTGTGCCCGTGCCATTGCCATGGAAAGATGCTGTGCCCATCATGGTGCTGTGGAAGGATGCTGTGCCCATCCCGGTGCTGTGGAAGGATGCTGTGCCTATCCTGGTGCCATGGAAGGATGCTGCACCCATCCCGGTGCTGTGCCCATCGCAGTGCCCTGGAAGGATGCTGTGCCCATCGCGGTGCCCTGGAAGGATGCTGCACTCACTGCGTGCCTTCTGGGGGTCCCCAACAGCGGTGCTTTCCTCCCTCAACAACCCAGAGCATGTCCCACATGTCCCAGACGTGCACAAGCAGGAAGGGTGCTGCTGGAGGAGGTTTGGGTGAAGGTCCCTGTGGTTGGACTGCTGCTCAGGTGCTGCAGAGGTGTGGCCTCCTGCACAGTGCAAACCCCATGGCAAGTCAGGCACTTATCATCCCTTCCCTCGTCGTGTCCCTGATGCTCTTCAGGAAGCTGAAGATGTGGGACCCACCGGTCCCTTTGGCCTCCAGTGCGGACGGGGGCTTCCCTGTGGAGGAGCCAGCCTCGGTGCCCTGCTCTGCCCGCCCAGCCTTGGCCTTGGCCTTGGCCGCCGCGATGCTGATGTACTTGGTGACGATGGTGATGTGGTGGGACCTGAAGTCCGCCAGCGCGGACACGCACTGGTTGAAAGCCGCGTGGAGCCGCGTGTCCCCGGAGGAGAGCACCCGCTGCTTCAGGGATGGGGCGCGGTGGATCTCCTCCACGAAGGCTCTGTGTGGCGGGGGCATGTAGCCCCTCATCCTGTGCAGGAAGGCGGCTGCAAGGCACCGGCAAAGGGAGGAATCAGTGGGTTGAAGCACCCTGACGCTCAGCCCCCAGCCTGCATGGCCAACTACTTGAGAAAGAAGACCCATATTAGGCCAATGCTCCATTAAGGTTGGTTTTAAGCCTAAAAGGTAGAGTTTAGGCCTTGCCCTCAGCCTTTGGGTTTGGGTTGTTTGGGGGTTTGTTTTTTGCTGTTAGAATGGGTTTGCTAACTTGTGATAAACGTATCCTATGGGATGGACTAAAGCGATGAGGTGTGAACGGGTGAGCTGAGGATGCTCTGCTCCCTCGTCTCGGTACACGTCTATAACCTCAGTATAAAGCTGACACACAGAAAGCAGAGGCTGGGCCAGCTGGGAATTTATAGCAGTAAGGAAGTGCTGCCAGAGCCTCGGTTATAGGCTTCCTCCCTAACAAACTGGGCAGAGCCAGGCAATGCGAGGGCGAGATGGGAATCGCTCTGCCTTGGTTCTTCCCTCACCCCTTATTCCCTTAGGAAAAAGGAGAAGTGGGTGTCTTACCGCTCTCCTCGCTGTGGCGAATGCCCAGGAGCTCATCAAAGGCGTGAAGGATGGTGCTCTGTGCCGCGCTCCCTCCCGAGTACTCCATGGGCTCATCGGATACCCCTTCGTATATCAGCCCATCCGGCATGGCCGGGTTATCCTTCCAGCTGAGCAGGAAGACACAGCAGTGAGGCAGGGAGCAGAGAATGGGATGGAGGGGCTGCAAGCAGAGACCCTGAGCTGGTAACATGGAACAGAACCTTCCTAACCCAGCCATGGATCTCCTCTTCCTCCTCGCTCAGCCTCGTCCTCAAATGGGAGATGCACTTGGGAAGCAAACGCTACTGAGGTGCACCATAAGGTCATGGGTATAGGGAGGAAGCCTCAATTATCTCTCGAGTAGGAGCTAGGGATTGTTCTATGGGATGCCACACATGGATGAGCACCCTTGGGCTTTGACCCATGTGCAGAGCTGGGTGTGCAGGAGCAGAGGGGCAATAATGGCACTTGACATTAACGCCTTGAGATCCCAGTGGCCATTGGGAGAAGCCGGTTGCCCCTGCGGCGGAGTCACCCAAAACGCTCCCCTGACCCCCTTTGGGGTTATTCCTCGTTACTCCTGAGACAGTGCCCTTAAAGACAGCAGAGAACCAGCCTGTAGCGTGGCTCCCTCCCTCTCCTCAAGCTGCTCATCCTCAGCAAGCCCAGAGACCGGTGCACGCATCAACCCGCAGCCCTTGCACCCAGCTCCGTGCATGGACCAGCGCTTGCCCACGGATGGAAAGGGGGAGTTCTGATTTCACAGAGATAACGTGCCTGGCACAAAAATATCTCTTGACCTTCTGAAGAATGCACCCGTTTCATGAGGCTTTCGGTGCTGGCTGCTAGGGCTGTGTGAGTGCTGGAGCAGGTTTGGCCCAAACTGCAGAGAAAATAGATTCATTATCAAATACCAGCGTATTTTTAGCTCTCCCCGGGCTGTATTTATAGTAATCTTTACTAGTGGGAAGCTCTTCTAAGCAGAAGGGAATTTAAAAGGCATGTTGTTCCAGGCCGATGGCCATCAAGACAAGGTCAGCTGGGATAAAATATGAGAGAAACCTAAGCCGGATGCATGGAGCCTTTTGATTTAGGACTGCTGAGATATGCTGAAGAGAAATAAGAATAGAAACCCCTTGGGAAGGATGCTCGCAGCCCCGCAGGGAAGAGGAGGGATGACAAACACACAGCTCCAGGCTCACAGTCATGGTTCTGCCTTGCCCAAATGATCTTTCCTAGTGTTTGTGGGCGGTTGTTTTACTTACCCAGAGAGAAAGATGCGGATCACGGAGTAGAACACTGCTGGATCCACATGGTCTAGGAAGGAACCAGGTCATAGATGTTAGTGCAAGCAAAAGGCCATTTGTTCCCCATGCACCAGTGGTCCCTCCTGTCACAGCCAAGGTGAACTGAATCTGTGCTCAGAGAAGGACCTGGCGTGGTGCTGGTGCCCTTGGTGGCTGGGTACCCTGGCTCCTTGGGTACCGCAGCGTGCAGCACAGCATCAGTGCTTGGAGCCCCAAAACACCCCACACTTTTACCCTGGAGCAGTTTGGGTTCTCAGGGCCTGTGCATCACAGTGGGATCACTGAGCTGCACCAGGTTCTTCCTACCTCTTCCCTCTCCATCCCTCCAGAGATGCTTTATGGACCAAGCACTAGCTCCAATCCATCAGCTGATGGGTCCCACCTCACTGTGGGACACGAGCTGCCCTCCACCCAACGATGCTGTTACCATGCATCCGTTTCAAAGCCTTGCTCATGTCCCGGATGGCCCCTGCCATCTCCTGCAGTGCTCTGTGCAGGGTCTCCTCATCCAGCTGCAGCACAGCACGAACAGCCTCCACAATTGCCTTGGGGAGCAGAGTAAGGAGAACACAACGTGATGAGGGGCCGGGATGTCAGAGCACAGAGGCTCTGGGTACCCGATACCAGCTCTGCCCATGCCCACAGCCCACGAGCAAGGGTGCAGGGGATGGTACCCCCATCAAAGGGACAATGATGCTCTACCTTAAACCCTGGCACAGCCGCCTTCTCAACCAGGAGGGTGACGAGGATGAAGCCTCTCAGGCTCTCTCCCCCAGGCAATGCAATGATGGTGTCCAGGTTGCTGCAGCAGCCAAGGATGGGGGGAATCAGGAAGATGCTTCTCAGGGGTACCCTGCACACCCCAAAACCCACTGAGCCTTGGAACCAAACCTTCCCCAGCCACAGAGCCTCTTGCCTGCACCCTGGGCAGGGCAGAGCTGGCCCAGAGCCCAAGAGGAAAGGGGCTGCTGTGGTTCTAAGGGATGCAGGACCCTCTCCATGCACTCACTGGGCTATGAGGCTGGCCCAGGACAGCGAGGCTCAGCCGCAGCCATGGCACTTTGCTGTTGTTGCAGTTGCATTTGCGTGCCAATGAGGCTGAGCTGGTTTTGTTGTGCTCATACATCAAGAGAGAGGAGAGCCCTGCAGTGCTGGAGAGCCAAGCCAAGCCAAACAAAACTAATACCACCTGAAAATAAATAAGCATCTTAAATACTTACTCGATTTCCAGAGGCCTGAAGGCATTTTTGTTATTGCCAGCAAACATACAAGGGAAGGAGAGAGAAAGAGAGATGTTAGAATCAGCAATGGGTTGTGTTCTGGGGGGGGAGCACAGAGGGGCTCATTGGTCCAAGGCAGGCCCCACAATGGTGGGTTTCATTGGGGTCTGATGGAACAGGAATAGTTTGGGATCCATTGTGCTGGGTGGGCCCTGCTCAGGGTCACCACTGTTGTCTCTTTACCCATTGGGGTTCTTCCTCCTCCAGTTGGCCAACACAATGTCTGCGTGGCTGAGGATGGGAGGGAGGCCCAGAGCCTGTGAGACCTCCCAGAAGGGGACAGCAAGGTTTTGGGGCAGGACCTGAAGGGCATAAAACACAGGAGAAGAAGAAGTCACTGTCAGGTGAATGGCGCCAGTCTATGGGGTCACGCTCAGGAAAGGGGCTTTGCTCTCATAGGATGAGTCCCAGGGGAGCTGCCTCCAGACCCCAAGGAGGAGGTGAACTTGCTCCACGATGTTTTTACCTTCACGGTGCCCTCCTCGCCCTCCTGCCAGAGGTAGCCCATGGTGATGAAGCTGAGCACCAGATGTGCCAAGTGCAGCTCCTTGCGCCCATGGAGGTGCCGGGTGCTCAGCTGTGGCATCTGCCAAGGACAAACCCTGCTAGTGCCAATCCATCCAGCTTCCATCCCACCTCCCTTGCCCAGGATGCTATTGATTCCCTATTGCTGGTCTGCGAACACGGACAATAAATCACAGCATTTCACTTATGAAGGCATCCTTCTCCTTTTGCATGGGTCCAGCCGGACCATGGACCATAAAGCCTTGTGCTCCTCAGCTGGGATGAGCCCAGGGATCCACCATCAACGCTGATGCATTGCTCTTGGGTGGCATTAGTCCTTGTCTGGCTGTGCCCTTGCTAAGCACACGGCTTTGCTTTTCCATGTGCTTTTGCAGTGCGGATACTGCTGTGTCAGAGCAAGGCTTGAGAGAGCTTCAGGGATGGGAAGGATAAAGGTACCTGGTGAACTCGTGAGCGGAGCCCATGGCTCGTGATCAGCTGAGGCAGGTCGTGGGCAATCTCCATCCATGGACCATAGGGTGCCGGCAGCTCTGTCTTGGTAAAGAAGGGAGAAGGAGGACACTTAATGCACCGTGCGCCTGCATCCACCCCCCAGCATCCATCCAGCCTCAGCCATTGCAGTTAATGGCTTGTGTCTGCTTCCCCCGCTTGTAACAGCAGCCCTTGGGATCGCGGTTAAGGGATGATAAACAAGCGTCTGCCTGTCCCTGAGCGCTCCCTGCTGTGAAGTAAACCCGGTGATAAATGGCACCGCTTTCAGCACGGAAAACGTGCTGGAAAAGGGCTTTCCCTGGGGGCTGAGCACTCTCTTCACCCTGGAAGCCAAGGCCAGAGTGGGTTGCAAAGCCCCTTCTCCTCTCCCCTGTGCCTCTTGCTAATCCCTTGTAGATACCCTATGAAACCGTGCCTGAATAGCACGTGCCTTCCCCACTGCTGTTTATCGAGTGGGTTAAAGTAGCATCAAACTGAAACCCAACCCAACAGCCACCACCAACCCCTCTGCTCCTGGGCCGCGTCCTACCAGAGGCTCGGGAAGCAGGGAACCGTATTCCTCGGAGAGCTGAAACCTCGCCAGTGCCAGAGGCAATGGGGGCTCCTCCGAGCCGTCGCCGGGCTCCATCACTGCAGGGTCAGGATGCGACCTGGCTCCTGGTGCCTGCCGCGCTCCCGGTATGTGCTGAGCCAGCGCTCCTTGTCCCGGAGGGAGCCAGAGCCCAATGGCCGGAGGGGCCGAGCAAACACGGTTAAAGGTTGCTGATAAGGGGCTGTCATAGAGCAAACACTGATCTCCAGCCCCGTGGGCATCCACCTATGGGGAAGGCTCGGGGATGGGAGCTGGCTCTCCCCAGCACCTCCCCTTGGAGCTGCAGGGATGCTCCAGGCTCTCATGGGAGGCTGCATCAAGGTGACCTGGGGTGCTCAGGGATGCTGCATTGTACCCCCGCGTCCTGGCAATGCCAAACTTATGTCCTGTGTGCAGGAACCAGGCAAGACGCAGAGACCATCCACTCAGCACCAGTGCAGCACAGACCCACAGCCACCACAGCGCTAGGCATGGCAGAGCAGGGCAGACCTGGGTTGGTGGCTCTGGGACCTGCCATAGCTCCTGGCAGGTATGTGACATCCCCGGGTACCAAGCACCACAGGAGTGATACAGGAGGCCCTCCCTGTACCCTCACCCTGATGCTGATGCTCACACTAACACTATGCCTGGCATAGCCAAAATAAATTGATGGGGTGGATGCAACACATCCAAAGCCCTGTGTAGCAAGGAGTGAAACTCCCTAATCCACATTTCTTGCCACTCAAGGGTTTATCGGCATTTTGACCTGAACAGGAGCTGAGTTGGCATCAAATTTGTCATCAAATCCCCATCAAAGTCCATAACGATGCTTTTAATTGCCAGTGGTCAATGGCACACCGGTGCCGTGCTGTGGGCATCCCGACCCCACACATCCCAGCGTGATGGTGAGGGCTATGGGGTGCTTGTCCAGCGGCTGTGGCGGCAGGGAAGGGACGAGAGAGGGGATTTCCTGCTCCGATGACTCAGGCTTCCTCCTCCACCCGGCCCCACGCCAGCGGGAAGGAGCCTGCCCCATGGCAGGGACCGGGGCATCCGCCCCAGGCTCTTCCTGTGGGTCGGCGCCAGGCAGGGGCCCTGCAGTCGGGGGTCACTGGGGCACCCTGGTGGGTCCCCCCCCCCGATGCAAGAGGGGCTTGGTAGGATGCTGTGAGCAGGGCCTGCCCAAACAGGGGCTTCCTGGGGGAAAATGAGCACCGAGAGTGGTGCCTGCACTGAATGCATCCCATGCTGGGGCTGGAGGTTCCATGGATGGGTGGGAAGGGATGGAGACGCCATGGATGGGTGGGAAGGGATGGAGACGCCATGGATGGGTGGGAAGGGATGGAGACGCCATGGATGGGTGGGAAGGGAGCCACGGATGGGTGGGAAGGGATGGAGACGCCATGGATGGGTGGGAAGGGATGGAGACGCCACGGATGGGTGGGAAGGGATGGAGACGCCACGGATGGGTGGGAAGGGATGGAGACGCCATGGATGGGTGGGAAGGGATGGAGACGCCATGGATGGGTGGGTGGGAAGGGATGGAGACGCCATGGATGGGTGGGAAGGGATGGAGACGGATGGGTGGGAAGGGATGGAGACCATGGGTGGGAATGGGTGGGAAGGGATGGAGACGACGCCACGGATGGGTGGGAAGGGATGGAGACGCCATGGATGGGTGGGAAGGGATGGAGACGCCATGGATGGGTGGGAAGGGATGGAGACGCCATGGATGGGTGGGAAGGGATGGAGACGCCATGGATGGGTGGGAAGGGATGGAGACGCCATGGATGGGTGGGAAGGGAAGGGGATGGGTGGGATGGATGGGTGGGAAGGGATGACGCCATGGATGGGTGGGAAGGGATGGAGACGCCATGGATGGGTGGGAAGGGATGGAGACGCCATGGATGGGTGGGAAGGGATGGAGACGCCATGGATGGGTGGGAAGGGATGGAGACGCCATGGATGGGTGGGAAGGGATGGAGATGCCATGGGTTGGAAGGGTCCCAATGCAGGCATTGTTCTGGTACATAGTGAAGCTCAGGAACCACACAACTCCTCGTTGATTGTGAACAGCTTTTGTTGAACAACCAAAACCACAACAACCGGACACGCTACACCCGCTTACAGTGGTGACTGTCCAGGATGCCGTTACGTGGCTGCCAAGACTGATGCCACATGCGTCTCCCTCCGTCATGCTGCACTGCAACATCCCTCGTGCCCTGCTCTCCGTGGACCGAGTCCTGAAACCTGAGGCTGGAGAGGAAGCACTGTTATGGTCAGCACCCACCTCCAGCCACATGGACCCACATGGAGCTCATTTGGGGGCCAGGCCCACCACGAGCCACAGGGACATTGTGTCCAACCAGTAACGCAGCACTGCCAAGTCTACCACTAACCAGGTCTCCAAGTGCTGCATCTAAGAGGTTAAATACCTCTTCCCACCTTGGGTGTGCTGCACAGTGAGAGTCCTTGTCCAGGCTCCAGCTTTCCTGCCACCTACACACTGTGACCCCAACACCCTTTGGTGCAGAGCACAGACTCACTTGTCATCCTCCAACACCTCCGTGGTGCGACAGCAACTTGGGCCGCTTCTCTTTAGCAACAGGAGGAGGAGCGCCAGGGTGATGGGCAGAAAGAAGCAGAAGATGAGAAACAGACACATCTTCATGGAGCCCACGTTCGCCTCATCTGCTCCATCGAGGCACAAGGAAACAAAACAACCTCCTTGAGCTCATCCAGGGACACAACATGGGACCCAGGCATGTGCCTAGCCAGCCCCAGTGGCTCTGGCAAGCCACTACCAGAACAGGAATCCATCATCTCTCTCTTCCCATGAGAACCCTCGCCCTGCTGCCTTCACCACTCACCCTGCTCGGTGGGACCGCTGCCACTCACGCTCATTGCCCCTGCTCTCTCCCAGCAGGTTGGTGGTTTCCAGCCCGGGTAGCAATGGCAGGCCCCTAGGTTATTGCAGACCTGTGTGATGGACACGGAGGGATGGGATCTATCACCCCCTGCAGAGGGTGATGCCCGCACATCCTCACCCACCAGACACTGGGCACAGGGCTCTGCTGGTGGCACTTGAGCAGCCTTGAGAGATGCTCCTGCACTTCCACCACCAACCTCACCTCTGCTGCTCTTCCCCACTGAGAGGACCCAGTGGCTGCTTTAGCAAAGCCATGTCCCCAGCACATCCGTGACTTACGCCGTGATTGTGGCACTTCATCCCACAGCTGTAGTTGAGGACAGCGACAGACACGCACTTCTGGCTCAGGCAAATCTATAGCACAAGCACACAGGCAGCCCTGGCTAAGTTACACACCCAGCTCCATCAGGGAGCTCACAAGGGAGCACCAGGCTTCGTGATGGACCCCATCTGAAGGGGTTCCCATGCATCCATCCTCACTCATTTGGGATGGAGCTGAAGAAAAGCCACTGCCCTCGTGGTCCTGATGCCATTACCACTGCAATGCTTTCTACAAGCCCTTCCTCTCCCAAAGGAGCTGCTGCCATCAAGGCATCTCTTACCTTGCGGTCACCACAGACGGTGCCATCGTTCACCAGCATGGGGTCCCTCTCCGTGGGAGGCTTCATGTAGTCCAACGTTACACACAGCTTGTTCTGCACCAGAGCGTACATCACCGCAGCCTTCTCCTTGGTGAAGGGCCTGGAGCTCGAATATTCACACACAAGCTTCCCACATTGGAGATCCCTGCAAGGGCAGCACAAGCAAAGCACTTGGCCACAGCCACCTTCAGCCTTCCATCGCAGCTCTGTTGCCATCCCCACTGGGAGCATGGACCCCAAGCTCCCTGTTCCCAGCACGTGGACACGGCACCCTTACCTTCACACAGGCCTGGGAAGCATCTCCCCTCCCAGCTCCACATGGACTCATTCAGTGCTCAGCTGCATTTCCCCCTCACCTTTTGGGATCCCACCTCTCCTGCTCCATGGCAGACCCCGCTGCAGCACTTACTTCCATGCGCACCGCTGGTAACCGCGTTGGTTGGAGCCGCAGTGCCCCATTCTGTCCATCTGGCTGTTAATTTCTTCATAGCAAGCCAAGGGCCCATTCCTGGCCACTGCAAACACAGAACAACGCTCAGCGTCTGCCCCACAGCCTCTCTCCACCTTGGGAATGGGCATCTCCACAGGCTACCCATCCTCAGTGATGCCCGGGGCCATCGGCATCAGACCCAGCCCGGTCCCTCCAACCCGCCATGGTGGGATGCTCCAGCTTGGATCACCTCCCATGAGGTCTCTGCTCTCACCTACACCTTATAAACACCCCAGGCTACCCCATGCCCTGACAGCACACTGATGGGCACATAGCCCAGCAGGTTTCTTCCCTTTCCTCCACACCACCCATCCCGTTTCACACACACACATAGGTTGGGATGCCAGGGTTTCCCCGTCCCGGAACCCATCACCCTTACCTGAGCCGAAGATCCTCTGGCACTGCTTGTCGGCTGTCTGGCAGACCCCCCGGTAGCAGAAGGCGGTGTTCCTGCTGCAGGGATGCCCGTCCATGACCCAGAGGTCTGGCGAGCACTGCGCAGAGGTGCTGTTGCAATATTCCTTCAATTCACACTCATCCTCGGAGCTGCGCCTGCAAACTGCGCCTTGCCTCCTAAACTGGAGAAAAAGGGGTGAGAGGAGAACCACAACAGAGTCACCAGCCTGAGCTGCCTGGCTGGGATGGCCAACGCAGGGGGATATGTGGAAGCAAGCGATGCGTTATCCCATAGGAATGCACCGTTCCCATCCCATCCCACGGCTCACCCGGCACTTCTGGCAGCACGGTCCCGTCAGGCACTGCACCCCTCTCCTCAGCTTGCAGCCAATGGTGCAGCACGGGTCCCACCTGCATTCCTGGAGGTGGGGACAGTCAGGGAAGGTTCCGCTTCTCCCAAGGATACGGGATTAAGCGTGGCCTTTCCCATCTCCCAGGCTCTGCTGTGGACGGTGGTACCCAGGGTCCCCATGCTGGCTGCCACTAGTCCGTATTGCCCATCCTTACAACACTCACAGGCTCCATCCATCCATCACCAACACCGCACAAGCCCTTTAGGACAGACTTGAGACACGGCAGCCACCGCAGCCAAGTGTCTGCGTGGCTTCAGGGTCTCATAAAGCCTGCAGAGAGGGCTGGAGGATGCAGGAGCAATTCCCACATGGCTCGGCTCTGCCCCGCTGTACCAACGCTCCGCAGCTCACCTCTGCTGTACCGCAGTCGCAAGCCTCTCCCGGCTCCACCACTTTGTTCCCGCATTTGGGAGCTTTATAGGCTACATCCGTGGCTGGCTTCTTCAGCAGGCACTGCCCTTCCCCAGCGGCGAGGAAACGCTGGAAGTCTCTTCTGCTGCAGGTGCTGAAGGCTTTCACACCAGGCAAGTGCCTGCAGGTGAGGACAGGGCTGTGGTACCACGCTCTGAGAAGACATCAGTAACACGGGGGCAGCCCGTGCCCTCTGCCCCTGCTCATGGATGCATCCCCTGCTCTGCCCCCTTGGGTGGCATCACTTGGGTACCACACCAACCCCTCCGTTGTGTGCCCAGGGGCAGCCTTACACCGAGTTGGGCTGCATGATGCAGGCGGCTCCTGCGCATTGACAGCTCCCAGGCTCCTCCAGCTCCATCCCCAAGCTGAGCCCCAGCAGCTGGGCCACGGCGACTGCAAACGCCTCCAGTGTCATAGCCCTGCGGTACTGCGGGGACAGGGACCGGGCTCAGCCCCACAGCGCTATGGGGTGGGAAGGTGTGAGGGGTCCTGTGCCCCGGCACCTCAGCTGCGCAGCTCTGCTCCCACCCGGAACGGGGTCCTTAGCCAGGGCTTAGATGCTGCGGCACCATCGCATCACCTATAGGGATGGGAGGTTATGGGGCACACAGGCAGAGGTACCGTACCAAGGCAACGCCTCCAGCATGGGGTTTGAGGCACAGCTTCCGTGCAGAAGATGCACCCACAGAACGGGACTGCTCCCTGTAGCTGGGGAATGGACCAGAGTCAGTCTGACGCATGGTGTAACGGCACCTGCCTTCCCTTTTGACCCACGCTCCCACAGCCATCCTTCTCTTACACAAATAGGAACATTGCATCCTGCAGCCACGACACGCGATGCTCGTTTTTCCACTGCAGAAAGCTCTGCAGCAGCTCCTCGGCATCCCCTGTGGTTGGGATTCTGTTCTTTTCAACCCAGAACTCCAGGGAAGACAGCACCATGGTCACATTGAGGGGAGCAAACATCTGGAGGGAGGCAGACAGACACCACGGCTGGTCCATAGAGCCCTGCTGAGCCACAGCATCGTTTGCTCTACGTATGGAGCCTTGTCATTGCCCACACCACCACCGCACATCCCACACACGCTCAAGATGTGACCGAAAGCAGCTTACACTGTTCACGTAGCTGAAAAGCTGCACTATCTTGGCCACCACAACATCCTTGTCTGCTCCCATGTAGTCATACTGAAAGGTGGCAAACACAAGAGCACATCATGGCATCGGTGCGGGGCTGTGGTCCCTGCCACATGTAGTCCTGGTCATCCCAAGGGAGTTAGCTCCTGTTGCTTACCAGAGCCTTGTCCAAAACGATGTGCATTTCCAGGTACAGAGGGGGCCTGCTGGCAGCTTCCTTATCCTATAGGGAGATCAAATAACAAACCGAAACACGCACAACATCCCCCATGCACGAGTTTTAGTGCAGAGCTGCTGTGGTTCGTAGCCCATGGTCAGGTCCTGCACTTCACGGCTGATTGGAGCTGTCAGACAAGCAGCCCTGAGCATGCCAAGGTGCGGTCCTTCCATCATGCACAACATGATATCCTCAACCAGATTCCATCAGTGCTAACAGCAAAGGAGCATCTTGGAAAGGCTGGAAAAGGCCGCTCACAGCAGAGCAGAAGCAAGCAGGGATTCCTTATCATTCCCAACCGCTCTGGATCCCCACAGCCCCATGCCCTCCTGGTGCCATACAACCACTGGAGGCAAATAAACCTTCAATCTGCTCACCCAGCATTGGGCCACCCTCACAGCTCCCTCCCAGCACAAGCAGAGGCCTTATCCTTAGCACAGACAAGTTACAAAGCCCTTTAGCATCTGCTGCACTGAATACACTCAGGAACAGCACGTTATAGCACAAAGAGCATCCTTCAGCTGCACATTTCCCATGTCCACAGCAACATCCCACAACATCCCACTCACTGCTACTGCATCCTCTGGCTCCGGTGGCACCTCCTTGGGCCAGACAAGGGAACTCTTCTCTGCCAACAGCTGAGCCTCTGCGTTTTCATTCCACACCGGGTACAAGAGATGCTGATTCCTGGCTGCAGCTTCCAGAGGCTTGATCCCGTAGCTGGCATTGGCGAGCTGCAGGATCCCGCTGGAAAGCAAAGGAGCAGAGTGGCAGGAATGGCTCTGCCACCACTGAGTGATGACACCAGCATCCCTATGGAACAGCAATGGCTTTACCTCAGGCCGGAGCAGGTGCTGAGTGCCACGAGGGAAACAGGGAAACCCTTGATGTCGCCTTCATAGAAGCAATCCCGCTGGAAGCAGCAAAGCCACATCAATGGCTCGGTGCCCTCTCCCCAGAGACCTGGGTAGTGCCATGGTCCCCGATCCCATAGGGAAAGGATGCACAATAGGGAGAAGCACAACACCTCTGGGAACCCACCTTCCCCAGCCACACAGCACCGACCATGGGACTTTGAGCACCTCTGGCACTGTTACCTGTGCTCCCTGGGAACGGGCTGCCTCATCCCTGGCCGTGCTCAAGGCCAGGCTGGATGGGGCTTGGAGCAAGCTGCTCTAGAGGAAGCAGCTTGGAACTGGATGAGCTTTAAGGTCTCTTCCAACCCAACCCATTCCATGATTCTATGGCACCGCGTTGGGGCAGAGCAGGGGGAGCCCCCTCTGCTGCAGCCACCGCATTCAGAGGCACGGGGTGCACAGAGCACAGGGCACATCGTTACCTCCACGTGTGCCGGTTCCGGCTCTGTGAGCCCTCCTTGGCCATCGCTGTAGGCACGGAAATCCTCTGCCAGAAACGCTCTGTGCACACAACAGAGACGCGGCCCCTGCAGTGGGCACCGTGCGGGACAGAGCCCTCCCCACGGCCCCATTGTGTGTGTGTGGGGTGGGTGGTGGTGTTACGGAGGATCCGGGTCCCGCTGTGCCCCACTCACTGCTGCCGCAGCCGCACGGTGCGCGGGGTGCCCTCGATGGGGATGATGAAGCTGCGGGCGCGCTGCCCGCGGGGAGAGCAGCGTTAGGGACCAGCGGGGCCAAGGTACGGGGAGGGGGGGGGCGGAACGGGACCCGGGGCTCCGCACCTACCTGCGGGGCACCTCCCGCAGCCACCGACCCCAGCCCCAACCCCAGCCCCAGCCACAGCCACAGCCCCGGCGCTGCCCGCATCGCCCCGACAGCCGGTAACGGCCCCGCCGGTCCCCCCCGGACACGCGGCTGAGCCCAACGCCTTTATTAACGACTGCGGGGGGGCCCCGCGCCTGCCTCTGCCGCCCCGCCCGGCTCCGGGCTCTCCTCCACGTCCGTGTTCGACTCCGTCTCCGTGTTCCGGCCGTCGTCGGGGCTGCGGGGACACCCGGCCTCAGCCCCGCTCCCGATGCCTTTCCCTTTCCCCTTCCCCATCACACTTGCGAGCCCCCGGCTCTCCGTTTTCCCCGCGCGCTGCAGCTTCTCCTTCCCTCTTCCCTTTTCCCCCGGGAATTCCCAACAGGAAAACCTGTTTCCCTGGCTCCCGCACACAGATGCCTGCTTGGCGTAGGGAAGTTTTGTTTCGCTTCACCACCAACTCACCCCTGGGTTCGCGACCGCCTCCTCGTAAAGAACCCGTTCTGCCGCCTCCACCTCACAACCGCAACGATGCTGCAGAGGAGGGAGAGGAGGATGCCGAAGCCCAGCAGCAGCCCGTATATCAGCAGGGCAGAGCTTCGGACACTTCCAACTGGGGAGCAAAGCAAAGGTGCAGCTGTGGGTGATGCCACGGGCTCAGCTCCACGGTTTGTGGGGTCATAGGAGCTGCTGTTGCACCCAGGAAAACCATGGGGCACCCACCGGCCTCCCACGGGTTGTCAATGCTGCCGCCCACAAAGGGTCCTATGGTCTCGCAGTCGGGGGGGCTCCAGCCCCGATGACAGTGGCAGTTCCTGTTGTTGTTGCACACCTGCATGCACCAGGGGGGGCAGAAAGCATCCCTCCTTGTACAGGCTGAGCAGCCTGATTCACTGCTGCAGGACTGCGGCACTCAGCGTGCATCCTGCTCCAGACACAGCACCCTGCCCTGCACAGCTACACTCATCACCATTTCCATGATGTACCATTAAATCCTCCCTAAATACTCTTGCTTTCCCCCTCCCCTCCCAGTTTTCTGTTAATCTACACAAGCAAAGACCCCACGCTCCTTTATCCCCTTTGTTTTTCACTTGGGATGCAAAGGAATTCAGGCAATCACAGTTCATTTCTCCTACAGCAACCCAAAACACAGCTCTGGCCCATTCACAGACGAGCCCCAAGGGCTGTTTTACCAGAACCACTCATTCCTCTTCAGCAGCATCAACTGGACACCACCAAGGTAACGGCGCTGCTGTGACTTACCCCGTGCCCGTGGCATTTCTCCTGCACGTTGCAGTCGTAGTTCAGCACTGAATGTGGTTGGCAAGTGCCATTCAAACAAACCTGCAGGACCAAATGGAGAAAAACCCTGCTGGGCCCCTTTACATCCCTTCACCATTGTTTGCCATGAACCTAAGAAGCATTCTGAGCCCTAAAGAACGAGCAAAGGGCAATAGCACAGGCAGTGATTACTGGAACTCTAAGTGAGAGCACCTTTAACCCACACTGTGAAATGAAGCTATTTCTACCACTAATTCTGTGCCATTTCCAGAAGATCCCATAGGATTTCTCACCTTTCCAGGGCCACATTTTGTTCCTTCCTTCACCATGAGGGGATCAAACTTTGTGGGCCCATTCATAAAGTCAAAAGACACGCAGAGATGCTCTTGCACATGAGCATAAATGATGGCCCCCTTCATCTTTGTGAAGGGAAGACGATTCGGGTACACGCACACCAACTTTCCACATCCCAGATTCCTAAGGCAATCAGCACAACAAATTAGGACACAGCATCTGATTGATCCCAGTGCTGGGAATGTCGAGGGGCACAAAGCGGGGAGGGGGATTTACACAACATAAAACCCCATGGATGTGATGCTCTGCAAGAGCTCCATCTGTGGCAGCAGGGGAGGAGCCGTCCTGTGAACCAGAGCATTAACTGCAGCACCATTAGGTCTGTGCTGCGCTTGCCTCTGGTTTCTCTCCCCCACCGTTTCCCTATGGAACACCCAGAGCTAACACTGCAAAGGCAACCTCCTCACAGGTTATTGCTTTGCATGGGCAGTAAAAGGAAGCACAGATTAGCTGTATGCCCCCATTTCAACACCCTGAATCCCCTTGCGACCTACGGCCAGGAGCAGGGCTGGTAGCCATCCATCGGGTGGTTGCCACAGTGCCCAAACCTGTCCTGATGGCTGTTGACTTCTTCATAACAGGCCAAAGGAGCGTTCTTGGCACCTGAAAGTATAGAAGTAAAGCTGATTACAGACCAGGATAGCTCTGTTGCCTCCACGTTCAGCCTGAAACCTCCCCCTTTGGATGGCCCATTCCTTTCCCATGGTCCCCCCCCTGCCCTTCCCTACACCGCACGCTCCAGCAGTGCCCAGATTCCCTTATTTCATCCATCCTGCTTGGATCCTTCCTCCCTGAAGCTCACTGTTAGCACCAGTGATGCCAGAGCATCCGTTACCTTTCCCATAGATGCGCTGGCACTGCAGGTCCGGGGACTGGCAGCGGCCCTTGTAGCAGTAACCGGTGCCCTGCTCGCAGCCGTGCCCGTCCTGCACGTACAGGTCGGGGGGCAGGAGGCCGAGGCCCCGGTGCAGAACTCGGCCAGGTCACACTGCTCATCGGCGGCGGGGCGGCACTGCCAGTGCTTGCGCTTGAACTGAGGACGAGGAGGCAGGAAGGAGCCTTCGTCCGCACACAGACACCACGGGGGTCCCCCCATCACAGCCCACACAGTGCTCTCAGGATGCCCTCTGAGGCACTCAGGTCGCACACTGCCCTAAGAGCATCCCCAGTGATGTTCCTGCTGGAACCTCTGTGCACAGCACAAGCTTTGTCTCCATCCTTCATGGTGGGGACACTATTCCTCCAACAAATAAAGCTCTGCTTTACCTGACAGCCGTTACAACATGATCCAAATGAGACAAAATGCAGCACAAATATCATTAAGGTTTTTGGACATACCCATCCAAGCAAAACCAGAGGGCTGCTTGGCAGTGTTCCGATAGAATCCGCTTGTTCCGAGGTTGAAATATGGGATTAACTTCTGATAATGCTGGGCACAACTCACCTGGCAATTTTGACAGCATAATCCCGAGGAGCACTGCACTCCTGGCTTGAGGAGACACTGGGGAGTGCAGCATTTGTCTAAGGCACAGTCCTGCAAACACATCAGGAATCATTTCCCTATGGGCCGGGGGACCGCTTGCCCTGACCCCATCCTCCCAGCACACAGACCCCTCAGTGGGGCCAAATGGGAACGCCGCCCTTGTGTGCCTTACCCTAGAAATGCTTTATCCACCCCCTGAGCCCAGCTTACACCCGCTCTCAGCACCCACCTCCATCGACCCACAGTCACACTGCTCGCCAGCCTCCACCACGCCGTTGCCGCATGAAGCCTGATGGTGGGAAGGCTGGGGCTGAGCTTGCCTCACGACCAGGCAGTCCCTGTTCTGCTTCAGGAAGGTCTGAAAGTCCCTGCTGCTGCAGCTGCTGAAGGCTTTTGCCCCATTGAAACTCCTGAAATGAACGGTATCCGTCTGTGTGTTAACACAGCCACCCCTGCTCGCTCGCTCCACATCTCTGTGCCGCTCAGATGCGGGCACGAGGCGCAGCGGTACCCTGGGTGCCTTTCAGGTCTCTTGCCAAACTCAGAGCAGGAATGGATCTTGCCTAAGCAAAACACACCCAAGACACCTATGATGGGAGCATCCCCAGCCACCAACTCACAGCGCCTTGGGGCTCATGATGCAGATGTGCCCGGGGCAGTGGCACTGCGGGGACTCATCATAGCCGATGCCCAGGCTGCGCCCCAGCAGCTGAGCCAGGAGGACAGAGAAGGACTCCAGCGTTACACCCTTCTGGAACTAGAGGAGGAGAGAGCGGGGCTGCAGCATCTTCCCTGTGCATCCTTCCCGTCGGATCCCAGCTCCGGCTGCGGATGCTCCCGTCCATCCCTATGGCTCAGGGACATGGGGCTGGTAGGGACAGGCAGCAGCGTACCACGGCCACGATGCCGGCAGCATCTCTCTGACACGCTTTTCCTGGAGCTGTTGTGCCCACAAACGCTGCTTGGTCCCTGTACCTGAAACACAGGCGCGTCCACAGGGAGGGCCAATGGTCCTGCCCAGCTTTATGCTTGCAAAGCCTCTTAGTTTATACAAGAGGCATCCCATTCAAAGCAATGTGTGCTCTTCACGAGCACGGGCATTCAGCAGGTTGCTAGCTGCCCTTAAACAATGACAACAGGTTCTTACAGCAGCAGATAGGGCACTTCAGGGGGCTGCAGGAAGCGGCTGCTCTTCTTCCACTGCAGCAGCAGCATCAGTGCTTCTTGGGCGTTCCCTGTTGTCTTCAGCATGCTGTTATCCATCCAGACCTCCACGGAGGACAGGCTGACTGTCAGATTGAGGGACCTGAACATCTGCGAGTTCAACGAGAGAAGTGGCTGCTTCCCGTATGTTCCGTTTCAGGCGCTGCTTGAATGGTTGCTCCTTCAGGCAAGCAGACGGGAGCAGTTGGCAACTGATCTCCTGCTCTGTGTGTGTGTGCGTGTGATGGAAATGATGCAGGAAATGGACATGGAAGCGTGTCCGAAAGGGAAACCCCAAATTCAGTTCAGTGAGCGGGGTCTAATAAAGACAACCTCATCACGAGCAGGGATCCTGAATACACACACAGAATACACATGCTTCTTGCCTGCATTTTTGCCTGTTTCCAGGAGGAGACACTCTAGCCCCTTGGATTTCAAGCCAAACGCTCACGCAGATGCCTGTGTGTATTACACAAGCAAGGAAAAGCCCAAATCACTCCCTAAGAGGCAGATGGAAAGGAGCAGCGGAGGCTGCCAGCTCCTGCCGATGAGCATGAATACCCCTTGGGGAGCATGGACCATGGGACAGTGTCTAATCTGGGGGGTTGAGGCACTGCTGGACTGCAGAGCAGCACTGCTTTACAGCACCAGTGAGGGGCAAAACCCCCTCCACAGCTCCTACCCCAGCCTGGATGAGCCCTAGGCAAACCTGAACCTCGGCCAGCCTAACCCGAAGAGTCAAAAGCTGAGAGCTGGTAGCACCAGAAAGCACGTTTAGTTGTTATCTTCTCCAAAATCAGCCCAATCCCACCCATCAGTGCGATGGATATCAGTGTGCTGAAAGGAACCATCGCATTTTGCATCTCAGTACATCCAAATCACACAAAACTTACAATGCTGAGCAGGCTGGCGACCTGAACCATCTTCTGGACCACAGCATAGTCGTCTGCACCCAGGTAGTCGTACTGAAACAGGACACGAGGTTGGTTGTAGGTTATTTGCCATGCAGAAGCACGTTGGGGTTATCTTCATCAGAGGGGTTTCTGCACACTGAAACGTGGCCACAGGCCGGGCAGGACCATGGGGACAGCCACAGGGATTTAGCACTGATTTATCACAGCTCGAGCCAGGGGAAGAAAGCAAACACAGGACAGGAACCGACTGACCCAGACTTACCAAAGCCCTCTCCAAAATGAGGTGCAGCGCGAGCTTCCTCTCGTGCCTGGGCTGGAAAACAGGATTCTTCACTGTTAATCATTCATTGCACCAGCTCAGTCAGGAGGCAGAAGGAATGCTGGCTCCTCTGAGACACTGAACCCTCCCGAAGGCACTGCCATCTGCTGATGCTATCATCAGAACAGGCAGCAAAAGCCATGCACTAACACTTGGGACAAAGCTAAAGGCTTTTGCTAATGGCATTGGCTCTGGGCTAAGGTGAGCCCTGGGATGCTCCCATGAATCCCATGGCTGAAGCAGCCGGCACATCGCTGCCAACCATCTGCAAACCGGAGGGAGAAATACCCCCCTTTTACAAACCCATCAGCAAACCTTGTAGCCCTTGGGGACACCTCTCATTAGGCACTACATGGGTAATGACCCACGCCAACACCCGGCACAAGCATGCCCCCTCATCCCTGTCCACCCAGGCAGCACCCAACAAAGCTCCCCATGGGATAAAACCCCCTTTGTGTGACGGGGACAGCAGCAGCACGGCGACAACCGGCGCTCGGAGCTCACTTCCTCACGTCCCTGTGCTCGCCTCGACGCCTCCATCGCCGTCAGCCCATCGGGCCCTGCCTCGGGGCGGCTGCTGGCGAGGAGGGAACCCGCGGCCTGCCCGTCCCTCACGCGGTACACAAGGTGCTCGAACGCAGGGGAATAGCCCAGGGGCTCGATGCTGTAGCTGACGTTGTCGAACTGCAGCAAGCCCCTGGCAGGGGACAGTGCCGGATGCTGACACCCGGGTGCTGCAGCATCCCTGGGTACCGGTGCGGTGCCTCCTTACCTGAGCCCTGAGCACGTGCTGAGGGTCACTGCTGAGCTGGGGAAGCCGTCGATGTAGCCCCGGTAGTAGCAGCTTCCCTAGGGCAGGATAGAGCACAAGGAGCCCCTTCTGCAAGGCAGCCCCATCAAGGGTTGTATGGACAATCTCTCAAGGAATTAAGGATCAATCCTAGTGTGGGGATGTGGCACCCGCACAATAAGACCCGATGCTGGCTCTTCTCGTGGTCCCCTCCCCACCAGGAAGGGTGGCCATGGTCAGCATCACCACCTTTAAACCAAACAATCTCAGTGCCTCCAAACCCCTTCCCAACCATGAATCCGACCACGCAAGGAGAACTTGGTTTATCCTCATGCTGCGCTTAGGAAGCAAAAAGGTGGCGAGGGGCAGCACCCTGGGCACAAGGCAGCACCGAGCAGGTCGCTGTTACCTTGACAGGGGGGGAGGCGGAGCGCAGAGATCCCTTCTCATTGTACGTGTAAATCCTGAAATCATCCGATAGAAAGAATCTAGAGCAGAAAAGCAATGAAACCCTCGGAAAACGCTCTGCGATGCTCTAATCCAGAGAGGTCACTGAGGGTCCCGTAGCTGTAGGTGATGCCCTGGCAGAGCCAGACCCTGTTACCAGCAGCAGTGGCTGGATGGGGCAGCACCAGGACCAACTCACTGCGGCTGCAGGTGGATGGTGTACGGCCTCCCCTCTATCTTGAGGACATAGGACACTGCATCCTTGGCGTGCAGGAGAGCAGAGAAAGGAGGAATTGGCTGTGGAAAGGCACTGAGGGCAGCTGCAAACACAAGGGGTGAGCACGAGAGCTCCAAGGAGCTTGGAGCTATAGGGATGCTGGGGAGGGACTCTTCGTTAGGGACTGTAGTGATAGGACAAGGGGTAACGGGTTCAAACTGAAACAGGGGAAGTTTAGATTGGATCTAAGGAGGAAGTTCTCCCCTGTTAGGGTGGTGAGGCACTGAATGGGTTGCCCAGGGAGGTTGTGAATGCTCCATCCCTGGCAGTGTTCAAGGCCAGGTTGGACACAGCCTTGGGTGCCATGGTTTAGTGTGAGGTGTCCCTGCCCATGGCAGCGGGTTGGAACTGGATGAACTTAAGGTCCTTCCCAACCCAAACCATGCTATGATTCTACTCTATGATTGCTTCAGTACCGTCTCTCCAGCTCTTTCTGAAAGCAGCTTCTGGGGAACTGTGATGTGCAGCAGCATCTGTGACCCTAGGGAAAGAATTGGTTTCCCTAGCTACAATCCCAGATGGTCGTCACCATGTCAGGACTGCATATACCTGCACAGACGCCTTTAGAGCCCGTGGACAGATGCAGTTGCTACCTGCAGAGGTTCTTCCAACTCTAGTTTCTACCCTGCTATCATCCAGCCACCCTTCATCCTGCAGCACCTAGGCACTTGCACGGGTGAAACACAGCTCTGTGCGTGCCTAGTGCTGGACCAGAGCCCAGGAACATGAGCCCTGGGCGAGATGAAGCCCACCTTGCACCAGGAAACGGAATGGGGCGCAGAGATGCCAATCACCCCCTCCCATCCACAGCCACGCAAGGCACGTCCCGTTGGGAAGGGACCACACCACCAGCTCCATCCCCGGGGTCACCATCCCCATGCAGCTCCCAGCAACACCCGACCAGCACAAGGGAGCTGGGCATCGCCTGCGGCCCCAGCGGGGTCCAACGCTTGTCAAGGAGCAGGGATCAAACCCGTGCCCGCGGCTCCTCCCGTGCCGGGCACCGCGATGGGGGAACGACCCCATCCGCTGGAGCCCCGAGGCGGGGATGTCCCGGGGCTCTCACTCACGCAGCGCGGTCACCATCGCGGCTCCCATCGCGCCCCGGTTACCGGTAACGGCCCCAAAGGGCCCCCCCCTGCCCCGCACACAGCGCGGACGCGCGGCTCCGCCCAACGCCTTTATTAACGCCCGCGGTTGGAGCCCGCGCTCGGCTCCGGGTCCGGGTCCGTGTCCGTGTCCAGCCCCATCACCGAGCTCCACTCCGAGACCTCGCTGCTCCCCGCCGTGACGGCGCTGCGGGGAGGTGCGGGGCAGCGCCTCAGCCCCGGCTCCCTTCATCCCTGGGGTCCCCCCATCCCCGGATCCCTTCATCCCTGGGGTTCCCCCATCCCCGGATCCCTTCATCCCTGGGGTTCCCCCATCCCCGGATCCCTTCATCCCTGGGGTTCCCCAAACCCCGGATCCCTTCATCCCTGGGGTCCCCCCATCCCCGGCTCCCTTCATCCCTGGGGTCCCCCCATCCCCGGATCCCTTCATCCCTGGGGTCCCCCATCCCCGGATCCCCTCAGCCCCGGCTCCCTTCATCCCTGGGGTCCCCCCATCCCCGGATCCCTTCATCCCTGGGGTCTCCCCATCCCCGGATCCCCTCAGCCCCGGATCCCTTCATCCCTGGGGTCTCCCCATCCCCGGATCCCTTCATCCCTGGGGTCTCCCCATCCCCGGATCCCCTCAGCCCCGGGGGAACCTCCTCATATCCGCAGCTCCCGAGGGAATCACCCAGCCCCAGGGATCAACTCCCCCCCCCCCCGGGGCAGCACCGTGCCCCATCCCCTCCTGGCATCTCACCTATTGGTGCTCGGGGGCCGTGGTCCGCACAAGCCCAGCGCCCACCACCGGATCCCGAGGCAGATGGCCCCGGCCAGGAGGAGCAGGAGGAGGCAGGAGCCCAGCACCGGCCACGCCGTTGTCACATCCTCCATCACCCGCGCCAGGGACAGACCTGGTGGGGCAGCAGAATGGGACCAGCGCCCTCCTCCTCCACCCCGGCCCGGCGCCCATCACCTCCCCTCGGTACTGACCCCCATCGGGCGGCGGGAGGCCGCTGTGGGTGCTGCCCCCCAAGCGGGATCCCCTCTGCAGGCAATCCGGGGGCTTCCAGCCGGGGTGGCAGTGGCACTGCCCCTTGTTATTGCACACCTGGAAAGCCAGGGGATGGGTGCTGAGAGATGAATCCATGCAAGGGACCCTCCTGCCCCGGCCACCATCAGCCTCTGCCCCATGGCTGGGACAAGGCCATGGGCGCTTAGCAGCATTCCGAGGTCATTTTGGAAGGGAATCGTACAAGGAACACACTCGGAAGTGCAGGATCGTGTGACTCTGAGACACTGTGCAAGCATCACACATCATCCTCCTGCAAAACCCACCCCAACCACCCAACACCTGCATCTCCCCCAGCTCCGCTGCCCTCAATTCTTTCTCCCTTCGTTCCTGCTTCCTTCTTTCCCCCCCTTCCATCCACCAAACCAACCACCGCATTCTCTTACTCCGTGGCCGTGGCACTTCACTTTGCTATCGCAGTCATAGCCCAGGACCGAATGTGGCTGGCAAGTGTCGTTTATGCACACCTAGAACCACCACAACAGCTCCTGGCTTTGCCATCACAGCGCCCAGCCCCTGTCCCATCGCTTTAGGGGGTTACAAAACCCTTTCTCACCTTCCCAGAGCCACACTTTGTTCCTGGCGGAACCAGGGTGGGATCCAGCCTCGCTCCTGCATGCAGGTAATTCAGGGACACACACAATTGCCCGCGCACGTGGACGTAGGCAACGGCAGCCACGTCCGTCGGGAAGGGTTTCCCGTGCGGGTACGTGCAGATGAGCTTCCCACACCTCAGATCCCTACAAAATCCATGTGCAGGGGCTGTGAACCTCACGCACGCGTGCAGCGCTGCCCTAGAAACGTTACGGAGCGCGATGCAAAGCGGCATGAGAAAGGATGAGCGGGACTGGGAAGTCAACCTGGGACCCAAGGAGAGACACGGTCCTGCTAACGAGGACACGCACCCACTTATGGCATCGCAGATCTTCCTATCAGCTGGAGCCTGGATGCTTTCCTGCCTTGGAAAGCCCTGATTAAAGGTGCCCTTCCCCAGGCCTACCTCCAAGAGCAGGACTTAAAGCCTTGGCTGGGCTGCAAGCCGCAGTGGCCAAACCTGTCCTGCTGGCTGTTGAGTTCCTCGTAACAAGCCACGGGAGCATTCCTTGAACCTACAAGTTTAGCAATAAGATTCACTCACGTTTAAATGAACTCAAAGGGAGGTCTTAGGGTACCCAACCACCCCTTTGCTATTCGTGCTGCTCCCAGCAGAGCAGAGATGCTCTTGGCTAACTGGAGCAAACACAGTACCAGTCCCTGAGGTGCCAGCCCCAGGTATTAGCAAACAGGAGGGCAGTTACTGATTAAGCTTGCTCACGGATAACAACGTGCATTTGATGCTATTGCTTTCATTGTTACCTCTGAAGAACCCGGAGAACCACCCGCTAACGAAGCCCCTATCAACCAGAGACAGAGCTGAGCTTGCAACGCTCTCCTAAAGCTGCATCCTTCCTCCCCTCCAGTGCATTGAGGAGCAAAGGCACAAACCGAGCCCCCCCACACACACACACCCCACGGCAGCCCCGGTGCAACCAGAGCATCCGTTACCTTTCCCATAGATGCGCTGGCACTGCAGGTCCGGGGACTGGCAGCGGCCCTTGTAGCAGTAACCGGTGCCCTGCTCGCAGCCGTGCCCGTCCTGCACGTACAGGTCGGGGGGGCAGGAGGCCGAGGCCCCGGTGCAGAACTCGGCCAGGTCACACTGCTCATCGGCGGCGGGGCGGCACTGCCAGTGCTTGCGCTTGAACTGAGGACGAGGAGGCAGGAAGGAGCCTTCGTCCGCACACAGACACCACGGGGGTCCCCCCATCACAGCCCACACAGTGCTCTCAGGATGCCCTCTGAGGCACTCAGGTCGCACACTGCCCTAAGAGCATCCCCAGTGATGTTCCTGCTGGAACCTCTGTGCACAGCACAAGCTTTGTCTCCATCCTTCATGGTGGGGACACTATTCCTCCAACAAATAAAGCTCTGCTTTACCTGACAGCCGTTACAACACGATCCAGAGGAACACTTCACTCCCGGCTTGAACTGACACCCTGCAGTACAGCATTTGTCCTTCAAGCAGTCCTGTGGGGGCACCACGAACCCCACATTGTTCTTATTGGTGAGAGACCATCTCAAACCCCACATAATGCACCTTGGGCTGGCTCCAGCTCCGGGGATCAGACACGGTACCAATGCCCACATCCAGCCCTGATCCCCCACCTGGGCCGCCCCGCAGTCGCACTGCTCGCCGGGCTCCACGATGCCATTGCCGCAGGTGGCAGCTCTCTGGGAGGCTGGACCGGTCAGGAGGGGTCTGCTGAACAGGCACGTGCCTCCCCCGTGCCTCAGGAAGGCCTCAAAGTCCCTGATGCTGCAGGTGCTGAAGGCTTTTACCCCACTGAAGCGTCTAAACCAGAGCAATCATTCATCCCTATGACAACGCATCTATTGCCAGCCTCCAAACCTCCATCCTGGTACCCAACCACCAACTCACAGCGCCTCGGGGCTCATGATGCAGACGTGCCCGGGGCAGTGGCACTGCGGGGACTCATCATAGCCGATGCCCAGGCTGCGCCCCAGCAGCTGAGCCAGGAGGGAAGAGAAGGACTCCAGCGTTGTGGCCTCCTGGTACTAAAGGAGGAGAGAGCGGGGCTGCAGCATCTTCCCTGCGCATCCTTCCCGTCGGATCCCAGCTCCGGCTGTGGGTGCTGCCACCCATCCCCATGGCTCAGGGGGGGACAGGGCAGCACCGTACCACGGCCACGATGCCAGCAGCATCTCTCTGACACGCCTTCCCCGGAGCTGTGGTGCCCATGAACGCTGCTTGGTCCCTGTACCTGAAACACAGGGAGACCACAGCACTGGGGGTAATTTGGGGGTCCTGGGTTTGTATGGCTTGAGTCCCTGGGATGCTCTGGTGTCCCCAGAGACCAGGGCTGCACCGTGCCCTGGCCAGGAGCCATGGGCACAATGACATCCACCACATTAGCACTGAAAGCCCGGCTGGACTTGAGAGAAATACTGCCAGGATATAAAGGAATTAGGAAATATGTGAGAAACGCATCTTAAACCCCCATTTTTCATAGGAATATCTGCAGTTAACCCATGGTGGTTTAACCGATCCCCACCAAGTAACCTTTAACGAGTACCAAAACCTCTCTCTTACACCAAGAGGTAAGCGGTGTCGTACGGCTGCAGAGCGAGGTGGGTCTTTGCCCACTGCAGAAAGCGCTGCAGAAGGTCCTCTGCTTCCCCTGCTGTCGAGACTTTATTGTCCTGTGTCCACAGCTCCAGGGAGGCCAGCACGATGGTGACATTGAGAGCATGAAACACCTGCAAGCACAGCACCCGCCTGCTCGGGTCCCTCTCCTTGAGAGCTCAACACCCATTCAATCACCCATTGCTATTGTCAGCCACTGGGTGCCATCTCCTCAAACCAAAGCACTCAGGTGGCCCTTACCAACACCAGCCCCTCCATCACCTTACTAAGGGCTTCCAAACTTACACTGTTGACCAAATTGAAGACCTGGATTACCATCTGCGTCGCTGCCTTCGTGTCCGAACCCATGTGGTCATACTGAAAGATAACCCAAGGGCACATGAGAGCAGGCATCGTTCATCACTGGAACGATGATTGCCAACATCCCATCGTGTAAATGTAAAACACGGATTTCACTCTTTCTTCCCTAGAAATCCACAGTATGTAACCGTTTCCAAGGCAAAAGAAACATGCAAAAGGTGGGGAATGGCATCATTTTGTGCTCAAAATCAGGCAAACACAAGGGCAAAACGAGTAGCCCAGGCTTACCAAAGCCTTGTCCAAAACGACGTACGCCTGCAGGTATTTGGGAGATTGTGCTGCAGCTGATAGTGGCTGGAAAGGAAAAGAGCCTCCAATGCTGCTTATTCCTACACCCTATAGTCACCATGTGCCCAAGGTTTGCCCCACTACTCAAGTGCCAGTTCAAAAGCAACTCTTCGATGCCTTCAAACGAGCCCAAGGGCAGAAGCTGTTCTAACGTTGCCATTTCTGGCTGTTTTCAAAGCCATTTTACCTTGGTGATGCTTCTCATCAGGTAACAACACCGGTGACACCCGGTCACTGGTGCTTCTAAACATCCCCCCTCATCCCTGTCCACCCAGACAGCACCCAACAAAGCTCCCCATGGGATAAAACCCCCTTTGTGTGACGGGGACAGCAGCAGCACGGCGACAACCGGCGCTCGGAGCTCACTTCCTCACGTCCCTGCGCTCGCCTCGACGCCTCCATCGCCGTCAGCCCATCGGGCCCTGCCTCGGGGCGGCTGCTGGCGAGGAGGGAACCCGCGGCCTGCCCGTCCCTCACGCGGTACACAAGGTGCTCGAACGCAGGGGAATAGCCCAGGGGCTCGATGGCGTAGCTGACGTTGTCGAACTGCAGCAAGCCCCTGCCAGGGGACAGCGCCGGATGCTGACACCCGGGTGCTGCAGCATCCCTGGGTACCGGTGCGGTGCCTCCTTACCTGAGCCCTGAGCACGTGCTGAGGGTCACTGCTGAGCTGGGGAAGCCGTCGATGTAGCCCCGGTAGTAGCAGCTTCCCTAGGGCAGGATAGAGGACAATCCCATCACCTAACACGGAGTGGACACGGCTCTGGGATGCATCACTTACGGTCCGAAATTACCTTGAACCGGATCGAATCAGCAAGCGCAGCTCCCACCTCATTCGACACGAAAATCTTGAAATCCTCAGATAAAAAGTGACTACAAAAGGAAAGCATCAAAAGGGAAGCACCTACAGTAACATCCCTTACCTGGCTCCTTGAGCTCCTCGCCATCAGCGGTGTCAGGGCCAACTCACTGCGGGTGCAGGCGGATGGTGTACGGCCTCCCCTCGATGCTGAGGACGTAGGACACTGCATCCTTGGCGTGCAGGAGGGCAGAGAAAGGGAGAATTAGTGTGTGCCGAGGGCACCTGGGAGCACCCAGGGCAAGCACAAGCAGCTCATTGCCCCATTAAAGAGCAAGGATGGGTCTATCCCCCCTCGTTCCAGCTGCCAGCACATCTGCAGCACCCCAACCCCTGCAGCTGGAGACGTGCCTCGGTCGCGTTGGGGGGCAGCCGCAGCGGCACCGTGACCGGGGACAGGACCTGGGAGCCTGGAGGGGAGGGGGAAGAGAGACCCTGGCGGTGCTGAACCCATCCCGGAGCCAGCATCAGCCGCGGAGGGGCGGCCCCGGACTCACGCAGCAGCCCCAGGAGCAGCAGCAGCAGCAGCAGCAGCGCCCGGTGCGGCTCCATCGCCGCCGGTAACGGCTCCCCCGCGGCCGTTCGTCCCCGCCCAGCCCGGAAAGCAGAGGCGGAGGCGAGGGAGCGCCTTGTACAAAACCCGGCGTCTTTATTGCTCTTTGTTGCTTACAACGCGGGTCGGGAGCAGCCCTTGGGTACCGGGATGCGCAGGGGACAGGCACACGCGTTACACAACAGGAGTCAGCAGCAGCATCCCATCCCATCGGAGCCGGTTCCTTGCCTTGGCCATCACCCTGCGGCCAGGATAAAAACTCTTCATGGGTTAAAAGGCACCGTTTTCAGCACAGTTGTAGTGGAGGCAGCTTCAGATACAGTCCATACATCTCTCTCCATCCTGGATTCCCTCTCCTGTGCCCATGGTGAAGGTGGTTTGGACAGACAGCCCCCAGGGAGCAGGACACAGCAGAAAAGTGGGAAGTGATTACATGGAACAAACAGAGGACCCCCAGGGATACATCTGGTGCTAGCCTAGGTAATGGTTTACAGATTTCAATATTGTTATAAACCTTAGTCTATGTTTATGGGAAACCACAGGAGTTCAAGTATTTTATTACTGCAAACACTATATACACATTGTTATTGTATACATGGATGTATATACAGAGAAAAAGGTTTCATTTTTGGCAATATTAGGGGGCATTTTACAGACCGAGTTTGCACTCGGTGGCCAGCAGGAAGGGAAAAAGCTGAGCTCTTTTCAGTACTTAGTTCTAGCAAGTTTTGGGCACCTGGGTCCAGTTGTGACCCATGCACAGCAGCATCACCCTGACCTGATCTCTCCTCACCAGCACAGCAAGGGCTCAAGGCTGCACTCTTCAGATCCAAAGTCAAAGCTGAGAGCACCCCACTTCCTCCAACCAAAATGGGGCCATGCCTTTTCGTACCTTGATTTTCACTACCCCAGTACGGTGGTGTTAGTGGACATTAGTACATGATTCTCATCTAGCAACTCATCATTCCTCATCTTAAACCATTAAGCTCCTACAGCACAGCTTAGTGTCAGTCAGCATGAAAGGATTTAAGTGCATTATTACACATCAATACACATATATACATGCATAAACGTGTGCACAATGTATTTATCTTCCTCTGAAAGAGGAGGCTGACACCTTACTCCCCCTGTGCCGTGGTTGTGTAAGTGGATAATATCCTCCAGTCCTTGCAGTGTGATTTTCAGTTAACTGGCCTGATCTCCTTGCTTCGAGCAGGGTTAACGGGGTCACTTCAGCTCCTCACTGCACATCCCACACCGCTCCAGCATCCGGGCGCATCCTGGGCAACCCAAAGCAACTCCCAAGGGCCGAACTCCAGCAGTGCCCGAGCTTCCAGCCCGGTGCTGTTCCCAAAGCTGGGAATGGGGGTTCGGTGTTGTCAGTCCCTGGAGCTTTGGTAGAGGTATTTAAAGTGGTACATTCCTCCTTGCTGTATCTCGTCCGCCTCATCCCGGGCCGCAGCGGGAAGGCTCGAGGGCCACTTCCATGGCCGAAGGGTTAACTGCAATCTCAGCTCTCAGTGACCAGGTCAGCTCACGTCAAGGCCCCACAGAAGCCAAAAGCTATTTGGGAGGCAAAGGTGCGGGTCGAGAAGGGAAGTACTGTCCCTGAGGTAAACACCTGTGCTGTGATGGAGGCGGTCCCTGAGGTGCACACTGCTGCTGCTGCGGAGGTGGTGGCCTGCAAGAGGACACAGGAGCCATGGTGAGCCCCAGTGGCTGCCCCATCACTCATCCCCTGCCTGCACTGCATGGCCACAACCTCAGCTTCCAGCTGAAGCCCCATCTCAAATGGGCTGCGGTCAGATGCTGCTTTCCAGTGCCCGAAATCCCCAGGGAACCCAGTGTGTTAATACAGCATTCTTCCCAAAGACCCCACAAGTTTCCCCCCAACACAAGCTCCACCCCCTGCCCTTTCTGGACACGCATGGTTTCCAGCACAGGCATTACATCTTAGAAGTAAAATGAAAAGGAAAGGAAAACTTTTCTGTTCAAAGTTCCTGAGCAATGATCCTGTACTGAGCAACAGCACTCCCCCATCAGCAGAACGACAGATTCCTGAGTGATCTCTTTTTAAATCAGGTATTTTGAGAGGTGTTTTATGCCCCTGTACACGGGGCTAATCTGGCCCCACAAAAGCATTCTGAATCCTGTTAATCAAAATGTAGCTGTGACAGGGTGTGAAATGAATGCTAGGGGTAATAGCACTGTAGCTCCACAGTGTGAAATGAAGGAGAAGCTTCTTGCAATAAAAGGTCAGTCCTGCGTGTGTACAGCACGTGATGAAACACCCCAGTGCTTATAGAGATGAAGACAATGACAGTATATACACATCAGTGCAAATAGCAGTAGTTATGTGCAATAACTCAGCCAACCTTGTCGGCAGCTTCTGTGGCTGTGGGGCCTGGTACTGCAGAGGTGGGTAGTAAGACTGGTGGTAAGCCTGCTGAGGGTGCTGGTTAACTGGGTAAGATGGGACAGGAAAGGTGTTTGGCTCCATAGCCTATGAAGAAAACACAAGAACATTCACAAACCTGCACGTAGGGAATTGCAACACTTGTTCCATCAGTTAAGGGACATTTAAGACACTTCCTATGGGGGGGGAAAGTGACAAAGAGGAGATTGTTCCTACCATAGGGGCACCCCTCGGTGCATAGGGCATGCCGTGCGACAAGCCTTGGTGGTGATGGTGGTGGCCTCTTGGCTCAGCTTCTGTCCTAGGAGGTGGTGATGGCCGTGACCTAAAACCCAACAATGTGGAGTGTGTGAGCATGTAACCCTGACAGAATGACTCTGCAGGCCACAGAGCCAAGCACAGCGAACCTGCTGGATGGGTTTATATCATGTCAGCATGTATCAGATGTCAGGAAGATACTTGCAGCAAATCTGAGGAACAACATAGCCTTTTCTCTGTTTAGGATCATGACAGAGTCATTTGCCCACTTTCTATTAAAGATAGGACCCAAAAATACAAAGCCCATCACCAACAGATAACTTAAAGGTAAAAAGAAAGTTCTCTGCTCCCTCAATTTAAGATGAATTGATCTTTTCTGTCACTGCCCGGGGCAAGCTACAGGCATCAACTGATGCCTGACATCTCAGGACTAGAACATGCCTGGAACAAGTGCCCATGGACTACTGCTAAAGGGCAGAGGAGAAGGGAAGAGGGAGATGTACGTACGCGTGGCAGCGCGACATCGCTCCTCGACACCACCGCTTCAGCCTGTCTCGTTTCACAAATGCCAGGGCAGCAGCTACAAGGAGTGGGAGGACCAGGAAGAAAAACACCAGGAGCCCGTTCCTCAGCGAGGAGTCTTTGTGGGAAGGGGACAAAACGACAGAGGAATAAAGAATTACACGGCATCGTAGCTGGGCCCGCTGTAGCTGCGTTTGGTCCCATTTGTGCTCCAACTTCCATTTGTCATAGAAGCAAAAGCTAAAGACTCGAAGAAGACTGCAAGATCTATGCCCAAATGTATTAGTTTCTGATTATCTCCTCACATCTGGTCAGAGGTGAAAGAACTGTGCATGCTCTACTACCCTGGGCTAGACCAGCACATTGAATTACTAGATCAATACCTCATTTTTCTTCCACTACATTACTGCGAAGACCTTACGAGCTCAACTGAAAGAGAACTTCTGCCTTTTGGGCTGATCCTAAATCTTCCTCTTCTCCTACCATTGCTTGCCGTAGGCAAAGAACTCAGGTTCTTAACAAAGCTGTACTAAAAGACCCTTCCCTTTTGTTGTCTTGAGGCATCTGTCCTTGCTCCACTGTGATTCTCCAGCCTGTTACTGCACCACCACAGCATCCTTTCCCTCCACCTCTCTTCAATACCTTAAGTTGGTTGGGGCAGGGACTCTGTATGTATTTACTACATGTTGTAAGCATGCTGTCTGCACTCAAGTAACAAACACTAATAAACCAGTGGCTTCCCAACCAGCGTTGCCCCAGCCCACCTCTGCCAGATGAGTGCACATGCAGGGACCAGAACAGGACAGCTACTCATCATTGCCACCACTGTTAGAAGCAGCGCATCCTTATGGAGATGCAGAGTCAAACCCATGCATTTGAACCCATATCCCCAGCTAAATCTCAACTTTTGAATAGAAAGGGCTACAATTTCCTGCTTGGAAACAGGGAAGTCCAAGAGGATCTTGGTTCCAATGTGTCTGAAATCACCTGGGGGGCAATGAAACCAGCCCGGTTCCTTTCCACATCCCCAGCATCCCAGAGGAGAAGCGCAAGCCCTTGAGCCCACCACCTCAACTAGAATTGTTTGCAGATGACACCCAGGGAAGAGCCAACCACCGAGGCATCGCTCTGGAGCCGTGAGGAGCCCTGTGCTCAGCCCCACAGCAGGCAGGGCCACGGCCCCAGAGCAGCCACGACCTTGACTTGCCACTGTAGGGCGGCCCACTGTCCACGCTCCCGCCGTAGCCTGTCACGTCGCAGTAAGGAGGGGCCCAGCCTGGTTCACAGTGACAGTTCCTGTTGTTATTGCACACCTGCATTCAAACAGCACAAACACCACAGTAAGGCTATGGAGGAAGCCCACTTTCCACCTGGTTAAAGAGCACGCAGGACCCACAGCCATCTGCTCTACCCATCCCACACCGCTCAGGCCGGAGAACGTTAACCCACATCAATTCCACAGAGCCCCTTGGCCAGACATCTCAGCCTTGCACATGACTGCATTGGGGAGGATGAGCTTCCAAGGATGAGCTATATCCCCACAGCCTAAAGACCTTGGCTTTCCCTTTTTGTGTTCTTTTGTTGGAGAGATGCAGAGTTCCAAGTCACAGTCGTAACACTGGAACTGGGAATTCTTGCCTGGCAAAAAAATGCCATCTGAAGAGCTTTTGTCACAGGTTTTTTCATTACTGTTACAGGTTCTCTCCCCCAGGGACATTTTATAGAGTGTTTTATAGGGAAACAAACCAGAACACTTGAGTTCCCACCCACCATTTAAAACCTCGCTCCAGTTTGGTCCAACTTTTGCTGTTAAAAGGCACTTTTGCCACAAACAGTACCAAAAAGCAGCTTTTTACAGCAAAACCCACCCTCAAGAACCCCTGCATGCACCATCACAATTACTTTCTCTCACATCAGCCTTAAAGAGAGAAAGGCAAGACTTCCAAGGGCCATAAAAGACCAGGATATGGACACTATTGATCAAGAACCTCGTGTTCTTGCAACAAACAAGTCAGAGACCCTCATGGGGAGACCCAGTGACAGGAAAAGCCACAGGCTTTATCCTTCACCAGTGGATTCCAACAGGCACAGAGGCTCTTGCTCTACTTACTCCATGTCCATGGCACTGCTTCTCCACATCACAGTCGTAGTTGAGAACGGAGGCACTCACACACTGGAAGTGTCTGCAGATCTGTGTGCACAGATGATGCAAGGCAGCATCTCACTGACCTGCCCCTCATCCTCCCCTCCTTGCTCCATCAGCCACCCTGTGCTCAGCCTCAGGCTACTCCCTGCTAAAACCCAACTCCACCAACAGCCCTGTACTACAAAAGGCTTCTCAGCATGGGGTCTGAACTGCCACTGGGGCCTTTTGTCTCTGGCCTGAATGTAAAGGAACAGCAATTAAGTTGTGCTCAGTGAGGAGATGTGGAATGCACATTCCTGTGCTGGGGCTAAGCCTCAAGGCTTTTCAGCGCAGTCGGATTTTAATTGCAAGTCCTCCTGAAGGCATTTGTGTGCACTTGCTCTTCCCTCTCACAGAGCAAAGACTTTGGCTCTCAGACTCCATTTCTGCTCATTCCATTCCCCATGCACACACAGTGCAGTGCTGGGAAGCGAGGGGCTCACTCAGCTTTGCATCGAGTCCAGGCATCAAGAAGTTAAAGGGCCAGAAATACTCCCAAACCAACACAGCTGAAAACTGCATTCACATGAACCCCCCTGAATGACTACAGTGAGAAACCACTTTTTCATTGTTCATTTACCTTCCCATTCCCACATTTGGTGCCTTCATTCACCATTCCTGGGTCCGGGACATCGGAGCCTAGCTGGAAATCTACACCCCAGCACGTGGTGTCTCGAATGGGAGTCTGGATAATGGCAGGCTTGATTCCAAACACAGGCATGGTCTTCACGTTTTCACATTGCAGCTTCCCACACATGGCATTCCTACAACATCAACACAGCAATACTGCAGTAACACTTCAATCTGGGCCTAGAGAAAGAGCATCAAACACTTGAGATGATGTTTCCTTCCTACTGGAAGACACTACTTGAAAAATCACATCGAGGCCAAACACAACTGAGCTGGGCCTCCTTTCAGGGCTGCAGGAGGATGGGTTTATCCCTTCTTGCTGTTGGGGTCTTTACATTAAAGATCCTTTCTCTGCACATGAACAGCTTTGGGGTAAGAACAATCAGTGACAGGAGATGTGGAGCCCCACATCTGATGCATGGATCCCCTGAGGCTACAGAACACACATGGGAAACCACAGCATGAACCCAAAAGCCTCAAACCCAGCTACAGAGCAAAGAGAGCACACATTCAAACTCACTCCAACTCCTATGTGCAAGAGTCAAGGACAGACAATTTAAACCAGAGGTGAGCAAAGCCAAAGTGTGGAGGCTCTCAAGTGCTAAAAACAGCTTCAGAAATGAGGGTTAAAGCACATCTGAGCTCTCTCACTGTGGTTTCAGATCGATGCACACATGTCAGCAAGGTTAGATGATGGGGTAACACATCTCTCCCCAGTGCACCTGCTAGAACACCTCAAACTGATACTGCAGCACCCAAATAAGGGTTCTCAGTGATGCAGTGAGGAACTTGGTGATGCACTGGGCTCAACTCACCAGCTGGAACATTTCTTGTAGTCATGACCATGGAAACCACAGTTGCCAAATCTGTCACCCTTGGAGTTCACTTCAGCAAAACAGATGTTGGGGGCTGCTTTGGCTTCTGCAAGCAGAGAGAGGAACCAAGTTACACAGGGACAGGAACATCTCCTATCATCATGTCTCTTTTACCCAAAGTAATTATGCTGCTACATGTGATTTCCACACAGCAGACAGCTTAAGAACCTGATCAAGGCAATAAAGAGGTGCAAATGTCAGCACTATAAGACTCCAAGAGACAGACAGTCACTTAACATTGAGTCAATTGTACCATTTGATATTTCTTCAGCAAAATATCAAATTTAGATACTGTCTTCTTTACAGCCCTATACACTGCACTAGGAGGGATTAGAGCAAGAAAATCACTACTTGAATCACCAGCACGGCATTAAACCTAAAACAAAGGAATCATGTATGAAGACTAAGCCATAAATGCCACCATTTCAAACCCTTTGCCAAAGCCAGCTGGTCTTCAAGGAAAACAAGTAGAGTTTAAATAAACTTCGTGTATTCTTTTAGCTATATCTCCTGTAACACTGCGTTCTTCCTTACTGGAGCCAAAGATATCCTGGCACTGTGCATCATAGTACTGGCAGACCCCGTTGTAGCAATAGGCTTCCTCGTTGTGGCACGGGTGCCCGTTCTGCACAGTGAAGTCTGGCTGGCAGAACTGGGACGTGCCATTGCAGTACTCTGGGAGGTCACACTCGTTGCTACTCGCCCGACACTCGGTTCCTCCAGGAAGGAGCTAAAGAGAAAGGAGGAAGAGGAAACGGCATCAGGAAACAGAAAACTTAGCTCAGTGCTATGCACCCACACAACAATTCCCTCTCAGATGCCCCGGTGAGGCCAATGCTCTCCTCTTCCCAAGCACTGAACACTTCCCAGGAACACGGCTGAGCCTCTTACCTGGCAGTTCTTACAGCAGTCACCATAAGCACACGCAGCACCGGATCGGAGCCTGCAAGTGCCCGGCTCGCAGCAAGGGTCGCTTTCACATTCCTAAGAAGAGAAGCGCACTGAGCATCAGGAAACCTCATCCTCCACCACACACAGAGCCCCTCTCCAGCAAGGGGAGCGCTGGCAGCATCTGTAGGAGGCACAGGTTACCAACCTTTGGTGAACCACAGTCACACTCCTCCCCAGCATCCACCAGCTTGTTCCCACAGTACGGGACACTGTAGGTTTCATCAGGCTTGGGAACGTTGAGCAGGCAGCTTCCACCTTTGTTGAGAGTCAACTTTTCAAAGTCTTCTGCACTGCAGCTGCTGAAGTTCCTCGATCCCCTGCAACAGGGCACATGCACTTATCTCTACACTGAGCCAACCCATAAGTGCTCCCTTACTCTGTAGGGCAAGGGTAACACTGGCTTTCCCCATGAGCTGCAAGCACAACATGACTCTTTGCGAGAGTACTTTGAAGGCAAAAGCAGCCTGCAAGAACTAAGCACATGGGAAAGGGTGTTTCCATCAGGTACTTACGATGCTCCAGAGCTCATGATGCAACTGCTTGCTCCGCAGTGACAGACGCGTTCATCGTCGTGGTTCATCCCCAGGTTATGTCCCAGCTCATGAGCCATAATTGAGGCAAACATCTGTATACTGATCCTTCCAAACTGTACAACAGCAAAGCAGAAGGAAATGAGCGGGCAGCTTGTACTGAGATTTCTTACGTGCCAAAAAAGACACTTGTGCCATTCTGTCTGCATCAGCAGAGAAGCCCTGTCCTGCATTCATGAGTGATGCACACCGAGAAGGGAAGCTGAGCAAAGGATGCAAAAGATAACAGGAAAGTGCCAGAAACAGCTGAGGACTACACAAAACACCCCAGTAACCATTTCAGCTTTGCTATTAAAGACTCTGGAGTGCAAAACTCTTATCATGATCACATTCACATATCACTACAGATATCTCACCACGTTAATGCCTCCTGCGTGGCTCTTGGAGCACACTGTTCCCACATAGGCCATTCCAGCTGTGCCACCAAACCCCTTCTTCCTGCAGAAATGGGGAGGGAAAAGGAGCATTAATATGCCAGTTCAGCTTCATGGCTCTTTATGCTTTTGATTCCAGACAAAAGTTTGCGTAGAAAGTTGGCATCTTCCCTCTAAATATGAAGAGCTGAATGGCCCACCCTTAAAATCATTTGTTTTCCTTGGCTGTTCCCTGCCTTTCTATTACTGCCAAACTCCACTGATTCCTTTCCTTTTCAACTTCGTTACTCCCTTGTTTCTACACAGGGGGAAGCATCTTCCCTCTGCCTGCTTTGAGCAGTGACTTCCTAAAGGCCATGCTATCTACAGAGCAGGAAGTGCACAGGGGCACATGTCCTGGAAGGGCAGAGAGGGCAGGATAGGAAGCCCTGTGCTAGCTTAAGGCAGTACAGACAGATCAATGTTCGTGTCAAAGCTCAAACCATGCAGCCAGCTTCTGGGTACCAGCTGCAGAAACAACCTTCTCTCCATTAAAATGCAACGCTCTGCATCAGGTTTCTACCCATTTTCAAGTGGAAGCAGCCCTAGATGACAAGTCGAACCAGTGTACAACCTGATAAAGGATTATCTGAGTGGAAGCTTTATACAATGCAAAACACAACGTTGCAGACCACGTGGGACAAGCAAAAAAGATAACTCTCAGGGAGGACATTGAATTCAAGGACCACAGAAGCCTTCTGAAAAGCACTTACACTGATGTGGGAAGTTCCACCAAGTAGCCAAACCACAACAGATTGCACTGATTCTCTGCTGAAATACAGCAGCTACTTTTGCTAGCACAGTATAGCTGAGCAGGCAGGAAGAGAAGGAGCTTCTTGGGAGCGAGAGGGAAGGAACTGCCACTCACAGGACAAACTGGGCACTGTCATGTCTCCGGCGCAAAACAAGGTTCTTCTCTCGCCACTGGACAAAGTTTGCCAGCACATCACCAGCTCCTCCATCTGTGCTGATGATGTTTTCGTACTTCCAGATCTCTAAACCCACCAGTACCACGCGGATGTTGAGCATGATGTACATCTGGGGAAGGAAGACAAGGGGAAATGTGTCTGAAGACTTTCAGGTAAGAGCAGTGTCTGGTGTTCTGCTTACTGCAAGAATCGGCTGCTTCTGGTTGGGTTTGCTGGTTTGGAACACCAGGCTTGGGTTTGCTGGTTTGGAACACCAGGCTTGGGTTTGCTGGTTTGGAACACCAGGCTTGGGTTTGCTGGTTTGGAACACCAGGCTTGGGTTTGCTGGTTTGGAACACCAGGCTTGGGTTTGCTGGTTTGGAACACCAGGCTTGGGTTTGCTGGTTTGGAACACCAGGCTTGGGTTTGCTGGTTTGGAACACCAGGCTTGGGTTTGCTGGTTTGGAACACCAGGCTTGGGTTTGCTGGTTTGGAACACCCAGGCTTGGGTTTGCTGGTTTGGAACACCAGGCTTGGGTTTGCTGGTTTGGAACACCAGGCTTGGGTTTGCTGGTTTGGAACACCAGGCTTGGGTTTCCACTGTGGTGCTCCTTTAGCACCACACTCAGGCCGAGTGCTCTCAGGCTCCAACATCACAGCTGAGGGAACAGCCCTAGCTCCTGGCTTGACAAAACCCCCTCCTTCATCCTCACCAAAGCAGTATCAGAACACTCTAAGGTCAAAGCTGACAGAAGGAAGCAGAAGTGCAGGGCTACCGTGCACAGCATCACTTAACCCAGCTTTAACTTACACTGTCAAGGAAGTTTGCCAGTTGCACCATGTGTTCTCTTACTTCTGTTTCACTCTTCCCAAAATCTTCAAACTGCAAGACAAAGAAACTTGGTCATGAAGAGAAGAGATAAAGACAGAAGTTGGAATGGAACAAAGCATTTAAAGACTAGTTAACATGAAAACCAACCTGGCCTTGCTCAAATGTCCTGTCAAGGGTGGTGAGGTGCTGGCACAGGTTGCCCAAAGAAGTGAATGTTCCATGTTCCATCCCTGGCAGTGTTTAAGGCCAGGCTGGGCAGAGCCTTGGGCAACATGGCTTAGTGTGCAGTGTCCCTGCCCATAGCAGGGGGTTGGAACTGGATGACCTTAAGGTCCTTTCCAACCCTAACTATTCTGTGCGTCTATGCTAATCAAGACAGCAGCATCTTCAGTGCTATTGCTCAACATCTCAATATTGAAGAGAAGGCAGGAGTTGCCATGTGTTTCCCTTACACTCCGAAATTCCTTGCTGATAGAAACTCTCCATGTCTGACAGTTCACTCTTTGCCTGAAGACTACTGCAGGGAGCACGCTGATACTCAGATTTAGGTTAGTGCATGTGCATAACCTTGGCTACAGTGTCAGTGTCTTTCCACAATCCATTGGGCAGTAATGAAGACTGAGGGATTCTCAAGCCAGCCCTTGGGAAGAAGGGAGGGGGAACAACACATGAGCTTTACCTTTTCTTTATCCACAACTATGAAGAGCTCCACGTATCTGGTTTGATGCAGGACTGCTCTCTTTGTCTGGGGAGAAGAGTTTGCAAGAGCTGCAGTGTTAGTAATTCAAGTGCAAACCAAAAACATAACCCTGACATCATCAAACTTCACGTGATCCAGAGGGTGGCTCGAGGCACACCCAAAGCACAGTGTGCCAAGACTGTAACCAGAGCCCCGAGGTGGAAGCCAATGCAATGACAGTTTCTCTGTAAGTGTTTCACCTTCAACTTTAGCAGCACAAAGACTTCCTGTCTCAAAAGGAAGGGATCTTTTTCCTTTCCACACAGGTTTCTTTGTAAGAAAGGAGCTGAAAGACACTAACAAGCAAATGCCAACAACCTTGAAGTGAAACCTGAGGGTTTTCATACTCAACCTTCTACCACAACCACGTTCCTGTGCAGGCAGGCTTTAAACAACACAGGGAACTCCACACCAAACCGGTCTCCTGATGGTTAGGAGAATGGAATAAACACCATAATATTCTCCTGGCTCCTGATGCAATCCTTTGTTAATGAGCCTCTCCAATGAGGGCAGTGTTCCTGCCCTTAAAAGCCCCGCAAAGCTCTGCCTGTGAATAATGCAAGCAGCCACTCGCCTCTCGCTGCTGTAGGCAGATGGAGAAAGGAACTGCCACTGCTTTGTTGAAGCAACTGAGTTTCCCAGCAGCGTAGGAAGGCCTCAATCAGAAGCCTTTAGGTATGTGCTAAGCCCCAGGAAATCCGATAAGCAGCTTCCATACTCTGAGGTGAACACTCATTACTGTGGAGAAAACAGTGCAGCACTTACTCGCAGCAGCTGAGTCATGCTGGGATGGTGATCTTCCTCCCTGTGCTCACTGGCGTGGTCTTCAGCAGTTACTCCACACATTGTGGGCTCTTTCTTCACATTATCCAAGCGATATAAAATATGTTTAGAGCCAGAAGAGGACTCCATGGGCTCAATCCCATAGGTGATGTTTCCCATCATCACCAAGCCCCTAAAATGTAACAGTGGATGAGAAATCCCTTGTTAAGCACAGAGGTTATTCACCCAGATTCTTACAGTAAAACATAGGAACAGTTATTCTTTGGTATCTAATGGCATGTATCTCAGTCCTGGTAAACCAGTGGGCTTCACTGCAGGCCTGAGAGCAGTCAAATGGGAACACACTGGTGTTCCACTCTCCAGTTCTGCACTGTGCACAGCTCTTTGTAGTGATCATCTACACAAATCAGAACAAGCCAACTTTGTGTCACAGAGCAACTGATTCAACTGCATCAACCAACTTATTCAATGGCATTGCAAATACCAACTGAAATGGTGTTGGGGCAGAGAAGCTGCCCAAAGGCACCCACTGCTGAACCCCAGCTCAAAACAGAGCGAGACCTTTGTTTCAAGGCTCAGCAAATACAAGACTCACATGGCAGCCAAGGTACAAAAGAGGAGTTCTGCTACCTGAGCCCCGAGCAAGTGCTGAGAGCGACCACAGAATCCAGGCTCCCCTCCACGTATCCCTGATAATGGCAGTGATCCTACATGGGAAGACAAGGAAAACATCTCTCATTTTGTAATACACGATTCCAGGTTGGTGCTCAGTGTTCAAGTCACCTTCGGTAAGGGTATAAACAGAAAGAAACCCTACCTGGACATCTGGGTGCTCAGATTGCAACTTTCCCTCCTTGTTATAGGTATAAACAGTGAAATCTTTGGGCAGCAGTTCTCTGTAAGGAAAGGGGAGAAGGAATACTGGAGGAATTGCATGAAATGACTCTAGCAAGATGATCCTAATCAAAAGCATCCCAAATAGCAGTTAAATAAAGAAACCCTTCCAAAATTAACAAAGAAAATGGGAATTTCCACAGCAAAATCCAAGCTATCAGAATGCTGGAACCGTTAATGAAATCCAATCAACCACCTGACTCCAGCTATGCAAAACAAGCACCAGAACCCATTAAACTGTGCTAATTTCATACAGGAAAAGAAATATTCACAGCCCTCAGATTCCTGTGTCTGACTTCTCCTGCCCAGCTCCGGAAGGAAGTGCATCGGGGAAGTCTCCCACGATGAAGAGTGCTGGTCTGTAGTGGTGAACCCGCTGAATTCCCATGTCTCTGAGGTCAGGGGCTTGGCAAGTGGCAGCTGCAGATCCCCAAGGGCTTGTGCAGTGAAAACAGTTCTGTGTCTTTTGACAGTTGGAAGACAGAACTCTTTAAGAGCTTGATAAATGGGAACTTAGATTGATTGGATATAAGGAAGAAATTCTTTCCTGTTAGGGTGGTGAGGCACTGGAATGGGTTGCCCAGGGAGGTTGTGAATGCTCCATCCCTGGTGGTGTCCAAGGTCAGGATGGATGAAGCCTTGGAGGAGATGGTTTAGTGTGAGGTGTCCCTGCCCATGGCAGGGGGGGTGGAACTGGATGATCTTAAGGTCCTTCCCAACCCTGACTATTCTATGATTCTAACTTGCCAGCGCTGCAAGTAGCCCTAGTAAACTAAACTCAAGGCAGACAACATCTAGATTGACTGCGAGTTATGGGTATTGTGGCCTCGATACAGTCAGCTTCCTCATGTAGTATCCGTGTGCTACTGAGACAGGAAAAAAGAGAGCCCTGAAACAATAAACAAACCCCATCAGAAAGTGAAAATATTGACTTGCAATCCAGCTCCGTTTGTTTCTCTTTAGATGTGAATGGAGAGAGTCAATCCCCCCCATTCCCCAGCTCCCTCTGAGCAAAAGGCAGCTTCCTCCAGCAAAGGGGATCACCAGGGCTCAGGAGTTCCACACTGACAGCCGAGGCTGTGGGACTCAATCTGCTTTCACAGAGCTGGTGTGGAACTGTACTCCTCAAAGAGCCTCAAGGGTCAGGGCATGCTATCTGCCACCTTCAAACGCAGACACACAGATGGAGTTTAATACCTACAGAAAAGAAACTCGTCACTTACTTGTTCTTTTCTAGATGAATCGTGTATTCTTTGCCCTCTATCTCAACAGCATAGGACACCTTGTCCTGTGTAGAAAACAACAGTTGCATTTCACTCATGTTAATGAGGAAAATGGTCTTTGAGATCAGAAAAAGCTTGGCAGAAAACACCCTGTGAGCTCCATTACCACTAGCACAGCATACACAGCACCTTCTGTAGCTCAGGGCCAGGCTGTGCCGCTGATCTTAGATACGGCTGCAGTTGCTGGAGATGCAGCTACTAAATTCAGGGTTATAGAGACTCCTTTCAAATATCCCACTCAAGAATGTGCACAAGTCACAGGTTCAGGTCTCCCATTTGAAGTGGGATTCCACGGAGAAAAAGGTGCAAGGAAGAGACATCATTATAAATCCCTGGCTCCTGCTGTCACCACAGTGCTCGTCCCTTGTCTCCCCTGATATCCAGCACACAAAAGGACCATACACTAGGACTGCCAGGTACTGAGTTAGTTGCACCCAGACAAGGCAAAGCCACATGTGGGTAAGCCTGAAACCTATTTTGTTATTATCTCTACCTCCGGAACCTGGCATCCCTTCCTGTGTAACTGGGGAAAAGTCACATGAAGGAAGAAGCTGTTCCAAAATAGCTTTGTGGTTTTCTCACTCCTTGTTTTTAAGACTTCCATAGAAAAACCTCTTAGTTACAGCTGGAAAAGGACAACACAGTTCTATTACTGAACGTCTGCAGCGAGCCAGGACCCCCACAGCCTTGCATTAGCCAAAAGCTGCACACAGCAACCAGGGTCCTGACGTGTCCTTTTGTAAGGATGGAGACTTGTTTGCTGCTAGATGAGCCCAACAGGGTTTTGTGAGAATTCAGGTCAGTTTTAGGGGGGGGAACATGAAGATGTAGATGCTAAACTGAAGGCATTTTTAAGGTACCTGTACAGAGGAGACGTTGAAAGCCTCTCGCCGTTCTCTTCCTAACCTCTGCGGGATTACAACTTCATAGGAAGACAACAGAGAAACCTGCTGGAAACCTGGAAAGCAGAAGGGAAAAGCTGGCTGCAGAAACAAGGAGGGCAAGGCACAAGGAAGAAAATGACCAGAGAAGCTGTGGCTGCCCCCTCTCTGGCAGTGTTCAAGGCCAGGTTGGATGGGGCTTGCAGCAAGCTGCTGTAGTGGAAGGTGTCCCTGCCTGTGGCACGGGGTTGGAGCTGGATGAGCTTTAAGGTCCTTTCAAGACAAACCAGTGTGGGATTCAGACCCAAACAGAAAAAGCCACAGACCTTGATGCTCACAGGGCAAACCTCAGAGCAAAGGACGCTCGGATTGCCTTGTAAATTCACTTTTCAAAGTGAAAGCTTCACATTCCAGGACATTCCAAGTGTCCCTAGCACCCACCATCGCTTGCCATCAGCAGGAATCAGAGCATTTACCAAAGCAGGTCAGCACAGAGAACTTGCTCAAGGACACACAAAGACACTGTCAAACCAGGCATCCTGTGCTGGGAAGCTGCAGAACCAGCCCCACACCAGCCCCTCTGGATCCAGCCCAAAGCCCGGCTCAGCATCCCACCCTTGTCCATCACAGCCAAAGCCTGACACGAGGCCAGTGCTTCTCATTATGTTCTTAGAGAGCTCTTCAGGACCTTACTAAAGCGAGACGCACGCAGCCTTGTGTGTGCACCACCAGAGAGATGCTCCGAAGCAAACACAAGTTTGGTCCAAGTTTCCTTTATAAGGCAGCAGCTTCTGCAAGAAACTGTCTCAATGTGTAACCCATAATAAACCGCACATGTCAATGACTTTTCCCATCAACGGCCACTGCCTGGCTTCCTGGGAAGCAGGAGCTCGGTTCAGATATTGCAGGCGGGATTGAGAGCAATGGTTTTAATAGCTCCTGGCGATGGAATCAGTGAGCTCATCACAGCAGCCTGAGCTTCTGACCTGGAGGGAGGGGGAAGGGAACAGTTATCCTCCTTGTCAGCCTCCAGAAACAAGCACCATGCATTAGGGGTTGGTGAGAGGGTGCTGAGTTTCCGAGAGCCTCCAAAAGCTCTCAGAGATACTGATGCACTGAGATACTGCATCAGTAAAACCAGCCACCTCCCCACTGATATCCCCCAAGCAGTCAGATGGCTCTCAACTCCTCTCCCATCACACACACATCCATTTGGAGATCACGGATGCGTTGCAGGGCGCCTGCTTTGAACGCAGCAGTTTTGCCACACCGGCACAGGCAGAGCTGTGTTGTTTCTCAGGGGTAACACAGCACCATGGCTGCAGAAGCTTCATTAATTACAGTGATTGCTGGGAAGAAAAAGGTATTAAAGCCGAGATAAACTTCCTGAAAACAGGCTACAGAAAGCCCATGGCAACACCTCCTTGGCCTGAAAATCACGGTGGGAAGGGCTGCTTCCTTCCCTGGATGAACCACCGAAAGCACAGACTCAGCAAACGGCCCCTCGACATTTGTCACTTCCAATGACCCGTTCCACTCGTAGCCAGCCTGGAGATGCTGCACGGCGCTGCTCCGTGCTTCTTCCCAGCAAGAAGCACCTTTGTGAGCAGGGATGCGAGGCTGGAATCGCGGAGGCTCTCGGCACACAGGCTGCAGAAGCAGGGGTGGCTCCGTGGAGGTGCTCGGAAAGCAGCGTGCTTCCCAAAAAAAGCAGCTTGGAAGCATGAGACAAAGGAGTGAATCATCCCATGGAATGAGCAGGACTGGGAGGGATTTCTGGGAAGGGTGCAACACTGCAAGGCTTCCTCCTGGAGGAACAGCACCAAGAGTGCAGCTTTCAACCACGGAATAGCCCCTGTTTGCTGCTTTCTTTCCTTCCCTGCACTGCCCCCAGCGTGTAGGGAATTGTGCCCTTCATTGTGGGCACAATTCGGAGGAGGAGGAGGGTGTGTTGCTCTTGATGAACAAAGTGCTTCCTATTAGAAAGCACTTTCTATTTTTCTTCCTGTTAGGGTGGTGAGGCACTGGAATGGGTTGCCCAGGGAGGTTGTGAATGCTCCATCCCTGGCAGTGGTCAAGACCAGGTTGGACGAGGCCTTGGGTGATATGGGTTAGTGTGAGGTGTCCCTGCCCATGGCAGGGGGTTAGAACTTGATGATCTTAAGGTCCTTTCCAACCCTAACTATTCTATGATTCTATTACAAGCTAAAACATAAGGCTAGGAAGGCACCACCTCGCTTTCCAACGGAACTAACAGGAGAGGAGCAGCCACACGTTACAAGTTCAAACTTAACTGCAAAGAGCTCTGCTTTTAACTGCCAGACCTCTTCCCTCTTCTGGCATCCTTCCTCCCCTCGTGTTCCAGAACATGATCAAACTGATCCCCAGCCCCTGATGCACAAAGGGGTTTGTTCTGTGGGGTTCTTGCAGGCTGGAAGCACAGCACCCCCAGGACACCAGCACCGGGATCAACACGCACCAGCCCTCACTTTCCACGCTGTCTGCCCCACACAGTGTTTCACGCATCACCAGCAGCCCTCAAAGAGGGCACTGGGCTCGTTAATAGGAAATCCAATGAAAGGGACAAGTGCAACAAAGCAGAAATGAGAACATGCAAAAGACAACCCTGCTCCTAAAGCTTCCCCCCCCACAAAGGCTGGTTAGGAAGAGACAAGCCTTTCTCCTACCAAGAAACACACACGTGGAGATAAGGCCCTAAGCCAGCAGCCCAGTCCCAGCTCGCACCCAATGCTCCTGTCAGTGGCTGACACATTCAGACCTTCCCTCACCCTGGGAACTGAGACACACTCAGCCTGACCCAATTAGCATAGGCGAAATTCCCACCAGGACAAGGCTGTTTGCAGCTACCACAGCACTGTAGGGAAACGCTGGGCTCCAGCGTGATACGAAGGCATCAGCAGATGCGTTCCTACAACCACATCCCTGTTAACAATGCTACCTGCCAGGCAGGACAGTTATTATCCATAGGAATTCACCTGGATATTTCAGGCCAAAGTAGAGGTGGTTTAATTCACAGCGGTTAAGGAAAGGCAGAAGTGACAGCAAAAAGCCAACCTGGATGGATACTCAGCTGCTGTCCACATAAGATGTTTGAAGATGCTCACATTCTCTTTTCCTATACAGTTTTTTGTAGCTTCTTTTTCACCTCTTTGGAAAAGCTTCACTGCAATACCATAAGCATGGTTCTCAAACACAGCAGTCTGCAACAGATTCTGCAGGACTTGTTGTACTTGGGCACTTCCTGCCACTGGCCAAAGCTGATCTGAGCTGCATTTCACATCCTCACCACGAATGTGCTTCTTATCATTCATTCCTTGGGTCTAACAATACTGGAGACTGTACTTCCAAGGAGAAAAACACAATTACAACCACTATATTTATCTTGTCCCATTAAAGACTGACTTTAATTGCCAAGTATTGGAGGCAACTGGGAAGATGTGACTCATCTTCCCTTCCCCGCCCCAAATCCACAGCAGGAATTGGGTGCACGTTCCGTGGCGTGCAGGAGCTTGAAAACCATTGGAACATGTCAAGGCCATTCCAGCTCTCCCGATGCTGAGATAAGCTGCTACAGGATTCACTCCATCAGGTAAGGTCTACATGCAGCAGAGGTCAAGCTGCATCTCCCATCTCCATACACCTCGGCAGATCATTGGCTCAGCTGCAGAAGGGCAAAAAGCCCTTCCCACATGGAGCAGGGTTGGATTCATGGAGACAAGGCAGTGCTTGTGCAGCTCCACCTGTGCTCTGACTACCCCATTGGATCCCCCACAAGTGATGATGGAGAGCATCACCCTGTACAACAAGCAAATGCTCTGATGCTGCCCCAATTCACCTACCAGTGAGCAGCAGTGCTTTTAACCTCTCATTAGCCACATGCATCTGAGTCAAAGATGCACGTTGCTGAAGCATTAAATACACAAACTCATTAAATTAACCACTGTTATAATCAATTACAATTAATAGCTGAGGTCAGCTCACCAGTCATTTGACACTTAGGCAGCAGGCTGCTCACTGGAAGAGCTGCCAAAGGCTTTACACAGCCACTCTTGGGTCCCAGGATCTCCAACAAGTATCCTGATGTCTAACAGATTTCCCTGGTGCTTTAAGTAAAAACCAGTGCTTGGGATTTCCTTATGGAACCCATTTCTTTGACATTCACATTGGGGTCTACTTCCCAGTTAGACCAAAAGGGGATCCAAACCAGGACAGGGCAGCCCAGGGAGACCTCACCAGTACCACGGTTCATGTGCGCTGTGCGCTCATGCATTTCCCCCAGGTTAATCTTTCTTCCCTAGCAGACAGCAGGGCTGATTCACTTGTTGTTTAACCTACTCTAACTCTCATTTCCTCTCCTAACAGGCTCCTACACCCCAGTTTTCACCCTCTTGCAATTATTTCACCCTTAGACAATTAATCAGCAGAACACTTTGTACCAAAGCCACATCCTTCTGTCACATCCTTCTCTCGTGTGCCCACATGGCTGGGACTGGTTCAGGCTTCAGATCAAGAGGGTCTCCTCGTGTCACAGGGCCTTTCTGAAGGTAGGAAAAGGTGAGCAACTGTCACAGCAAGAGAAGCAAATTCACCTATTCCGATTTACTGCTCACCTGGAATACTGGTTTAACGTTACAGCTAAGAGCAGTTTGTGCAGTTTCTCTTGGTTGATGAGGATACTGTGCTCTTCCACAGCAATATTGCCTAGAAAATCCTTACCTCCCTCCTGCTGGAATCCTGACCCATGCTGTCAGAGTTTCCTGTCTAGACTCTATTCCTTCTGCCCCTTCTAAAGGCAGCCTAATGTGTCTGTGAGACAACAGCTACTCCTGTTCCACAATGACAGCTATGGCTCCTGCTCTCTGGTGGGTCACAGCACCCTCACCACCTCAGAACCTTCTTCATGGAGACACAGAGCAAAGCCACATTACCCTCTGTGGTGCAAGACAATTCATCTCCCCCCGCCCCAGGCCAGTGGATCTCACACCCGTGACAGCCTGGCCCATGGAGAGCAGCCCCTTGCCCTCAGAGCCCACTCACTTCCTCCGCATCCCCTGGGCTGTGGGGGTCTCAGCTGGGATCACACAGCAGAGGTTATGGGAACGCTGCTCTTCAGCCACCAAAGGAAAGCACACAACCCAAACCCAGCCACGGAACGGAGCAAATCAGCTTCTTTTTTATCATCATTCATTTTAGCCTGAGAAATGAGAACGACCAAGACAAGCCAAAACTACAACTCCCTCCGGAAAGCAGAGCACTACAAGGGGCAGCATCAGCTCCCCTCTCTTTAGTCTTCACTTGGAGGGAACAACCACAACAATGAGCATCCCAGGTCGGGTGAAGCAGAGCTGGGCTCCTCATGATCTGAACCAAGGAATCAAACACTGAAACCAAGGGTACAGACACTAAGAATTCCTTTAAGCACAGCGAGGCCATCCCGGGGCTGTGTGGTACCCAACGGCAAGGAAGAGATGAGCAGCAAAGCCACAGCCCTTAGCTAGGGCAATGCCAGGTGGTTTCTGGATGACTTTATGCAGCCAAATGACACAAAGGAGATCTCCACCACACAAATCCCTTGCAGCTACACATCCCTGGGTGATTATGTTCATTCAGGAATTCTCCATTAATAGTTGTGGGGAACACCCCATTTCTGTCTCATATCCCGGTTTATTGAGGAGAGTCCCAAGCACTCCCATGCCAACCCAAAAGCTGGAAGTTCCTGCATAAACTGAGCCAGGCAACTCATTTCTCCCCTTCTCCTTCATGCTGAGACCTGAGACAAAGGGATTTCACTGTGGAATTAGCTGGGTCAGAGACTTCCAAAGGCAGCAGAAACACTGCCCATCCTCAGGGACCTGCATTTCCTCCTGCCCACAGGTAGGAACTAGAACATTACCCCTCACAACGCTGACCAAAGCAGCACGACAGGTCACTGAAGTCTTCCCTCCTCGGAGCTCCATCAAAGCAGGTCCCAACGCACTGTCCTGCTCCACCAGCATGGGAGGGATGCCCACCGCAACAGCACCGTTGCTCAGCATAAAGCACCAGCGACGGATTCAGAGATCCCTTCCTTAGGATGCCTGATCTAAAACTATGCATTAATGATGAGCGCACAAGTTTAACGCATCCCTTCAGGAGGGGGAAAAACAACCAGAGGAGACATTTCTGCCTATAACATCAGCTTTGGCACCAGAAAAGCCCCTAAACGGAACGCTTTCAATACATCAACAACCCATACACACAGCACAGAACCAACTTAAGGGCCCACAGGGAGACAGACGGCTGTCCCTTCACTGCCCCACCGGCTCCACAACGACCCAGGCCGGGGCAGACCCACGTCCATGGGGCCTCTCTGCCCCCTCTCTCTCACCCCTCCGACCCGCACCACAGCACCGCAGCCCTCCGGACACCCGCGCAGGACTGAAGGACCAGCCCCGAGGAAGAGCCGGGGCCAACCGGATCCCCTCGGCGGGGAGAAGGAGAGGCCCGAAGGCCAGCGCGGCCGGGCCGAGGGGAGGCCGGGAGGTGTCGGAGCAGGCCCCGCCGCACTCACCCTCACGGGCCGGCTGCCCGGGCGCGGCCAGCAGCAGGAGGCAAAGGCAGCTCCGAGCCACCGGGGCCCAGGTCCGAGCCATGGAGCTCCGAGTCCGCATCGCCGCCCTCCCCACACACCCCCGGCTGGGGCGCTGGGTCCGGCCGGCGGCCCGCGGCCTTATGGAGCCGGGCCGGGGCCTGCGCCGCACCGCCCCGGGGCGGGGCCGCTCCGCCCGGGGAAGGGGCTGCGGCGGTGGCCGAGCCCAAGCGCAGCGGTCCCCGGAGGGGGGCCGGGCTAAGGACGGCTCCCAAGGGATGGAGCCTGCGGAAACCCACCCTTAACCTCCCACTGCTGAAGGTAAATAACCCACATATCCCACACCGACCGCTGAAAACTCATTTAAACTAAAGAACACCTCCCAGCAACAACCCGGTACACAACGCCTCTCTCTTTAGCCTTTCCCCCTTCCAAACCCGACGTTGCATTGGAAGCACGGGGTGATTTGCTCCGCTCCCTTCCCCAGGGGATGCTGGGCTCCAACTGCGCTGGGGAAGGGTGATTTTAAACAGCCAAGGGTCACGTTCCCCCTCCAACCCCAAGCTGCATCCTCTCCGCCTACCACGTGTATGGGGTTTGCTGACAAGCACCATAAATAAGACAGAGGAAGGGGTTTGGGTGCAGTCGGGACCTCACTGACACCGATATGGAAGGGCCCAGCTGGCACTGGGAGCACCGCAGCACCTCCAAAGCCAGGCAATGGCACTTCCCCAAACACATTCTTATCAAGTGACGTGCCTGGCTTCCAGCTGAGCGCCACGTACCTGTCCAGAACCGCGCTTGGCATTTCCAGTGTAGCGATCACAAGGCACCGAGGGAGAGGGATTAAAGGAGGGAGGAGAAAATGAGGCAGAGGAAGACTGCTGGAAACAGGCAGCAGCTTGTCGGGATGTAGAGGGTCAAGGACAGGATCCCAGTTCTTAGATCCTCCAGTTGGATCCTATATTGGATATAGCCCCTAGGATCTACAGCTTGTCCAGATGCAGAGGGCTAAGAACAGGATCCCAGCTCATAGACCCTGTACTGGATGTGGTTCCTAGGATCTACAGCTTGTCCAAATGTAGAGGGCTAAGAACAGGATCCCAGCTCGTAGACCCTGTACTGGATGTGGTTCCTAGGATCTACAGCTTGTCCAAATGTAGAGGGTCAAGAACAGGATCCCAGTTCTTAGATCCTCCGGTTGGATCCTGTATTGGATGTAGCACCCAGGATCTACAGCTTGTCCAGATGTAAAGGGTCAAGAACAGACCTCAGCCTGCTTTTAAAGAGCAGAGCGTGCCCTTCTCCTCACTCACAACTCTCCAGGCACAGCAAACAGCCAAGACAAGGGGGTCCCCCCATGCCAATGGATTTGTACAAGGAGGAAAGCAGCTGCGATAGAACCAACCTGCTCCCTGCCCATCCAAGTTGGTTTAGCTCCTCCTCGGGGCAGGGAGATGGTCTGGGCAATCCTGGAAACCATTCCCTGTCTTCCCATCAACAGGAATTTTGCTCAAGGGAGTGATTCCCATTTGTTTCCAAAGGAGCTCAAGGGGACCGAGGCTGTTTCCCCGCCCCTGGCTCGGAGCCTCCTCCAGCCCGTGCCCTGCTCCCGCCTTGGCTCCTATTTCCTTACCGCAGCCGTTAAGCTCTTCCCAAAGCCACTCGGCCGCCTCTCAATCGCTAACGAAGGCGCAGCCCCAGGCACCGGGACACAACCCAGCTCCAGCAGCTCCCCCACCCGGCGGCCTCGTTCACCGCAGCGAACGAGCCGAAGCCTCCAGCCCCGGGCACGAGGGGGGTGTTTGCGTTAATACCGAGAAACAACTCTCGGTACCCCCGGTGAGCGCTACCCGCTCGGATGAACCCACTGCCCGTAACAGGCACCACACGGGAGCGCTGCGACGAGGCCTTCCCGGGGCAGGCAGCGGCTCTCCCGGGGAAGAGGAAGGAGAACACGGTGTGAGCCCTAATGCAGGCGAAGAACCGCGAGTACCGGGACGGGCAGCACGGGGCAACAGCGGAGCCTCGCTCCGCCAGCACCGGCACTCGGCCGCTCCGACCCGCGCCCCAGCAACTCCCACGGAGCGGGGGGAACGGGAACGGGAACGGGAACGGGAACGGGAACGGGAACGGGAACGGGAACGGGAACGGGAACGGGAACGGGAACGGGAACGGGACACCCCTCGCCGGTCCCCGCCAGTCCCGCGGCCACGCCCCCCGCCTTCGCTTATAGGCTGTCCGTCGCTCCCAAGCAGCCAATCACCTCCTCGCTTAAAGCTCACTTCCTCCTTATCTCACCGCGGCCTCTCTCTATCAGCTTCTTCCTCCTTCTCGCTGATTGGCTCCGAGCGCCTATTCCCCGCCCACTGTGCGAAACGGCGTGCTCCCATTGGCCATCACGGCGGCGGCGGCACGGGGTGCCGGGGCAGCGTTTCCTAGCAGCGGGCGCCGCCATGGCGCCGCGGTGCGGCGGGCCCGTGGGTTACGCGCTGCTGTGCGGGCAGGCCCTGCTGCTGCTCGGTAACCTCCTGCTGCTGCACGGAGCCTCCCGGGGGCTCCCGCACAACGGCACCGAGCCCGACCCGCCCGCACCGCCTTCGTGGGCCTACACCGACCCGCAGGCGCCGCTGGTGCTGTGCACCTACCTGTGAGCACCGGGGTGGGATGAGGCAGGGGGGGGGAAGCGGCCTCTTCGCCTTCCTCCTCCTCCTCCTCCTCCTCACCGGCCGCCTTCCCCGCAGCCCCGAGGAGTTCGTGGAGTGCGAGGAGCCGGTGGACCACGGCGGCAACGCGACGGCGCAGCAGGAGCTGGGCCACGGCTGCGTGAAGGTGAAGGGCGGCGGGAGGGAGGGAGGGAGGAAGGAAGGAAGGGAGGAAGGCCCCGAGCTGAGCGCCCGTTGCTGCCGCAGTTCGTCGGGCAGGCCTACGGCGAGGTGGACCACACGCGGGTGCAATGCAGGGCGCTGGACGGCATCGAGTGCGCCGAGCCAAGGAGCTTCCTGCGGGGCAGCCGGCCCTGCGTCAAGTAGGATGCGGTGTCGTCCCCCCCCCCGCCCCGTGTACCCCCTCCCATCTCCGGTTCCCCTTGTTCCCCCCCCAACCCCAACGGCTGCACCGCTGCCGGCCCCCCGCCGGAGGGAGCCCCGCGGTAAGCAACGAGCTCCCGTTGCAGGTACACTGGCCACTACTTCATCACCACTCTGCTCTACTCCTTCTTCCTGGGCTGCTTCGGAGTGGATCGGTTCTGCCTCGGCCACACCGGGACCGCCGTGGGGAAGCTGCTGACCCTGGGCGGGCTGGGGATCTGGTGGTTCGTGGATCTGATTCTGCTCATCACCGGCGGGCTGATGCCCAGCGACGGCAGCAACTGGTGCACGGTGTATTGAGAGAGCTATGCGGCCCCCGGCGGTGGCTCCTGGGGGCTGGAGATGGACCCCACTGCATCAGGACAGACGCTGGCCTCACACCAAAGCTGTATCGTGGCGTGCAGAGCAATTACTCCTCTTAATGTACAAACCTTGGACACGGATTTGCTCAGGATCTTGTTTTGCTTGTTTGAAGTAATCTGGATCTGAAGGTGGTCAAACAAATCCTTAATAAAACCTGGAAGGAGCGGAGGCCACGTCCCTTCAGTCTTGGCAGAGTTCATCCAGCCACCCAGAGACACAGTCGCTGGTGTGTAGGGTTGTGGTCCTGGGCTTTGCAAACCCTTCAAGTTGAGTAACACGATGTTCTAGAGGCTCTGCTGAAGGGGTGAGTTCTACATTACCGGTTTAAACTCATGCTTCCTGGGTTAGATTGAGCAGGAGAATCACTTTGTGCTCTCTTGCAGGCAAGCAAAACCACGGTGCAGCCATCACAGTCACTATCCAGGCTTCTCAAAAGCAACGCTTGCTTCTGTTGATGTAACTCCGTGCTCATGCTATAGAAACATCAGCCACAGGACACTGTGACCACTGCAGAGTGGTACAGGGCTTACTTAAACGACCTCCTCCTCCCCTGCCTCGTGGTCTTTAAATCCCATGACCCTGCAGTGGTGACCATTTGTGTTTTACAAACCTGTTAAATCCCAGCTTTGCCTCCTTAGGCAAAGGAGTGAGGGCTCGTTTCCACCCAGAGCTGCAGGGAAGGGCTGGAGCTCCCATCTGTGTGCTCCTTCCAGCTCCACCCCACTGCACAGGGTGCTGGTACCAAAAGGAGCGGGAGCTTCAAGCAGCCTGACAGCCAAAAGAGGAAGAAGCCCCACCAGATGCAGGCTAAAAGCTACTGAGCTGACTAAGAACAGGAAGAGGAAGCTGCAGTTAAGTCACAGCCAGAACCACACACAAAATCCATACGTGCACAAATCCTGTCCCGTTTGATGTAAACCTCGGCAGATGCACGTGTGCTGTTCTCACATGGTTCTGCAAACTGAGCACCCTCCCATTGTCTCATTTCTGCCTCTCTTACTCCTGTTGCTGCCTCCAACGGAGCTGCAGCAGGGCTGGGAATTCTGCCCGTTCCAGTTTTGGTTTGTGGTTTCTTGCAGCAACGCCTCCTCTTTAGGGAATGGGGATCAGATCCCATTTAGGTCACGAGTAATCTGCATTTGGCAGCTTTCAATAGGTCTCAGGGCAGTGTGGGGTTGAGGGGGGGGAGGCTCCATTGGGAAGCTTCCACATTCCTCAGGCCACTGGAACAACAGTGCTGAAAAGCCCACTGTGGGGGAAGAATTCTACAGTGAGCCAGGGAGAGAAATCCCAACAATCCCATGTGCAAAAGCCCATTGTTATGAGCATCCCCCACGGCCTCAGCCCAGCAGCTGCCAGCCAACAGCAGGACATCACGTTCCTCTGGTACATGAGGCTGCTGTGGACCACAGTGGGGAGCAAGGGATGGGATTAGTCTCTGTCCCCTCATTTTCTAGCAGTGAGAAATGAGATTGAAACCTCTTTAACAGCAGCAGACGCGATGCCCCTTTGGCCTCCCCTTGGTGCTTTCCCTACTGAAGCTGGTGCTCACCCCTCCTGGCAAACATCACCCAACAGACACAATGCAAACAGCCTGGAAAAGCAACTGGGATTTCCTTCTTTATTCAAAAACACAGGGGAAAAAAAAGGGGAATTCCATCTCCTGCAGGAGTTACAGGTGAGGGATGGGACGTGGGTACCGGCACCATGCAGCATCGCTCACACGAGGCCCATGGCACTAAGAGCACTTGAATCCACAGCTGAAACCACCCTGGCGTTCCCATAGCAAAGAGCAAACCCATCTTCACACCCCTCTTCCCACACCAGACACCTCAAACCTTGCACGCATCCCTAGGAAAGCAGGAGGCACACCCAGAGATGGGGACAGCAGTTTTGCTTCAGACATCACCACAAAGCTCCATCGAGGTCCATCTGCACTTGCTTGGTCCTTTGGGATGGGAGAGAAATTCCTCCCTGTAACACCACCCATGTTACAATGAGGCTGGAGCCTGGCTCGGCTTTGGACACATTCATCTCAGATTGAGACTTCACATAGTCCTGGGGATGTGGGGAGGGTGGGAATGAGAAACAGGGATGTTGCAACAGCGCTGGAGCCGCTGGTAGTTTCTCCTCCTGGATAATTAACCCTAATTGTGCAACAAGCTGCTGCTTTCCCATCCCAGGCCCCGGGAATCTTTGCAATTATCAGGCAACACCAACACTTGGTACTGCACGGGTTTGAAGCCTGGCACGAAGTAAACCCCATCCCTCTGCATTTGGTGCATCCAGAAACGAGGCCAGAGCACTAGCGCCGAGTGCTGCGACAGCGATTGACCCAATCCCTAAACCATTCCTGAAACACCACGTCAGGAGCCAAGCCAGCCTAAAAATCTCAAACACTCATGCAAATAAAGCCAAAAGAAGGAAGAGCATCATCTAGGGTTCTACAGTTAAATAACAAACACTCACCCTGTACCGTTTGCATTGATTCCTGTTTGGTTTCATAGTTTCAGTGTTCTCCAGCATCTCCACACACCCCCCTGAGTGTACTCCTGACCTCAGGGAGGTCCTATCACTGCCACCCCCCCAGGCTGCCTGCTGAAGCAGCCCCCCTGATGCAGGCAGATGCAGTTTTAAACTTGCTAAGCTCAGTCAGGCTCCTTAGAGCTCAATTGCTAAAGCTTTGCCCCATCCCAGGCTGAGCTGGAGCCCTGGGAAGGGCAGGGACACACTGGATCTATGAGCTGAGAACATGTTGTGACAAGGAAAAAGAAAGGAAAACAAAAAGGGAAAGCTTTCCCACCCCTACACGTGCTGCTTTCCACAGCGCAAGGACATCACCAAGATCATCACCCCACCACTAACCCGTGGCACTGAGGGCCTCAGGTCACACCAACACAACCTGATGCTGACAGCAGGGATGGGGAGCTGCGTCCTCACTGGTACCCAAGGACTGCACACGCATTTCAGGATGAGGATAACAATCTCACTACCCAGGGAATACCTGAATCTACACTGTGTTTATCACACCTGCTACAGGAGCTGGTTTGGATATGGAGATGACAAGTTCACGTTGAGCAGAAGACTTCTGCTCATGCCATTAAACACTCCTGTTTCATCGCTGTTTGTTCAAAGCACTTCACCCCCCAGGCAGGGGTGCCCAGAGCAAAACCAACCCCATCCCTGAGCATCCCCAGAGCCACCGCTGCTCCAGAGGTACCAACAAGCCTCTTGGAGGAGCTGAGCCAGGGCTGGGGTTTTTAACAGTGGCCACAGGTATCAAAGGACATCATTAAAAGCCACCAAGGATGTTGATGCACCAGAGCACGCAGAGCTGTTCTCCTGGGGAAGCTGCAATTGTCCTTGCACAGGCAGCTCTGCCCAGCTGCCCAGGGAAGGATGAGCAGCGCAAAAGGGGATTAAAAACAGGTTTTGTCCCAAACACAAGAAAGGCCACGCTCCCCTTACCCCCTCCAAGACCTCCTGATGCTTCCTTACACTTGGCTTTGGAGGGAGAATTATGAGCATGCAGAAGATGCCCCCTCTCATTCAGGCCATGCTGGGGACCAGCACGGAGGCAGCTTCTGAAACACGGAGGCACTGGGTGGGGAGCAGGCAGGACGTGGCTCCCCAGGGTGCTGGGATGCGGGGTCCAGCCGGCTCCTGCATCGCAAGTGATGGAGGGATGGGGCCACTTCACCCCGCTGAGAGGATGGGAGCGAGCTCGGTCCTGAGCGCACACATGGAGCATCCTGGGGGCACGCTGCACACCCCCGACACCCCCCCCCCCAGCAGGCGGGGAGGGGATGGCCCCGCTCACACGTCGGAGGTCCGGATGCTTTCATCATCCAGGTCGAAGGCAAAGGGCTTCTCCTTGAGCTGCTGCGGCTCCGACTTGTGCCGCACGCGGGTGCCCGGCGCGGCTCCGGCATCGCGCTCCGGGAGGACCGGTGTGAAGAGCGAGTCCCGGAGCACCTCCGCCTGCTTCCCCGGCACCGGTGTCCAGGGCTGCCAGGAGGAGCTGGCGGGGGCCCGGCACAGCGCCCTCCTCTCCTCCGCCACCGGCCTCTGCTGGGATTGGGATGAGGAGCCCCCGGGTCTCCCCATGGATGTGGATCGCATGAAGGACATCTCCTGCAAGGACACAGGTGGGTTTGTGCGTGCGGTGCAGGGAGCTGTTTGGGGACCAGCACCAGGCCCTTTACACATTGAAAGGGGATAACATAGCCCTAAGCAAGCTGGGAGTTTGAACTAAAACAGCTTTTTGCCATCAGTCGGGGTCTTGCTTGTGCCTCAGTGCAGAGCAGGGATTGTGCCAGTCCTGTTCAATGGGAGATTTTCACTTTTCCAAGGAAATGAACACAGAGAGGGCAGGGATCTCCTCCTGGAAGCGGGTACCCGAGCACTAGCACCATCCACTAAGTAAGTGTCTCCTACATTGGCATGATCCTCATTTGGCACTGCACACGAAGCAGAAGGGATGTGACCTACCCTGGGGCGGGTTTTCAGCGCCTGGACTGCCCCTGTGATGGCTCGGATCCAGCTGTGCATGTCCTCAGGGCTGTCTGCCTGCAAAACACACCAGCCCCAGTGAGGCTTTGCCTCCCTGCAAGCCCCCAGTGCCACCGGGCCTGATCCCCACCACATGGACCCATAGATGTATCCAAGCTTAAACATCACCACAACACCCCATCTTCCCCTGTAGAACAAGGGCCACTCTCCACATCACAGCATTTTCATATCAGGAATAGATAAAGCAGTTAAGGGACAAGAACTGGGGTGTTACCAACTGGGTCTGTGTCTGCCATGAGCCCCGTGCACACGGGCACCTGCATCCACAGCATCACACATCGGCTGCTCTTTGGGTACCGAGCACGCAGCATCCCCAGCGTGCTGCTGCCTCCAGCAATGCAAGAGAGTGGGCAAAACCTGCTCGTTGGATCTCCCTGTGCTGGGCTCTGCTTTTTCCTGCTCACACAAATCGCTGCTGGTATAAATAAGCCCAAGGGGAGAAGTGAAACCACACAGCTCTGGGTGAAGATGCCACAGCCTCATCTGGTGTTTGGGGGTAAGAGGCTGCTGGGGAACGGCCCCTCTGCAGCAGCACAGGCTGGGGAGAGCAAAGCTTAATGCCCAGAGACACAACTGGCCCCGGTGCTCACCTGGATGTAGAAGGTCCTGGAGGTTGTGATGATTTCAAAGAGGTTGTCTCGCATCAGGAGGTCGCTAGGGACAGAAAGAGACAATCACTGCCCAAAAACCATTGTGGATGGGAAGTGATTGGGTTTATCCAAGGGGAAACCTTGGATCTCACTGGGGTTTTGGGAAGACTCCAGCTCCCCACAGACCTTCAGCTACACACACACCCCAACTTCTGCTGCCTGCAGGTAACCCCCCCCCTCCAGACCCAGGGCTCCAGCAGGGCAACACAAAGAGCATTACCCAGACTTGACCAGGCACTCATGGGTCTTGCAAACATCCTTCAGGAGAATGGAACGCAAGGGCTCCTTGTCCTGCGGAGGCAAGAGGAGATGTTGATGGGCTTGGCTGGCCTGGGATGTGCCCTTGCGGAGCATCCCGGGCTGCTCACCTGCTCACACTTGTAGTAACTGATGGAAAACTCATCCAGAACGAAGTAACGGCGCTTCCAGCTCTTCCTCTGGATAAAAGAGGAGGAAACCGCTCAGTGCTGAGCTCCACACCACCTGCTCCTGCATCCGGAGCATCCCCGCAGCATCCCCGCAGCATCCCCAGAGCATCCCCAGAGCATCCCCGCAGCATCCCCGCAGCATCCCCGCAGCATCCCCAGAGCATCCCCGCAGCATCCCCGCAGCATCCCCGCAGCATCCCCGCAGCATCCCCAGAGCATCCCCGCAGCATCCCCAGAGCATCCCCGCAGCATCCCCGCAGCATCCCCAGAGCATCCCCGCAGCATCCCCGCAGCATCCCCAGAGCATCCCCGCAGCATCCCCGCAGCATCCCCAGAGCATCCCCGCAGCATCCCCGCAGCATCCCCGCAGCATCCCCACAGCATCCCCAGCCTAAAGGGATGCAGGAAGCCCAGAGCCCCCCCCTCGAGCTGCACCCCAGCACTCACCACGTTCCCCTGCTTCACGCAGTAGCCACTCTTGAGCGGGGGGGGCCCCGCTGGTGCCTTGGTGGCCGAGGGGGGGACGTAGCTCTGCGAGCGCCGCAGCAGCGGGTGCGTGGCCACATCACCGCCGTCCCCTGCGTCCCCCCCGTTCTGGAACAGAGCACACAGTCAATGGGGACAGCAGGGATAGGGGGGGTCCCTGCTAGGATGGAGGGAAGAGCAGCAGCGAGTGCTGAGCCATGGGCTGGTTGCAATGCTGATGTCTCGCTGCATGCAGGCTGCTTGCTGCCCAGAGCGCTGCTCACCCTTTTGGTGCCCACGTGTTAAAAGCAACGTGAAGAAGTTGGAAAGGTGATAAGAGAAGTGATTTGAGGGCTGCAGAAAACCCCTTGCAGCAGTGGGGTTAAAGGATATCCCTTCGCTACCCGGCTTATCCCACACTGAGAGGTCAAGCCACTGCAGCACAGACCTTCTAGGGCATACAAGGCACAAGGAGCTCCTTCATCCCGCAATGGGAGGCAGAGCAAAGGAAGCTGGAGCTGGACAAACCCAGGTTAGAATGCAGGGATGCTTTCCAGCCAGACAAGGGGATGTATCATGGGAATACACTCAGGAAAGCCATGAAGACTCCACAATTCCACAGCCAAATCCTCCCAGAAGAGCCTGGGATGGCTGGAGTTCAGGCAGAAAACCTGACCTTCCTCTACCTGCAAGCTGTCTGTGCAGAGGGACACATGGCCATGTGCCCAGCACCCATTCCCAGGCTCACCCCCAGCACATGCCAAGGGCCAGATCCTGCTCTCAACATCACCCCTGGCTCCTCCATGCTGTCCCTGGTAGCGCCCTCCCTTTCCCTTTGGCAGTGCAGAGGATGGTTGGGATAAAGCACGTGTCCAAAGGCAGATCTGGTGCAATGGGGATGGTTACACCCAGGATGGAGGGATGCTGCTGGTGGGTCCAGCAGTGATGACCCCTTGGGAAAGAGAGGAATTGTGTGAGGACGGAGCTGGAGCTGCTGTGGAGGCGGCAGAGTCAAGGCAGGAGGAAAGAGCAGCTTTAACCCACAGAGACAAAGAGGAAAAGTCCCAGAGCTGCTGCCAACCGTCTGCCGACAGCAGAAAACCACAGCCACCACCTCCTCCTCTGCTCTATTTTTAGTGCTGATAAGAGCTGAAGCGAGACCTGGAGCCAGATGGGTGCCCCTTTAAAGGTGGGAGACACCGACAGCCATGAAGGGAAGGGAGCACACAAGGGATGGATCAGTCCCTTTGGCTTTGGGGTCCCTCTGCCCCAGGTGCCTCGATGGGGCATGTGGATGGGTCAGGATGATTTGGAGCCTCCTCCTCCTCACACCTCCTCATCTCCTCCCGCTTCAGAGCGGGACAAAGGGTGCTAAGTGCAGCTATTTATACAGCCCTGAGCAGGGTTTGCAAGCACCAAGCTGGCTGCCAGAAATGCAAGTGCAAACCAAGAGCCCAAACCAGCATCACGGAAAGGTTTGGGTTGGAAAGGACCTTGAGATCACCCCGTTCCAACCCCCTGCCATGGGCAGGGACGCCTCACACTAGACCATGTCACCCAATCTGGCCTTGAACACTGTCAGGGATGGAGCATTCATCGCTTCTCTGGGCACCTTCTGCCAGTGCCTGTAACAGGGAAGAGCTTATATCCTTATCTCCAATCTGAACTGCCCCTGTTTCAGTCTGAACCCATCACCCCTTGTCCCATCACTCCAGTCCCTGATGAAAAGCCCCTCTCCAGCATCCTTTCATGCTCATTCCCTTAGGAATGGGGCTCTTAAAGCACAGAGAACAGAGAGACCAAAGCAGGGCGCTGGCACCGCAGGGATTTCAAGCCCTGGGATGGGGATCCTGGCTGCTCACCTGATTGATGGAGATGGGGGTGTGGACCACCACCCCCCCGATGATCTCAGTTTTGTAGGCGACCTGCGGCTTCCTCTCCTGCGCCTGCGGCACCACAGGAGGCTTCCTGATCTCTGTGGCCGCTGGGATGCTACCACCCTTTGGCACCTATTGGAGAAGGAAAGGGGTGAAAGGCGCCGCTGTGACCATCACCTCCATCCTCCCCAGTGAAGCAGTAAAACCCACTCCATGAACAAGCCACCCCAATTAGGGCAGGTGTGGTCGGCAGGAGGCAAAGATGGGAGATGAGGTGTGAGAACCAGGGAGCATCACCTCACATGAGCGCAGCTCAACCCCTTTGTGGGACACTTGCTCCTTTAATTGCCCTGCTCTAATTACAGCCTGGCTGAGCTGCAGCGCCTGCAGGGGGTTCACACACTGAATCCTGTGTGTCCTGAGCCCATGCACTCAGCTTGGTGCTGAGGTTGTGGCATTTAACGTTATTTGAGGACCAAAGAAGCAAAGAGAAGCCAGGTCTGCTCTTGCACGTTGGTTTCCCCACTGCGACTGCACCGCAGTGATTTTAAACTGAAGTTATTGGATAGGGCCTGATCCTCAATTGTTTGCCGTGATTTTTCCTTACAGTTTACAAGCCACGCTTCAGTGCATGGTCTCATAAACCCCTGCTAGCGTTAAGCATGGCAATACTGCTAAGTGCAGTCATACAGATGCCTGCAGCACCCCAATCTTTCCCCAGGAACACACCCCCCCCCTATACCCCAGTGTCTACAGCCAAGCATCACACTCGGATGGGGCTGCTCCTGCTGCATGGGAATGGGATCCCCATCGCCAGGAGCAGCGGGTGGCTGAGGAGCGCTGGTACCGGGTCAGTGACCATGAATTCATGGTTCTATGAACACAGCAGTAAATGAGAGGAGATTGAGGACGAGCTTGCGTGGATGCAGGCACCGTGATGCCCGGGACAGCGCAGGGCATTGGCTGCAGCTCATCACAACCTCCCGTGACCCAGAAAGAGTGAAAATGGAGTAAATAAATGAGTGGAGCACAAGGAAGATGCCCTTGGAGTGGGTTACAATCCCTCCAACAGGAGGGAAACGGCCCTGGAGCAGGTGGGATGGGGATGGCTCCAGCAGGACCTTCCCCATGGAACAAGCCACTGTCCCCCGCCCCAGCAGCTGAGCAGGGAGGCTGAATACAGGAGCAAGCAGCAGCAAAGTAAACCCCAACCAGGAGGATCCCTAGGGATGGGGCAGGGGGAACATCCCCTGTTTGAGAGGGGGTCACAATGAGGATCCTAGAACCTAACCCTGCCCTGGTGCAGCTTGAGGCTGTTACCGCAGCAGGCTCTGACCCAGGGGCCCATCAAGGCAGGAGCCAGCAGCGTCAGCTGGAGCAGAACCCAACGCACCGTGATCTTACTGGCCCTGTTCAGAGCCTCCACCCAGTCCTGCAGGTCCTGCTGGTCACTGGCTTGCAGGAAGTAGCGTTGGGATAAGGCGTTGATAACTACGGAGAGAGGAGCCAGGGAATCCAGAGCTTTGCATCATTAAACACAACAAACAGCGAATCAAAGAGCTCCTCCCAGCTCCGTTCCCATTTGCAGGTATCAGTCCCAAGCTCTCGCATGGAACTCTTCATCTCGGGCTATATCCCTTGTGGGGAAGTGTTGCAAAGGCAACGCTGTTCCCTTGGGACAAGTAGGTGCTTGTGCTGTCGTTGCTGGTACTTTAAACCCAGGTTCACGGCTCGTACACGCAGCGCAGGGTTGGATGGGATACAACACCCCAATCCCATGCACCAACAAGAACAGGAGCTTATGCAGGCATTAGAAAGGAGAACCCTGTACTGCACATGGGGCACATGGAAGGGGTTGGGAAGCACCAGCAGAGGCAGGGGAACCACCACAAAGGGGGGACCCTCGGGGTCCTGCCTCCCCCACTGAACAGGGGGGTCACAGTGACAGGACCAAACGGGAGCATCCCCCTCCCTTCCTGACCATTGCTGGCAGGTCCCATGGGCATAGGGAGGGCTTTGGAGGGGGGGGCACCCATAACACAGCACCCACCGGGGTCCCCTCACTCACCAAAGCAGAACGGGGTTTTGGGCTTCTGTTTCGGGGTGGCGATGCTGACCTGCAGCAGAGCACAGGGAGGAAAACGCTAAAGGTGATGGAACGTGATGGGAGAGCCGGGTGCTTCCATCCCCATCCCTGGGATGGAGGGGAAGCCGCTGCTCCCTGAGCTCCAAGCCAGGCCACGCTTCCCATTCCCCCAGCAATGAGCATGGAGCCAGGGGAAGTGCAATGAGGAGCTGAGGCAGCTAAAGCACAACCCAGCCTCGAGTTTGTGCCCGAAACCTTGTCCTGCAGCAACTTCCATTTAGCCCAAAACGTATGGAATTTGTGAGCCAAACAGGGAAGGTTCAGCTCTGGCGTTGCTTCATCTGTGCTTAATTTATAGGGCATGATTCAGCAGGAGCAGGGAGATCTGCCCCATGCTCCATCCGGCTCTGGAGGGAGCTGAGCCCACATCCCTGCATCTCAGTCACCAATAGGTTCTTACCTATTGCACTTTACCTGCCTCCCCGTGGAGGCTGGATAATGCCATTAAGACACTCAAAGAGCTTCCCAAATGAACTCATCCTTCAGGATGCTGCCCTTTAGCACTCAGGCTCCCATCGCAGGAGCAGGACGAGCCGCTGCCTCTCCCGGGATAGCCGCACGGATACAGGGACAACAGGGACATTACCTTGGAGATGTAGGTGAGCTGCAGGGAGCCGACAGCTCCCGCGCCGATGGCCAGGTTCTGCAAGGCAACAGGAGTTAAATGACAGGGAGAAGGTACAAGGGTGCTGGCTACCCATCAGCATCCCTGCAGGCATCTCCCCTTCCCTTTAGTGAGCAACCCACGGCGCGATGCTCCTCAGGAACGCTGCTGCCAGCCCTGGCAAGCACTGGGGCAGCTCCAGATGCTGGGCACAACAAGCACTGATTCCATCCCCACCAAGCACCCAGCTCCCAGTCCGATGCCTGCAGCACGACACCGCTTCCATAGGTGACGAGGAAAACCCCTTCTCTTTCTTGTGACCGCAGCATCCTTTCTTGTAAGCACAGCATGCATGGATGCGGAGCTGGGAGCAGCACGGGTGCGTACCTGGGGGTTGTCCATGTACCACAGGAGGCAGTTGGCCTGGGTGTCCAGGATGAAATACCTGCGCAGGAACTTGCCACAGGTCTCATTCTCTTCAATGTCCAGGAAGCCGCAGATACGGTTCTGCCGGTCCACGTACGGCATTCCGGGCTCCTTCTCACATCACCCTGCGGAGCAGGGACAGCGAGAGGTGGGTGCTCTGCTCCATAAGGAGCCATCCCAATTGGTATTGATGCAATGAGATGGATGCAGCCAAGCTAACAAGAGGGAGAGGGCAGGGATAACCTGCCAAGGGTTATCCTGACTTGCCTGCCCTTGCTGAAAACCGAGGCATCTCCAGAACCCCATAGAAATGAGCATCAGTCCCCAGCCCCACACGAGGCTCAAAGGAGGAGCTGGAGTTTCCCTCCTCTGCCTCACATCCCATTGCAGGTCCCACTCCCCAGCCTTGCCCAAACCTCCGGCTGCCTCTCCCCATCCTCCTGGATTAACACACGGGAAGCAAAGCCAAACTGCTACCGCTGCACGTTGCTCCATGGGGACGCTGCCAAGCACAAGCGTCACCCAGTGTGACAAGGAGGGTGCAGCGTTCCGGCCCCAGGGCATGGAGCAGGACCAGAAGAGCCCAGCCAGGAGCTCCAGGCCTTGGGAATACCGGGAGGTGCAGATGGACTCGATCCCAGCACCACAGCTGCTGTGATGTGCTGGGGCAATGACAAGTTGCAGCCCCATCACAGCAATGTCCGCATCCCACCGAGCTGCCCTCCGATTGCCCGGCAGCGTGGGGCACCCCACAAAGCAGCCACAAAGGGTTGGATGTGAGACCCCAGGTCCCTGGGAATCATAACGGAATCCCAGTGGATGCAGTGCCAGAGAGAGCCCAGGAAATGGGGAGCAATCTGCAGCTCCGAGCAGCAAATCCATGCAGCCGGGATGCTGAGTGAGCAGGAAAACAATGCCCCATCGCCATGGGGCTGTGCCACCGGCTCTGTGCACCAGTGCTGCCCAGCCATGGGACAGGAGCCCCTGGGCACAACATCCTGCCATAGGGCTGCCTAGGAATGGGGTCTCTGCACCATCACCATGGTGGGGATGGAGGCAGCGGTGACCAAGAGCGAGCCAACCCCAGTGTGGTGTCTCTGATAGAAGAGGGGGGGCTCGTGCAGGTGCCCGGAGCAGAAGCTGCACAAATAGAAGATGTCATGCAGAAAAAGGAGGAAATAGCGTTCTTGAGCTGCAGTGGAGAGGGGCCCTGAGAGGCGAGCGTTGTGCAAGAGCTGCGGTGCAGCTCGAAGGTAGAGGTGGCAGCAAACAAGGCAACCTGGTGGCAGGATCAGCCTTGATCACCCGCCTGACAGAGATGGGTATCAGGGCTTTGCAAAGAGGGAAATGGTGCTGCTGCAGTGGAGGAGACTGCTCCGAAGCAACCCGTTTGTCCCAATGCAAAGGGTTATGGGGGCACTTCCCATTTCACTGCTTTTTGGGGGGATTATTTGGGGGTGGGAGTTCGCAGAAGCAGATTCCCCAATGCCTCAAATTCTCTCTTCCTGCTGCTAATAAGAATCCAGGGATTCCTGCTATTGAGAGGGATAAGGAAGAGCGAGGAGTGCCCAGCCCCTTGGGGCAGCAGTGCTGGATCCATAGGACACCTCCTGAGTGTCCCAACCTTCCCCTCTTCCCTTTCCTAACGGGTCAGCCCATGAACCAGCTTCATCCCCTGTGACACATGATGGACACTGCACCGGCAGCAGTGATTTATGGATGATGCCCATGCCTGATTCAATGGGATCTTGCAGGACTCGGAAGCAATTCTGACTTCCCAGCTTTGTCCCACCAAAAAGCACAACCCTTTTCAGGCTCTGTTAATGGAATGATGGGAGAAATAAGGCTGCGGAAGAAGGCTTATGGCAGAAATACCCTCCTCCCAAGATATAGGGAAGGGCTTCCCTGCTGGCTCAAAGACCTCGTGTGCAGCCACACAGCCAGACTTTCCAGGAAGCTTCCCCCCCTCCATCACCCCTTGCTCCCGGCATTCCCAGCACAGCCATGGGAGCACGACCCAGGGACACCCTGCAGCAGCAATGGAACCGGAGACCTGACATTGAGATGCCAGAGGCATCTCCTGAGCACCTCATCCACCCCACCTGCAAGCATCCTCCTCCTCCTCCTCCTCCTCCTCTCCCAGACCTGTGCAGGATTCCCCCCCCCCGTTACATGGGGGCTCCTGGCTGCCCCACACACAGCTCCAAGCCGGCCCCAGCCGTGCAGGGCGATGCCTGCGAGCCGCAGCGGTTGCACCACAACTTCCTTTTACCTGGTCTTGCAAAGAGCTCGCCCTGCCGACGTCTATCCGGGCGGCTGACACAGCCAGACGGTGCAGGCAGAGAGCCCAGCCACCGACTCCAGCCTTAAAACCAAGTACCGAACCTGTTGAAGGCAAGCTGGGAGCAGCCGGGATGCGCTTCCTCATCCCACCACAGAGACACAGCCCGGGGAACACGCTCCCAACAACTGCAGCTCCCGCATCCTCCCTGTGCTTGCTGCCGACCCAAAGCGGGGATCAGCGGGCGCAGCACCCGCAAGGACCCCGCTCCCAAACTCGCCACCTCCCGCTCTTGCCATCCTCCACGCCACCAAAGCACCTCGGAGGTGTCCCCGTCGTCGTCCTCCCCCACCACCAACCACGACAACCGGGATGCATCCAGCGCCGGGACCGGAGCTCCGGCCGCATCCCCGCACCCATGGACCAGCCCGACGCGGGGCCGCATCCCCGCCCGCTCCCTCCGCCGTCGGGCACCGAACCCTTCGGAATTCCCTTGTGGTGCGGATGGGGCCGCACCGGGTCCCCGCCGCTGGGGACGGGAGGGAGCCCGCACTCACCCCGCGGCTCCCTGCGCTGCGGGGCCGGGCGGCGGAGGGTGGCTCCCGGCGCCGCTTCTTTCCGGGTTAATTACGTCTGCCATGAGCAAACCCGGCCCCGGATGTGAGTGCGGGGCGCGGGGCGGCTCCGCGCCCGCGTCCCGTCCGCCCCTCACCGCACCTGGGCAGGCACCGGCTCGCTCCGAGCCCTCCCCGGCCCCGGTACCCGCTGCGGAGCGGGGATGGGGTCAGCCCGGCCCTGGGTTCGGGTCCCCGTCGTCCCCCTCTCCTTTCATACAAATCCCCCCCCCACACCCGACTGAAAATCACTCCGTAAATCAACGCTCTCCAAACGCCTCCTGCTCCGCACCGGGATGCGCTCCCGGCCGAGCCCTTGGCGGCAGGATCCAGCCCAGCGAGCAGCACCGAGTGCATTCCCATGCAGGAGCAGCGCTGGGGTCCTGGCCGAGTCGGTCCTCACCGTGACACAGAGCCCCGGGGCTCCCAAAGCCTCTGGGGCATCGTTATGGGTTTACAAACGCCACTACGTTATGGACATCAAACACAGCAGCGTTTGGGGTAATAGGGGCAGGGGAGCATGTGCCATGGGCTGGGGGCGATCATCACCAGTTTTCATAGAGTGAATGGGGTTGGAAGGGACCTTCAAGCTCATCCAGTTCCACCATTGTCAGTCAACCATCTAATTCCATCACCCACACCCCAAAGGTCCCGATGGGGTGATGCGGTCACAGAGCATTAGTGATGCCCCTCCGGGTACCAGCTCTGCAGAGTCCCCATCTAGAGACTGTCACCAGCTTTGCTCCTCTCCATGCAATACAAGCGACCCCAGCACCCAGCTCTGTGCCCCTCACTGCTGACACATCAGGGGGTCTCTCCTTCCATGTCAAGACCAGATTCCATGCATTTGAAGGTTGTTTTCCCCCCGTGAGCATTCAGCACTCGCTGCACATCACCTCCTGTCAACGCATTGCCTCAACCCCCAGCATTTCCTATGGCCTGGGTCACTTTTAGAGCAGAGCTTTCCTCCCTCCCCTCCCATGGCACACGAGATTGCCCAACCGCTGCTGCCGGCACCATGTGTGTTCATGCCTGTGTGACTGCTCCTGGCCCGTGGCAATGAAACCACAGCAGAGCGCAGCCTCCTGCCCATCCCAGACACAAGGGCTCTGCTGTGAGAGGCTCTCAGTGCGCACTGCATGGGGATGAGCAGCTCAATGTGGGGCCCTGCAGGAGCATCGCTTGCTGCTGGAGCTCAGGGTGGATTTGGGGAGGAGGAAACCCCCCCGTTACATGCATGGGAAAGGCCCAGCTTTCTCTTTGGAGCTGCATCTGGCCCCAAAGCACTGTCTCCTAGCATGGGTGAAACCAATCATGGTGCTGCAGAGAGCAAGCTGCTCTAGTGGAAGGTGTCCCTGCCCGTGGCAGGGGTTGGAGCTGGATGAGCTTTAAGGTCCCTTCCATTCTGTAGCTCTGATTGTTCACAGGGGTTATTTTTCCCCTAGGAATTCCCAGCGGGATGCTGGCAGAGCCGCATCAATCCCTCAGCCCAGCCCAAACGGCATCATTTATCCCTTACATCAGGAGGAAAGCAGCCCTGAGCTCCCTCTGCATCTCCTCCCAAAGAGCCCCAATGGGACCACACATAACCCGAGCCGAGACACCCAGGGTGGCTCCAGCCTGGATGCTCCTTTGCTGTGTGTGATGGCAGGATTTGGCCTTGCCCCCCCCGCATACCTCCTAAGGGAAAGATCACCCCTCAATGCAGCTGGGCATTGTTCCTTGCACTCCCCATGCATACCCTAAAGCCCATCCTCACCCAGCTGAATGCATTGGTGGGGCTGGAGTGTGAGCTCCTATAGAGCTTTTGAAGGTGCTATAAGGGAAGCAAAACCTGAAGCATGAAGAACCACCCGTTAAGGAAGCACAGGCCACAGCACCTGGGTCATACTTAGATCACATCACCCACCCCGAGCGCATCTTCCTCTTCCCCTTCCTGCTGCTCCCGGTGTTCCACACTGGAATGAGCTCCCCAGCCTTGCCCTGTCTCCCCCTTCCTCATCCCTGCCTGCTAAACTGTTCCACAGGGTATTTTTATACCAGGGCATCTCTCGCAGCCCTTGTGACTGGCACCAGGGCTGCAGCAGCACCGTGTCCTACGCAGTCACACGGCAGCTAGTCACACTGCGGCTCCTCCTTCATCCCAGGAGCCTTTCCATTCGCCTCCCACCTTTCCCAATGGGTTTTGCTGCTGTAGCCTGTAGAGGGGTGCAAGAACCCCCTTGAACTCACAGGGACACCCCATTAGCACACATAGGGCATTCCTGGAGCAGGGCATGCCTCTACACCACAACCTTCGGATCCCACCAGCATCCTTCATGCTCCCAGGGGAAGAAGCAGGCACAGAGCAGCTTTGCCCTCCCTTCTTGTGTTATCCCTCCTGCTTGGGGTTAACCCTCACAGGGCTCCATAGCCGTGCTCTCCAGGGCTTCCCACCCTGCAGCAAGCACTCACCCAGGGCTCTGTCCCGGCAGCATCCCGCAGCAGGGAGCTCCGTGGCTGGAGCTGAGCGTGCCGGATCCCTGCTCCTCTGTTCGGACTTGCCCCTGCTCGGTTTCAGTACCTGTTCCCTTTTTGCTCGTCTTATGACTAAGGGAAACTCCCACAGGTTGGCTGGGCTTCCAGGCGGCGCTTTGCTGCTCGCACTGAGCTGCATTCCTTGCACTCACATCCCTGCCCTCCTCTCCATGCTCCCAACCATCCTTCCCCTTCATCGTCCCCCTTCCTTTCCTCCTCAGTCTCGTCCCCTCACTTTCACCATTCTCCTTTACTCTCTGTGAGCACTGGGAGCTTTGTTCTTATCCCAGTGGGAACCCCCAGCATCCTGCACCCTCCCCAGAGCTTCATCTCCTCCATACCCCAACCAGCACTGCCTTTCTTCTCCTTAAACTGCAATTCCTCCCATGCCAGGCCCCTTTGCCTGCATTAGACCAGCCCTAGGAGGGCTCTGGGCTGCAAGAGGGCTTCTATATGGGCTCACTTTAGGAGGTAATGATGATGGGCAGCTGTGGAGCACACCCAGGAGGGGTTTGGAGGCAAAGCCTGCTGAAAAGAGAGAATGGGGATCTCCCTGGGGGTGTCACTTTGATCCCTTTGTGGCCAGGTCGGATGAGGCTTGGAGCAATCTTAATGGAAGGCGTGGAACTGGATGTGCTTTAAGGTCCCTTCCAACCCACCCCGTTCCATGATCCCTGTAAATGAGGAGCAAAGGGACTGCAAACACGGTTTTCAACTGCAGCTTTTATTGGTGCGATGGCAGCTCAGCCTCTCCATCCTTCACACACTCCAGACCCCGACCCGTGGCCCTAGGCTATGGCAACAAGCAGCTACCCCATCGCGGCCGCTCACACCCAGCTCAGCAGCAGCATCCCAGCCAGCGCAGCCACCAGCAGCCCATGGCGGGGCTTAGAGGGGCTCCCGGCCCCATTCTTGGAGCCCCGCTGCCCATTGCAGTCATCACTGAAGCAGCAGCGCAGGGTGGCCCCGCTGGAGCCGCCAGCACGAGCCTGGTCACAGAAGGCTTTGTAGGAGCACGACTTGATGATGCTGTCTGCAAGGAGAGGAGCACAGGGTTCAGGCACTGCCATGCGTCCTCCCTGCTGCGTGGTCTTATATCCCTTTCCGACCCTAACTGTTGTGCTGGGGCAGGGAAGGGAAGGAAGAGCTGCATCCCAGCACCGTTGTGATAGTGATGTGGAATCAAAGCTCCCATAGCACTGCTGGGGGAGCCAAGGAGTGGTCCGGTGGCCAAGGGATGTCCCTGTGGTCACCCTGCTCATGGTCACGCAGCCCTGATGTGAAATAGGGACCTGGTATGTGTGAGAGTAGGAATAGCCCAGGCTGTGGAGTGAACCCAAGGAGGGAGGCTGGGGTTGGGAACAGTCCCTGTCTGTTCCCATATGGAAAACAAATGGAACGCTGTTCTGAATGGGAACAGCGTCCCACAAAGGACTTTCCTCACACCAGCAAGGGGCTGTGAGTCCCCTCGGACCAAAAGGATGCTCCTGAGGATTAAAAACTTGGGAAACACAAATGGCTCATCCCTGCTTCACAGGGACAAGAGGAAACAGGCTCCCCCCCATCCCCTGCTTCTCTTTGCCCTCTGGTCCTTCCCCAACCAGCCCAGGCACTTACTGGGCGCAGTGATTGTGGAGCAGGCATCAGCGTACTGGGGGCAGCTGTGGGAGCCCTGCTTGTTGCAGTCGTTCTCGTTGGATGCGACACATCTGTGGCATCTCAGCGCTTGAGCTGCGTGAAGATGGGGAGGAGGAAGAGGAGGATGAGGAGTGAGAGCAGCAGCAGCGGCATCCCGGAGCCCCCGTATCCGACCCATCTCTGGATGCTCCTCAAAGGAAGCCCCAGGCGTGTTAGACAATAGCCAGCCCCTGGGCTTGCAGTGCTGTGTGAGCCAGAACTGATGACAGGGATGAGAGCTCTTGGATCCTTTAGGAGAGGGAAGCACACAGCAGGAAGAGGTCCCTGCTCCGTTTAGGAACCAGTGGAGCCGACGTGGAAGCAATGGTATCATTTAATGGTGTCATTTAATCACTTTCAATAACATAAGCGTTAAATTCCTGCAGGCAAAGCCGCCCCCAGCCCTAGATCTGAAGATCCTGCTCCTGCCTGAAACGAGGAATTCCTGGTTTTGATGGATATTCCCGCTGATGCTGAGAGTCAAACCTGGCCGCGCTTTGCTGGCTGAGCAGAGCCCTCTCGTGGCAAGAGGGGCTTGCGGGAGGCCGGAGCTCCCACCTCCATCCCTTGGGAAAACCCATGGAAAACAGGGATTTCAGATGCCGTTAACTCACATTATTGACCCCTGGCTTCCCCAGCGGCATCGCTCGTAGCCCAAAACACCGTCATGGTTCATCTTTTCGTGTCCCAACCATCCCGACATTGCTCATGGCACAGCTCAAGCAGCATCGCCGCCCTCCTGCCCTTTGAGATGCCTCTTTGTGGTTCCACCTCTGAGGAGCCGCATTTTGGTCCAGCAACACCAGAAGCTGCTGCTCCTTGGCTCGGGTACCTCCTTGCCCCACCAGAGATGCAGACCAGGAGGCTCCACAGCCTTGGCTGGCAATGTGAAAAGCAGGATGCTCTTTTGGGTACCAACATCCCCCTGGAATGCCGGTTCTCTGCAGGGATGGGGGCACCCAGCAAGCAGAAGAGCAGTGTTTCTACAGTGATTCCCCCCCCCAACCCCAACCCCAGCACTGCCTTGGACCACAGGACACTTACTGTACCCAGCCAAGGATGTGACGAGGGCCAGGGCCAGGAGGGTCTTCAGGGCGGACATCCCGGCTGTGCGCGGCGCAGGGTGCTCAGCGTCTGTTTTGTCTTAAGGTCTTAGAGCTAAGCTTCTTGGGCTATCGGATCACCGGGCTGGGGATAACGCACTTACTGCAGCCCCTGCCTAATGCCATCTTAGCCGGGGAGGACGGGACACGGATGCCAAGGGCATGGGCAGAGCACTGGAGGTGGTTGGATCTCCCCATGCTCGCCAGGCTGGGCTCTGCTTTGGGGACCAGCTCCATCTCCAACACTGGTGCCTTTCACAGACCGTGGCCATACAGAATAAGCCCTCTCCTGCCGTTTGCAGCAGCCAAGCTGGGCATGAACCCTCCAAAGAGAACATCTGGAGATGCTCTGGACACATCTGGAGAGCCCAGAGGAGCTGTCCCCGCTTCACTTGGGCTGCGCGACGCAGTCTCCATCCCAGCAGAGGATTTCCCCATGGCCATGAAGGTTATCAGGGGGAGCGTGGGGATTAAGCAGAGTCCCTCTGCCTAACGTGTTCAACCTAAACCCAGCTTCTCCATCCTTGCACACAGCAGGAAGGGTTTCAAGAGTGATAAACACGGGTTTTATTCAGGCAATGAAACATGGCAACAAAAATATATTAGTAATCGTTAGAATAATCTGTGTGAGTATAACTCTTACAAATATTTACCTGACATAGAAAAGGGAACTCAGTGGACATATAAAACCGATGGCCATGGCACTTACACACGTGGTGGGAAGCGATTGGGGTCAGTGCAGGGAAGCGCCTGCCTTGGGGGGAGCCATCTAACGTCAGGGCAGTTCCTCATCGGCACTTCGCTGGATGCAGGGATTTCACCTCTACTGCAAGCAGATGATGACAAACACCACGATGCTGGGAGCCCAAACACGGGTACCCGCAGTGCTCCCCTAACCGGGATGCATCCTGACCGGAACGTGGCATCCAAATGGGATGATAGCTCCAGGGCTAAGCCAGCCCCATCCACAGCTGGCTCCTAAGAGCAGCACTCGGGATGCAACAGTCCTGCCTGCTTGCAGCTACAAACACACGCCTCCTATTATATAGAACTATAACCATTATACATATACTTATATATATATATGTAACTATAACCATATTATAGTTAATAAATCATTCCTTAGGAATCTTCTTTCGCCCAGACTGGAAGTGCATGCTGACAGGCGCAGGGATGCAGCAGCACTGGGGTGACAGAGGCAGCGAGTGGGACCGGGAGAGGCTCTGGGAAGCAGATGGGGAGGATGCTGCTGCAAAGGGCAAAACCCAGCTCCCTAAGTAATTCCTGGTCTCAAGGGGGTCAATTCACCTGCACAGACCCCCAGGAGGTCCAAAGGGTCATGCATCCAGGCGGGAATGCTGTTCTGGAGTGGGAGAGCAGTGCTGTAGTCTGCATACCCCTAATTCTGATGATATACAGAGGGAAGGGCAGTGATGCTCCAGTGGGCTGAGGCTGGCACTTTGACTTCCCAAACAGGAATCAGCCTTGCCCATCATCTGCCAGAGGCTTTCCTACCAGCCCATGGATGTGTGGGGAGGGGAAAGAGGGGGGGAAAGAGCAGAAAAGGGGGGTTTCCTTGCTGTGCAAAGGGGCAAACATTCAGCACAAAGCCATGGATGGTGTCAGCCATCAGCTTCCCCACCCCGGTCACTGGGATAACTGGGAGCGCAGGGAACAGGCCCGGACTCTGCGTGCTAGGGCAGGCTGCTGGCATCTTCGTCTGCTTAAGTGCGTGATAAACTCTCTCTATACATCATATAGCTACTAAAATATAACCAAGTGCATGGCTCTGGGTTAAACACTGCATGCGCACCACTGGGGTTAGAAAATAGAAGGAAACCAGCTCAATTCTCTTACAAAAAGGTAGCAGCAAAAAGGTTTGTGAAAGTCTTCAAATAGGCTGGGTAGGAAACAGTCCAAAGAGCAAATACTTCCCTTATGTGATGCTTTACGACTCCCCGCTCAAGGCGATAGAGTCCTCCCTTTACCACTGCAGCTATTGCCTGATCCCATCCATCCGCCTTCTGCAGGGATGCTTCTGCACTGACCCACAGCCCCCCATGGAACCCCAGATCTTGAGGAGCCCCCCGCTTCCCAGCCCATCCAAAGGCAACCTCAGTGGTTGGCATGGCCATGGCCATGGACTCGGAGGCGGAGCGGGCACCCTGCCTGCGTGGAAAAGCAGATGTTGGGCTGCATCCATAGATTCCAAAGGGTACTTCCCTGCTGCCCGGACCTGCCTGTGCCTGTCAAGGCTGCCTTTTGTTTGGTTCCCTTCACGTTCAGTGCTGCAAGGGCATTTCTGAGAGCAGCAAAGAGCCGGGCAGGGCTGCTCTGTTCTGCACTGATGGAAAGAGCCTGAAGCCAGCAGGATCATGAAGCAATTTCCTCCTGTAACATCCATCCTAGCGCAGCTGTGGCATGGGGAGCCAAGGGCACGGGGCTTGGCTTTAGCACTGTGAAGGGCAGTGACCGTGGGGCAGGCAAATGGACCAGCACCAGCTCTGCAGAACCAGCATCTCCCCATGTCTCCAACACCTCCCGGTGCAGGAGCCTCCTGCCCTCCCCTTGGCAGGGCTCTGCTTTAAGAGGACTCAAGTTACTGCAGGTGAAGCGGCTGTATCCGTGCTCCCAAGGGAAGGAGATGTGTAACAGGACCGTGCCTGCCTGGAAGAAGTGAGCAGAGAGCCTCAGTGCTCATAAATGCTAATAAAGTGCACGAATGCAGAGACATTGGGTTCCATTGGCACAGCCAGGGATGAGGATGCTCTGGGCTGCCTTCCACCCACGGACCAGAGACTGGGACCAGCTCCCTGAACCCCAGCACCTCTCCCAAAACCAATCGACCTAATGGGAGGCTGCTTTGGCCAAAGGATCACACTGGTGGCCCCAAACATAAAGGCTCCCCTTTGCTGCCTCTCCCCAGCCATGCACCCATGTGCATGGTCCCCTCCCTAGTGCAAGGACCAGCGGCTCCGGCATCGGCATCACCCACATCCCATGGCAGGGCCTCATAGGGTCAACCTGGAGCAGGAGGGGACAGTAAGTGACAAGAGTGTGTAGGGGCACAACCAGACCCAGACAAAGGACACAGGGTCTGGGGTAGGGGGGGGGAATCCCACCTCCCACTTGAGAGGTGGCATCGGCGCAGAGGGACACGCAGCCTGACTGCAGGGATCGCGGTCCCGGAGCCCTGGGATGCAGGGAGCAGGCAGCAGGATGCTGTGCTCTGTGCCGGGGTCCTGGGGTAAGGCAAAGTGCTGCACGTTAGGAGGAAAGCGGCCAAGTGCAGAGTGCTGGGCGAGGGGTGGTGGGACTCAGTCCGTCTTGCCCAGCTTCGCTATCAGCTCATCGCAGATCTTGGTCAGCTCCTCAATCTCCTGGTTCTGGAAGGAAAACGGATCATGAAGAGCCCCTGTGGTGGCGTGGATGGGAGATAACACCCCTATGGGTACCGCTGATGCTCCTGCCCAACCTCCTCTGTGCAGCATCCAGGGGCTGTGGGGAGCCCGAGCTCACCCATCCTCACCCCAAACGCATCCCGGTGCTGCCATGGGTGCGCTGGTGGCTCTGACAGCCAAACTGAAGCCAGACTGAACTGGCAACCCCAGCACTGCCCAAAGCCGTGCTTACACCCATGCAGAGCTCAACACCCTCCATGGAGAGGATGCAGTTGTACATCTCAACAACCAAACCCAATCTGAATTGACCCCAGTACTGCCCATGGCTGTGCTTACACCCATGCAGAGCTCAACGCCCTCCACGGAGAGGATGCAGTTGTACATCTCAACAACCAAACCCAATCTGAATTGACCCCAGCACTGCCCATGGCTGTGCTTACACCCCTGCAGAGCTCAACGCCCTCCACGGAGAGGATGCAGTTGCACATCTCAACAACCAAACCCAATCTGAATTGACAACCCCAGTACTGCCCATGGCTGTGCTTACACCCATGCAGAGCCCAACGCCCTCCATGGAGAGGATGCAGTTGCACATCTCAACAACCAAACCCAATCTGAATTGACCCCAGCACTGCCCAAAGCCGTGCTTACACCCATGCAGAGCTCAATGCCCTCCACGGAGAGGATGCAGTTGTACATCTCAACGACCGAACCCAATCCCAAGACACGAACCAAGCAAGCAAGTGAAGAAATACCCCCAAACCCCAACCCCACAGAGCACTCTCTAGGCCCAAAGCCCAAAGGATGCCTCCAGCACCAAGAGGATGCTCAGGGCAGCAAAGGGAACGCGGTGTTACCTTCTGCTGCAGGGCTCTCTCCAAGGACTCAACCTTCATCTGCTCCTTGCGCAGCCCCGCGTGCAGCGCCGTGCTCTCTGCCTTGGCCTTGGCACGCACTTGGGCGATCTCCTCGTTGGCTCTGTGATGGGTTCGGACACAAGGGGACAATGGTCACTGAGATAAAGCATCCCAGAGCCCGGCTCCTGCGTGCCCGCGTGCATCAGGGCTGGTTCTCCCATATGGAAAACCTGCATGGACCGGGGTGAAGCTCAACCTCACTCGCTTCACTCAGGGCTGCTGCGTGTCGAGCACAACACAGACACGAGCCCTCTTGGAGCACGGGGAACTGGTTAAGTGGCTGCAAATCCACCATAAACCTCAGTTTCTCCATTAGGAAACCTAAGCAGGGATTGGAGAATCCATGGAGGGATCCGTGCTGCCTTCACTCACAGCCATTTAAAACCACTCGAGCCCGAGGTTGTGAAAGGCAGCTTTTCACATCAATAAGCTCCCACCACGAGGTCTCAGCACCCATCAATCCCATGCATGCCCTTACTTGTCCAGCTTCTCCTCCGCATGGACTTTCAGGGCTTGGTACCGCTGCTCCTCCTGCTTGACCCGGGTTAAATAATCTTGAGCACACTTCTTCAGAGCTTCTTCATTCTGGGAAGGGAAAAGAGCAGGGGACAAAGTGAGGGCGATGCTATGGGACCTCTGCGTGCAGGGAGAAAGGGGGAACGGAGGGAAGGACCTTCTTGAAGCCTTCCAGGACACCCTTCAGGTTCTCGTATCTCCTAAAGAGATCCGATAGGGACCTCTCCACCGAGTTCAGGTCCGCCAGCGCCTGCTCCTTCTCCAGGGTGAGCTGCTGCAGGTTCTTCTGGGACGTCATGTTCGTCCTCTGCTCGTCCTCTGGGATGGAGAATAAGCAGGAAGGGAACACAGGGATTGAGTGGGGCTGGCAGCTACCTCATTGCTCCGTTCACCCCACCGAGGGATGGCACCTTACCTATCATCTGGGCAATGGTCTTCTCATACTCAGCCACGATTTTCCTAGGAGGAAGGGAGAAGGATAACCCAGGGAAGAGGCAGGCACGCACCTATAGCCCTGTTGCTCCTTCCCCACACCTCAAACAGCCCAAGCAAGGCTGCAGGGCCCTGGTGATGCCCCTGGCAGTGAATGGGATTTTGAGCCTGAGACTAAGAACCCAGCAGCAAAACACAGCACGAGCGCATCTCCTAACCCATCCCACCCCGAGGAACCCCATCACATCCCAATGGGAAGGGTCCTACCGCATCTCCAGCACTTCCTGGCGGCTCTCTTCGTACTTCTTCTTCCACTCGCTTGCCTCGATCTCCTTTGTGATTATCTAGGTTGCAGCAGACACAGGAGCCTTGGGACAGGCTCTGGGTGCTTCCCCAGTGCTGTGATGCTCAAGGGGTGCAGGGCAGGATACGGCCCCGGTCCCCACGTTACCTCCTCTCGGATGAGCGTGAGCACGGCCGTCTTCTCGCATTCACTGAGGCAGATGCTGGCCAAGGGACTCTCGCTCCTGGTGGTGGCTGAGGGGGACTTGTCCATGGAGCACAGCCCGGGATTGCCCTGCGAGGAGCAGCCATTCGGGATGCTGCAGGGCTTTCACCTCCCATTTGGGATGCTCTCCCCCCTGCACCAGCCTCTGTGCAGGCGCTGAACATCCTGCACACACCGACAGCCCAGAGCCAGCACCAGGCAGAGCCCATAGGGGGGATTTATTGCACTTTATGCCCAGTCTCCTGCTGGGAGCTGGGGCTGTGCCATGGGACACCCAGGGAAGCATCATCCCAAAGGAGAGACCCAGGAAGGGCTCATTTCGGAAGCAGAGCTGTGCTCACATCTGACATCCCTTCACTTTCCCCATGGCTGGTTTAAATGGGAGCCACAGGCGAGGGACCAGGTCCCCCTTCTCCATCACCTCCATCAGATGGAGACGTGGATGCAGCTGATGCATCCAAACTGCTGCCAGCAGCAGCAGGGCCTCATTGATCACCCCAAATGCACAAGGGGGAAACAGGTATCACTTCCCTGCAGAGCACGGCTCCAGCTGAGCCAGCCCTTCCCAATGGGCAGCCCTGCTCATCCCACCGTGCCCCAGCCTGGGAGATGCTCCCACAGGGCTCCATCACCCTCCTGTTTCTATTATAGGTGCTTTTACAAGAGCTGAGGTGCTCGTACCCCCATTCCTCACTGCTCCCCAAACCACAGCCCAGCTCCTCCTCACCAGGGGACCAAACTAGGGATGAGCTCAGCGCTGTGAGGCTGAATCCCGCCTGGATGCTGCCCCATCCCTTCCCTTGGGGGTGCTGCAGCCTCCAGAAGAGCATTCCTTCCAAGCAAGGGCTGACACCACCGCCTGTTCCTCCTTGTATCCCTCTAAATGACAGCCCCGTGCAGGCATCTCCTTGGGAACCGGCTGCCAGGCCATAAATAGAGAAGAGCTTTGGAGGAGGCTCCGTGCCTGGGCTCTGTTTTGGAAACCAGAGCACTAAAGCACTTCCCTCCCTCCCCTCCTCCTTCACTGCAGCTCAGGCTCAAGCACGTTTGGGTCCAGACAGCCCAGCCCTGGATGGTGTTGGCGGCATCACCCAAGAGCCCCAACCCATCCCATGGGAGCCCCACACAGCGGCTCTGGGATGCTGGCGGCTCAGAGCCTGCCCAGCCCCGAGCCCCGGCTTCGCTTTGTCCTTGTGGGGCTTAGCGTGGGTCAATCTGTCTCAGAGGAGCTCCTTTTGCTGATGTTGGTAATCTCATTGTCATCTGCTTGCACCCGAGCAGCTTTGCCCAGGGTTGGATGAGCCGGCACAGGGTTCCCTGCAGCCGAGGGTCTTGGGGTCACCCAATGGCCCCTTGGGGGTGGCCCTTACAACGCTCATGAACACCTCAATGTGAGGCATAGACCATGTCCTGCAGCTCATCCCTTCCTTGGGACCTCCTCTGCCCTCTCCCTGTCCTGCAGCCGCTCCACACACAGTGTGCTTGCTCTTGTTGAGCATCCATGGGGCAGCCCTGGATCCCCATCATTCCCAGCATCTCCCTCCCGCAGTGCCCATCCGGAGGGAGCCATCCTATGCCAGCCTGTGGGACATCACCCCTGGCTTTACCAAGCCCCTGTGTGGGCTTTGCATGGACTTTAGCTCCCAAAGAAACCCAGTTCAGAGAGGTTTGGGTGGCGCAACATAGGCACAATGGGGTCACCCTCCCGCAGCCCCCAGCCTCCCCATAGGGAGCAAAGAGGAAGCAAGAGGCACTCACAGGGAAGATGTCCTTTTCCACCTGCTTGGAGATCTCCTTTTCAGGGCCTAAAGACAAGGAAACACAAGGTTTTAACCCCTTGTGACCAAGACCCTGCTGCACATAAGGATTTGCTGGGATGCAGAAGGGCATCGGCATCCTCCGAGCATCCCTTCCCAAAAGGCTTCTTTGCCCCATGCTCGTGCCCTTGCAGCCTGGATGCATCCCGCACCCTGCCAGCCTCAAACCCTGGAGTGGAAACCAACACTTCCCTCTGGTGGCAGCTCAGCCCTGTGGTGCCCAGAGCAGGATTGGAGCTGCACGGGAATGCTGCAGGATGCATCCCTGGGCTGAAGCCCAGCTGCTTGGACCACTCCGCATAGCACAAACCTCAGCCCACAACAACTGGGTCCAAAGGAGCTGCCACATGGCCCCAGCTATTCTTAACAGCATCAGAGAGGAGATAAACCCCTCCTGTCTGCAACCTGCCCTCTGGCATAGAGCAGGAGGTGATTTATGGACCTCAGCTGCAGCCAGCACTGGTCAGGCAGAGAAAAGCATGAAGGGAAGGAGGAAACAGAGCTGATTTCCTGCTCTTTCCCCCCATTTCCCCTCCCCAGAGCCTGCAGTCTGCACAGCATCCAGGGGCAATGATGAATGGGCACAGGGCAGAGCTGCAGACCCCCCCTCCTCTTGCACCTTTAGCTTTGCTATTGATTAAATGTCTTGCTCTGACGCCTGGCTCTAATTCTGCTGTAATGGGGTGGTCAGCGAGGCTAATTCCATATGAGACTGACAGCAAAGGGCCAGCAGGAGCATCAGCAGAGGTCTGCAGTGATGCTGAGATCTCCATCAATCACTGACCTCGTGCTGAGAGCTCAGCTTCGAGCAGGGCACCCTGTAACCACCCCAGCATCACAGGGATGCGCTGTACTGACAGCATCCAAGTCAACACAAGCCTGTGCCGCTGGTTTTCCATGATGGAAATGGTGCCATAAGCAACGGAGGTTTCATTATAGGAGCCTTGAGCCCTGGCAGTGGGAATAGAAGCTGCCTCAACAGCATCAATTCATGGCCAGAGCTCCATGCACAGCACATCCCAGAGGATACAGGGATGCTCCTTACCTGGCTCCGTGCCGTGCTTCCCGGCTGGCACAGGGACGTTGGAGCACTCAAAGTACTCCAGGTCATCTTCGGGCTCAGGCTTCTTCTCCAGCCCAGGTTTCTGTGCCGTGGTGCAGGCCAGCTTCTCCTCATCAGTGGCTCGTCCATCCCGATTGGCAATATCTGGGATTTCTGGGATCAGCGCTGCTTCATCCTGCAGGACCAAGGCACGCGGTTAAGCAGGACTGAGCTAATCCACGGGGATCTGGCATGGGAAGCAAAGGGAAGCTTCGCATCCACCACCAAGCTGCAGCCCAGCAGCTCCTCAGTGGGGTTTGGCAGCAGGAAACGCGTGGGGCTGGGGGCAGAAGCGATGAACACACAAAACCCCATTAACCCAACCGCAGAGCTCTGCCGGGGACAGGGCTGCTCCCGCACGCACACAGACCTCAATGAGCCACAGGGACCTAGCCTGGCCAGGGACAGGGCTGAGCACCAAGCAGCACCCTCCTGCCACCCCTTCCCATAGGGAAGATGCTCTCACATTGACTGCTTTCAGGGATACCCCACCCTGACCCCCCACCTCTCACCATGCCCCCCACCGAGCATCCCTGGTGGGATCCCACCTACCTGAGCGCCAGCATCCAGGACCAGGGGCTGTGCCTCGTATGGCTTCACCTTGCAGCCGCTCCTGCAGGGAGAGAAGCAGCAGCTCAGGCATAGGCAGGGACCGCGAGTGAGAGCCGAGCAGGGGGAAGCAGCCCCAGCAGCAGCGTTTGCACCCGGCAGCATCGCACTCACCAGTGAAACACGGAGGCAGAGCAAGCTCTGGGGAGGACAGAGGAGCAAGTGAACAAAAGACAGGACTACAGAGCAACGGGGTTTGTCTCTGAGGAGTTTATTCCTGCTGAAGGGGAGATGCTGACAACGCGAGAGGCCATTGCCACAGAGATGCCCCTCGCCGCACCCTCATCCGGCGGGATGCATCCCAAAGGGCGCACGGATCTCCTGCGGGATGGAAGCTTCTCCAGGCTGTCCCGTGCCCATTCCCTGGAGGTTTGCTTGGGATATCTCCATGGGCAAGTTGGACCCACACGGCCAGATTGCTGGTTCGAGCTCTGCTTTGCTTGCAGGGCAACCGCTGCACCTCGGATGCTCCCTCCAGCAGATGCAAAGGGAAAAGAGCCTTGCAGACAGGAGAAGGTTGAGCTCAGGTTGATCTTGAGTGGCTGGATGCTCTCCAGTGAGGAAGCTCTCCCTGGCTCTTCATCCCATGCTCCTCAAGGCGTGCCATTCCAGAGTCCATCAGCACAGCCACATCCCGACCCGCCGGGCATCAGCATCCTGAATCAGCTGGGGGCAGCACAGGGATGGTCCCAGCAGGAGCAATCCTGCATCTCACCGCCCTCTCGCTCCATGTCCACCATCTCCCATATCCAAACCCCCAGAAGGCAGATACTGGCCAAGCTGGATACAGCTCGTGTGGCATCCCACTGCGGGTACCTGCAAAGGGATCTCTGCCACAGGGACACGGGCAGAGGCTCAAGCAGGATTGCATTGAGCCATTCCTTGCTATAAAGCATCTCTCCCACCCACTTCACTCCCCATCCCATCACACACGTGCGCCAAATGATTCCCCCCCCCCCAGCACCAAGATAACTGGAATTCAAGGGGATGGGGCAATGGGGAGCAGGCAGCCCATGATGCCCTGCAATGCCTGGGGCACAGGCAGCCCCAATCGTGCTGCAGGGCCCGTGGTGAACACAGACACCCACTGTGAGCCAGTGGAAAGGCAGATGGGGTCTTGGCCAAGACACAGATGTCAGCGCTGGAGCCCGGCTCCAATGCTGGTCGTGCATATGGCAGCAGCACTGAGCACACAAGAAGGGCATTGGGATGATGACAGAAGATGGGAGCTGAGCCCAGCATTCTCCCTTGCACCACAGCAGAGCCCAGAGGGCCTGGGAGGGGACGACTGACAACGCTGAGCATCCCCCATGGCGGTGAGGCAGGTCCCTGCTGTGTGCCCATCCTATGGGATGGGAGCTGCAAGCCCTGGGGGCACAGCAGGGGCAGGGGGTATTTCACTGGGGTCCCACTGTGGCCGCTCATGCCAGGGGTATGGCAGAGCCACGCTGCAGCACTGCAGGCTGCAGGGCAGTGATTGGAGCTGCTGTGCTCGAGCCGAGCTTTCCAACCCGCGCAGGGCCCTGCAGCCCGGCTCCATCCCAGCCTTGGACACAGCAGGGATGCTCTGAGGGCTCTGGCAAGCACCAAAGAGCTCAAATGAGCCCTGTTTGGAGCTGGCTGCGAGGGCAAAGCTCCTTTGGGACCACCTCAATGTCCCAGAGCCAGAGGAGACAGGCACTGACTCCATCACCTCCCGGATGATGCTTTCCCCTACCCCTCTATAGAGGTGGCTTTGGGATGGGGTAGGAGATGCCCTCATCTTCAGGACTACCCATCCAGGCTGCACACAGAGCTGCTCCCCTCCATTAGCCAACGCACTGGGTCTGAGGGCTTGAATGTTCTAAAGGCATTGCGGGCCGCATGCTGCGGGAGCAAGCACAGCATCCTCACCTCACCGGGCAGAGCCACCCCGAGAGCTGCAGGACACGGACCAGAGAGCGCGGAGCATGAGACAAAGGGCACAAGGAGCCTGCATGCCGTGGAGACGTGTGGGGCCAGCACCCACCCAGAGAATGAGGACAAAAACCAGCCAAGGAGAAGAGGAAAGCAATAGAGAAGAGAGTACTTACAACAGAAAACAGAGAAATTTCACTTGTTCAGTGGTCCTGATGCACCAAAGCATGGACAGGGAGAGAGACAGACAGATGGAGAGAAGAAGAGCGTGTGAAAAGACCTGGGTATTAACTCTCATTGGGAGAAGCACAGCGCCATAGCCCAGCTCTGCTTTTTGGGGAGGAACACACGGATAAAGGATGCTCTGATTGGGCATCTCCTGTTCACGGATGTGAGATTGATGGTGTCATTCCACCACGCATCCCACTGCCAGGGAGGTGAGTGAATGGAGCAGCCCGTGCTCCCAGGAGAAGGGACCCTAAGGACTTATAGAATCATGGAATGGTTTGGGATGGAAAGGACCTGGAGATCATCCAGTTCCACTCCGCTGCCATGGGCAGGGACACCTCACACTAGACCGTGTCACCCAGCACGGCCTTGAACACTGCCAGGAATGGGGCATTCACTTCTCTGGGCACCCTGTGCCAGCGCCTCAGCACCCTCACAGTAAAGAACTTCCTTATCTCCAACCTGAACTCCCCCTGTTTCAGTCTGAACCCATCACCCCTTGTCCTACCCCTACAGCCCCTGATGAAGAGCCCCTCTCCAGCATCCTTGTAGCCCCCTTCAGACACTGGAAGCTCCTCACAGCTTCACCTCTCCCTGCTGAACAGCCCCAGCTCGGTCACACAGGGGAATGCTGGCTCCCAGAGAGCCCACATCCCCTCCCTGCAAAGCGTTTCTAGGAGCAGAGCACCCAACACACCCTTACTTCTGCCTGCTGGGTGTTGTCTGTGCTCCCTGTATAACCCTGCTCCCGTTTTCCCATCAGCAGAGCGATGGCGTGCGTTGGTTTTGCTGCCAACTCCACGCTCCCAAAATTCCCCCTCCTTTTGAGCCCTTTTGCTTTCAACTGGTTCCAATCCCACAACCCCAGGTTATAGTGGAAGGACCCAAAATTGCCTGGGCAGGTAGAGCCAAGCCTGGCTCAGCAGCTCCCATCCCCAACATCAGGCACTGCCCGGACACGGCTTGGAGAACATTGGTGATGCCACAGGTGAAAAGGCAAGGAAACGGGAAGGTTTGGCCATGAAACCTGCTCCAGAGGAGCATTCCCAGCAGGAACTGCCTGCATTCCCAGGAGGCACCATGAAATGTCACCGTCTCCACTGGGGCGGGGGGGTTAAATAGCACGGTTCAGGACCTAAAAAGGCACTGAAATAGCTCAGCAAGGCACAAGCAGCTCCCTCCTGCCTGTGCAGAGGTGATGGAAGCAACAGATCTGCCTCTTCACCACTATCCCCTTCCCCTGCTTGGCAAAGAGCACCCCCATGGCAGCTCGCACCATGTCCCAGCAGCATCTGACCCATCAGGCAGGCACCCACAAGCTGCAGCAGGCTCCCAAACCCTCATCAATACTTTCTAAAGCCTCTGCTCTGCCCACCCCAGCTCCATGAGCCGGAGCCCTGAGGGTTTTCCAAAGGGATGATCCTGCAAAGCGGGTCCTGATCCAGCCCTCCCCATTCTACGTGGGACCCCAGCACCACACCAGGACCTCGGTCCCTCTCCTCCCATCCGCTCCTGATGCTCCAGGATGCCAACAGGGATGCAGGAGCTGCCGCTCCGCTGGGACAAGGGGTGGATAAAAGCAGGGCAGCCGAACCCGAGGTGCACATCGGTGTTTCAGGCTCGCTTAGAAGGCACGGGGGCATCATCACCATCACCACCACCACCACTGCTCTGCCTGCAAGGGAACGGAGGGGCCGCTGCTGCCCGCTCCATCACTCACGTTATCAGGCGGGACTTGGGCTTCTTGGGGGAGCCGCTGCCTCTGCCGGGCTCATCCTGCACCTCCAGCGCCTGAGACTCCAGGATCTCATTGAGGCTGTTGTCAGCAGCAGGGCAGGAGTCGGTGGTGGAGCTGCCGAGGGTCTTGGTGGGCTTCAACGGATCCATTGCCTCAAAGTGATTGGGGTCGAACTGGTAGGACCCTTTGGGGAGAGCCGGCGCTGAGTCCTGCAGCGCTGAGCTGCCACCCAAGGGGCCTATCCGGGGTGCAGGACCCAGGCGGGGGGAGCCGGGAAGGGGCAGATCCATGGGGCCCCTCTCTGCATCCTCAACTGGTTTCTTGGGGGGCTCTCGGTGCCTCTTCGGTGTCACTTTGCTGGCCGGGATCCTGCTGCCCCTCCTGGGAGCTGCTCTCCTGGTCTCCGGGCTCTCTCCTCCCTCCATCGAATCAACCTCAGGCTTTGGGAGCTGCTCTTTGTGCTCCGGGTCCCCCCCTTGCTCCCCAACGCTGTCACTGGGGTGGGGAGGGCAGTGTGGGGCTGATGCTACAGCGGGGTTCACACTCCCATCGTACAGCTCCAGGGTCTCCTCTATGGATCCTTCTGTTATCCCTTTCCCATCCTGGACCAGAGCATCCCCCTTCGGCTCCATCATCCCCATGCTGGCATCCGCCGCATCCTCTCCCAACATGACCCGCTCCTGGTCGGCCCCACTGCCCGGTGCTCCTTGGGGCTGGATGTGAGCCTGAGGCTGCCTCAGGGATGCATCTTCGGGGTCGTTTTCCCCTTTGGCATCCAAACTGGCTTTAGGGGCTGCGATCTCCACACGAGCCTCATCTTTGGGATGCTTCCCTGGCGAGCTGTCCCCATGGACCTCCCCTACCAGCAGGTCACCATGGCCACTTGGCTCTGCAAAGACAAAAGGAGGCAGTTAAACCCTTGCCTGCTGCACACCCCATTTCAAGAGGGGGTTTTCCTCCCCTCCTTACGTGCTCCAGGGTCATAGTTTTGGGGGGGATTCCTGACCTGTGCAACCCTGGCATCAAGCACTTGTGGTAAGATTTGAAGCCCTGGAGACTGTGGTGAAAACATAGCCTGTAAATGGGGGGGGTCCCCTGTAAATGGGGGGGATCCCCTGTAAATGGGGGGGAGCTCAGACACAGCACCCACATGCGGTCGATGCTCTCTCCCACAGCCTGTTGCTGCAGAGCAGCAAGGCTCAGCACTGCTGTCGGAGTTCCTTAATCACAAATCCTGATCCATGACTTAATCCCTGCTACTCCAATCCCTGCCCCTAAATCCTTTTACTGTTTCATCTGTTCTTTGCTGTCAAAGGGATGGGGAAGGTCCTTATCATCCTGAAAGCTACACCCACAAAGCACCTAGAGCCGGGACCTCACTGTCACCTCCTCTCCTGCATCTCAACCAGGGGCTCCTGGCATAAGGCAGGAGGGGATGCTGGGATGCTCAGCACCACCAGGGACCCACAGCTCTCACTGGGAACGGCAACAGGGCTTGTGCTGGGGAACCTGTCCCATTGCACTGCTGCAACCCTGCCCTGGCACGCAGTGACAGCCATGGAGCGCATCGATTCGCAGGACGTTTGGATGCGGGATGCTCACAAGCTCCCCCCAGCACATCCCTGTTCCTCCGATGGGGCATTTGCACCCAACTCACGTTCACTGGGGAGGGAGGCTGGCAGGAGGAGGAAAAGTGAATCAGGGCTAACCCAGGACACGGAGCCAACAGCCCTGACTCAGCCGACGGCTTGCGGTTGGCATTAGTGGTGTCCAGGATGCTAAAAGCCATGCAAATGAACCAGGAGGGGCTGTGTGAGTGCAGGAAACCCTCCCTCCGCCTGCAAAAAGGCTCCCTCCGAGCACACATCGCTCTGCTGCCCCAGGAAACGCCTCAGTAAACACAACCCAATGGATGTGTACTCGGAGTGCAGCCAGGAGGAGATGGTCCGAGGCAGCGCCTGCCGGGAGCAGGGAGAGCCTCCTTAAACAGATCCCAACTTGGAGCTGGGATGGTTGGAACGGAGACAGCGCTGAGGAGGGAGCAGACTTCAAAGGGAGGGCAAAAAGGCACCTTTTGAATGCGTTTTCCATTCCCACCGGCCGGCTCTGCAGCTGCTGTTCTCACAGACGGGAGCCCCCATCCCGGTTTCCAACCCGAGCAGGGAGTAATTGCTGCTGGAATAACAAGCAGCCGGCACGCAAACCACCTCTGCTGGCTGGGATGGCTGCAGGGCAGGGAGAGCAGGAGCGCTGAGCCACCATTCCTTCGGCAGCATGGGAATCATAGCTCAGCTCATCCCCTCCTTCCTACCTGCATCCCAGAGCTGAGGGACTGGGATGGACTGGGACACAGAGGGTGGGGGTGAAGGAGAGGAGCATCCTGCTGCGGTAGCACCGTCCCTCCTGCAAGTTCAGTGGGGTTTTCTCCCCTTATCAGGGGAGGGCCTGACCATGAAACCCATAGAAATCCCTTTGTGTGTTCTCTGAGGAGAGCAGGACAAACCCCCCTATAAAGCAGCCCCAAAGGTGATGGGGCTTCCAGTGTCTGAAGGGGGCTATAGGGATGCTGGAGAGGGACCTTCATCAGGGATGGTAGCGATGGCACAAGGGGTGATGAGTTCAAATTGAAACAGGGGAGGTTCAGGTTGGAGATAAGGAACAGCACAGCAGCAAGGCTCAGTGCTGCATCCATCCCAAACACAGATCCAATGCAAGGCACCCTGGATCCCTGCAAACAGCACTTGTAGTGGCTGTGCATGGAGTACGAACGGGCTCCTGGTCCGGCCAGGGGATCTGACACAGTGAAAACAGGGATTTATCCTCTCCAAGCACAAACACACACGCAGGACAGGCTGGCACCGCTGTAATAGGCACTTTGTGATGTGCATTTTAATCCTTAGGCCCATCCTCCTCAGGCTGCAATGAAGCACAAGCACGGACCAGCCCAGCAGCTTGAAGCAGAGCAACTTGGCTGCAGCAGTGCCCTTTTCATCCCACATCCAGCACCCATCAGAGCAGCGCTGCTCCCCACACTGCCCTCAATGCCAAAGGCAGCAAGAACAACCCCTGCACTATCCACAGCACAGGATGTGCGCCCGGTGCTTTCAGCCTGGGCTGACGTAGCCAACGGCTCCGTTCCCCTCTTGCCTTTCCGCTTTGTTTCGCTGCCGTTGGTCTATTTTTAAACCTATTCTCTCAGAACGAGCATCCTGGCAGAGCGATGCTGCCGCTAACGCGCCGGAAAGCACGTGCCCTGCGTCAGGGTAACAGCAGGAGCAGCCCGGGAGCGCCAACGGGTCCATGTTGGCTGTCTCTGCTCGTTTCCTTGCACACAGTATTCCTTGCTCTGGGAGACGGCCGGAGAGAAGCTCAGCAAGGATGGTACTGAATGGCAGCACGAAGCCCAGCCGAGGTGATGGGATGGAGGAGCAGGGTTAACGCAGCCCTCAGCTGCACGCAGAGCATCCATCCCCTGTGTCACAGCTCCTATCCCTGCCTATTCCCAAGCAAGGCTGAGGCTGCAGCGCCTGTTCCCCAGCCTTGCTGAGCCAGGAGAGGCTGCATCCACCCGTGTTCCTGCTGCTCCTCCTGCAGCAGCGATTCCCCATCAGCTGGTGCGTTCCTGACATGCAGCCATTTCATGGGATCACCTCCCCATCGCCACCGCTCCTGATCTGCAGCCAGGCGAAGGGCGCACGCTGCTGCAGAGCAGTGCTGCCAAGGTGAGGGCTGAGCCGATGGATTCAGCACCCCGGGGTGCCCCAAACTCACACCCACACCTGGGAGATCCCTTCCCTCCATTTCAGACACCGAAGGGATGCAGGGAAGGGATGGAGCTGGGTGCTGGGGCCCTGCTGTTTCCAACACCCTGCTCTCCATCAGCCACCTCAGATAAACAGCTTGTGCCAGAGATCAGCCTCTAACACTGCGACCTTTGTGTGCTGGCTCCCTCGCTCCATGCCTGGCTGGCATCAGGGAACTGCTCATCCCAGGGTAAGGGCATACACCAAGCAATGTGCTTCCCTAAGGCAGAAATGATCTTCAGACCAGCCAGGAAAGCCTTAATCTCCCCTTTCCCCCTCCCCAGGCATTATCCCTCAAAGTAAAAACGCCTCTATCATCCCTGCTTACAAGGACGATTCCAAGAGCTGCGACTATGGGAAGCATGGACCCAGCGCTGCCTCTCAAGGAAAACGAACCTGTGTTTCCCACAGGCACCCAGATCCATCCCAACAGCAGAACAACACCGCAGGAGGTGGCAGCCCACAGCACCCTGTTACTGCCGAGGCCACCCAGCACTTGGGCTCCTGGTCCCATCTGAGCTCACACAGACCGTGCCCACAATTCCCCCTTGGGAGAAGGTGTGATGGTGGGAGTGAGCTGGTCCCCAAAAGACCAAGGATTAACAGGGAGCCACAATGGTACACAACACAGGGACAAACCAGCATCAGCACCGAGGACCCCTGCACTTCCAGCAGCAAAAAAATCACAGTTTCTCCACAAACAGGGCTCAGCAGCATCTTTAACGGCAGCAAAGGATGCTAACTGCAGGGGAATGAGGGCACAGCCCTTTGCCGAGTGGCATTTGAGCCACGCAGGCCATTAACCACAAACAATGTGGCAGGCATTATTCAGAACAAGCCACTTCTCCTGCGTGCCCCCACCCGGCTCTATTCATCCGGAGCCCAAAAACAGAAGGAGATGATGGCTCCTTACCCCGGGTCCCGGCTTCGGGCTCCAGCGGCGGCTCCTTTAGCAGCGCGCTGGTCGGCGTCCCTGCTTCAGGGGTCTCAAAACTATCTTTGGAGTCCGAGCTGCCGAGGAGGGGGGGAAAAGAGGGAGGAATTACCGCTTGCAAGGCTTAGCTCCGCAATCCTCCTCGCTGCCCGCACCGCCGGGCGGGCCAGCTCCCGGCCGGCCGCGGGCATCCTGCGGCAGCCGCTCCGTCCATGTCCAGCGGCACACGCTGGCAAACGGAAAAGGGAGAGCAGGTGAAACGACATCGTGAGTGCCCCCCCACACACACCTCTACGTGTGCCCCCAACCCTCCTCTCGGCCGAGCATCCACGAGTCCTTCCATCAGGCCTTCCCCTTGGGCATCCACCGAGGGCCACAAGGATACGGCTGCACACTCAGCATCTCCCCATCCCCGGAGGGGCGATCCTCGGTGCTCACACCTTGTGCCCCCCACCCTCCCAGCATCAACCCGGGGCAGCAGCGACCGGTTCCCCTCCGGTGCCCCCCCCCCATCGGGCAGCGGAGCTGGTGCCAGGCAGCGAGCGGGCAGCGAGCAGGCAGGGAGCGGGCAGCGGAATGGGGGGAGAATGGATACGGGCGCGGTCGCAGCCCCGACACCACGCGTGGACGCGGGTCACTTGCCTGAAGCCGAGGGCCGGGTCCTCTTCCTCCTCCTCCTCGTCTTCCTCCTCCTCCCCGTCGGGGCTGCCGCCGCCCCGCACCGCGGACCAGGTCCAGCGGGCCCACTGCACCGGGGAGAGGATCTGCCAGGCGCTGAACGCCATCGGCCCGCTCCGAGCCCCCGTTCCGTTCCCTTCCCAGCCCCGCTCCGCTCCTCTCCTCTCCTCTCCCCGCCGGGCTCGCTGCGGCCGCGCCGCCCCCAGCGCCTCCCCCGGGCTGCGGGGAGGGAGAAGGAGAGGCCGCCCCCCGGCACCGCCCGGCGGGAGGGACCGGACGGGGACCCCCCCCCTTTTAGCAGCGCCCAGCGAGGGGGATGTGGGGCGGGATGCGGGGGATGATGCGGGCACCCCGCGCCCCCACCCTGCGGGTGGGTGTTGAGGAGCTGCTGCTCCTCCTCCCTTCCCTCCCCTCCCCACGCAAACGCCCAAATTCACCTCTTTCTGCCCCAAAATAAGGGCACCCCCTGCCCATCACCAGCCCCAAACCCACCCCTCACCCCCCCCCCCCCACTCAGCGGTGAAGGACATCCCCCCCCCCAACTAAGAGAGCAGAGGGCTGTGAAACCGGATCGGCCCCGATTTATCCCACGTTTATGGGGCTGCACCTGTGCTCTAGCACAGATTCCTTCCATTCGGGGTGTGCCAGTGGCCCCCCGAGGGGGCCGAGCCGGGAGCAGCGGATCCTTCCCTAGGATTCAGTCACAGGGGGACAGGGAAACACCGGCCCCCTCCTTCCATTTTCCAAGGAAATGCCGGCCTCGGCAGCCCTGGCTGATGCCGCATCCTGGCTGATGCAGGTTTCTTCATGTATTTAACTATTGGCGTTCCCTGCAGGAACAAACACCCCTGAGGGCCTCCCATGGGAATCTGCCCCCTAAGGACGGCTCCCACATTCCTTATCTCCCACAGAGCGGAGCAGAACGTTCCTGATGCATCCAAAGGAATGTCCAGGGCTTTGGCAACGGAGCTGCAGCTTCCCGCAGCCCTCCCACGTCATCCTGGGGCAGGTCCCAGGGGTGCTGTGCTGCCAAACCAGCCCGTCCCGTTGTGAAGAGGCCCTGTTGGCCCTCCATAACCGCCCCATGTACTCCCATGGCAGGCTCAGACCACTTCCTGGTGAATCATCCACCAGCTCCCGGCCCAGGAATGCATTCGCATGGGCAGAGAGGCCTGGGGGTCAGACCGGACCCGTCCAGCGGGTCCGGCCACCTCCACTACCAGCCTCCAGCAGATGCTTCAAAGGGCTCATTCCTCATCGCAAATAACCTCCCTACAGGGAGCCTTTCCTGCGAGCTTCCATCTGTTGGTGTCCTTATTAAACACGTGCGTCATTGCTGCGCGTTCTCGCTGCCCTTCTGCCAAAGAAGAGCCCCCGTCCCCTTACACAACGCTTGCAAAGGCACCCCCACATCCCCAGTCACCCCTCGGCTGCAGCCCAGCAGCGCCGTGGGCCTCGCTCCCTGCTGAGGATGCTGCACAAGAGGGGGCAAAGTGAAACCCCAGAGGCTGAGGCAAAAGCAGAAGCTCCACATCCTGCCGCCTCCATCTGCTGCGAGCAGAAATGAGCAGCGGCTTCCTGCCATCTGCAGATGAATTTTACATAAGGGTAGCTCTGCACACTGCAGCATCCGCTCCCGCTCCCCATTCCCACCAGGAACGGGAGCCCAAATCCCTCCCGACCGAGGAAACTGGCTGGAGCAGCGGCTGATGCCTGCAGGAATGGGATTGAGCGGCAGCAGGAACGGGATCAGCAGGATTGAACCACGCAGCGGCAGCAGCAGAGCTCCTGCCCTGCCGGGCGCTGGGGTGGGAAGATACAGGAGGAATGCAAAGGCAGATCCTGCTTCCACTTGATGAGCAATTAAGGCAATGCCTCCAGTGCCATTTTCCAGCTTGGCACCAGCACATCAGACATCAGCAGATAACCTCACCGCAGCAGTGGCACCGCTGCCACTGGCTGCCAAGTGCTGCTCAGCACGGTCAGCAGACACAGAGAGGACCCTGAGCTGCTCCCAAGGAGACCTGCAGCGGTTCCCATACGCAGGGTGAGCTGCAGCTTTGTGCTCACCTCCTGCCCCAGCCCGGGACGTCACTGTGTGCAGCCACGGTGGCTCAGGGGTAGGCAACGATGTACAGCCCAAGGTACCAATGTACAGCCTGAATTACCAATGTACAGCCCAAGGTACCAATGTACAGCCCAAGTTACCAATGTACAGCCTGAATTACCAATGTACAGCCTGAATTACCAATCTACAGCCCAAGGTACCAATGTACAGCCTGAATATTGATGTACAGCCCAAATTACCAATGTACAGCCCAAATTACCAAAGTACAGCCCAAGTTACCAATGTACAGCCCAAGTTACCAATGTACAGCCTAAATATCAATGTACAGCCCGAGTTGCCAATGTACAGCATAAATATTGACGTAGAGCCCAAATTACCAATGTACAGCCTGAATTACCAATGTACACCTTAAATATTGATGTACAGCCTGAATTACCAAAGTACAGCCCAAATCACCAATGTACAGCCTAAATCACCAATGTACAGCCTGAATTACCAATGTACAGCCTGAATTACCAATGTCAGCCTGAATTACCAATGTACAGCTTAAATATTGATGTACAGCCCAAGTTACCGATGTACAGCCCAAGGTACCAATGTACAGCCCAAGGTACCAATGTACAGCCCAAGGTACCAATGTACACCTTAAATATTGATGTACAGCCCAAATTACCAAAGTACAGCCCAAGGTACCAATGTACAGCCCAAATTACCAATGTACAGCCTGAATTACCAATGTACACCTTAAATATTGATGTACAGCCCAAATTACCAAAGTACAGCCCAAGGTACCAATGTACAGCCCAAGGTACCAAGGTACAGCCCAAATTACCAAGGTACAGCCCAAATCACCAATGTACAGCCTAAATATCAATGTACAGCCTGAGTTACCAATGTACAGCCTAAATATTGACGTACAGCCCAAATCACCAATGTACAGCCCGAATTACCAATGTACAGCCCAAGTTACCGATGTGCATCCCAAATATCAATATACAGCCTAAATATCGATGTACAGCCCAAGTTAAGCAATGTACATTCTAAATATCAATGTACAGCCTAAATATCGATGTACAGCCTCTCACCACCCTGTCCCAGCACCCAGTCTCTCCCATTGGCATCCATGCAAAGGCCAATCCATGGATACAGGAGATGCTGCTGTGGCAGCACGGTGGTCCTCAGCCCTGGGAGGCTCTAACCACGGGCAAGTCTTGCTTAGTCACTATTTGTCCTGGCTTTGCCTCTGTTTAAGCAAATACCATGGGTTACCTAAGTGACATCCTCCATCAGCCCTGCAAGCACAAGGGGAGATGCCCCAAGAAGGGATTGTCGGGGTTCTTGCAGGCCTTTCCCTGTGGATCACCGGCCTGGGTGATGGCCAAGGGCCACCACACTGCTCTGGGAAGGAGAGCTGGATGACAGCTTTCCATGGAAGGGGAATGCAGCAGCACTCTGCCTCCAAGCAAGCAAGTGGAGACTCAAAGGATCTGGAGCTGGAACAGCTCCTGGCATCATGGAGGCTGCAAAAGGATGCAGAATCCTCCTCACACTTCTTATGCTGATCCTTGCAGGAAGCCAGCTGCATCCAGGGATAGGAGCTCTGCATCCAGGGGTAATAGTTCTGTATGCAGGGATATCAGCTCTGCATCCAGGGATAATGGCTCTGTATCCAGGGATAGTGGCTCTGTATCCAGGGACAGCAGCTCTGCATCTGTGCATCCGGGACAGCATCCCAAAGCATCCCCCAGGCCCAACAGCATCCCAGGACATTCCCTGGGAACGCCAAGCCTAAGGAAACTCCTTTGGGACTCTGTATTACTCAAGGACAACGGAGTTTAAGCACTGAAAGGAGGCGATTTGGCAGCTACCAAAACCAAAGCCAGGCTTGAGCTCTTCTAGGAACGGCCGGATGGTGTCGCTTGCGGATCGTTAATTCCAGACTAAGCGCTATACCCGGGAATGAGGCGGGCAAAGGGAAGGAGGATTCATTGGAATGGACCCCAGGATGTCGGGAGGCTCCTACGCAGTTACAACAGGTTTTAATGCCAGCTCCAGCTTCGGGACTTGCTAACTTGGATGAGCCTTTTGGACCTTTTGTGCATGAAAGGCAACAGGTTGCTTTAGGAGTTCTGGCCCAAAAGGTGGGATCCTGGAAGAGGCCTGGATCCAGTTAGAAAAGGATGGTCTGCCTCCTGTTCTTATGCAAGGGGCCTGAAGACTGATCTGGGGACAGAAGATGGTAGCAAAGGTACCACACGCAGGACATCGGTGTCCCCCAGCAGGATGATGAAGCACCAAGTGGTGCTGCTAGAACAAGATGCTATAGAATTAAACCTCACAAACACTGTCAATCCAGCTCATACCGGGGAAAACAGAACCTGAACACGATTGTTTTACAGACTATTGAACAGGAAAAAGTGATTTGAAAGGGCTATGGGTCAAGAAGTTGTTAGTTGTAGTAGATATTGGGGCCAAATATGGGGCCAAAGTGCCCCAGAAGAGGAGGAGGAGGAAGAGAGCATCCTTAGACCGAGGATGTCAAGAGGTTGGCAAGATAAAGCAGGACTGTCCTCAACGTCCTCCTCTGTTGGGGTACCCTCTCCCAAACAACCCTCCGACACCCCGCACGCAAGACTTTGCTTGCTCAGCACATCCCGGCGCAGGCGCAGGGAATCCGGCTCCTTCCGCACAATGAATATGCATGAGGGAGGCGGGATAACGGGATTCGTTAGGTGGAGCTTTGGTGTACGAGTATGGGATGAAGGATCCTGGTAGGGGCGCTTGAGTTGTGGCGATGCCCCAACCGAGCCCTGTGCGTGGAATAAACGCCTCCTCCCTAAACAGGCTTGGAGCGTGCTTTGGGAGCTCTCTTTTCCAACACAACACCTCCCTCCTGGCGCAGGCAAGCGCTCGCTCAGCATCCCAACCCTCAGCTCCCTTCCCCTTCCTACCTTCGCCGACACAGACTTGTCCCGGGCTCCGTCAATCTCCGCTACCTTTCCCGGTGGCTCCTTGGAAAGCCGCTTGCACAACCGCCCGCAGGAGGAGCAGGGAGGAAGGAAGGGGATGGGCAGCGTGGGGAGGGCCGTGGCGGGTGTCCCAGAGCACGGAGGAGGGTTTGTGGTGGTTTGGCAGCACTTCCATGGGCAGAAAGAGGAACCGATGGGGTTGAAGGGATCGGGGAGAGCATCCACGCACCCGCGATGCCGGTACCGGAGCTGGGCTGGGGGGGAGCGCCTGGATCCCGTCCTGCCGGGGCCCCACTGGTGTCATGCTGGAAAAATGCGCTCTTGGCTGGAATTTGGCAGCCTGGCCTCTGGAGGAGGGGGGGAAAGGGAAGCTCTGAGCTTACAGAGGGAGTGGGAGCTGCAGGGAGAGGAGATAGGGAGCAGTGAGCTGGGGCAATGGATGTGCCAGTGGGTTGGTGCACGAAGAGGCTGCTTTCCCGCGTGCAAGACGTGAGGACAGGGATGGACGGAGCCACCGAGCTCCCCAAAGAATCACGGAATGGTTTGGGTTGGAAAGGACCTGAAGATCATCCGGTTCGGCTCCTGCAGAGGGAGCACAAGGAGCGGGATGGAGCCCTGCGCCGCGGCCATTTCGTCCTCGGAAAGCATCAGGCAGGGGAGCTGCTTCCCAAAGGGAGAAGAAAAGTGCTCAGATGGGGAACTTCCCCTCCCAAACAAGTCCTGCTCCCGTAGCCAGGGGCTGGTCCCTGCCCTGGGACCTGCAGCAGCCGCACAGAGGGAATAACCCCAGCTCCTGCATCCCCGTCGCTGCAAAAGGAGGAGGAGGGCAGTGATTGGGAAGGAGAAGGACACACGGGCAGGACGGGGGTGACAGCACAGGAGCCCCCATCACTTCTTTAGGGTGCTCTTTGTCCAAGTACCCTTTCTAGCCAGGATTCCTCGGCCAAGGAGCAGAGGTTCCACCGCTCGGCTGGCCGGAGCATCCTATGGGTGCAGGATCCGCGCTGGGCTCGCTTCGGCAGAGGGCAGCAGCACTCCCCGCTTGTCCCATCGCTGGCCCCCGTCCAGCCCCACGCTCCCATCTCCCCACTTGCTCTTTCTTTGCAGACACTTCCTGTTGTTGCCGCTCTGCTCCTTCACCTCGTCAGCAGAAAGCTGGCCCTTGATCTGCCCTGCGAGGCGGCAGCGGAACCGACCCTCGCTGCATCCCCTGCGCACGGAGCAGCCTTGTGCCATCCTCTCCCATCCGTTCCTTGTTTATCTGCCTTCCCCAGGGGTGCTGCTTGGGTCCAGCTCCAAGAGTCCTGGAGCAGAATTGCTGCCATGGGCAAGACTGGGCTGCAGGTGGAGGACCCTGAGTTCCTGCTGCTCTCCATCAAGGTGCTCCAACCCCATCGCATTTCAATGTCTCACCAATTCCATGTGTTGCAACCCCAGGCATTGTAAACCAGTCAGAAACCCAACCCCCGGTGCAGGCAGGACTTTGCCAGCTGTTTTCCAAGAGCTGGTCCCAAGCACCCGGCCTTGCACGGAGCTGGAAGGGTCATGGAGCGTGTCAAAGCCGCAGCAGTGAGGAGCCAGTGGCACGCTGACCAGGGAGCTTATAATAAAACCAGATTTATAGCCCTCGCCCAAATGGAGCCTCGGCTTGGCTCCAATTCCCTCATTGCATCATTCGGGGCAGAGATTGCTGCACGAGTACCTGAATAATTGGTATTCAGAGCATAATAAAGCTCACCACGCAGGGCTGGGTGATGGCAGGTCCCGAGCAGGGGAATCAGTTTTTCCAGGAACTCTTGGTTTGGGATATTTGTGGGCACCACCGCAAGGAAGCGGCTCCTCCTTGTTGCACAGCACCACCGAGAGCAGGAGATGCTGCCACCAAGGCTGTGCCCAGCTGCCTGCCCTGGCACGGAGCCGGGTGGGCACCGCAGGCAGCAGGATCCCCTGGGACATCAGGATCACACGGGTCCCAGGGGATATCCCTGGAGCACAGAGGGATGGGCTTGGATGCAGGTTCCCAGGGCAGGGTTAGAGGCAGCACCTTCAGCGCCGTGCATCCTGGATGCTCCTCCTTACAGGAGGGGTCTCTTCCTATTTAGTCCATGAGCACTCAATTCACATTGGCCCATGGAGCCCTTCCAACACTCGGAATACAATGAGTTAGTATCTGTTGCTCTGGAGTTTGTATCCAGGCTGGAAGCCCAGCCAGCTGGGAGCACGCTGGGTCCAGGCTCCAATACAAAGAACAATGGGAAGGCACGGAGAGGGGCCGGGCGAGGGGCAGGCTCCTGCCCCTGGAGACAGCGCCGCATCTGGAGCTCCTCAAAGCTCTCTGGGTCTCCACCTAGAGAGGATCACAGCTTCCAGACCTTCCTTTTAACTCCGCGCCTTGTCCCTTTGCTCCCCTCCGGGGGTTCTGCGTGCCAAATGGGATGCTGCCTGGATGGGCTCCAGATGCAATGCAGCTAATCCGTTTCTATAGCTGGGAGCAGGTGCCTTGTGCATCACAAGCAGCTCATTCCAAGACCGTGCTTCACAAGCACTGGAGAAGCCCAAAGGCAGAGGATAACCACCAACTCCAGAAACACCCCTCGGATGCTCCATGGAACCGTGGTCCACGGCCTCATCGCCTGATGCTCACTGGGCCAGCAGGAAGAGCTCCGGGTGCAGCCACGGCATCATCCAGCACCCCCAGCAAGGGACACAGGGCCAGAGCTGTGACCTGCAGCCGTGCAGGGATGTGCAGCTCCCCATAGGCTTCGCATCCTGACCTGCATTGCATAAAATGAAGAACAGAGGCACCGGGCTGTGGAGAACCCCCTTTTTTTTTGCCTGTATTTCCCCCAATTCCTGCTCCCAGGCACAAACAAGGACATGCACAAGCAGAGAGTGCCCACACATCCAGACCACAGCAAGCTAAGGAGAACGGAGGGGAGGAAAAGGGAAACATCTGCTGCTGGAGCCTGGCATAGGAAAGGCCAAAGGGTTTGTTTTCCATCCCCAGAGCACAGCAATGCGGTGAGCGGAACCCGGGCAAGGAATCCCATCCAAACCCACAGCTCCTGCCTCAATAGGCTCCTCTGTCCTTGCCCATCCCACCTCCTGCTCTGGGAGGAAGGGACCCATTACCAGTGCATCCCCATGGAGCCTTGGTGGACCGATGGGTACCACCAACGGACCATGTGCCATTGCCAGACCGATGGGTACCACTGATGGGTACCACCAACGGACCATGTGCCATTGGGGGACCGATGGGTACCACCGATGGGTACCACCAACAGACCATGTGCCATTGGGGGACCGATGGGTACCACCGATGGGTACCACCAACAGACCATGTGCCATTGGGGGACTGATGACTGATGGGTACCACCAACGGACCATGTGCCATTGCCGGACCAATGGGTACCACCGATGGGTACCACCAACAGACCATGTGCCATTGCCGGACCAATGGGTACCACCACTGGTGGCAGCCACATCCTCAAAGCATCCAGGAGCAATGGGCTCCATCCAAGAGCAAGGTGCCCCATAGGCAGCAGGTCCTGGGGGATCATGGGGGGGTGAACCTTCCCCATAGGCAGCTCCCAAACATGCTTGGATGCGATGGCCCTGCTGAGACAAAGAGCCATTGCTGGCTTCAGCTGCCCTGGGTGGATTTTTCCCCTCTCTTGGATGAATCACCTGCTAAAAATATTCCAAATGGAGCCTTGGCCAGACCTTTCCCTGCTCTGGAAGCAAAAATATTTGTTTTACTCTGGCCGTGCCTGGGTTTTAGCAGAACTTTATGATCCATTTCTGAGGAATGTGCCATGCTCCGCGTTCAAATTACAGCTGCCTTTGGCTCCCGGAGTCCGTTTGAAACAGCTTGGTTAAGATGCAGTTGTTGTGCTGCCAGAAAACTGCAGTTTCAGCTGGGTTTCCCCCCTGCCAAAGCACTGGTTTTGCCTGCTTGATGGTTGTTGTCACCCCAAGTGGGTGTTTGCCCCATGGGTTACCACTTATCCGCAGGCTGGGTTTGCTTAGAATGGGAGCTTTCACATAGAAGGGTTTTGGTTGGAGAGGACCTAAAGATCACCCAGTTCCAACCCCCTGCCATGGGCGCCTATGGGACAAGCATCTCTTAAAAGCAAGGCCACAAAGATGATCTATGGGGAGCCCCACAGGTACCTGGCTTTGGGGACCACTGCTGTGCCCATGGCACAGGGCTGTGCTTTTGGTGCATCATAGACAGTGCAATGAGGTCCCTGAGCTGTTTGTGCAGGTAGGGTGTAATCAGCAGTACCTGGAGTCAAAGGAGCTTCATCCTGGTCCCATCTTCCTCCCAAGGTGTGCAGTTGAGTTGCATCAGTGCCAGGGGGCTGAAAACAGGGTGGATGCCACATTCCCATCCCCATCTCCTCCTGGCTCCGTGCTGGCTGCTTTGCCCTTGCTCCTGTGCCAGGCACACCTTCCCTATAAATCTCAGTCTGATTTTCGGAAGGAAAAGAATTGCTTTTTCTTGCCTCGGGGCAGAGGGAATAATGGGATCTTTATTCCCCAGTAATTACGTTGATTTCTGTGGGGGTTTCAGTTCGGCTCCCTTCCAGCCTTCCCTATGCACCTTTGGGTGGGTGTCTGGATCCAAGCATGGATGTGCTTGCGGGGAGGATGCAGGGGCCTGGGCACTGCGTGTCCTGCAAGGGCTATAGGCAGGCTCCATCACACAGATCCCAGCCAGTGCTTCAGGCTCACTGCAGCTGGAAAAGCAACGAGCAGGAGCTCACAGGAGCCCAGGCTTCAGCCTGTCCATGCCCAGAGCAGGGCTGGCATCTGCCCCGTGTGGAACGCGCTGCCTGGCCCCTCTCCATCCTTCCCAAGCGGCGCCAGGGAGACAAACCCGCTGCTGCCGTTGGCCACGTTACCGGTGGTTTCTGCAGGGAGGCCAAATATGTCCCTAAAGCCGGTGTTCAGGAAGAGGCAAAGACATGGAGCAGCCGCAGGGCTGCAGCTGCCCACAGGAGCGCTCCGCAGAGGGCTGGGGATGAAGCCGGGAGCTTGCTTTGGCTCGCAGCTCCCCTCATCCCCAAGGAAAGGCTGTCAGGGTGGTTGGGATTGCTCCAAAGAGCGGCCCAGTGAGGAAGGACCCCTCTTTCCCACCCTTTCTTCCCTGTTTTCCAGGGCTTTGGCCCGATGGCAGAGCCGGGGGCTGTTGTCTTCCCCATTGCAGCCAAACAGCTGGAGATACTTCACCGGAGAGTGAACTATGGGGACCATGTTCCAGCAAAGAGTTGCTGCCATGCTGGCCGGCAGCTGGGATGCTCTTCATGCCAGTATCCCCATCCCACAGATGGGAGCAATCCCAGCGGCTGCTCCGGGGTCTGCCAGCCCCCACAAGGCACTTGCCCAGTGCTGCCGCAATCTCAGCCCCGTCACTGAGGATGGGGAAAAGCATCCCGACTCTTGCCCTGGCTGAAAGGCATCTTGATCCATGCAGACCCCAGCACAGGGAATGGGATTCAGCTCATCCCCTTGGCTGCCATGTGAAGAGCAGGCGGCAGCCCCAGGAATGAGATGGGAGATGAAGGAAAACCCCAGGAACCCAACATCTGGTCCTGTGGTGGTTTTTGCCTGTGCCGGATGTCACAGAGTGAATGCAGCACGTGTGGGACACGCTGCAGCCTACCTGCAGTATCCTCAGGGCATCAGCTGGGCTGAGCCATCACGGTGAGGCTCAAGGGATCGGCTGCTGATGCAGCGAGGCAGCTCCTAGCTCCAAAGCAGGAAGAGGACCGGGATACAGGAGCATCCCGCAGCCGCGACACCAGGACATCCGCGCTGTCTGCTTGCCTGCAAAAGCGAGCAGCACATAGATTTACACACCCACACAGCATTCCCAGCAAGCAGGGAAAGAGGGAAAACAGTGCTTTGGTCAGAGCTTTAACAACATCAACACACGCAGCCAAAAGCTGATGGAGAGGATGGACCTTAACCAGCACTCCCCATCCCTTCACTCGCTGCGGGGCAGAGAGCAGAGGAAAACAAGGCACCCCCAAACAAGAAAGTGCTGTGTTTGCACAGCGCTTGTGGGTCACAGAGGGGAATCCACACTCAGAAACACAACCCTGCCATCAGGGATGCAGCACCCCCTGAATGCCCCTGCACAAGTGTTCATCGGATGCAGCACGAAGAGCCCCATCTCCACCAAAGAGGCTCAGGAAGTTTCTGTCCTCGGCTGCAACCCCTTTGGTGTGGGAGAGCCTGGAACTCATTACAAATCGCTTAAGTAACTTTGGCTCACTTGAGCTAATTAAATTGGTTTTCCCCTGCTCTGCTAGAGCCTTGAAAGCACCACTGTGCGAAACTCATTACAGCCAAGGAGGACTTGGCAAGGACCGAAACAGAAAGGCTGGGTAGTTAAGGAGCAAACCCAGCCCGGCTGGCTGGAGCACATGTCTGTGTGTGCTCGGAGGTGCTCGAGACACCCTCGCATGGGGACGGGGTTGAGCTCACGCAGGACAAGGTGCTTGGGCTCCAATGCTTTGCCAAATCTGGGCATAGGAATAAACTTGGAAGTGCAGTGCAAGGAGTCAAGGCAGGGAGCTCTGGGTTTCCATAGGAAGCAGAGTTAATGGCTTGGCAGAAAGGGGGTGTTTCCATTTATACACAAGAATTTCCTCCTCCTTCAGGCTTGTAAGGAGGATAAAGCAGGGCAGCTCTGCAGAACCTGGCAGCAGGACTTCCCATGAGGAAGAACTTCCCCGTTTCCAACAACAACCAATGGACCAGCACACCGCTCCTCGAAAGCGCTGCGGATGCTCGGGCTCTTCCTGCTCCATGGGCACAGCATCCTGGGTACCACCTTCCCCCCGGACCGGGCTTTGCGGTGTCCCCGCATCCTCACCTTGAACTCGGTGTAAGGGGCAAGAGGGCTCAGCATCTGCCTTGCATCAAGCTGGAAGTGGATGCCACGACAGGATGGAGGCTGCAATAAGCTTTTCCCCTCCATCCCCAGTGCTACCCGAACGCAGACCCTCCGCTGGCTGCAGTTTACATCTGTCTGCAAAAGCACATTAAAGAGGGAGAGAAAGGCTGGCAGCTGACCACAAACCTACTCCCTGGAGAGGTCCTTACCTGACTCCAACCAGATGCTGTTTATCAACTAGAGCACATAGTACATGCCCGATGTGATGGAGACAGAAAAAAAACACAAGAAATGCTTGTTATACTCAGGGCTTTGGGGGGGGGGGTTTCATCCTCAGGCCGGATATACAAGTTCCAGGAGAGGAATATGCATCCCTGGAGTCCCGGGCTGGATCTGGAATTCATATACTCTGTAAATGCACTCTATTTAATACAGGACTCAAGAAAGGGGTTGGAGTTATTGCACTGGAGAGCTTGATTGCGCAGTTACAGCTTGGAATTAGGGGATCGCTGCAGGTCTGTAACGCAACACGGCAGCCCCATGGAAAGGGCATTGCGGCTGCAGTTGTGTCTCTCTTCTCCAACTGCTGCCCTGGAGCACATTGAAGCCCAAGGCAAGGCTCCAGCAGAGCCTGGCCCAGCCCTGCCTGTATCCCAGCGGATCCAGATCCCCTTTTGGATTAAGCCACTAACGTCCTCGTGAAGCTGGAAAACCAGGAACTGAGTTTGCATCCCTGCGAAGATGAAGCAGCAGCTGCGCAGGCAGGGATGCGTTTCCATGTCCCTGGCACTGGGAGCCAGGTCCAAGCGCTCCCAAAGCCAGAGGAAGCTGCACCAGAGCCAGGGCTGGGATGGGAGAGGACGTGCTGCGAACATCAGGGCAGGAGCAGTGTGGAACACGGTAGTGATCCAGCCCAAGCAGAGATAGATGGGAGAAAGCCGTGATAGGGCTCTAACAGAGACACCCACAGGCACATCTCTGTTTATAGACAAAGGTTCTTGTGCCTTTTATGTATTCCCACTTGGATTTTAAGGGCCTATCCCACAGGCAGGCATCACGGAGCCCTTGGGCACAGCATGGAGCTCTGCTTTGGAAAGCAGCCCAGCTCCTCTGGCTGGAGATACTGAGGAACTGGAAAAAGTGATGTGCGCTGCACACATACGTGCCCCCGGCAGCATCCATCACCGTGTCAGGGTGCCAACGGTGCCACAGAGCCAAGGGAACACTGTGCTGCAGCTCCTGGATGTGCGGGGGAGCAGCAAACCAGCTCCTGAGGGGCTCCGGCCACCACGTACAGCACAAACACATCCAGTTCTATTCACTGCCTGCTGGGAAGCCAGCTCGGAGGCTGCCCTTTGCTGGCACAAGGCACACAAGGAAGCCAAAAGCTGCTTCTGCCACCACCTTGGAGGATGCATGAGCCTCATAGAGGTGGTCACCCCCAATGCACCCCTGGCTCAGAGCACCAGCCGCAATCACAGCCCCCCAGTTCCTCCCTTCCCACACGCTCACATCCACACTGCAGGTGATGCAGCTCCTTCTGCTCCCGAGCATCCTACATGAAAGGCTGAGCTGGGAGCAGGACCTCTCCCCAGCAGCTACTGGAGCCATCACCAATCACTCACATCCCTACGGCTCCTCCTGGGGCTGCTTCCTCTTAACTCCACCGCCGGGAGCTGGCTCTGCTCTCCAGGAAGCAATATCAGGTCCTGCCTGCAGCCAGCATCCCTTAAACACACTATGGCAGCATTCCCCCTTGCTACTCACTTGTCTGGTTGCAGTTGGGGGTCACATTAAGTCCTTATAACCTTCCCCATTTCCCCAACAGGGCAAAGGGGAAGCAGGAAAACAAACACCATCCCCACCTCCTCAGAGCCTTCTGGCTTTGTGTCTTCACTGAGGGCTTTTATAGCCTGCAGGTACCTGATTGCCAATTAACTCAGAGCAATGAGCACCATTGCAGAAGCTAATGTGGTCACTCTCTAAGCATGTGTTCCTACCTATGCGGTTGATTTAGCCCTGTGCTGGGGCCTAGAGGAGGATTGCTGATGCTGGTGCCCTGGGGCTGACATCAGGAGCATCCCAGCAGCATCCCAGCTCCTCTGCCCCTCTTGCCCTGCAGATCCTGGGTGTTAGAGTTCCCCTGGGGGGGCACTGAGGGGATGGAGGCACCTCTGCTCCATCACTTCTCCCTGTACATGCAACACTACCTGTAATGGGTACATCACCTCAGCTTTAGGTCCTGCTGGCAGAAGATGAAGAGCTCTCCACACTCCAGCCACCACAAGGGTATTAATCAGGCTGAAAGGATAAAAACAACACGAAAACCACCATCTATGGGGGGCAGAGCATCGGCCGCTCACGCTGGGAGCCGGGCCAAGCGCTCCTATCTTGACTCTCATAAATACACCAGCAGGAAAATGCATTATCTCTGCAGTGCTTTAGGACCATTTAGATTTCAGAGCAAAACAGCCCAAGGCACCTGCTGCATCTTAATGATTCTTCTGCATCACCTATAGGGAGGCTGAGATTTAAACAGCTGCCCTGCAGCCTCCCTGACCTTCCCATCCCAGCTCTGCGGACAGGAGGGCTTTTAACTGGGGCCCATCATCACTGATGGGTTGGGCAGGGGGTGAGATCCTGCTCCCCAGGACCCTCTGCTCCATCCTGCCTGGAGGAGGCTGTGCATGAGGGCATTCACTGGCATCTGCCATAGGGGACAAGGGAGCAGGGGCTGAGCCAGGGTGAACGGATGCTCCCTGGTAAAGGTACAAAGACTTAGTCACGCTGGAGCCCGAAGAGCAGGCTTGATGAAGAAAACATGCCCTTTGCATTGCTGTTCCCTCCCCATAAAGCTACAAACTCCTTTCGAATGCTTCATCTCCCTTTTGGATGTCATTAAACTCTATTAATTTACTCCAAATGTCTCTGCTTGTATTCCAACACAGCTAACCCCATCAAAAGGATGAGAGCACAGTGCTTAGACAGCACTTCTTCTCTTCAAAGCCTGTTACTGAGATTAATTGCTTCTCCCAAGTCCTCTGTGAAGGAGGTACATGGGGTAATTGTTATTAGTGCTGGGTGTGAGGTAAGAAGCAGGGTCCAAGGTAAAAGCAGGCACCTGAGCTGGGAGAGGGTTGGATTGTGCAGGAATGAGGTGCAGGAGTGCAAGGAGCTGCGGGGAGCACGCTGGGCTCCATCTCCAATGGGTATTCCACAGGGAGAGGCAGAGCCTGGTGGGCAGCACAGTGCCCCTGGCACCCCTCACCTCCGAGCATCCTCCCTTGGAGGAGCACTGAGCTCATCCTGGTCTCCCCGCTGCTCTTCCCTAATCCCTGCTGCCTGCCAAGAGCCTCGTGTAGCAGGCAGAGGTCCCTCCTCCTTCCCTATTTATCCCATGATGTCACCAATCCCGGTCCTTCCTGACATCACCGGTGACATCACGAGTCCTTCCCTGCGTCCCCATTGGGGCTGGGCAGGGGAGGACACCGTGGGACACACTGCTCTATCCCATTGCTCTCCATGGAGTTAAGGAGGTGTTGGCAAACATGGGGCACCAGTCCCCCAAAACACTCTCTGGGCTGTAGGATCGCCATGAGCCTTGCTGGGGTGCACTGAGGGAATACCAGCCCTTAGGTGCGGCGGTGCCAAGCGCCTTGGGGCCAGATGTGCGCGTTGCTGAGGCTGACACGGCACATCTGGTGCGGGTTTTGGTTTCCATCGCCGAGCTCACCACATCCCCCCCTGGCCGGCTGGAGGGAGGAGGAGCACATCTGGAAGCAATCACAGCTGTCACGCTTCAAGGAGATACGGCACCGCAGAGAGGGGAACCCGAAGCTCGCTTCCCCCAGCCCATGGAGCACCAGCATCCCCCTGCCACCAGGCGCATCCGGATGGGCATTGTGTGATGCTGGCTCCTCGTTGGGAAGAGGGATGGGGCTGAGCGCAGTGGTGGGGATTTGGTTCGGCCTCTGACAACAACCAGCTCCATGCTGGGTAGCCCCATGGGGACACATAGAACCATGGAATGGTTTGGGTTGGAAAGGACCTGGAGATCATCCAGCTCCAACCCCTGCATGGGCAGGGACACCTTCCACCAGAGCAGGTTGTTCCAAGCCTCATCCAACTTGGTCGTGAGCACTGCCAGGGATGGGGCATTCACTTCCCTGTGCCAGCACCTCAGCACCCTCGCATAAAGAGCTTCTGCCTTATCTCCAACCTGAACTCCCCCGTTTCAGTCTGAACCCATCACCCCTTGTCCCATCCCTACAGTCCCTGATGCAGAGCCCCTCTCCAGCATCCTTGTAGCCCCCTTCACACACTGGAAGCTGCTCTGAGGTCTCCACGCAGCTTCTCTCCTCCAGCCCCAATGTTCTCAGCCTGGCTCCCTACGGGAGCTGCTCCAGCCCTTGAGCATCCTCGTGGCCTCCTCTGGACTTGCTCCACCAGCTCCATGTCCCGATGATGTTGAGGACACCATCACTGCACACAGTGCTGCGAGTGGGGTCTTCTCCAAGACATTGCCAGGAGCTGAACCCCAGTTGGGTTTTAAACACTCTCCCAACCCAAAGCCCCACAGCCCTCAGCACCTTTCCCATCGGGAATGGGATGCCTTTCCATTTAGTTACCCACCCTGTGCTTCCTATAGCTCACCAGGTCTCGGGAGCGCAGTCACCGTGGCGCGTTTCTGGCAGGGCAGGAACACTTGGTCCTTTCTGCTATGGAATAGTTTCAGCATTAGTTATTCCTCAATCACTGCTTTACGAGCAACTGGACAATTTGGCAAAGGCAGCAGGCCTGGGGCTCTACCAGGCAATAATAAACCTTGAGAAGAGCTGGAAACCCAGTGCTTTTCCTGTGGGAAAGGGGGGGGTTACCACTGAGCACCTCCACTCCTGCTGCCTCTGGAGCAGCAGAGTCGCATGGGGAAGCATCTCTGCATCCCAGCCCAGCATCACCAAGTTCTATCTCCTCACCCCCTATTGCCTCAGAGCATCTCTGGGTACCACTCGAGGTCAGGCAGGGCCTTGCTCCTTACCTTGCAGGGAGATGGGAAGCAGCAGAGAAGGGGAGATAAATGGACACGGAACCCAGAAATAACAAGTGCTTTGTGGAAACCATGGGGAAATGATGGATTACAACAGAATATCCATTTTTGGAAGGCCTGGCGCAGGATCTGACCCCAAAAGGCACCTGAAAACCCAACCAGCTCTGCCCAGAGGATTGAGGCATCCCAGCTCCACTGCAGGCAATGCACTTGGAGGGGCCAGGAATCTACCCCAGATCCCAGGGGACTCACAGGGGGAGCAAAGGCAGCTTGGGAAGCCTGGAGGGGTAGGAGGGCTGCAGGAACAGGCCCGTTTCTGTTTGCTGGCTCCAGTTACAGGCCAGGTCAATAAAAGAACTGATTTTAGACTTTTATGGCTGAAATAATTGCCACTTGCATGCCAAGGGTTCGTTAGCAGGTGATGCTGGGGCCGGGGCTCCCATCGCTTCCTGCTGCTCCACATCCCCTCTGCATTCCCAGTGCCAACGGAGGGAGTCAATGGCATAAGGGTGGGTGACCTGTGCAAGCCATGGCCACCGGTCCATGCTGCAACCTTCCTCTGCTTCTCCTCCCTGCTTTGCTCCCGAAATCCCATCTTTTCCATGGAGCTGGAAGGCAGCTCCCCTTGGCATGCACCCTCAGTGCTGTGCTTGGGTACCGGGGGCTCGGCGCGATGGGGAGCAGCGTGGGTCCTGCTCCTGCACAGCTGCCTGTGCCAGGCCCATCAGTGTGAGCCTGTTCAGCCGCTCACATATGGAGCGGGTTATGTTTTTATAATCATCTTTATGCAGGCCTTGCCTTTCTCTCTCTGCTCACTCCCAATATTCCATGTAATTCCTCCCCTCTCCCCCGCAAAGGGCTACGGGAGCCTGAGTAAACCCTCTCCAACGCCATTCCTCCCTATAGGGGAGGCCCGTATCTGGCCCTTTTACTCCTTGCAAGGTCCCTCCCTTTTGCTGACTGCAGCAAATCGCTTCCACAAGGTCTATTTCCAGCAGGAAAGAGGGAGCCAGGAGCTGGAGCAGAGCCCGGAGCTCCATGGAGCGGGCAGGGCAAAGGCAGAGAGCGTGTTCTTGCTGTATATAAAACGAGATGATTAATTAAAGTGGGAGCCTGGTGCCAAAAGGAGGAATGGGGCTCAGGTGGCTGCTTAAACTGGCTGCAAATCCAGCCAGAGCCATTCTGCCTTATGGCCCTTCACACATCATCTGCTCCATTAAGATTGCAAGAGATAAAGGCAGGGAGAGGTGTAAGAATGTAGGAATTCCAGGAGAGCCCCCGCAGCTGCAGGGACCCAACAGCCAAAGGATGCACAAGGCACAGCCTGAGCTCTGTAGGACACGGCCATCCCTGGATGGGAACACAGTGAGGCACCCCCATAACCTCACCCAGCTTAAAGGGGGGCTTTGTTCCTACCTTACATTGGGATCACATTAAAACAACAGCAGTGCTGAGCATCCCTTCCGTGGATGCGATGGATAGGGATGGAGCAGCACCAGGCAAGGATGCTTCAGGGCTGGGTTCCCCCTTCTCCTTCCCAAAACATCTGTGCAGATGTTAACAGGCATGGCAAGGCTCGGCTTTCCACACCAAAGGGTTAGAGTTGAGCTCTTGGGTAAGCGACTCCAACAAAGGCAAAGTTTAATCGGCATTCCTGCCCGGATGAAAGCCTGGAGCTGGTGCAGGCTGAGCGGGGCCATTGGTCACGGGCCATAAAGGCCACACACAGGAGGCACTGGGGCAGGTCTGGTGGGTGGCTTGGCTGCAGTGCTGCCTCCATGGCACCGGGAGCATCCCTGCATCCCTGTATCCATCACCCCAGGGCCTTCCTAGTAGAGAAGATTGAGATGAGCTCTTAGGAAGGGGGTTGGTACTGGGTGAGCATTAAGGTCCTTTCCAATGCCCTCACAGAGGAGCTCAGGACCTGGCACCACTGTTATAACAGCACCAGCTTCCCAGCACCGAGCAGGAGGGCAGGACAGGGAGCCCACAGTGGGTCAGATCAGCGCGGCCTCCATTGCCATCCTTATTTCTTCTATGGGGCTGGGCCCCTTTGCAAACCGGGCAGCCCATGCTGGACACCTTTCAGGGGCAACACCAGTTTGCAAAGAGACCAGAGGGTTCAGGCATCACATCCGATACCGCCCCGGGCACCTGCAGTGCTGGATGGAGGAGGTGATGCATGCGAGTTACACCGAGGGGCAATTGCCAGGCATCCCAAAATGCTTCCCAACAGTTGCTGCACGAAATGCAAGGCCTGGCAGATGCAAGGCAGCAGCTTCACTTCTGATGTGACTTGTTCCCAGCGTCGATGTGGCGGGGAGGGAGCTCGCTTGATGGTTCCCATTAGTGCCGGAGCCCCTCTCCTTGCTGTGAGCCTTTCCCACTTTAAACGCTCCCCTGGGAGAACGGAGCCACCAGAGCCAGCCACGGTCTCCATCCCTTTTAACTCCTGCAGGCCCCAGGGGAGCTGGTTTGGGTTCCTCAGGGAATACCAAGCAAACAGAGAAGCATCGTTCCTATTACATCAGTAGAGATGCATGGGGGGGGAAGAACCCAGGTCAGATCCAGGGCACATTCCCCTTGCTTATCCCACTGATCCAAGGCTGACGGAGAGGATGGGGCTCAAAGACGAGCCAGGACGGGGCATCACAGGGTACAGGGATCATCCCACACCGTTCCCATGGAAGCTCACCCATCCTGCTGAGAGGCTGCACCAACACCGGAATGAGGATGGGAACCTCAATGGCACCCCATAGAACACGGTGATGAATGGGCTGCGCGCTCACCCCAGCTCTCCAGCTACAGGCATCAGCACAGCTCTGGGTGCTGCTCCAGCCCCAACACCCCATAGCACATGGGCTTGCCAGAGATCCCTAAGGAATCTCAGGGACTGGAGTCAATTGTGCTCAGATGGATGTTATTATCAGTAGTTTTCATGGTAATTCGGACCGGCTGCAGTGCAACGCAGCTGAGTTTTGCTTGTCATAGAGCCATAGAATGGTTTGGGTTGGAAAAGACCTTAAGGGCATCCAGGTCCAACCCCATGCCATGGGCAGGGACACCTCACACTAGAGCAGGTTGCTCCAAACATAAACTTCCCCTGTTTCAGTTTGAACCCATCACCCCTTGTCCTATCGCTACAGTCCCTGAAGAGCCCCCTCTCCAACATCATCATATCTGCCATAATAATCCACCCTGATCCCCGTTACCCAGGGGCTGGAGTGCACCGGGATACTCCTCGCTAATGACTTCTCCACAGTTCCTTGGGAAGCCCCTTGAGAATCCCACTGGGATGGGGATGATGGGTGATGAGGACTGGCCCTGCAAGGAGATGCTGTGGTCCCCACCGGTGGATGAGTTACACAACATGGGGTTTACCTCTGACAGCAATGAGCTAAAAATCAGGAAAACCTCCTATAAAACACAAGCTTTTTGGGCAAATACGGCAGGTATCCCTCTTCCCCCTCTTTCCCTCCTGCTCCATCCCATGTATTCCCAAAGGATCACTCAGATCTCCATGGTGGCCACAGCTCCATCACCAGCCCTGCTGGGATGCAGCCCCCTGCCCGCGCTGCCTGTGCCTTCCTTCCCCTCTCCTTCCCTGCCTGGGGCCATGGCAACGCCGTGACGTCTCCCACACCTCAATAGTGATTTGATTACGTGGGAGAACATTCCTGATGGAGCAGAAATGGATCTAATTATTGACGCTAATGGTGGCACAGGATGGTGGGTGCATGGGCAGGACTGTGCCTGGTGATGTCCAACAGCTCTGCTCTGAGCACAAGGGCAAGGACAGAGCTGAGGCTGCTTGGCTTGAGCTCAGCAGAGGACCAGACACCAAATCTCTCCCCTTCCCACTCCCTGATGCTCTTCAGGAAGAGCCAGAGCCTTGTTCCAGCTGAGAAACGGGGATGCTGTGCCCATCCCATTGGGATGCTCTGCCTGTTCTGACAGGGATGCTGTGCCCATCCCATTGGGATGCTGTGCCTGTTCTGACAGGGATGCTGTGCCCATCCCATTGGGATGCTGTGCCTGTTCTGACAGGGATGCTGTGTCCATCCCATTGAGATGCTGTGCCTGTTCTGACAGGAATGCTGTGCCCATCCCATTGGGATGCTGTGCCTATTCTGACAGGAATGCTGTGCCTATTCTGACAGGAATGCTGTGCCTGTTCTGACAGGCATGCTGTGCCTATTCTGACAGGAATGCTGTGCCTATCCCATTGGGATGCTGTGCCTCTTCTGACAGGGATGCTGTGCCTATCCCATCAGAATGCTGTGCCTGTTCTGACAGGAATGCTGTGCCCATCCCATTGGGATGCTGTGCAGGGATGCCATCCCATTGGGATGCTGTGCCTATTCTGTGCTCCTAACCCATTGGGATGCTGTGCCCATTCAGGAATGCTGTGCCCATCCCATCCCCATTCTGACAGGAATGCTGTGCCTATCCCATCAGGATGCTGTGCCCATTCTGACAGAGATGCTGTGCCCATCCCATTGCGATGCTGTACCCACGCTGAGCATGTCACTGCTCCCACTGTTACAGGCTCGTGTGAAGGCCAGTCCCCTCAACCCATGGCTCTTCCTTTTCCAGCCCAACACGAGCAATGAGCTCCCCCCCCCTCCAAATTTGCCCTGCTAATGTGATTCCAAGCCTGTGGCATGTTGCCTGATAGAATTCCTATTAAAATGTGATTTCCTCCAGCTTATAATTGCATTATGTGAGGGATTTGTGTAGAACATCGACCACAGGTAATATATGACTGGGGAGCTAAATCAGGGAGCGTGCACATCTTATAATGGAGGGTTGCAAGCAGACATGAAATAATCAAGGCTGGATGCAACCGCCATCATTTACTGGTGCCTGACGTGGTGCAATGCTTCAACGGGGGGTTATTGCCATTTAACACATCTCTCACTTCTTCCATCTTCCCTGAATAAAGCGCCCATCCATCCCATCCGTCTCCAGGCGGGATCTGTCAGTGCTGGGATGCTGATGTGTGCTGCAGCCACCGTGCCTGCAGGGAGCTTATTGCTCTGGTGTTTATCAGCACTCGAGGTGATCCCTGTATATGCAAAGGCAGGGCAAGGAGGAAACAGCCTTGCTCATCCCATACCTGCATCTCCTTGAGGCTGGGAGGAAACAGCCTTGCTCATCCCATACCCTGCATCTCCTTGGGGCTGGGAAGAAACAGCCTTGCTCATCCCATACCCTGCATCTCCTTGAGAATGGGAGGAAACAGCCTCGCTCATCCCATACCCTGCATCTCCTTGAGGATGGGAGGAAACAGCCTTGCTCATCCCATACCCTGCATCTCCTTGGGGCTGGGAGGAAACAGCCTTGCTCATCCCATACCCTGCATCTCCTTGAGGATGGGAGGAAACAGCCTTGCTCATCCATACCCTGCATCTCCTTGAGGATGGGAAGAAACAGCCTTGCTCATCCCATACCCTGCATCTCCTTGAGGATGGGAGGAAACAGCCTTGCTCATCCCATACCCTGCATCTCCTTGAGGATGGGAAGAAACAGCCTCGCTCATCCCATACCCTGCATCTCCTTGGGGCTGGGAGGAAACAGCCTTGCTCATCCCATACCCTGCATCTCCTTGGGGCTGGGAGGAAACAGCCTCGCTCATCCCATACCCTGCATCTCCTTGGGGCTGGAGGTGCCGGCTTGGGGGTAGAGGATGCTCAGCCCAGTGCCTCCATCAGCATTCCCTCCACGTCTGAGGAATAAGCACCCCTTTGTTTTAAGCCCTCTCAGTGCACAGGCCAGAAGCACTCGGAGGCTTTCATAAGCTCATCTGCATGATAATGCTGGGGAATGCTTACCTTGAGTGATCAGTGTCAAAACCCACAACGCAGCATTAAATGATGGCGAGGAAGGGCTGCAATGGGGTGAAGGGAGCGGGGCTGAATTGGGAGCTGCCTTCCTGGCATGGGGCTTTAAGCAAATATCTTCCCATTGATTAATGTTCATTAATATTAACACCATCTGGGGGGAGCAAGGAGGAAATGGGGGGTGCCCGGGGGAAGCGTGATGCTGCTGGAGCTGGACCGGGAGCATCACAGATCCCTCATGGGAAGCAGAGCTGGGATGGGGCCACGGTGCTGCCTATGGACCAGCATCCCGTGGGAATGAGGGCCACAAAGCAGATGGGTGAGCACAGGGGAGATCCTGATTTACGAGCAGCAAAACCTGGGAACGCCGTCACCCTGCGGTGAGGGAGAGGAGCTTCCTCTGGCATTCCCTGCAGGAACAGGGGTGCTTTGAGCTGGAAGCCTTCCCAAGCTCCCAGCCCGCTGGGTGTGAGAGCAGGGAGGTGATAACTTATGCAAGCAGACACCATCCCGCTGCCAGCTGAGTGCAGCACGACCCAAGGCCCCTGGCTTTGCAAGAGAAACAAAGGTGGTGAAATGAGGCCGGGCAAAGGGAACAAAAGCCCTTTCCTATCGGAGATAATAACACAGACAGGGAGGCAGCAGCGTGGCACAGGCACAACCACTGCTGGAAATGGGGCTGGCCACCCCATAGAGCCTGTTGCAGGGAATTGATGCCCAGACACTGTAAAACCCTCCCCAGAGCTCACCCTTCCTGCAGTAACATCAGGGTGCCCTGGACCAAGCTGCTCATCTGGCCACGGATGCAGCCAGCATCGGTGATGCCAGTGGTCCAAACCTCCCTCTTGGGGCTGGGATGGTGGGAGCTCTGCTGTGTGCATGGATGGGGCTGTCATGGTGCTGGGGGTGAGCTGGGACACAGCATGGTCTGAGATCACAGGCTGAGAAGCTGAGCTGGGACATCGCTTATCCTGCATGTTGTTCCTAAGTTGCTGCTGCAAGGCCCTGCCGGAGCGCACCGGGATGCTCCAGCCGGTACCATGGCACTGGGAAGGGCTTTGCTGCTCAGAGCTCCAAAGAAAACCATGTGTATCCCACCCCCAGCTCCTGGAAGCTTCCCATTCCTCCCCTAATGCAAGGAAAACACGGATGGACATGAAAGGAAAAGGGATGTTGACACCAGCAGATCTGGGACTGCCGGCATGAGCTGAGCAGAGAGGCTCTGGCTGCCCTAAACGGTCCTGTTCCTAGGAAGAAGCTTGGTGTACAGCACAATAAAACACGATCCTTTTTCCTGCCAAGTTACAAGGCATTTCCAAGCTGGAAACCCCCCCCCAATCAGGAATTATTATGGGTGTTCATTAATTCCAGCCCCATGCATGAAGAACGTTGCCGGGGAAGCAGGCTGTGCCGCAGGGCAGGAGGATGCAATTCCCTGCAGGATTCAAGGCCACGTTGGATGGGGTTTGGAGCACCCTGGTGCAGTGGAAGGCATCCCTGCCCATGGCACAGGTTGGAGCTGGATGAGCTTGAAGGTCCCTTCCAAGCCAAACCATTCCATGATTCAATGTGGCGCTTGCAGCATCCCAGCAGAGGAACAGGCACCTTTTGTCGCCTTCCCACCCTCCTACATATTTATCAGGCTGATTTGCATGGCCCTTTGCTGGCCGGGTGCTGGGAAGTGTCTCTCTTGAAGCCAGCCTGAGCTTTCCATCTCCATCACGTTGGACTTCCCAGGACACAGCCTTTGTTTTATGCTATTGCCAGCAAATTCCTGGTCAGCCGGGCTCAGGTTTCCAGCGCCATCGGCACGCAGCCGTTCCCATTGAGAGCCCCGGAGAATTCCCCCCCCTCTTTCCCTTCCGACTCCAAACAGCAGCAGCCGGGCTTGTGTTGGGAAAACCTGCTCCTTATTTAGGTGTCCAAACTGAACCGAGGTGAAAAGCTGCTTGGAAAACAAGGTTCCGAAGGCTCCGCAGCGGCATTCCTGCCCGCATTCCTCACCCAGGCAGTTCAACCGGGAAGCTCCTTCCCTACTTCTTGCAGCTCCACCGAGCGAGAGGAAATCGGGTCGTTCTGCTTTTGATTTCAGACCCTAATTAGGCCTCAGGAAGGGAAATAGTGCTACTGAGGTAATGTGCTCCGTGCGCAGCAAAGGGTCCCAGCGCCGCTCCGAGCAGCCCTGCACGGGGGACAGGGATGCAGGAAAGAACCACAGCAATGCAACCCGGGACATGGGTAGAATAGGCACCAGCTGTTCTATATTCTATATTCTGTATTCTGTATTCTGTATTCTGTATTCTATATTCTATGTTCTATGTTCTATGTTCTATATTCTATATTCTATATTCTATATTCTGTATTCTGTATTCTATATTCTATGTTCTATGTTCTATATTCTATATTCTATATTCTATATTCTGTATTCTATATTCTATATTCTATGTTCTATATTCTATATTCTATATTCTATATTCTGTATTCTATATTCTATATTCTGTATTCTATATACTCTATATTCTGTGTTCTATAGTCTATATTCTATACTCTATATTCTGTATTCTACAGTCTATATTCTATATTCTATATTCTGTATTCTGTATTCTATATTCTATGTTCTGTATTCTATATTCTATATTCTATCATCTTCTGTATTCTATCTTCCATATTCTGTATTCTATATATTACATTCTATCTTTTGTATTCTATATTCTATGTTCTATATTCTGTATTCTATATTCTATATTCTATATTCTGTATTCTGTATTCTATATTCTATCATCTTCTGTATTCTATCTTCCATATTCTGTATTCTATATATTATATTCTATATTCTATCTTGAATCTTCTATCTTCTGTATTCTACACTCTATCCTCTATATTCTGTATTCTATAGTCTATATTCTATATTCTGCATTTTCTATCCTATATTCTATATTCTATTTTACTGCAGCTTATTTAACATCCACATGAAGACTTGAGGGGTCAACTAAAAAGCACGTTTAAAGATGCCCACATTTAAATGTACATGAGAATGTGCCCACATAAATATGCATGGGGGTGATGGGGAGCATCACTACGGGGTGATGTGAAGCATCTCTATGGGGTGATGTGAAGCATCTCTATGGGGTGATGTGGAGCATCTCTATGGGGGGCTCTGGATCGTCTCCACAGGGTGCTGCACGCAGCCTGATGAGCCCCAGCATCTCTGGTCCCCACTGACTTGCAGAGAGCAGCTAATCAGAAGGAGATGAAGCAGTGCCTTGATTGCAGTGACTAAGTATCTCTGTGGGCAGAGAATGCCAAGTGCTGGAGAGCTCTTCAATCAGAGCAGGCAGGAGATGGCACAGTGAGAGGCAGCAGCAGCCAGGAGCACTCAGGTTTGCCTGGGGACCAATGTGAGAGTGAGGATGATGAGGGGATGATGATGGGAAGCAGTCCCATGTCCACCCCTTGGCGCTGGGGTGCACAGGGGACCCATCATCCAGGCTCAGGCACACCGAGCTCGTGCCTTCAGATCTGTGAATCCGTGCACTTTAAGTCATCCCAATGAATTTCCTGTATTTAAAGAGAGAGATGCTCTTAAGTGCTTCCCTGGATGAGGGCCAGAGCGCTGAGTGCCTGTAGGATGGGGACTGCACAGCCACACGCCTGCTCCTGGGAGGGGAATATGCCCATGGATGCTCCTTTTCCAAGGCCAAGCTCCCAGCTCCTGCCTGCAGAGCCCTCAGCACTGATGTGTGTGATTCCTGATGCAGAGCTTCCTGCATCTGCTGCATCCTCTGGCTGGTTTCCCAGTGCGAGGTGGCTCCCATCCGGGGTGATGCAGGCTGCTCGGGACCCTTTTCCCACTTTTCCATGCTATTCCCTTTGGGCTCTTCCTGATCCCATGGCCTGAACACCCCCCCCCAACATAGTAACGGGAAGGGAGCAGAGGTGTTGAGCAACAGCTTATAAATAACACATCACTTGGCTCAATGCATCCCATCCTATCGATGCTCCGCAGAGCTGCGGGGTCCCATGGGACACCCCATGGGATGGGAGCTCTCCTGGGTGCCCACAGGAGCAAGGAGCTGTGCAAAGCAAGGGAAATGGCAGCATGTGGGTCGTGCTTGGGGAAAACAAGAGCGTTTTCAGCTCTCTGCTGACAAAGAGAGAAAGCAGAGAAGGGAAAACAGGTTCTGCTGCTGCAAACAGCGACCTTCCGGTGCAGGGATCAGCACAGGGCAGCTCATCAGCACCCATCTGACAGCCTCTGCCTGTACCGGAGCTGTCAGGGAGTGGAACTGCTAAATAATTCATCAGAAAAGGCCAAAGAGAGTAAAAGCAACCCAATGGAGTCAATGTGCAAAGCGCAGAGAGCCGGGGCTGCAGCAGTGGGTCCATTGCTTGGGCCAAAGCTGCTTGGAAACCTCTGGGTGGCTTCGCTTCCAACACCGTTCCTGTTGGTTCTCCCTCCAGTAACTTTTGTGACATCGTTTTCCCTTTTCATCCCTTTTTCATGGTCCTATTTTGGACCGGGATGAGGAAGGAAAACAGCAGGACCTCCCGTTGGAGCATCCCAGGAGAGGCTGAGCCAGCCCTGCTTGCAGCCCCGCTGCCATGGGGCTCCTCCAGAGCCAGATGGGTTGTCCTTGGTATCCATTTGGTACCCATTTGGTACCCTGGTACCCGTTTGGTACCCATTTGGTACCCATTTGGCACCCTGGTACCCATTTGGTACCCATTTGGTACCCGTTTAGTACCCTGGTATCCATTTGGTACCCATTTGGTACCCGTTTGGTACCCGTTTAGTACACATTTGGTACCCTGGTACCCGTTTGGTACCCATTTGGTACCCATTTGGTACCCTGGTACCCGTTTGGTACCCGTTTGGTACCCATTTGGTACCCGTTTAGTACCCTGGTATCCGTTTGGTACCCATTTGGTACCCTGGTATCCATTTGGTACCCGTTTGGTACCCGTTTGGTACCCGTTTAGTACACATTTGGTACCCTGGTACCCGTTTGGTACCCATTTGGTACCCAGGTACCCGTTTGGTACCCATTTGGTACCCGTTTAGTACCCTGGTATCCGTTTGGTACCCGTTTGGTACCCGTTTTGTACCCGTTTGGTACCCCGGTACCCCATGCTCCTCCCTGCAGCCAAGCGAAGCCGTGTCCAGACATTGCTGGCAGGTTCCTGGCGCCCATCCTGCAGGTTAAATCTGTCCCTAACCACAAATTAGATGTGTGTGAGCTGAGTTCATCTTAAATTACAGCACAGAGCAGGGCTGGGAACGAGGAGCTTTGCCCTGAAAGCACAGCCCTGCAATGAGCACCCCGAGCACGCTTCATCCTTCAGTGCAAATCAAGGCAGAGGGGCCTCATCCTGGCCATGGAACCACGCAAAGGAGGGCATCAACCTTGGGCACCTTGTGCTGGATTCCTGCCCAGTGCAGCCCCATTTCCAGCTCTACAAGACTGGGACACAGGAGCGGCCAAACTGGGATTTCCATCCCAAGACCCTCATCTCCTTGCTCCAGGGCAGGATTCCCTGGTGGAGCTATGGCAGGGATAGCTGGAACGCACAGCACATACAGCCGTGCCAAGGATGGGTTTGCTGCTGGCTTCCCATCCCCAAAGCAGCCGGGATCCGGAGCCAAGCGGCTCACGAGCCAGATGTGAACTTGTGCCATTGTCCCTTTGGGATGTTTGTCACCTAAAAATACCACCCGTGTTTTCCTGCACGTGGGTGTAATTGGAGCGTATAAATCCATACACATATATCCACGGGAGCAGGGTGCTATTTAAAGCCAAGGGAAGGAGGAGGAGCCGGATTTTAGGAATGGGGCAGAGATGTCAGCTGAGGACACGGACCCAGGGCCCCATTGGTGCAACCAGGGCTTGGAAGAGGTTGAAACCAACGCTGGAGGTGGAATGAGGGCAGAGCTGCCCCGGCTCCATCTCTGCTCCCTGCTGCATCCTTTGGGATGAGCAAACAGCAGCAGGCAAAGCCAAGAGCCCCTGTGGGAAGAGCCCCAGCACAAACCACCTCCTGCCAGCGCGGATGCCGCGGCTTTGGGGTTTCTGCTTCCTCCCATCACTGCCTGAGTCAGCTCCCCTCTGGTCCCATGCCGAGTGACCCTCAGTGCTGCTGGGCCTGCCCCAGGCCCTCATGGAATCATGGAATCAGGTTGGGAATGAGCTCATTGAGTCCCGTTGGCACCCCAGCACTGCCAAGGCCACCACTAACCCATGGCACTGAGGGGGTTTGAACCCCTGCATGGACGGTGACTGCAGCCCTGCCCTGGGCAACCTGTTCCAATGCCTGAGCATCCTTTGGGGAAGGAACTGGTCCTCAGCTCCATCTAAACCTGCCCTGGGGCAGCTTGAGGCCGTTTCCTCTTGTCCCATCTCCTGTGAGCAGAGCCCAGCCCCATCCTGCCTCCATCCCCCTGTCAGAGAGCAATGAGGTCCCCCCTGAGCCTTCTGTTCTCCAAAATACCCCCCCTGCCATGTCCCTTAGCCACCAGCAGGACCCATCCCAAACAGGTCCCCAAAGCAGCAACAGGGGGACAGGAACCCGCATCCCAAATGAGGAGCGATGCTAACAAGTGCCACAGGCTGGGTCCTGTGCCTTGGGGCTGTAGGAGAGGGCAGGATGGGACCAGCTCTGCTTTTTTGCCTGCTCTGAGCTTCAGTCGCCCTCCTCCTGCAGCCAGGGAATTAAACCCATGGGATGCGGATGCAACAGGAGCCCCATCCCATCACGCTCACCAGCGTGGGTGTATCTGTATGCATTTATATGCACCACTTCCACACTGCAACCAACAAACCCCAACCCAGTGCTCCCAGTGCCTGTGTGGATGTACCTGCCATGGGCTCAGCCCCTCTCCGTCCCATCGGGGCCAGCTGGGAGGTGACGGCGCTGGGGGCTTTGTCTCTGCCCTATGATGTTGGCTGTGATTTATAGGTCATTTTACAGCAGCTGTAAAGAGGCTGTAAATTATAGGAGGGGCATAAATTAGCCACGGACCCCTTTACTGGCCATAAAGATCTAAGGCCCACCACAGCTGCCTTCGGCGCTGGCACCCCGGGAGCATTCCCGAGGACAGGCAGGGGTGCCTTCAGCCTCACATAAATGGGCCCTTTTATTCCAATGGGGCCAGCGGGTGACAGGTGGGGAGGGGACGGGGGGGGCTGGGGGCTCCCTGTGAATCCAGACCCTTCCCTTTGGTGTATTGAGGGGGTACAGGGTGCTTGGTCCCCCCTAAGGACCCTCCCCGGTGCAGCCGCAGGAGGGGTTGGTGGTCCAGCCCGGCAGCATCACAGCATCGCAGCCTGGTTTGGGTTGAAGGGAGCTTTAAGCTCATTCAGTTCCAACCTGTGCCAGGGCCTCACCACCCTCACAGTAAAGAACTTCCTTAGATCCAACCTGAACTTCCCCTGTTTCAGTTTGAACCCATCACCCCTTGTCCCATCACACAGAGGGGCTCTATGGGGCAGCCCACATCTTCTCTTACTGCTCGCGGGGTCAGCTTCTCATTTAGCTCCTTCCACATGGAAGCTCCATGGGCACCAAATCCCCCACATTCCTCTTGTTGGGGCTCCGATGTGACCCTGGCAGCTCCTCACATCCCATTAATTACATTCTGTCTAATGAGAGGGATCAGGTGGAAGGGATTAAACTTGGAATCCCGGGAGAGAAAAGCATTCAAATCTGGAGTCGTTTCTCCTCAGTTTCCTGTGTAGCTGATGGGCAGTGATGGAGGGGATGGAACTGTGAGGGGCTTTGGACAAGGGATGTAGGGACAAGGGGAATGGCTTTAAGCTGCCCGAGGGGAGACTGAGCTGAGCTCTTAGGCAGAAGCTGTTCCCTGTGAGGGTGCTGGGACACTGGGATGGGTTGAACGAAGAAGCTGTGGCTGCCCCATCCCTGGCAGTGTTCAAGGCCAGGTTGGACACAGGGGCTTGGAACAACCCTGCCCGTGGCAGGGGTCGGAACTGGAGGAGCTTTAAGGTCCCTTTAACCCAAGCCATTGTGGTTCTATGAAAGCTTGGGCAGAGGAAGGCCCGGCTCTGTGCTGGGCTCTGCCTGCGGGGGAAGCAGGAGATGCTGCAGCCTCTCAGCATGCAAACCCCCTCAGCACAGCAGCCTGAGTGATGTGAGGGGCAGCCCCGCTGCTGACCCGCTGTGGCCTTGTCTCCACAGCCCTGTGGCTCAGCAGAACCGGTGACCCCAGCTCTGTCCTGCTCCGTGACGAAGCAAATCCATGCGAATCACCCACCGGGAGCATGGAAGGATGCCCCTGCTCTTCTCTCTGGGCAACCTGTGCGGGTGCCACCCTCACAGGGAAGAATTGGGCAGGTATTTGCCTGCACCACGACTGCTCCATGCTCACAGTGTGCCGGGGAATGAGTGCTTCAGGCTGGGCAGAACCACGGTGCAGGGAGGGTTTGCTGCGGGGTAAGGGATGCTCAGGAGCAGCATCTTGCGAATCTCAGTTTCGCTCTCGAGCTGAGCTTTCCCACCACAGAACCCTGCACTAATCCCCTGGTGAATAAGGGAAAACACATCCCGAGCTCTCCGTGCTGCTTGTGCTCTATCTGGGAGCAGACACCCCCAGGCAAAGGGCCCCCCTCATCCAACCCTGCCTGACCTTGGGGTCTCTAAGGAACAACAGGGAAAACCCTCTGCCCCCGGCACGGGGCTCGGCACACACAGAGGCATCCTTGTGCTTCATGGCCATGCCCGGACCCGGTGGCTGCTGTGATCACACTCCCAGTGCAGTGGCTGGAAAGGGGGCAGCCCTGGGGTCCATGGAGCAGCAGCACCGGGAGCACTGGGCACAGCCGCATGCATGCAGCGAGGCAGCAGCAGTAAATCTGGGCTCATTGCTGCAGCCCCCAAGGAGAGCATCTGCAGCTGGTTTCCAGAATGAACTCCTGTAAAAAGGGCACCGTGCCTATAAATCCATCCTGGGAAAGCTTCCTGGAAACCCGGTTCGGCTTCTGTTCCTCTAATTCCCCATGCACTGAGCCCCTGCTCTGAGCACAGAGGCAGGGCAGACCGAAGGGGATTTGCGCATCACTTGCCTGCATCCCCTCCTCAGGGCTCAGTAGCAGTGATGGGAGTGCCCACCCTTTGGGCACCAGCTCCCTGGGATGCAGCCAGGAGCATTGTCAGAGCCAGGCTGTGCTCCATGTCCTTTAGCACCACTTAACACAGGCTTTGAAGCCTTCTTGGAAATCATCACAGCAAGGTAAATGCTTTAAAGCCAAGTATTGCTGGCTGGTGTGCCAGAGGATGCCTCCTACCCCTGCAGGGTAAGGAACTAATCAATAACAGTCTAATTTAAGATGCTTTTATGCACCTGTGCAGCTCTCTATATATAGCCCTCACCTCCCCCTGGCTGTAAGGTGCTGGTTGGGGTAGGGAGAACTGGGGCTGCCCCATCTCTGTTTGCAGGTACTGTGCTAAGCTGGTCCCTGCCTAAGGTGAGACCCTTCCCTTGCCCACCCAGGGATGCTGCAGGCAAGGGCAGGGATGCAGGATTGGGCAGGGATGCAGGATTAGGTAGGGATGCAGGATTAGGTAGGGATGCAGGAACTGTGTTGCAGGGATGCAGGATTAGGTAGGGATGCAGGAGCTGTGTTGCAGGGGTGCAGGATTAGGTAGGGATGCAGGAGCTGTGTTGCAGGGATGCAGGATTAGGTAGGGATGCAGGAGCTGTGTTGCAGGGTTGCAGGATTAGGTAGGGATGCAGGAACTGTGTTGCAGGGATGCAGGATTAGGTAGGGATGCAGGAGCTGTGTTGCAGGGATGCAGGATTAGGTAGGGACGCAGGAGCTGTGTTGCAGGGTTGCAGGATTAGGCAGGGATGCAGGAGCTGTGTTGCAGGGATGCAGGAGCAGGCTGCATCTTCAGCTGCCCCTCCCAGAGGGTTAACCAACCTTGAGCTCTGAGTTTACATTCCTGTGTGATGGGAAACGTGATCCTTACTGCTGCCGGCAGGAAACCAGCCAGGGCAGGTTATGGCTGCAGCCATGGATGGAGCAGTGGGGTCCAGGGGCAGCCAGGGCTTACCCATCACTGGCAAGGGGATGCCAGGTCCCTGCTGCAGGAGACTCCTTTGAGGCTTCCTTCCCCTTGGCTGGGAGCAAGCCTTGGTCCATGGACATGTGCTGCAGCTCGACCCCATGCTCTGCGGCTGGCCAGGTCTCTGAGGACCTGCGGATGGTGAGGATGAGGATGGGGATGCTCAGGGCAGGGTGAGGAAGGGTGCTGAAGGAAATCAGCTGGGAAAACATCGACATAATCAGATGGGGCTTCTTCCAGCATAAAGCTCATCAGTGAGCAGCAACAGGGAGAAGACACCCTTGGGAACATTGGATTTTCTTTGGGAGCGATCCTTCCCAAAGGGAAGGATGGAGCAACTCTGCTGTTTGCAGGAGCAGGGAAAGGGCAGGAGGAGCCGTTTGCCATCTGGAGGGGGTTAAAGAGTTCAGGATCTGCCTGCGGTTTGCTTTGCCTTCCTCCTCCTCCTCCTGTTTCCAGCCTGTGGGAGACATCTCCGGCCGGCCTCAGCATCGGGCTCATGCGGGTTTGGCAGCGCAGGCGGGCACAGCTCTGCCCTGCTCTATAAATACAGCGGCTTCTCCAGAGCTGTCTAGACAGGAAGCAGGCTGTGAACTGGGAGAAAACTCCCTGTTAAAGGGCACCGGCAGCTCTAGGGAGTGGACCCACTGGATCCATCACTCACCAGACCCAGCTGCTTGGCTCCATCCTTCCTGCCAGGCTCTGAACAGGGGGGAGTTTGCGTCGCAGGGGATAAATCCTCACCCGGGTTGTTTTGTTCTGTGGCTCTTGCTCACTATAAATATCCAGGTATTGCTTGAAAGAAGAAAACAGCTCTAGGGAATGGTGTGTGGGGGGAAATCCTAGCCCGTGGGTAATGACACGTAATTACAGCCTTTGTCCTGATGAAAGGAGCTGCCATTGGGCTCCTCTATTAGCAGCTTATCCAAGTGGCAGAACCTTTGCAGCAACGAGAAGCAAGATGCTTCCAGCACTGGGAGGCGGGGAAGAGCAGCCAGCACCATCCTTGGCCCTGGTCCATATGGAGCTGCTCTGATCCCATCAGCGCCAGGGACGCGTCCCTGTGTGCCCAGGTCCCAGCAAGGAGAGGGGCCCGTGGGGTGCTGCTGTAGGGGGGTGATAAATGAACGTGTCCTCTAAGGGCTGGGAGATCTGCCCAAGTGATCTGACCTGTGTCGTTATCAATGCTGTAAATTACAGGCCGTTGTTATCTGGAGCTTCCTCCTCCTCCTAAGGCAAGATAACGGCCAGAGGAGGATGCTGTTACTGCTCTGATCGCCTTCAGCATCCTTATCTGCACATGGGGATCTTTTGGGCCCAATACAAAGATAGGAGGAGATGTTCTCAGGGTGGAGAACCAACAGTGCCTTGTCCCTGCCCTGTTCTTGAGATAGCAGCAGCCAGCAGGACATCCTGATTACGTTGTCACCAGCCACTGCCCACTGGAGAGCCTTCTCCCATCATAGGGATTGAACGAGGCGACGGTTTCTGCTTCATCCCTGGGTGTGCAGGCTCTTCCCTGGAGCTGGAGCAGCTTTGGGATGAGCAGAGCTAATGGGAAGTACTGGCTGTCCCCTGGGACAGCTTATTAAACGTCCCAGCCCTTAGAGCCCTGAGGCAGTGTGACATTCATCCACCAGCTTCAGTGTGAGGGGAGCAATGTCAAACAAACACCATCAATCTCCCTCTGCAAATCACTCGGGGGCAGAAGCCAAGATACAGGAGATAGACTGCAGTGAATGGTCTAAGACCCTGAGGATGGGTGATCCTGCTTCAAATTAGAGAGCAGCCCCTTGGGATGAAGGCTGCGGGTCCTCCACCATGGGTTCTATCTGCTGCAGCGAGTGATGGTGGGAACCAAACCCAGCAACAGATTTATCCCATGGATGGGTTGGTTCTGCTCTGGTGCTGGGCTCTCCCTGGCTGAGCTTGCTGGATACAGCTCCTGAACGGGTGCTCTGAGCACTTCCTTGGGGAATTTGGTGCTTCGGGACCGCGCCGCTGGCCTTGGGGCAGGGACCGAGCCGTGCCTCAGATGTTCCAGCCGATGGGAAGCGCTTTGCCAAGGTCAGACAAACGCACCTGGAAGCGTCTGCGGAGCGCTGAGCAAACCCGACGGGGAGCGGTGCCGCGGGGCTGGGCATGGGAGCAGCCTCGGCGCCGGCTCCCCATAGGGATGGATGCTCCCACACTTGTGCAAGGCCGGTGCCACCGCACGCGTGTGCTCCCGCACGATCCCGGCAGCTGCCTGCAAGGAGCCTGCACCCTGATGGGCCCTTTCAGGGCGAGATGGAGCTGACACAGGCTTTGTCAGTGGGATCTGTCAGGGAAAGCTCTTTGTTCTGCAGCCTTTGCTCCTGCCTCCCCCTCTCCAAACCTCAACGAGATGCATCTGCTTTTGTTTTCTAAATGCAGAATTAAGGGGCTGAAAAGAGCCGCTTTGTAGCGGGGAGGAGGGGAGAGCTGCACATCTTGAACCGGGAAGGCAAGGTCAGGGGGGAGCCGCTCTATTGTGCTGGGACCCTCCTCCTCCAGCTCAGCCCTTTCTGTGCCCCCTCTTCACACTCTGGTTCCCACTAGAACCACTCTGGGGATGTTGGGGGGGAAACCTGCCTGGATGGGCTATGCTGGTGCCATCAGTGTCACCAACGCTGCTCCCATGCTGGACCATGGGGATGGGGCACACTGGCTCCATGGTGGGTCTTGCTGGGAGCTGGTGGGCAGCCCAACAGTGCAAGCAAGCTATAGGTGTGTGATATATATATACATATATATATACACATATATATATGATACATATATATATACATATATATGAGCCTGTGCAGGGCTGCGCAATGGATGGTGCACATCCCTGTGGCATCCCTCCACCCTGCCCCACACTCAGGACACAGATGGGAGAAGCTGCCCCAACCCTGCTGCCCATAGGGTTTGAGATAGGATTTGCTGCGGTTATCTTGATCCTGTTGTTGATTGACTGCAGTTAAACTGAAAGGAGCCCAGCCTGATGTGAAATCAGCATCTCCATTGCCTCAAAATGGTCCAGGGGAAGGGCCATAGCTGCTGCCTGTACATCCCCCTCTGCCCATCCCTGCAGGTCCAGGCAGGCAGCTCCAGCTCCATCCATGGCCCTGGGCAGTCCCCCATCTGCTCTTGGGGGGCATTGGGCTCCTGTCCACCCTGGAGGACCTGCTCATGCTCTGCTTATGCCACCAGATGGTGACAACTTGTGCTCACTGCTGCGCTGAGCCCCGGCGCGATGCTGAGGGCAGGGATGCAGCCGAATCCTTGAACATCCCAGGTTGGTTTTCCCTATTATCAGCCATTTGCAACCCTCCTGAAGCCTCAGAACCTGCGTTCTGCTGATGCAGCCGAGCAGAAAACCATCCCCAAGGAGCAGCAGTGGTGGGACCGATCCCTTTCACATCACAAGGGGTTACGGTCGGTGCTGTATGGAAGCACTTCCATGGCTTGCTGGGAGAGCAGCATCCCAGCAGGTGCGTTACCTTCCCCCCTTCTCCCTATCCACACATCTGTCAGCCAGGGAATCAAATACCCTGTGGCTCTTGGCATGGTGAGCTGGACCAGCAAGAGGCCGCTGCTGGTGCCCAGCATTTGGTTCAAATATAGCCCTGGTGATGGACAGGGCTAATTCAAGCTGTCCTCTTCCCTCTTATAACTTAATCACTTGCACATTGCCCCGCGCAGGTCTCTCGCTGCCAGCTGGAGATGTCTTCATCATGGGATGCCCTGACTTGGAGCCTGACTCCCGTGTGCTTGAGCTCCCTGCATGGAGGCTGAACCCCAGAGGTGACCCAGAGCCAGCCTGGCTCTTGGGCTGGAGCCCTGTGGGGTGGGCTCCTATCTCAGTGGGGCACTACCCCACCTTGCCCTCTGGCCCAGGGACCCAGTGCGGTCCTGGCTGAGCCTGAGGTTCATGTGCACATCGGGAGCTTTTGGGGTGCTCTGTGTTAAAGCTGCCGTGCTCCTGCTCCAAGCCCCAGTGAATATTGCCTGATGCACATGGCTGGGAAGGGGCTGGTGATTCCCGGCTGGCTCCTGGGAAGGATTTGACCCACAGAGAATGGGTGCCTTGAGGCCTTGCATTGCAGAAGGGCCAGGCTGGGAGCTCAGGGCTGCTCACAGCTTTGCCCATCCCTGCTGCCCTTGCGCTGGGTGCCGGGCAGGGGGGCACAGTGAGGTGCAGGCGGTGCCTTCATCCCTGCCTGTGCCCGAGGCATCACTGGCTCCATCCCGACACCAGCAGGGCTGGAGGATGCAGGCGAGAGCCCCGGGGGCTGCTTTAGGGGCCACAAGGTCCGAAGGGGACCCCCTGTTAGCGGGAGGCTCAGCCCCGCGGCTCGGCGGCGACTACAACCCCCATCAGGCCGCTGAGGAAGAGGAGGAGGAGGAGGAGGAGGGTGCGAGGCAGCGGGGGAGGAGCCGGGGGCAGGCGGCGGGGCGGTGCGGGAGCGGCTCAGTGCGGCGGCGGCGGGCGCTCGGCGGGGACGCGGCGGAGCGGGCAGCGGCAACGGGGGCTCGTCGGGGCGGCCGCGGCTCCGGGAGCGCCTCCGGCCGCCACCTCGGGGCTCGGTCCCCAGCTATGGGGCGGCCGCTGTGAGCGCGGCGGCGGGGCTGAGCCGATCGCCCCGGACGGGGCTCCCCTTCCATTGTTCCCGGGAGCGGCGGGACCGCGCCGCCGAGGGGCTCCGGTGAGTACGGACGGGGCCGCTCGGCACCGGGGCCGTGGGGCTGGCGGCGGGGACTGCTCCCGGTTCCCCCAACCCCGGTGCTCCCATCGCCCGTGGCGGGGCTGCTCGACGGCGGGCGCGCTCCGAGGGGGTGGGCTCCGGTTGTGCGTGTGCGGGGCCCCGCTTGCAGCCTCGCCGCGGTCGGAGCCGCTCGGGGAGCGGCCGCTTCGAACGGAGCGGGGCAGAGACCGACCCTCGTTCGAGCCCCCCCCGGGCGGGCAGGGCCCTGAGAGCCCCCCCCCAAGCCCGGGCCGCGGGGGTGCCCGGCCGGAGGCTGGGGTCTGGTCTCCGGTTGCTGCCTGGTCCCTTGTTCCCTAAAAGTTGCTGAGCGGGAAGCTCGCGGCTTCCAGAAAGGGATGGAAAAGGAGCAGGGTTTGGGTTTGCTCCAGATCTCGGATCCTGGGGCGTTCCGGTGGAGGAGCTCGGGATAACGCGGTCCTGGAGTTGGTGTTTCCCTTTGTGTTTGCAGGCTGCCTGCGGGAGGTGGGGGCTGCCAGAGCCGCCCCTTATCCCGAATCCCTTCGCTGTTATCCCGACTCCGTGCGGGTCTTTGGGAACGGCTCCGGTTTGTGCCTGTGCAGCCGGGAATGCGTGTGCCATTCCCGGTCATTGCTGGGTCCGGGCGCGCTCCGTGGGGTGTTTTGGGGTTGTGGTGGGGGTTGCTTTCCCCATGGGAGCCGTGAGGCCGGAGCGGGGCCGTGTTTGGGGGTACACCGGCAGCAGTGGGGTCACTGCCCCATGGCTCCGGTGTCACGGGTGGCTGCTGCAGCTTCCTCCCCATCAATGTTTAAACCTTAACGGCCCGTGGTGATAAAGGCGGGCTCGGCGGCTGTGGGGTCCCAGTAGGGCGAGTTGGGGGGGGTGTGTGTGTCTGCGAGCAGGCAGAGGAGGTGCTGATGGGGTGATGGCGATGTTGGGATGCTCGCGATGGGGGTCTCGGACACAGGGACCGAGCCGGGGGCCGCTGCAGCCCCTGCTCTGGCCAGCAGCCATTTTCCCCACACAGGAGCACTTCCTCCCCTAATCCCGGCGGTGCCTGGCATGCACGGTTGCCTTTGCCTTGTGTTGCTCTGAAGGGATTAGGATAAATAGTCCCAGCCCTGGCGGGGTGACGGCAGGAGCAGGGACAGCCCCTGAGTGCATCCAGCAGCTCCGGGCGCAGGGAGCCGGCTTCATTCCCGCTGGGAAGGAGCTTGGGCTGTTTCAGGTGTGAACTGCAGCTCCCTATGGGTTTATCTGCCTACAAAGTCAAGCAGAAGCTTTGTTGCCCCCAGCCCCAGCTGGTTTCTGACTCTCTGGCCCCCAAGCCCTGGCTGCTGGAAGGGGCTGGATCACTGATGCTTGTCCCATCCCGGTGATCCAGCTTTGTCCCCTGTTTGGGACCTTCTGCTTGTGGCCATGGAAGTGAACTATTTGGAGATGTGTTTGCTGTTTTGTCCTTCCCTGGAGGAGCTGAATGGGGTGGAACCCCCATCCAGTCCTTCCCAGGCTGGAAAACAGCTTCTCCATCTGTGTCCCAGTGGTTGCATCCCAGTATCCCTGTCCTCAACCAGTCCTTTCCCAGAGCACCACCCCAGTGGAGGTGTTTGGGTACCGATGGATGCTCTAAGCCTGAAAACGAAGCCCTTGGGTAGGGATCCCTGAATTTGAGGATGCTTTTGGGAATGACCTGGTTTTCCTGGGATACAGGGAGAGGCTGGACCTTTCCCCATCCTTCCTGCCCCATGTGCCATCTCCCCACTGCAGTGAGCCGGGAAGGGTTAAGGCAGGATGTATCCTGCACAGTTGGATATTTATTTTTCCAAGCATGCGTCTGCTTTAAGCATTACGGTTTCTCCCTATAGTTCCATTTGCACTTGTGTTTGCTTTTGAGTTCAGCAAATACTCGGTTCCTGACCCAAGCCCGTGGCAGGGGAGCAGCTTTTCTCCCTGTCACCGACCAGCTTTGCCTTTGGAATGCCCTCCTTCCCTATGGAAGGGCACCTGGAGGCTGCCGGTGTGGAGCCGCAGGGAGAAACTGAGTCTCCTTCTGTACTGAAGGGCATCAGTGCTGGACCACGGGCTCCTGCAGACCCAGGGCTCTTCTCCCACTTGGATTTGGCCTTTCCCTGGTGTTTTCCTGCCTCCTGTGTCACTGGTGCCTCTGGGTTGCTCTGGTGCGGGGATGCTGCCTGCAGCCCCCCCAGCCCCTCCGTTCCAACCACCAGCATCTCCCCCCATCACAGACACCACGGGAAGCCCCATCCTGATCCGGGGCTCTGATCCTGGGATACCCCAGCCAAGCTCCAGCAGCGGCTCTTGGCACCGCGGGGGCATTCCTAGGGGTGAGCCATGCGATGGGAAGGGGCCTCCCCAATCCACTCAGCACAGAAACCTTTGGCACAAGCCGAGTGTGGAAGGTCCCGGAAAGGTCCCGTTTTGTGGCACATCCCTGGGACAGCTCAGCCCCGTGACTCACAGCATGAGGGAGACCAGAGCCGCAGCCACAAGGTCCCCAGGGATACAGGGCACAGGTTGCATGGGACTGCTCCTCAGCACGCAAGAGAGCATCTTCGCCCACGGCCTCAGGGATGCCCGTCACCATCACCCATCACCGCGCTCCAGAATGGCTCTGTGGGTGTAATTGCTGGCTGGGATGCAGGTCTCCAATGGGCACTTTTAGCTCCTGGCTCTTCTTTTGCTGCTGCCATTTTTAGTTGGTTGAATCCACCCCGGAGCAGTAAATTGCAGTGTGCTGGGGCCATGGGCAGCGGGGATGGAGCTGGAGATCCACCCTGAGCCAGCTGCCATCCGTCCTCCCCAGGGCATGGTTTCCTCTTGGGGTCTATATAAAGGCTGGATGAGGCATGCTGGGGTTGGCGCAGGTAGGAACGCTCTCCCTGCTTGCCATGGGTAAAGAAGGCTCTATTATCCCTCTGGAAAGAGGGAAAAATCTGTGCTGCCCCTTCCCTTCAGCATCTGGGATATCGCTCTGGATGTTGGGTGCCATTGGTCTAGTGTGAGGTGTCCCTGCCCCGTGGCAGGGCTTGGAACTGGATGATCCTAAGGTCCTTTCCAACCCAACCCATTCTATGTCCCAGGGTGCTTGGTGTGCAGGATGCATCCCGGCGAAGCCGTAACCGTTTCCTTCTGCCCTGGGAAGCTGAGCATCAGTCAAGCGGTGCCGCTGGGTCTTGGCTCTCACCTCCCTCCCTCCCTCCCTCTCTCCCAGTGAGTCTCCCAGCCACGGGGCAGCTCCTTGCTGCCAGCGATCCCTACGCCATGGAAATATCCTGCTGTCGAGCCCCTGAATCAGCTGGAAGGCGCCCGCTCCGAGGCTGGATCTGGAGAAGGGCTTTGCTACGCGCCGAGCCAGCACTGACTCATTGGTCAGGAACTGCTGCTTCGGGCTCCTTCCCTCCTTCCATCCCTGCATCCCTCCCCTCGGAGGCCCACGCAGACGCGCCGCATTAGGGCATGTTCCGGGGAGCGTGTGCTGTCGATGAACGCGACCACGTAGAGGCAGGGTGGGATGGCCACAAATACCAAAGCCTATTTCTTGCTATGTCCCCCCCACCTCCCTTGAAGAATTCCATCTCTCCCTTCCTATCCCTGATAAACCGGTCCCATTCAACAGCTCCGGGCACTTGGAGATAACACTGGGGTTTGCTGGGTGCTGCTTTCCCTGTCTCATTGCTTGTGTCCATGCCACTGTGTTTGGGGTAGGGAGGAGGTGGCCAGAGCCCCCAAAATGGGTTTCCTGGGGCTGAAGAGAGTCCTGGGGAGCATCCGATGTTAAATGGGAGCTGTGGCTGCCCCATCCCTGGCAGTGTTGGATGGGGCTTGGAGCACCCTGCTCTAGTGGAAGGTGTTGGTTGGAAGCGGATGAGCTTTAAGGTCTCTTCCAACCCCGCTGGATCCGGGCAAGGGGAACGCAGGGGGAGCAGGAGAGGCGGTGGCTGCGGCTCCGTGCGTGGGGAGGATGAGTAGTGGCTCATTACTCACTGCCATTGTTACTCACTGTTTGAACAGCCCCTGCTTCCGACAGCTCCTTCCCATGGCAGGTTGGGAATGGGAGCATGAGGCAGATGGGACAGGGACCGGGTGAGCTTGGGATGCTCGGAACGGGCTGCAGGGGCGCGCATGACCCAGAGGGGGGTTTGGAATGGCATCACCCCATCCGCACCCTCCTGTTGTGTTCTCCTGGAGCATCCGCCACCAGCAGCACCCCGGCCTTGGGTTGTGCAATGAGCTGGGCAGGGATCTCACCAGCAAAAGCCCAGCGGGAGCAGGAGCGCCGGGATCTCCATCCCAGGCTCCTGCATCCACAGATGTGCTGGGGGTGGAACACGGCTCCGTGCTGCTGGAAGCAGTTGGCCAGAGCCGGCTGGGCTCCGGCATCGGCTTTGGCTCCCCCTCAGATGTGTTCTGGCAGAGCTCCATGCTCCTGGTGTGGTGGGAACAGGGGGGGGGATGAAGGCCATGGAGGGCACGTCCCTATAGCCGGGATCGGGCTCCTTGTGCCTGATCCTGGCTCTGGTGCCTCCGTGCCTGGAAGCGGGGCTGGGGACCAAGGGGATGGGTGGGTTGGAGAGCCCAGCGTGAGAGCTGGCAGGGATGGGAGCGAGCTGCAGCGCTGGCCCTGGAAGCTGGGATTTCTCCCCAAACACTGGGAACACAGCTGTCGGTGGAAGGAGATCTGCGTGCGGAGGCGAGCGCTGGTAACCCCTTCAGCTCCGGGAAGCGCTTCCATAGGGAATGCCCTAGAGATCCTATAGGGGACGGAGGGGGCCGGGGTTGGCAGCGGGATCTGTGTCCGTCTGTGGCACGGACACGGCCGGGTTTTGGTGTGGAGATGTGGGATTTGCCACAGTGAAGCCGTGGGTCGGAGCGTGGTGCTGCTGGTCCAGGGTCGTTGGGGACAGATGTGGAGAGGAGAAGTGGCCATTCCCCATAGGAATGCTTCTCCTCTCCGAAACCTGTTGAGATGTGAGGAGCATTTTCCATCTGAGTGTGATTAAACAGAGACATCTCTGGAAGCTGGGCCTGGGTCAAAGACTTTGCGTCATTTTGATCCATGTGGGAATTCCTCTTCTTGGCACAAAGAAGTGCAGGAATTGGGGAGCAGAAACCTCCTTTTCTTCAACTGGAAAATGACTCCCACTATTCTAGGAAGTTCCCCCACATCCAATTGTGCTTCACCAGCACCTTTGCTCTCAACACATCGCCTTCAGGAGGACATGACCTGGGTTTCTCCATGCTGGGGATGCTCCACGGGGACATCCGTGATGGATGCTCCAGGAGCATCACCCGCAATGGGGAGCTGCGGGGTTGGGATGCGGGGCTGCCTCTCACCCTGCCCTCACTCTGCTCTCCTCATCCACAGCTTGGAGGGGCTGACCCAGCGGAGACCCCCCCCCCCCGGCCCCGGGGCCAGCCCGGGGTCCCCATGGAGTGGTTGTTGCGGAGCCCAGTCGCCGAGCAGTAGCTGCAGCAGTGGGATGTTTACCTGGAGGTGCCTCATCCTTTGGGCTGTGCTGGTCACAGCCGCGCTCTCAGCTGCCAGGCCGGCCCCGACCCTGCCCGACCAAGGTAAGATGGGCAAAACAACCCAGCGTGGGTGTCCAACGCACCATGGGCATCCAATGCACCATGGGCATCCAACCCACCATGGGCATCCAGCACACTATGGGCATCCAATGCACCATGGGCATCCAACCCACCATGGGCATCCAGCACACTATGGGCGTCCAACGCACCATGGGCATCCAGTGCACCATGGGCATCCAACCCACCATGGGCATCCAACCCACCATGGGCATCCAGTGCACCATGGGCACCCAATGCACCATGGGCATCCAACCCACCATGGGCATCCAACCTACCATGGGCATCCAATGCACCATGGGCACCCAAACCGCCATGGGCACCCAACCCACCATGGGCATCCAACCTACCATGGGCACCCAATGCACCATGGACATCCAGTGCACCGTGGGCACCCAAGACACCATGGGCATCCAATGCACCATGAGCACCCAACCTGCCGTGGGCACCCAACCCACCATGGGCACCCAACCCACCATGGGCACCCAACCCACCATGGGCATCCAACCCACTATGGGCATTCAACCTATCATGGGCATCCAGGGCATCATGGGCACCCAACCCACCATGGGCATCCAACCCATTGCATCCAACCAGCCCACCATGGGCAACCATGGCCAACCAACCCATTGCATCCAACCAACCCACCATCCAGCCAACCCGTTGCATCCAACCAACCCACCATGGCCATGCCAGCTGGGAGCATCTGGCTCCCTTATCCCTTGCATTCCTCCCTTGGCAATAAGATAGCCAGTCTCCCGTGTGGAAGAGGCAGAGGCTGGTGTGAGATGCCACCACAGGGCCTAGCACGGTGCCACGTGGCTCCCAGAGGCTGTCAGCGGGGATGTAGCGCACGTTATCCCATTGGGTTGGGCACAAGGAGGTGTCCACAATTCCCTATGGATGTTTTAAACCTGGAGAGAAGTAGTGGCAAAACCTGGTGGTGTTGGCTTGGAGAAGGACACGAGGCCCTGGGGGCTCTGTCACAGCACTATGATGTGTGTGAAACCTTGTGCTTGATGATCCTGGTGGGGATGAGGATGTGGGAGCAGGGTACCAGCATGTGGATGAACGCATCCCATGGAGACCCTTGGGATCGCTCCTGGCTGGAGAACGGATTCCCATGGGGCTGGGTTCAAAGCTGGGGCTGGTGCAGGTGGTCCCTGCAGCCTCTTGCGCTGCTGCAGAGCATCGCTGGGCTGGAGATGAAGAGCACATCCCCAGGTGAGGGCATCCCTCTCATTGAGGGGCTGTGGATGGGCTCTGGGGGGGGGGGGGGGGGGTGTCTCCTCCCCCCCTAAAGCCCAGCTCCAGCAGTTAAAAGCCTTTGGTCCTTCCCCTTGGTGAGGCAGAGAAGAAGCAGAGCTCCTGATTCCCTGCCTTTTGGTTTTAATTACCCAGGAATGCCTGGTCTATGGGGATTGCTTTGCTTCCTAAGGCTCGCTCCCCCTTGTCCCCCCAACCCAAACCCCAGAGGCTGGTTGCCGGGGAACAGCCCCTTCATGGATCAGGGCTTGGGATGGGGCAGGAGCCCCACGGCGTGATCCCAGCTGGAACGGGGCCACGATGCCGTGGCTGGGTCGGTGGCTGTGCTCTGAGCGCAGGTCCCTTGGTCCCGGATCCATCCGGAGCCTTGGCAGAGCATCCCTGCTCCCGGGGACCGTGTCCAAGAGCTTGCCATTGGCACGCTCGCTCCCTGCTTGTGTCAACAACGCGGTTGATGGCAGTAAACATGTTTTCCTCGGGAGATTGCTCTTCCTGGAAGAGGTTTCCTGGTGGGGTTTGTGGTTAAGGCGCTGGCACCGTTGACCATGGCATTGGGAATACTGATCGTTGGGGTTTGGGGTGCACCAGCAGCCTTGCAGCCCCCCCCCACCCACCCTGCACTGCTTGAGAAGCAGCGTGAGGAGGTTGGAGAGGAGGGAGCTGGTTCCTGGCCAGCTTCATGCCAGGGCTAACAATAACCTCTGGAAACCATTCCCAACACGATTCCCAGCAGGGCGGCCCAATTAGTGCCACAGCAGGAGCCCGCCTGGGGCAGAGTCCGGCCCTTGGCTCCTGGGGGCCAGTTGCTGGGAACACAATGTTCCCAGCAGGATCTACGGGATGGGAAGAGCCCCTCTGGAGCCAGGATCCACAGCCAGCGCTGCCGGCACCTTGCGGCTCGCTGCCAGATCCAGCCCCACAGATCGGGGTCCCATGGGGTGCGTGTGGGGCATCGTGTCCGTCATCACCGGTCCATGAGCATCCAAGCGCCGCAGCTTTATCCTGGAGGTTTATGGGTCCTGAGGCCACCAAACGTCCGTCTCGTGGAGCCGGGAATCCCTGCAGCACCCTGGATTCTCCATCCTGGGCCCCCCCCCTCTTTCTCCCTCTCCCCATGGATTTGGGGATCAGTGCAAAACCTCGCAGCACATCACCCATTCACGGGCACTCGCTGCGGTTTAGGGGCACCTAAACCTGGAGGTGGTAAAAAACCCGGGATCGGGGGAAAAGCCAAGAAACTTCCATGCGCGGCCTCCCGCGCCCTCCTCACAAAGCCCCTCTTTGTCTCCAGGTTAAATAGAAACCTGCACCAAATTGCCGAGGGGATTTTGTTCCTCTCTCCCTGTCTGCTATTGTCCTCCCTGCTGCTGCTGCTGCTCAGGCATTTCCATGCTATGGGGCTGCCCCATCCCTGCCTGGGAGTGCAAAGCAGGTTTCTATAGGGAGCTGGAGGGGTTGGGCACCATAACCTGCACCCCAGTCCCAAAGAGGTTTGGGGCTCTTTGGTCCAGCTATGACCTGGGACGTGTTGGCAGCATCCCTGGAGGAGGCAAAGCGAGGGGCTCAGCTTGTCCCCAGGTGGGTTTTGTTCCCCTGCTCCCCATTTCCATGCTCTCCATCCCCCTTCTTTCCTCTCTCGGTGTCTCCCAATGCATTCCCAAGGGATCAGGTATGGAGCCCATCGCACAGCACGGAGATGCCCAAGCCATGAAGCCACTTGATGGCAGCAGCCCAGGGTTGTTATTGGAGCATGTGGAGCAGGGGGGGGCAGCATCCCCAGACCCCAATTGCAGGGGCATCTCCCTGTCCTATGGGCCATGGCGCTGCTGCCCTTCCCCTCCCAGCCTGAGTGGGCATTGTTCCCACCTCCCGCTTTTCCACTCGGATGCTGCCGCTCCGGCCCTTAATTGAGGAGGAAAAAAGGACATCAGTCTTTGGGATAAGCAGCAGTGCTTTGGAGCTGCCCCATGAGGGGCATCTGTGGGGCTGGGGGCTGCCTGTTGAGCCCCCCATGTGTGGGGCACCGCAGGGAGGCGAAAAGCCATTGGCACGTGTGTAAATAGGGGTGTTCGCTGTGCCCCGCAGGATGGGCAGGACCCGCTTGGGGTATCCCAGGCCTGAGGGGAGCTGATGGGCTTGTGCTTTGAGTGATGCAGAGCATTGAGTGTGGCTGCCCCAAGGGGGAAAGGGTTGGGTTTGTGCTGACAGCTTTGCAAAGGACCAACAGGGCTGTTAATGAAGTGCTGCTTCCTTTGGCACAGGCTGGGAAGAGCGGGATGCATGGAGCAGTGCATCAGTCCCCATCTCCCTGCATCCGGGGACCACAGGGTGGGATAACCTGCCTCAACGCCCCCATATAGCTTCGTTAGGAAGAGCTGGTGGTGCCTTGAGCTTCTTACGAGGCTCTCCCATCCCTTGGAAGGGAAACAGGGATGTGCATCACCCTGGGATGCAGGGATGCTGCTGGGGGCATCCCCCCTGATGCTTGCTTCTGCAGCTCCCGCATCCTATAGAAGGGGAATGGCGATGTGCATCAGCCCAGGATGCAGGGATGCTGCTGCAGGCATCCCCCCTGATGCTTGCTTCTGCGGCTCCTGCATCCTATAGAAGGGGAACAGGGATGTGCATCACCCCGGGATGCAGGGATGCTGCTGGGGGCATCCCCTTTCCATTGCAGCCTGCGCTGGGGTTGAGGGGGAGTGAAGCCCATTTTAAATAAGAAAGAACCCAATCCCCACATCCCGGTAAAGCGCTTCCTGTTGGGATTAGCGGGGCTGCCGGGCATGTGTGTGCTTTCTCCTCAGGAAATACCTTTGGAAAGCCCCGCTGGGGTCTCCAGGGCAACCGTCGGCCCCTCGCCCCCCTGCCCGCATTGTCCCTGCACCGCTTTGTTGGCCGCTTTATTGCCATCCCCACCGGCATTGGCATCGCCGGCTGCGGGCTGGGCTGTGTGTGCATGGGATGGGGGGCACCGGGGACGGGGGGACGGGGGAAGGTGAATCAGTGCCTTCCCTTCCCCAGGGCCGTCCCCATCCCGTTATCCCCACCGGGGACCGCTCGGTGACAGTTATAGGCGCTCGGTGACACTTCCCATCTGGCCGGCGCTCGGTTCCATTTCAAAGCTGGGATAAGGTCGTAAAACCAGCACGGGCTGCTCTGGATGGTGCTTTTCTGGGCTGTAAACTGCAATGGGATGGGATGGGATCCAGGCCGGGAAGCTGGCGCTATTCCCATCCCAAAAGAGTTTAAGTTAGGGAGCCAACAGCAGATAGTGCAGTTCTAACGTGGGTTTTGCTGCTTCCTTTAGTGCGGGTGTGCTGTTTGCTGTCCTCCCTGCTTGCTCTCGGGGGCTGTGGCTGGGCTATGGTTTGGGTTACAAAGGGGCAGAACACGAGGAAGAGTTAATAATGGAATGATTTGGGTTGGAAAGGGCCTTAGGATCATGCAGTTCCATGGGCAGGGACACCGCACGCTGCCACCCAAGGCTCTGCCTACCCTGGATGCTTCAGGCTGATGGAGCCCAGCGAGCCAACGGGCTCACCCTAATGAAGGTGGTACACGGCTCTAAGGGTATCCCGGGGCCGTGCTGCTCCGGATGCTGCCATTCCAATGGGATGCTTGTGCCAGCCCGGCCATCCCGGTGCCAGGGCCACGTCCAACCTGGACATGCTCATCAGGCTGTGAATTCCTTCTGGGGCCGTTCCCACCGTGCCGCGTTTTCCACCTCATCCCACGGTGCCAGAGATGGGCCCTGGGTGACCAAAGGGCAGGATCCTGCCCTCTGCCTCCCCTCTGCCATCCATCACAGCCCCGGTCATGCTGTTAATGCAAAACAGCCCCTGATGTGCCTGGGGGGAAGGGGCTGCTGCCTTTGAAAGGGGATCTGGCCACACGCCACTTGCATGGGGTCCTATGAGATGCTGTGCCCATGGGAAGGGACCTGTTTGAGCTATGGCGCTGCCCCCCTGGCGTTGGATTGGGGTGGGATGAAGTTTTCCCTCCCTCCCTCCCAAGACCTTTGTACCTCCCAGCAGTGTTTTGGGATCGACCCGGTGTGGGCATGGTTGATGGTGGTGGGACCATGCGGGTCCACCCTGCTGATGGGAGCCTGGATGTGTGCATGGCTCCTCACGTCCCGGTGGCTGGGGACCAGCAACCGGGGCTATTTGTGCTTAGGGACGGCCCCACTGCAGGTTGTTGTGCTCCATAAGGAATGTGCCGGTGTGTGGGAAGGGCAGAGCCGGGCGCAGAGGGAACGGAGGCAGCGCGATAAGGGGCAGATAAGGCCGCGGCTGCGGCTCCACGTTTCGTGTTGGTTTGGCTTCTTGTGGCTCTTTTATCGCTCGCTGACCTTGCTCTGCTTGAGAAGGGGATGGGGACGGGCAGGAGGACGCTGAGGACCGGGTCCCGTGGTGCTGGGGCCGGCGGCCATGGGGCGCTGCGTGTGCTGGAGGATGCCTGTGACTCATTGCAACACGAATCGCGGCGACTGCAAGCACCCGACGACATGGGGCAAACAGCACTGCAAAGCCAGCCCCGTCCCCCTGCACCTAAGGGACTCCCACCGGGCTTCATCTTCCCTGTTGAAACGCTTCGGAACCAATTCCTGATGGATCTGGAGCCCTGCTTTGGGCCTGTAGCAGCGGGGGAAAGCGACTCCTGCCTTGCGGTGCGGAGCAAGAGGAAAAGGAGGAATTCTGGAGATGTTTTCCCCATGAAGCTGCTCACGAGTGCAAGGAAACAAGAAGTGGCCAGAAAGCGAAGCGCAGGTCACGCTGGAGAGCTCGGCTTTTGGCTTTGGCAGCAGGGAGCTTCTGGGAGGAGCAGAGCACTCCCTGCCTGCACCTCCTGCCTGCGCTGCTTCAGCTCCGGGGATGTCTGCTGCAGGATGCGCTGGCCAGGGATGCACCAGGGAGGAGAAGAGGTTGTGCTTGTGAGGCTCAGTGGGCACCAAGGGGTGGTGGTGATGCCGTGGGTTAGTTCTGCACCCCATGTGCACCGGGATGCTGGTTCCCAAGGGGAAGCTGTGGCTTTGCCCTGTCCCCCATGGATGCAGCGCGGTGCTTGCAGGCTGTGTGCACACTGAGCACCCCTCGAGACGCCCATTGCCTGAAGATTGAACCTTTCCAAGCTGTTTCCAAGGGTTAGCTGGGATTTTCCGGCCTCCGCTCTGGATCCTTCTGGTTCCGAGCAATTGAGCTGTGGAGAGCTTCATCCATGTCCCTGTGTCCCGACGGGCCGGCTATTCCCTCGGGACACGGAGCCATGCGCATCGTCCCGGGATGATGCTCGCACCGCATCACATGGAGCCTCCACAACAGCCCAAACCCTTCCTCTCCCAAATGGCATTGGAGGAGATGGTTGGAAACCTGGATCAAGGCTGGGATAGGGAGAGCAGCTCAGGCACCACCGTGGAGGGTGGAAGGAAGCTTGAGGACAGAGCCAACGTCTGCACCGGGAGGCTCAGGAGATGAGAGGAGGCAGCAGCGGGATGGAGAGAAAGGACCTTTGTGCTGCTCACACATGTCACATCGGGAGCAGCTGCGGCATTCCCGGCCCTGGGAACGCCGGGCCCGGCATCTGTTCCACTGGAGCTCCCTGGGCTGACCCTTCCCATGCCGCTGCTCTCGCTCCCTGCCCGCTGTGCTGCCGCAGCCCCTGCTCTAATACCCACAGCCGGGGTCCCGGTGGTGGCATGGGGACCCTGGCCCGCTTCGCTGCTGCCCCGCTCGTGGTGCTGAGGGTCCTGGGCTCTCTGCACGGTGGCAGAGCCGAGCAGGGATTTGGGATGCCCCCGGGAGAGGCTGGTCCTGCCCAAGCAGCTTGAGGTGGCTCCGGCTGCCCCCATCCCAGCCCCTTGCTGTGACCATGCTTATGTGCTTACGAGACCTAAGGGTGTGCGGGTGCTTTAGAACTGCCCAGCACCCAAACAGGTCCTATGTGGGGTGAAACAGCCGCTGCCTCCCATCCCCTGCGCTCTGCAGCCGCTGCCATCAGCACCGGAGCATCCCAGCAGCGCATGTTGCTTCCTTAACAGCAGCATGTTTTCCTTTGGTTTCTATCTCCTTTCTCCTTTTCTTTTCTCTCCTTTCTCTCTCCTAACGCCTCCAGCTCTGCCCAAAGCCAAAATCGAAGTGGAATCCTACTCCGCGCATCCCGGCGACCTCCTCCAGCTGCGCTGCCAGCTGAGGGATGACGTCCAGAGCATCAACTGGGTGCGCGACGGCATCCAGCTCAGCGAGAACAACCGGACCCGCATCACCGGGGAGGAGGTAGAGGTCAGGGATGCGGTGCCCGAGGACTCGGGGCTCTATGCCTGCATGACCAACAGCCCCTCTGGAAGCGAGACCACCTTCTTCTCCGTCAACGTCTCAGGTTCGTAGCGGCCCCGGGGCTGCAGGGAAAGGGGCAGCCCAGAGCAAGGAGCCGGCTGCATCCGCGCATCCTTTGCATGCACCGGCCAAATGGATCTGCGCGGTGAGTTAGGGTGGATTTGGGGTGCCCCCCCCCCATCTGCTGCGGCACAGGGAGAAGCACTGGAGGTTGTTGAGTGTTGTTCTGCATGGGGCTGAGGTCTGCGTTGGTGCTGATGGAGCAGGAGGTGCGCGCCGAGGCTTGCTCTGTGCACAAGGAGTCTCGGCTGCTGTCCCCATGGGCTGGTGGCGTGGGGCGAGGAGCTGTGCTTGGGTGCACTGTGGAGCTCTGAAATCACCTCCGGGGCAAACGGGGCTGTGGGTGCTGGTGACGTGCACAGTGTGAGCCCTGCACATCCCTGCACTATCCTGCATCACCACCCCACGATGCTCCGGCCCCGCTCGGGAAGGGTCCGTGTACGGGTGCTCAGCCGAGCATCTCTTCTCTTGCAGACGCGCTCCCCTCCGCGGAGGATGATGATGATGATGATGATTCCTCTTCGGAGGAGAAGGAGGCGGATAACACCAAGCCGAACCGTACGTGCGGGATGGGTTTGCCCCTGGAGCTGCATTGGTAGGGGGGGGAAAGGGGAAGCTGGGCAGGCTTGAAAGCATCCCCTAGGGATGGAGGATGCAGCAGGGAGGGCAGCGGCTTCTGCTGCAGCACAGGGCACTCACTGGTGGGGAAAGCAGCCTGGTTAGAGCAAGGGGATGTGCAGGCAGGGCCGTGGCACAACCACTGCTGCAGCCATGCATGCTGAGCATGCGCCTCGCAAAGAAAGGGCCCTGTGACCCTTGGATAGCATTAAACCATGAGCTCCCTGTGGGTATCAATGGGTGCTGAGCCCCCCGCTCTGCTCCCCAGAGGCCATCGCTCCCTATTGGACCTACCCCGAGAAGATGGAGAAGAAGCTCCATGCTGTCCCCGCTGCCAAGACGGTGAAGTTCAAGTGTCCATCGAGCGGGACCCCCAACCCCACGCTGCGCTGGCTGAAGAACGGCAAAGAGTTCAAACCCGACCACCGCATCGGCGGGTACAAGGTACCGGCAGCATCCCATGGATGGGGCTTGGAGCATCCCGGTTCACTGTGAGGTGTCCGTGCCCATGCCGTCACCCAGGGCTGCAGCTCCAGCCCAGAGATCCCCCCCCTGGTGACCCCATAAGGGAGCACATCCCCTTTCTCCATCCCATATTCCTGCCCGGGGCTCCCATGCCAGGGATACGCAGCAGGAATGTGGCCACGTCACAGCTCCATGCAGCACATCCCGGGGAGGGCTATGGGCTCACAGCGGGGCTGCTGGCAGCACCACGGCTCCCTGTATGGTGACAGCAGTGCCCTGGATAGCTAATGGGGCTGAAATGTGGAAACAACCAGATTCCAGCTGGGAGCAAAGAATGCAGCCGCAGGGAGCAGGAAAACTGTCCCTGTGCCCATAGAGGGACCCAGGGAGCACCCAGAGCCAAGCCGCTGGGATCCATCCCAAACGGAATGTGCTTGGTCACAGTGAGCATCCCGGGGCTGGCTATGGGGAGCAGCACGGATCCGAGCCTGGAGCCAGCCAGGAAGCACAGTGGGAACAAACCTGCATTGTCTGTTCCCTCCGTGCACTGGGGCGCTCCAAAGGGATGTCCCTGTGCCCATCACGCTCCGATCCCAGCATCTGCTCCCTGTGCAGTTGGCTCCATGGCCAGGCTGTCCCGGGACAGCTGGGAGCGATTATGGTCCCTCTATAGGAAAGGGGAAAGGTGACCTCAAAGGGAGATTTATGTCCTGTCCATGCGGAGGGGCCGAGCCAGCTCCGGCATGGATGGGGATGAGGACTCATGTGCTGCAGCTTCGGATGTGACCTGTGGCCATCCCTGTATCCCCAGGTCCGCTACGCGACCTGGAGCATCATCATGGACTCGGTGGTGCCGTCCGATAAAGGCAACTACACGTGTATAGTGGAGAACAAATACGGGAGCATCAACCACACGTACCAGCTGGATGTCGTGGGTGAGGAGCACGTGGTCCCCTCTACCCCACCATTCCCAGCAGATGCGGGTGCTGCAGGGATGGGGATGGCGAGGTTCAATCTGGGTTTTTTTTTAATTGTGGTGGAAATAATTCCATAGACCAGACAGAAACTTGTCCTAACCGCCTTATTAGCCATAATTCCCAGCTGGGAAGGCTGCTCTGAGCACTTCCACATGTGGAGCTGCTCTAAATGCCAGTAAATGAACCATTCAAAATGTGATTTAATTTGATTACACTGAGCAAACTGAAGGGAACAGCCAGCGAGGTGAACAAAGGGGTTTGTTAATGCTGACTCACCGCAGTGGCAGCCGCTTTGTTAACAGCCGGGGCCCTCCTTAGGTTTGTTTGACCTCTCACCCCCCCAAAAATAGGGGCAATTCCTGTCCCCGCACCGGGATTTCACCTATCCCATAGCTGGGGTTCCTCATAGCACAGTGGCGGGTGGCCCAGCATCCCGAGCCCCATCCTGAGGTGCCCCGTGGCCCTGCATCCCGCAGAGCGGTCCCCGCACCGGCCCATCCTGCAGGCAGGGCTGCCTGCCAACAAGACAGTGGCCCTGGGCAGCAACGTGGAGTTTGTCTGCAAGGTCTACAGCGACCCCCAGCCCCACATCCAGTGGCTGAAGCACATCGAGGTCAACGGCAGCAAGATCGGTCCCGACAACCTGCCCTATGTCCAGATCCTGAAGGTAAAGCCGCACGCCGGGATGCTCCATCCCGCATCCCCGCCGGCCCTGTGGGATGCTTGGGTACCACCGTTGGGCAGCAGGAGCCATAAAGCCACCACCAGGCTCTGTGCCGAGGTCCTGCCATGGGGCTGGGTGGGCGACCCTGGGCAATGCATGGGGCTGGATGCAGGGAGCTGAGCCCCTGCTCCATCCCGATGAGAGCAGCTCCCTCTGCACCGCAGCAGTGATGCTCGCAGCGCGCCCACCAGCATCCCCAGGTGCGGAGCAGGATGCTCACGGCCCCACGTCTGCTCCTGCATCCCGTGTTCATCCCCATCCCTTCCCCGCTGCCGGTGCTCGCAGCGTCAATGTGATTCCATGTTGTTGGTCTGTTCCAGCACTCGGGGATTAATAGCTCTGATGCGGAGGTGCTGACCCTGTATAATGTGACAGAGGCGGAGAGCGGGGAGTATGTTTGTAAGGTTTCCAATTATATTGGCGAGGCCAACCAGTCTGCGTGGCTCACGGTCACCAGGCCTCGGGCACAAGGTAATGGGGAGAACACCCCTGGGGTGTTTCCTCGGACCATCAGCGGTGGAGAACAGACCTCTGGGCTCTCTTGTTTCTGCTGTTCCTGGTGCCACAGCCATGGAAAAATCCTCAGTGGGGCCGGCTGGGCTTGTGCCCCCTGTGTGTGTCCTCGTGTTCCTCCTGTTTGCTTCCCACCCCAGGTGCCTGGTGGATCCGGCTTCACTGAGCACTGGTCCTTGTGGTGCTGATATGGGGCCAGAGCGCACCCAGCCCTGGCACCCGTCTGTGTGTGGATGGGAACAATGAGGTTCTGTGTCCCCCATCTGTGCTGCTCTCCTGTATCCATCCTCCTTGTCTCCATCCTCGTCTCCATCCTCCCATCTCCATCCTCCCATCTCCATCTTCCATCTCCATTCTCCTTGTCTCCATCCTCCCATCTCCATCTTCCATCTCCATTCTCCTTGTCTCCATCCTCCCATCTCCATCCTCTTGTCTCCATCCTCCCATCTCCATCCTTGTTGTCTCCATCCTTGTTGTCTCCATCCTCCCATCTCCATCCTTGTTGTCTCCATCCTTATTGTCTCCATCCTCCCATCTCCATCCTTATTGTCTCCATCCTTGTTGTCTCCATCCTTGTTGTCTCCATCCTTGTTGTCTCCATCCTTGTTGTCTCCATCCTTATTGTCTCCATCCTTGTTGTCTCCATCCTTGTTGTCTCCATCCTCCCATCTCCATCCTCCCATCTCCATCCTTGTTGTCTCCATCCTTGTTGTCTCCATCCTTGTTGGCTCCATCCTTGTTGGCTCCATCCTTGTTGGCTCCATCCTTATTGTCTCCATCCTTGTTGTCTCCATCCTTGTTGTCTCCATCCTCCCATCTCCATTCTCCCATCTCCATCCTCCTGTCTCCATCCTCCCATCTCCATCCTTGTCTCCATCCTTATTGTCTCCATCCTCCCATCTCCATCCTTGTTGTCTCCATCCTTATTGTCTCCATCCTTGTTGTCTCCATCCTTGTTGTCTCCATCTTTGTTGTCTCCATCCTCGCACCTCCCCATGTCGTCCACGTCACCCAGCCGGCTCTGCCTGAGGCTCATTTCTCCATGCAGCCCATTGCCAGCATGTTCCGATGGGCAGGACACTCAGTTTGGTGAAGGGTTTTTTAACCAGCATCTCCTTAGGTCCGCCTGGATGAGTGGTCATCCCGAGGGTCTCTTTAGCAGGTCTGCAGTTGGTCTCTGTCTGCTCCCCGGGGGTCTGGCAAATGAGACTGGGCTCTCCCTCCTCTCTGGCCTCCTTCCCACAGGATCTCATGGCGTTTGCTTCTCCGTTTTTTGCTTCCATTTTTCCCTCTAGACGGCTGGCGTTAACACGACAGACAAAGAAATGGAAGTCCTTCACTTAAGGAATGTCTCATTTGAGGATGCTGGGGAGTATACATGTTTGGCGGGTAATTCTATTGGGATCTCCCATCACTCTGCATGGTTGACAGTTCTCGAAGGTATATACTCCTCTTCCTCTCCCTTTCCTCCCTCCTTTCCAACGTATGCATCGTGGTCCGGGAGAGAGCTCATCCCGGTCCCCCCCCATGCACTGAATGCAGGAATGCTCCCTGCAGCCGGAGCGAGATGGGATGCGCATCCCCCTGCTGTGTGCCCCCATTGGGGTCTGCCCCCCACCCTGCTCTCTCCCTGGCCCCATTGATGCATACCCGGGTGCTTAACCAGGGGCTGCTCCGTTGGAGCAGGAGGGTCCCGTACCCAGGGCAAGGTTTTGGGGTGCTCCCTGCCTTGCCCTGCAGCACAGGACCCACGTGGGGCTCTGTGTGTGTCGCTTCTGCTGTGCCCCTGTGTCCCCATTGATGCTGCTCCTCAGGCATCAATGCACGGACCAAAGCCTGATAACAGCATCCGGGAAAGCTTTTGGGATGCTGCCTGGTTGGTGCTTCCCAGCCAAAAGCTTTCCCCGTTATCAGGTGCTGTTTTCCAGCCGGGTGTGCTCAGAGATGGGACCGGAATCCTCACTCCCTCTTACACCTCTCTCTGAGGCTCTGTTCTTAGGGGGGGTCAGGTTGGGGGGGGTGCAGATCCATCACTGTTTGTGGACCGCGCCGTGAGGCTGCAGCCCTATGGAGCTGTGCATGGCTCTGATGTGTCCCAGCAAAGCGGGGGCTGCCCCATGGATGGGTCCCACTGCAAGGTCGCTGCCACTGGAGGTGCTTCTGGCTGCTCTGCCCTGGGTCAGGCCCCATCCCACCATGGCCAGGACTTGAGCTCTGAGCGGATGCAGAGCACTGGGAAAGGGGGCCCGTTCCCGGGATGCTGCATTGCCCCATCCCTCCGGGATGGGTGATGACACCCCCTGGTCCCTGCTGCCCCGAGGCTCCAGCGATGCAGAACCAGGGGGGCTCATGGATGCTAACGCCCTCTTCACACCGACCCAGCTATTGAAGACACCCCGGCCATGATGACGTCCCCCCTCTACCTGGAGATCATCATTTACTGCACCGGGGCCTTCCTCATCTCCTGCATGGTGGTGACCATCATCATCTACAAGATGAAGAGCACCACCAAGAAGACGGACTTCAACAGCCAGCTGGCCGTGCACAAGCTGGCCAAGAGCATCCCCCTGCGCAGACAGGTAACAGAAAGTAGAGAGGGGGTTTGTTTGCACCTATTGCCCCTCCGGGGGGACACCCAGCCCTGGGGGAGCTCTGCCACCCTCTCAGCTTGGTGCCCATCGTGGTGCGGGATAAGGGGGGACATCCATGGGTATCCCCCAAGCAGAGGGGATGCACTGTGACCCCTTGGCATGGCTCAGTGAGGGGGAGGAGAGAAGGAGAAGGATTTACAGCAGCTTAATGCTATAGAACCACAGAATGGGTTGGGTTGGAAAGGAGCTGAAGATCACCCAGTTCCAACCCCTGCCATGGGCAGGGACACCTCACGCTGGACCGTGTCACCCAAGGCTGGCCTTGAGCACTGTCAGGGATGGAGCATGCTCTTCTCTGGGCACCCTGTGCCAGCGCCTCAGCACCTTCACATAAAGAACTTCTTCCTTATCTCCAACCTGAACCTCCCCTGTTTCAGTCTGAACCCATCACCCCTTGTCCCATCCCTACAGTCCCTGATGAAGAGCCCCTCTCCAGCATCCTTGTAGCCCCTTTTAGACACTGGAAGCTGCTCTGAGGTCTCCACGCAGCTTCTCTCCTCCAGGCTGAGCATCCCCAATGCTCTCAGCCTGGAACTGCACCTTAGCCTGGACCCAGCGTGGCAGCAGCAGGGTTTGGGCTGTGAGGCCCCTGGCTCAGCATCCCCCTGCCACGGGGGGCAGCGGGTGCAGCGTGAAGGTAACCCACGGTCCCCCCCGCAGGTCTCGGCCGACTCCAGCTCCTCCATGAACTCGGGGGTGATGCTGGTCCGGCCCTCGCGCCTCTCCTCCAGCGGCACCCCAATGCTGGCCGGCGTCTCGGAGTACGAGCTCCCCGAGGACCCGCGCTGGGAGCTGCCGCGGGACAGGTGAGGGCCCACGGGAGGATGCGGGGCTGGTGGCACCGGGGATGCGCGTTGCCGTGCGCCCACGTTGGAATCTCTCCTCCGGCCAGGCTCATCCTGGGCAAGCCGCTGGGTGAAGGATGCTTCGGGCAGGTGGTGCTGGCAGAAGCCATTGGGCTCGACAAGGACAAACCAAACCGTGTGACCAAGGTGGCTGTGAAGATGCTCAAGTGTAAGTGGTGGTGAGAAGGAGGGGACACACACACACACACACACACACCGGGCACGATGCTGCGGTATGGGGGTACCCACATCCAACCCCCATCACCAACCTCTGCCTTTAGCCGACGCCACAGAGAAGGACCTGTCCGACCTCATCTCCGAGATGGAGATGATGAAGATGATCGGCAAGCACAAGAACATCATCAACCTGCTGGGAGCCTGCACGCAGGACGGTGAGGCTGGGAAAGGGCTCTCCCTGCAGCCATAGGGCCCGCAGCTCCCGCTCCGTCATCCAACCTCTCATCCCACCATAGGACCCCTCTATGTGATCGTGGAGTACGCCAGCAAGGGCAACCTGCGGGAATACCTGCAGGCGCGGCGGCCCCCGGGCATGGAATACTGCTACAACCCCACACGTGTCCCCGAGGAGCAGCTCTCCTTCAAGGACCTGGTCTCCTGCGCCTACCAAGTGGCCCGGGGCATGGAGTACCTGGCCTCCAAGAAGGTGAGGAGCATCCCGATGGGATGCAGGGCTCGGGATGCAAGCGCGTTTCATAGCGGGGACCCATCCCTGGGGACCTGCTGATGTGCCGGTGCTTGGGCAGTGCATCCATAGGGATCTGGCGGCCAGGAACGTCCTGGTGACCGAGGACAACGTGATGAAGATCGCTGACTTCGGCCTGGCCCGTGACATCCACCACATCGATTACTACAAGAAGACCACGAATGTGAGTGTTGGGGATGGGAATCCGGAGGGGCTCCGTGTGCCAGGGATGCTCCATCCCTTGCTGGTGATGCCACAGGCACGCAGGGCTGCATCCCTGTCCCGATCCCTGTCAGCACAGAGCTGATGGGGAGCTTTCCTGTGCCCCAGGGCCGCCTGCCAGTGAAGTGGATGGCCCCAGAGGCTCTGTTTGACCGAATATACACGCACCAGAGCGATGTGTGAGTAGCAACATGGGACATGGGATGGGATAAGGGAGCAGGGACACGAAGGCAGTGATGCAGCGGGAAGCCCCCAAGCAAATGAACCCAAAGGGGGGGATGCTGGCCCTATGGGTGCCCCAGCATCTCCTGCGCTTGCCCTCTATAGGTGGTCCTTTGGTGTGCTGCTGTGGGAGATCTTCACCCTGGGAGGCTCGCCCTACCCCGGCGTGCCCGTGGAGGAGCTCTTCAAGCTGCTGAAGGAAGGGCACAGGATGGACAAGCCCAGCAACTGCACCAACGAGCTGTGAGTGCGGAGCGGGGCAGGGAATGGGGCTGCAGCGGCACCAGGGCTCGTCCAGCTCCAATGCCCTGCTGTGGGCAGGGACACCTTCCACTAGAGCAGGATGCTCCAAGCCCTGTCTGCATCCCAATCTCCCTTCTATCAGGTTAAAGCCATTCCCCTTGTCCTGTCCCTGCATCCCTTGTCCAAAGCCCATCTCCAGGTTTCCTGTAGCCCCTTGAGGCACTGGAGGTGCTCTGAGGTCTCCCCAAAGCCTCCTCTTCAACCAACTCCCCCCTTTGCTTCTTGCAGGGTAGGATGCCAGGATGACCCCGGAGCAGGGATTAGCCCAGCTCCCCGAGCATCCTCCTCCCAAAGCATCCCTGCAGCCAGGAGGTCCCTTCCTTCCATGCAGGGCATTACCCCTCCATCCCTGGAATAACACCTTTCCTGGCCATGGGCTCCCAGTGGCCATTCCAAGGGTCCCCATGCTCATCCCTCGCCTCCCTCCGCCCGCAGGTACATGATGATGCGGGATTGCTGGCACGCCGTCCCATCCCAGAGACCCACCTTCAAGCAGTTGGTGGAAGACCTGGACAGGATCGTGGCCATGACCTCCAACCAGGTAGGAGAGGCCCCACGGTGCCGGGGCTGGGCGCTCCCCATGGGATGCTCGATCCCCATCCGGAGCCCATCCTCGCCGTTCCTCCCTCCCAGGAGTACCTGGACCTCTCCATGCCGCTGGATCAGTATTCCCCCGGCTTCCCGGACACCCGCAGCTCCACGTGCTCCTCGGGAGAGGACTCGGTGTTCTCCCACGACCCTCTTCCGGACGAGCCGTGCCTTCCCAAATTCCCACCTCAGCACACCAACGGGGGCCTGAAGCGACACTGAGGGGTGGCATCGCCATAGGGACCGCCATGGGCTGCCCGCTCCTGCTCGGAGCAGAGACGCAACGGCAGCATCTTCCCCCTAACCGCATCCATCCACCTCGTGTGCCGGGAGCTCCCTGCAGCCCCAAAGGTTTCCTTCTGCTCTTCCTTTTCCCTTGGATATTTCCGCTTGGTTAAGCCGGAATCTTCTCCTGCGGGAAGCGAGGAGCCAAGCACCCATCACCCCAGGATGCGTTTGGAGAGCTGGGATTAACCAGGACTTGGAGCTGAGCATCCTATGGCTGTGCAAGGGGGCTGGTCCTGCAGCTCGGATGGGATTTGCTTGCCAAACCCTTGGCACATCGGGATCAGGAGCTGCAGCGGGTGCCACCCCCCCCCCCCCCTTCCTTTTCCAGTGCTAAAGACAAAACTCCTGTGTACATAACGACAAATATGTATAAATATGAATATATATTTACATGTCTTTTTAAAGGGGTTGTTACCAGAGATGCACCAGGCGGGTAGGAAGGTTCTAGTGGCTGGGAGGGATCAGTTGCTATGAAAAACCACCAACAACAAAAAAAATCCATATATTTTGCTACTTTTTGCTGGTTTTATGGTTTATTTTTTAAGTTATGTTCTAAACCCAGTTCAGTTTTAGGTCCCTCGGTATCAATTGCTGCTGCTGCTGCTTCACTTTTCTATGGGGCTCTATTAAACAGTACCAATAACGTCGATGCCTTGTGGGAATACGTTGTCATGATGTGCCTGCCCCTTCCCTGGCCCTCCCGCACCCCATGGCACCATATTGGTGCTTGGGGTGCTTGTGCCAGCAAGGGGTTGGGATGGTACCCGGGGATGGGGCTGCACCCCCTGCCATTGGCTCCCATGGGAAGGAGCAGGGATCATGCCGGACCCCAAGGCATTGGTCCAGCCCCCGCCCCGGGTGATGCCCACCAGTGCCTTACCGGGAGCATCCGCATCCTGCCCGAGCTCTGCTCCATGGAGCCGGTGCTGGGGAGGACAGGCTGGGGTGTTTCCATGGGCAGGGATGGGGATACACGTGTCCCTTCCCTCCCTCCCCGTCACTGGCGTTGAGATTCCGGAGCCAGGCCGCTATTACTTGAAAAGTTTATTTTGCCTTTGTATGGAGAAATCTTATTTGTTGTAAACTCTTCTGTAATGAATCTGGAATTCCTGTAATTATTAAAGACTTTAACCCAGGCTCCGCTACCCTGTCCCCGCTTCCAGCTCATCAGAGGGAATAGCAGGGAACGGTGCCTGGTCTTATGGGAGCTGTTTAGCACGGCTCAAGCATCCTCCCCGTTCAACCCCTTTGCTACCACAAACAAGTGCGTGATGGTGACAGTGGGTCCCTTCCTTAGGGATAACCACTGAAACGGCTGGGATGAAGCAGCTGCAGCATCATCGGCCTCACTGGTCCTCTTAAAAGCATCTGCTTGTTGCTGTTTCCCTGCACAGATTAAATCGATCAGCAGTGTCTGCCCCCCCCCTTTCCCCTCCTCCTAAATTAAGTAGAGCTTTTAATGAAGTGATTTATGTTGAATTCCCAGCCCGGGGATGAAACCAGGCACAGGGAGCGGGGCTGGGGGTCTCCATCAATCACCGCTCCCTTGGGATACACTTGGCAGGGCAGGGAGGGATGGAGCTCGTGTTCACAGCACCAGGAACCGCTGCAGCCACAAGCTCCTGCTTGTTTTCCTGGGGTTACCAGGAGGGCAGTTCAATAGGATCAGAGCAGAGCAATGCTGCTGATGGGGATGGGGTGGGTAGCGGGAGCATCCCTGCATCCTGCATCCCGCAGCGCCCTGGGGATGCTGCGCTGCCTCTCACCCAGGGATGGATGCAGGGATGGAGATGGGGATCCTCACTGCTCTTCCAGGTACAGCATCATCATGACGTGGGCAACCCCTCAACATGGAGATACCCCAAATTTGATGTCAGCACCCACCTAATGGGTGGCCCCACGTGGAGCTGGACCCCGAGCATCATCCCTGAGGGTGGCAGCAAGCGCAAGACAAGGCTGCAGGACCAAAGCCATCCCCATCGTCCAAGCACTGCCCAGGGGCTGCAATTGAATTTAGGAGGTGAGTGAGATGGGAAATGACCCCAAAACAAGGGGGGATTGGAGTGGGTGCCTGCAGGACTCCCCCCTCCAAGCACTGGCAGGGCATTGGTGCTCAGCCCCCATAGCACGTTTGGCCCTCGCAGCATCCTTTGTCTCTTCCACTCCTCGCCTTCCTCTTTCTCTCCTTTTAAAGCCCTCTGGCTGTGCAGGACCCAGGCAACCTCTTGGCCACGGCCCAGCCCCTGAGCTGGGCTTTGTCCTGCTGCCAGCCGTGGAAGTGTCTCTGCATCTGCACCTTGATGCAGGGTCCTACAGCACAGTGGGTGCATGGGCAGCAACCCCCTTGTCCCACACGTCCCAGCCAGCAGTGGGGCTCCGGGGGTCTCCTCCATCCCCATAGCAGGGCCAGAACCAGATGTAGATCAGAACCAGAACCAGATGTGGATCAGCACCAGAACCAGATGTGGATCAGATCCAGAACCAGATGTGGATCAGATCCAGAACCAGGTGTGATCAGCATCAGAACCAGATGTGGATCAGATCCAGAACCAGATGTGGATCAGCACCAGAACCAGATGTGGATCAGATCCAGAACCAGGTGTGATCAGCATCAGAACCAGATATGGATCAGATCCAGAACCAGGTGTGATCAGCATCAGAACCAGATATGGATCAGATCCAGAACCAGATGTGGATCAGAACCAGAACCAGATGTGAATCAGCACCAGAACCAGATGTGGATCAGCATCAGAACCAGATGTGGATCAGATCCAGAACCAGATGTGGGTCAGAACCAGATGTGGATCAGATCCAGAACCAGATGTGGATCAGATCCAGAACCAGATGTGGATCAGAACCAGATGCGGATCAGCACCAGAACCAGATGTGGATGAGCACCAGATATGGATCAGCACCAGAACCAGATGTGGATCAGATCCAGAACCAGACGTGGATCAGCACCAGAACCAGATGTGGATCAGCACCAGATATGGATCAGATCCAGAACCAGACATGGATCAGCACCAGATGTGGATCAGCACCAGAACCAGATGTGGATCAGCACCAGATATGGATCAGATACAGAACCAGACGTGGATCAGCACCAGATGTGGATCAGCACCAGAACCAGATGTGGATCAGCACCAGATATGGATCAGATACAGAACCAGACGTGGATCAGCACCAGATGTGGATCAGCACCAGAACCAGATGTGGAACAGCATCACATGTGGATCAGCACCAGAACCAGATGTGGATCAGAACCAGGTTGGATCCAAGGAAGAAGTTGCTCCCTGTGAGGGTGCTGAGGCACTGCCCAGAGAAGCTGTGTCTGCCCCATCCCTGCAGTGTTCAAGGCCAGGTTGGACACAGGGGCTTGGAGCATCCTGCTCTAGTGGAAGGTGTCCAGCATTCCCTGTGGGCTCTGCGATGGGACCATCCCTGGGTGCTGAGCCCTCGCTCCCTGTTACTTTAGGCTGGTTTTAGGCTCCGTCTCCTTTGTTCCAGATTTACAGCACAGACAGCAGGCCTGCTCGGAATGCAGCTCGGATGCAGGAGGCTGTAAATCTCAGCCTTTGTTGTGCTTGGGCCTCACTAAATCAGTGCTTTTCCCCCTGAATATTCATCTCCTACAAAGTGCTGAGCCCTGCATCTTTGTGGGGAAGAGGCTGACGCAAGGGCCGGGGCTGTGCCATAGGCGACGCTTCCAACCAGGATCCAGGTGAAATCCCAACCACCTCCAAGGCAGAGGCACAGGGGAAGGCAGCAGGAATGGGTGCCACAAACCCCTGGAGCCGGGAGAACACCGGGATGCCCCTGGGGAAGGATAAAGCAGCGAGGAGCTGGCTCTGGGATGCGAGGGGGGGGGACTGGAAGGTGTTTGGCACCGGCACGGCTGGAAAAGCTCTCCCCATGCCAAAGCACACACGGCCCTGGATCCGTGTTCATGCACCCGGTGCTGCAGAGCAGCATCCAGCTCCTTATGGGTCCCTTTGCGCCTCTCGCTATGGGGTCATGCAGCAAACCCCTCCCTTCCATAGAGTTGGGGGTCACTGGGGGCCAGGGCTTGGGCTACAGCACCCATAGGTGCCCAGTGATGGGCTGGTGGGAGCAGGGCTCCCCTTTGCAGCACAAATCCATGTGGGAAGGATGTGTCTTTCCCATCCCAGGGCTGGCTGTGTGCTGGGGTGGGGGGGGGGGAAGGTTGAGCCCCATCCCTATGGAAAGCCAACAACCCACAAGGGCTTGCAGGGGCTTGGTTAGGGATGTGGAAGTGGTCCAAGGATGCTGTGGGTTCACGTAGCGCCCTTGCTCCCCACTGGTGCTCAGCACTGGAGCTGGCAACGGAGCCGTGCGGCGCAGGACAACCAGGGAACGGCATTCCCTGCCTTCCAGATCCTTCTAAATGGGAATCACAGGAGGAAAACAGACACAAAGCAACTCCTCGCTCATAAACACCAGCATGGATGGGGCTCATAGAGCACCACAGCTCGCCCTCAGCTCACCCCTTCATCCCATCAGCATCCCACTGCTTCCTGGGAGCCTGTCACAGCTCTTGGAGGGGGCTTTTGGTGCTGGCACAGCTTGTTCTTCCCTGGCTTTGATGAATCCCTATGGTTTTAAGCCAGGATCCTGCCTCCCGACTCCCACCCATATGGGACACCCTGAGAAAGGAGCATCCCTGCTCCTCTGCAAGGGGTTTTCTCCTGCAAAGGGAGCTGCTGCTGTTCACCCCTGTTCCTGCTGCGGAGGAACAAAGAGGCCATTCAAACCCAGCTTTCCCAAGCCTGTCCCTGGTTGCTTCCTGATGGAAGCTGATGGCCTGATCCTGCTCAGCTGCTGGTGCTGCCGGCACACCCAGCCCCTAGTATTAAAGCAGAGGAAGATGAGCTCATTGCTGCTGTGCAGCAGGCACCCACCAGGCTCGCTCAACGCATCAGGTAGGCTCATGGTGCTGCAAGCACAGTGGTGATGGGCTTGGTGAGCTGCTGGGGCACAGCCACTGTATCCATGTGCTGGTGATGCCTGCAAAGGGGCTTGTGTGGGGCAGGACAAGGCTCTGGTGCATCCCTCGGGCAGGCTGCAGGCGCAGCACCCAGGCAGCGATGGTGCCCATGGATCTGTGGGTGCTTTGAGGATGCCTGCGCCCCATGGACCACCATGAGGGGCTGGGGAAGGGAGCAGCATCCCCTGCTGCAGAGCTCGGTGGGTTGCCTTGGCCGCTGTGTGCAGCGGGTCTGGATGCAAGGCCAGGGTTTGGGCTTTGAAGCAGGCACGGGGAGAAGCTTTGAAGTCTGCTTGGTGTTGAGAACACTTCATTACCCCGCGGTAATGAATGGCTGATTCCGGGAACTCGGAATTCCTCAGCTCTAATGGGTGCCGGGAGGGAACTGGGATCGCTCCCTCCCGCAGCTCCTGGGAATCCAAACCCGCTCTCCTCCCAGCTTGAGGCAGATGCTGGGGTGTTGCGTGCGAGGATCAGGCTCTCCATGTGCTGCTCTGCTGTCGTGGGGCTGCAGCCAGCTCTTTAAAGGAGGGCTCCCAACACACCTCCTCCATGTGGCTTCGTGCGTTACTGGAGGGATGCTGTGCATGGGCACCAGGAGCACTGAGACCTGGGTGCAATCAGGAGCATGACTTCATGGGCTCTGGGGGGGGGTTAATGCTGGTCCTTGGGTGTCGTTTGGACCTGGAAGCAGGGTCCTGCGTTAAATCCCAAGGGCTTCATGGACATGTGGGATGTGGAAAGCTTTGCAGGTGTTTCTAGAGGCTCCTGGTCGGCCCCGGCTTCCCTTTGGGACATAGTGGATTCCCTCCACCAGCCCATTTTGGGGCTCGTCAATGCAAGCACTGGGTGATGCTGCGATCTACCGGTGGGAAGCGGCACTGGCGTTCACTGCGCTGACAGAAAGGACCCGCATCCCTCCCGTCATCGCCGCGGGGTCAGCCCCGTTTGTGCCCAGCAGCTCCAGCTCCCTCTTCACACGCTTGTTGCCATAACGGGAACAAGCTGCTCGCATCCTTCTGCACACCCATCTCAGTGCCCCCACTGGGATCTTACACTGAGCAAGCTCCTCTGAGTCAGCCACCAGCAACACCTCACCCGCATCACGCAGAGGAATGGGGTGGTTTTATTGAGGTAACGTTAGTTGTTCTTTACTTAACCCCCAATACTCCATGCTGCGTCCCAAGGCAGGGTGCAGGGGTGGAACAGGGAACACGGCATTCCTGTGAGCAGGATCCTGGAGCTGTGTGCTTGAAGTGCTGATAGCAGCCGGGCTTTTGAGTTGGATTGTTCTAAGGGCTGTCTGACCTCTACAAGAGATGCTTCATTCTACTTAGCACCAAGTCTAGTTTTACATTGACAATAAGTATAAATACACGTTTAAAACCCATCATCTGAGTCATTGCTGAAGACATAGGACAAGTTAAAAACACATAAATGCTAAAACCAGCTTTTGAGCATCTTCCCATAGAGGCTTCCAGAGTCAGTCAGCATCGGAGTGCCCGAAGCATCACTTTGTGCAGCACAAGGGGTCTGAGCACACTGATGTGCAGCTCTGAGCCTGATAAGGTTTAATTGACTTGATGCAGGTTGCATCAGGCTTGGTCCAGCAGTGAAGCCATCCTCTTCACAGCCCTGCTCTTGTCCAGCAAGTCCTTAGGTCCTCCTGACCAGTTAAGTTCAGCCACAGCACTGAAGAGTGTGCTGGCATCCCTCTGCTGCTCTCATTCACCTTGGTACACATGGAACAGTGAAACACAACAGCGACACAGGCCCCTCTGTGCACTGCTTATTGGTTAACCCATGCTAGGATCAAGAGCTTGGAAAGCTGCAGCAGCCAGATGATGCTGCAGGCCCTGGGGATGGGGGTCTCACACTGTACACCAGGCTTTACCAGAGCTCCAGCACAGCTCATTCTGGGCTTCAGTGCAATGAAGAGTTGCCTTTCCTGAGGTTTAAGAGCACAAACACCCCCCTTCAGCAACAGTGCTGACAGTGGCATCACTGTTAACATACCATAAGTTAAACTAGGAGGGGGGGATCCAGCACAACAGAGGAGCTGATGCCATCCAGGTAAGTGCCAGCAAGCTTGGAGCACACAGAGAGGCCCCCAAGGGCTGCTGCCTCCTCTTTTGGGTGATGCATCCTCTGGGAAAATCCCTCTTTCCTTCTGAGGAGGGGCAGAGGGGACAGTGCTTCTCTCCCGGTGTCACACAGCCCTCGCTGGCTCCAGGCTATGCCCCATTGGCACCGGCTTTGCTGCTCCGAGATGCTTCCATTTGAGTCTGGGTGCAAGAGAAAGACGTGGATTTGAAGCACTATCAGGACAAACGCTTCTTGAAATGTAAGGGATTCTTTGGAAGAAGGTATTTTCCCTATGGGAAGCAGGCTAAGAACAAAGTTACTGTGGAAAGGAGCATCCTCCTCCTTGCAGACATCAAGCCTGGATGTCTGCATGAGCAGCTAAACTGACATCAGGTATTTACAGCAAGAAAACAGGCACAAGTCACTGCAGAAAGGACTTTACAGATACAAAACACCATGTAACCCCAGGGTGGGTTTATCCTCGTGGTCCACAGGCGGATATTAAAGAAGAACACAGAGAAAGGCACACTGGGAATTCCCCACAGTGCCTGTCAAGTGTGGTGGGTTTGTATTTAGCAGCCCTCAATGCAGTTCTCATCCACCCCAGGTGCTCCTTGAACTCAACATCCCCAGCACCTCGTAGCATCCAGCCCCAGCTTGGGAGCTGTGGAAAGAACAATCTCCTTTGGGAAGTCTGAGGTTGGAAAAGCTTACCTCTTGTGGGGGAGGCTTTGCTGGCACTTCTGAGCCTGGCAATTGCTCTGTTGGCTGGGATACAACCTCTTCATCCTTTAAGGGAAAAGCAGCTTTAAGACATAGAAGCCTTGGAAAACAAAGCTCTACCTCCATCCCATCCAGCCCCTTCTCCTTCCCATGCACTGCATGCCTGTGAGAGCTCCAGGTCAGCATCTCCAACCTAACAGTGCTGTTTGGAAGTCCTAGCAGTCGACACAATGTCCTCCTTCAGTTCTGCTGCTGCTTCTATCAGCTTGGACTAATCCAAGGAATTCTCTTCAGCCTTATGCTGAGAACCATCCCCTCTTGGCTTTCCTGCTCCAGGTGTTTTGTCTCTCCTTGTCCTGGACCACTCCCCAGCTCACTAAGAGAGTTGAAAACAAGCCTCAAAGTCACCTTTAACTGGCTTCTCTGAGCTAACTGTACCTGGACAGAGGTCTCTGTATGTGACTAAAGCAACTTAGCAGCTTGTGAGCCCTCCTCTGCTGGAAGCCAGCACCCTGGTACTGATTAACTTGGGTTATTAACCCTAATCCTGGTGCTGCTTCCAGCACCAGCCCAAGATGTGCCATAGCTCTCTGTACCTTTCACTGCCTCAAGGCAAAGCGTGCAACCGTGAGGCTCTGTGGCACAAACACAAGCACATGCACTGCTTGTGTGCTCTGGACAATGGTGTCAAAGAAGGGGTGTTGCCTAGCTCTGGAAAGCTCTGTCCCCATGCTCTTCCCAAAGATTACAGCAATACACCCTCATTGTCCTACTCGGAGATTGCTCTTTTCCAACCTTTCCTCCCTGTACAACAGGGGCAGGATCCATCAGGGTCTCTTGGCCTTCGAGAGTGGATGTCGAGACTGGAGCAGCTTCACCTCTCTGCAGAAGAACACTGAGCTCAGCACAGTTCTAACTTCAGCCCCCTCCGAGGATCAAAGAACAAGATCCTTGTCTCAGGGCTTCACCTTTACAACGTGTAATGGTTGAGCTATTAACCTGAAAGCTCTATTCAAACAACTCACCTGCTTTTGGGGAACTGGAGCAGGTTGTGGCTTTGCATCTATCAAGTACAAGGCACGGGAAAGCAGGAGCAGAGAAGGTGGAACGTCCTCTTTCAAATGCAGATCCAGCCACTATTGGAGGAAAACAGAAGGAAAAGGTATTTCATACATGGTTTTATGTCGGTACAGAAAACACAGCACCCTTTGTCCTTCAGGAGCTTAAAGGTATCTGGAGTTTGACTTGCACAGATTGAAGTTGCCACAATGAGAAGGAATAGTTTGGAAGAGTTAAGGATACCAAATGGAATACACGCTAGAGAGGATGCTCCCAGCTGCTCAGAGGGCAAACATCACTACTGAGAAGCAGCCACCAGCTAAAGCAAAGTACTTTGAGTTACCTGTGTCTTACACAAACATCACCTACCGCACTATGTGTAACCTGTTTCAATGCTTACAGAACACTAGTGTTGGCTCTGCTACAAATCTTGGCTACTTTAGAAGCTTAAATCATATTCCACACCCCCTCCCTTCATCTTCCTTCTAGCTGGCCCTGATGCAACTTGGTCTTCTCCTTAGTCCAAGCCATCATCTGGATCCTGCATGCCTTTAATATGTTTTGTCAGGCGAGGACCCACGTGGAATGGATGAATCCCTGGTGAAGCTGGGCCTGAGCACTGCTCCTCACTGTGTCCTAGGACCACACCGGAGTGGACTTGCCTGTCTGAGCTGTTCCTTCAGTTGCTCCTCTGAGAGACCCAGTGACCGCATCCCTCTGGCTCTGCACGCGCTCTGCAGCTCGGACACACTCAGGCCATTGACTCCTTCCTTGGCAATCAGCTGCAATGAAAAGGGATGCTCCTATCCAGGCACAGAGCAAGCCAAAACCCTGATGTACTTGCTGGGCTTGAGCCCAAAGAAAGGTCTGTTTAGGTAAATGGGCATGAAGTCACCCCGATACAAAGATGAGAGGGAACCTTTGTGGGTTATTCCTTCTGACAGCTTTCAGCTCCAGAGGATGGAAAACCTGGATCCTAATTACTTTGGGTTCCCCCAGGCATATGTTACATGTGATGCTGCAGGTCCGAAGAGCTCCTTCACACACTCAATTGCAGGCTTTAAAGCTGGACCAGGGTTAGTTAGTTAGCTGGTTAGTTAATTAGTTAGTTAACCTGGTTAGTTGCATGGGCCTGTCAGAACTCCTCACCTCTTCCTAGCAGTAACCTTTCTGGTCTTTTCTTCTGTGTCCCAATAGGATTCTTTACACCATTTCAAACCACAGCTCCTGCACAAGCCTAAAACATAGGCTGGGACTTCTGGAGGTCCCCAGTCCAACCTCCTGTCCAACAGAGGGTTAACTTAACACGTTTCTTTACATTGCTCAGCCTTTTCCATGTATGCCTTGAGCATCCTTAGGGATTCGGATTCCACAGCCTTTGGAAAACCTGTTCCACTGTTTACCCACTGAGTTTGACTTTGTTTCCTTATCAAGATGGAATTTCCCTTGCTGCAACTGATGACCTTTACCTGTTCTCCTCCTGTGCACCTCTAAGTCTGGTTCCATGTGCTAAGCAACCCCATTAGGCGCATTCTCCCTTGGCCTTCTCCAGGCTAAAGGAATGCAGCCACTCTATAAACTAATATAAACTCATCCTGAATTCACTTGGTTCATGGTGTTTCCATGAGATGTCTATTCCAGACCTGGAAAGCAGCAGTGATTCAGTGGGCTTGCGCTCCACCAAAGCAAGGACATCTGAGCTGCCTCAAGCTCACCTCATCGTCTGCCTTGATGGTTCTGAGCCTGAGCAGGAGCTGAAAGCGGAGCAGGTTGTTGGTGCCAATGGGCTGCAGCTCAAGCAGCTTGCACAGAGCCACCAGCTGAGGCCGTTCCAAGTGCTCCAGGGTGAGCTCGTCCTCAAAGAGCTTGGAGAAGCGCACGATGTCCTGGGTGCTGGGCTGGTGGCCGCTGCGACGGATCTGGGCAAAGCAAGAGGCATCAGGGCCAAAGAGCACCCCAGTTTGGGAAGGATCCTCTTCCCCCTCTCAGGAAGGGGCCCTTCCTGTTTCTCACACTGGGTTTTCAGCCTCTGGATGGAAACCAGAGCCTATAGTTACAAGGCCAAAGGGAAACAGCATTGAGTGGCCACCTAAAGGATGCTCCAGCATGGGAATGCTTGTCCGTATGGATAGCTCTGAGTGGTGGGGTCAAGAGCTAGTGCCAGCAGGGCATCAGCAGCAGGAGGGCATCCAGTTAATGGTAACCCCAGACAGACAGCTCTGCAATCTTAGTACAAATCCCTCATTCTCTGCTCAAAACAGCATCGCTAAACCCCACCACCACCACCACCCCCCAGCCCATTTTACCTGGTGCACATAAGAGGAGAATTGTTTTCCTTGTGCTGATTCCACTTTGTTCCTTTTGGCCATCTCTGCAATGGTTTCCTGCAGGAACTTGGCTAACTCCAGCTTCGCGTTTAACCTCTTCTTCTGCTTCTCTTCCTTCATTTAGGAAACGAAACAGAAATTAGGAATTCCACTTGAAAATCAGGAGGGGATTGCGGGAAGGAGGTGGGATAGGGCTTCAGGGCTGAAAGCAAACAGGCATGGGTTGAGGCAGGTAAATGACTTGCTGTGTGTTTTCCTGCTGATCACTGCTTACAGCACACCCACCAGACCCTGGTGCTCAGCATAGGAACAAGCTGGGCCCTCGACCTGTGCATGAGGCTGTTCCTCACTCAAAGCAACAGGCAGGAAGCAAGAGCTCTTGTGTGCAGCTGTAGAGATGCTCTGATGAGCTGGAGAACGCCCTCAGGAAGGACACAAACCTTCTTTGACTCCGTCTCAAACGTCGAGGGCAGCATTTCAGGAAAGAGCTTCAAGAACACAGGCAACAGGAACTCCATGAAGGGGACAATGACAAACACCAGGAAGGGAACCAGGCGGAAGAGATCTGCACAAGTTCTCAGCAGCTGTAGAGAAGACACAGCAGAAATCACCACTCAACCAGGCACACAAATGGGCTCCAAAGGAGCGTGGCAACTGAGCGGTTCAGCTCCTTTCATAGAACCATTGAGTTAGGGTTGGAAAGGACCTGAGGATCACCCAATTCCAATCCCCTGCCATGGGCAAGGGATGCCTCACACTAGACCATGTCACCCAATGTGGCCTTGCACACTACCAGCGATGGAGCATTTACCACTGTGCCAGCTCCTCAGTATCCTCACATAAAGAACTTCTTCCCTATCTCCAACCTGAAACTCCCCTGTTTCAGTCTGAACCCATCACCCCTTGTCCCATCGCTACAGCCCCTGATGAAGAGCCCCTCTCCATCACTGCAAGCCTCTTATCGCATCATTTCAGCCAGGTAGCACTCACCCTTCTTCTCTCCCTCCTAGTGAGGACCTGGCCATGTAGCAGCCTCCACACCATCCTGGCAGCCACCTTCGTGTCGATCCAAAGCAAGTGGAATCCATTGTAATAATGCCTCAGTTCCCCCACAACTCGTTGGCGTAAAGATCTTGTCCCCTTGGGCCTCTCTGCGTCTGGAGCTGTGTCAGGATGAGCCTTATGGGTCACATCGCTGCAGGATGTGGGTTCTTCCTGGTGTGAGCAGCTGGAGGTGTGGAATGCCCGTAGGGATGCAGCCAGTGGATGGGGCAGGATGGTACCCACGGGAGCACGGCACCCATGGTTCACAGAGTCTCTTACACAGGTCCAGCTTAAACCAGGATCCACTGCTTGGGCAAAAGCAGCTGCTGGGGAGTGCAGAGAACTGGAATGCGCGAGGAGATGGGAGCCTCTGAAACTGGGAAGGTGTTTAAGCAAGTCAGAGCAGCGCAGCCGTGGTACCCAGGCTTCAGACACATGTTAATGGCCTTAGTGCCAAATTCATAGCCACCAACTGCTTTGGGTTGAAGGGGTCTGAGAGGAAAGTACTGAGAATCACAGCAGTGCCCTATGATCCATCCAGTGCTGACAGCTCTTTTGGTGGAGAACAGCTCAGGACTTCACACTGAAGGAAAGCCCTTTTAGCAACTGCACTGCTCCAAATTTGCTAGTTTTAAACCCAAACCGTATGTTCAGAACGGAGATCACATCTCCTGCCCCAGCAGCATCACTTGGGCATCATGGGCAAACTCCATCTCCTTTATCAATGGGAGAAGACCTCGCCCACCGGAATCCCTGTGTTTTAGTTAAACCAAACGTTGCATTTCCCATCTTTAACCCAGGAATCGTTTTAACGCATCCCTGCAGCGTGTTAACGCATTGCTGCTACCGCACAGCGCCAGTAACCGCATATAAACGGCTAAAGCAAGGCGTTGCGGTGCCCGGGACCCCCCGAGGTGCGCTTACGCCATCCCTATCCCCATCCCTGGAGCACAGAGCGCTTGGAAACCCCACCGGCTCCTTACCTGTGCCTGGCGGCGGCGCGGAGCAAGCTCCATCCCCCTGCGGCCATGGCGGACGGGCTCGGGCCCCGGAGGACCCCTCATCCCCCTCGGGCCCGCAGCTCCCGGTGCTGGCCCCATCGGCGGCTCCCGCACCGCCCCATCGCGCCCGGTCCGCAGCGCTCCCGCACCGGCGAGCGCCGCTCTATGGCTGCATCGCCATCACGCCACGGCGCGGCGGCACGGCCCGCTCCGAGGGAGCCAATCAGAAAGCGGGATTGAGGCCCTGCCGCACAGGACACCCAATAGGAGCGGGGAGGAGGCGGGGCTTGACCCGAGGCGGCACTAGAGCGGGCTGGTCCAAGCGCTGCCGGTGATGGGGCAGCCACGGCTTCCCCGTTCAACCCATCCCGGTGTCCCAGCACCCTCACAGGGCAGCACTGCTTAAAGAGCCCATCCCAGCCTCCCCTCTGGCAGCTTAAAGCCATTCCCCTTGGCCTGCCCCTGCATCCCTTGTCCAAAGCCCTTCTCCAGCTTTCCTGCAGTCCCTTCAGGCACTGGAGCTGCTCTGAGGTCTCCCCTTAAGGAGCCTTCTCTTCTCCAGGCTGACCCAGCCTGGCTCCAGAGCAGAGCTGCTCCCCTCATCCTCATGCCCTTCACTGGATGGGCTCCAACAGCTCCACATCCTTACGCTGGGGACACCAGAACCGTACGCAGTGACCATTAACGTTTAATTCCACGCATTTAGAATGCACAGAAGGGAGAGGGAAAGCCTTTCCCAGCCCACCTCTGATTGTGTTGAAAGAGAGTTGCTTTACCATCCCCTTTCACACTGGGGGCCATGAGATCATCACTCAGCTCGTGTCCCAGCTTCCTCTTCCGTGTTAGGTCTCATCGCCTTCTACCTCATCCTTCCTGCTTTATTGTCCACGGGTGTCACCTCCACATCGCGTTTACTTTGCCTTTCCTTGCTTCCCTTCCCTTGTCTCCCCCCGCCCCTGCCCCGCGCTGGCTTCGCTGCAGAGCACATTCACTCCGTGCGCTCCGCTTGCGTTTTCCTGGGCTAAATAAAGCCGGGAGGGCCGTGAAGGAGGGGAATTAACCACGACCATCCCCATGTCTCCTTCACCACTCACAACCTCCCGCGAGCCACGGCGCTTCCCTCCCGGCTCCCACTGGGGTCCCTCGGCCGGGGCCGGTGCTTCCCAGGCCTCACCGTGAGCTCCTCGGGATGCGGGACACGGAGTCGCGGTACCGAGCTGACCCCTCCGGACTACAACCCCCATAATGCCTTGCGGCCGACGCCGCTCGGCTACCCAATAAGATGCGAGGGGCGGTGGCGTCCCGTACGTCGTGCGCGGCGGCGGCGGCGGCGGCGGGGGGGCGGAGGCGGAGGGCGCGCAAGCGGGGCCGGGACCGGGCCTGAGCGCACCGAGCGCCGCCTTCCCCCGCCGCCAGCGGTCGCCCGCGCCCCGCCGAGCGCCTCCCCTTGGCCGCAGCGGCCGGGAGCCGGGCGGTGGGGGGGGCGGGCGGGCGGCCTCCCTCCCGGGGCGGAGCTCGGACGCCAGCGGCGGGGGCGCGGAAATCGAGGCCGGGGCTCCATCGCGGCCTGCTGCTGCAGCGGGAGGAGGCGGGAGGCCCGCCCGCCGCCGCCGCCGCAGCCCCCGCCGCCGGCCTTTGTCTCCGCTGGGCTGGGTGGACGCGGCGGGGGCAGTTAGAATGGAACACACTGAAGGTGAGGGGCAGCGGGGGCGGCGGCGGCGGCGGCAACGGCCCGACCGGGCTTAAAGGGGCCGCGGCCGCCATGTTTGCTGCCGGCGCTGCGGCGGCACCGGCGCGGGCTCCACGGGGCGGGCGTGTGGGGCGGTGTGAACGGGGCTGTCCCGAGCCGAGCCGAGCCGACCCCGCGGCAAGGGCCGGGCAGCAGCGGAACGCGGGCTCCGTGGGGCCGGGCAGCGGGACCCGCTCCCTGCCTCCCTCCCACCCTCCGGTTGCGCAGGCGGCAGGTAACCGGGGTCCGGGGAGGTGTGTGGTGTGTGTGGGAGGGGGGAACCTCGGGCTCGGTGTGTGTGTGGTGTGAGCGGCGCCGTGCCCCTCGGCTCCCCGTCGGTTGTAAGGGTTTCCTGTGTTTGGAATGCCGGGCAGAGCGCGCTTGGATGGGTTGGGGTGGGTTTGGGGCTGTTGCTTCCTTGTGTGTCCCGCCCGGCTTGCTTTGAAGGGTCAGTTTTAATGAAAGCTGAAGGTTTTCGAGGAGGTGTTAAGAAGGAATCCTAACGCTGATCCAGTTCATTGTGTACAAACCGCCCCAAAAGCCGGTGTAAGGTGATGGGAGCTGAGGAAGAAGTTGTAGCCTGTTTTAGTGGTTGTTCCTGTGGCTTTAGTGTCGAGATGCGCAGAGGAAGTTGGGGCAGATTAAGAGTTACAATGGGAATAATGAACTGCTTGGGAAGGTTTGGCTCCCAAAAGTGAGCATGGGCTTCATGGAGTCACGGAGGAGAGGATGCTCATCGAGGGCTGCATGGTTTGGGTTCATGCAACAGCGTTGTGAGGCTTTCAGGGTGTTCACTGCGCCTGAGCTTGAAGGGATTCCTATGGGATACAGTGCAGTTACTGCACTGGGTTGAGATGTGGAAGCACGTCACGACTCTTACAAGGCTTGGTATTAAAGAGCTGGTTTCTGAGACTTTAAATCCCGATGATTTAGAGCCCCAAAGCGACCCCTTTTCTTTCCCTTTTTAACCCATAGCGTTGTCTTTGCTGCTGCCCAAGTTGTTCCGTTCCGGAGGTAACTTCGTGCAGGCACCTTTCTCAAACCCAGGTTTCAGCCTTGACTCTTTCTTCTGGCCTTAAACAAAAGCAAAGCACCTTTAGGAAGGGACCCAGGGGAGGGGGCAGTCTCTCCACACACCCTCAGGTTTGTCTAGAGGCCTCTGATTCACCCTCTGTGGCTGCCAGGGGGGGTCCACAGGCTGCAGTTCCTCTGCTAAGGAAGCTCTGTGCTGTTATAAACCATCCCAAACCGTTCTAGGATTCCACGGAAAACTCGGTGTTGTCTTAATGTGTGTAAAGCAAGCTTGCCATGAATGGTTTCCTAAGGCCATGCAGGACAAAGTGGGACAGAGCAGGTTGCAAATCCCGATGGCAGGAATGGGGAAGACTCATTCTGTTATTTCTGCTCCTGTATTGTGAGCATCACAGAAGGCTGTTAGGGTTGAGGAAGCAGCTCCGCAGGTGATTTTGGACGTGACCATAGGCAAGGTGAGGCTGTGCTCAGTGGTGGTGAGGAGCCTCAGGTGTTTCACCTGGTTCCAGGTGTTAAGAGCAGGAATGGAAACACAGCAGGAGCTGATTGCATCACTTCTAAACCTGAGCGAGCCAGCTCGGTTCCAGCCCAGCAGCTGTCCTTGGTGCAACACCTACAGCAGAGCTCTCAGCTCAGCTGCGTGGAGGAGATGCTGGAGGTGCCTGGTACCAGCATGGGTGAGACACGGGGGTACAGGGAATGAAACAGTGTGGAAAGTGGCATTGAATGGGTGTGTGGTGACTCAGGCAGTGAAGAGCTGGGCTGGTTCTGCTGGAGAAGGCTCCAGGGAGACCTCAGAGTGGCTCCCAGTGCCTCAAGGGGCTACAGGAAAGCTGGAGATGGGCTTTGGACAAGGGATGGAGGGGCAGGACAAGGGGGAATGGCTTTAACCTGGTACAAGGGAGATTGAGCTGAGCTCTCAAGTTCTTCACTGAGGGTGATGGAACACTGGGATGGATTGAATGGAGAAGCTGTGGCTGCCCCATCCATGGCAGTGCTCAAAGCCAGGTTGGACAGGGCTTGGAGCACCCTGCTCTAGTGGAAGCTATCCTTGCCTATGGCAGGGCTTGGAACTAAAGGAGCTTTAAGGTCCCTTCCAACCCAAACCAGGCTGGGATTCTATGATGTGAACAGATCTTTGAATCTCTCTGCTTCAGCCCAGCGTGGATGGGAGCTGGGTTGTTGTTGTTACAGTGTAAAGACATCCCTGGAACTCCTGCTTTCGAGCCTGTTGATCGGAAGCGTGGCTGAGGGTGACGAGGCGGTGACACCGTTCACTGAGCACATAAGGCTGACTCAAACGCGTGCTGTTTCAGCTCAGTGAGCCAGTAGGACAGTTCCTGTTCGCACAGCAGATGCGTTTGCCATCCTCTTGGCTCTCCCAAGCGCTAACCAACTGCTGCAGGCAGGGCTCCCCGTGTGTGGGGGTGTCCCCGGGAAAGGGTGCCTTGAATACAGAAAGGCTTTGTGGAAATCCTGCCGTGCCTCCCTTGATGTTGTGTCAGCTCCAGGGATCTTCTCGCCTTGCTTTGAGCTCTTCCTGCCGGAGCAGGAGCACAGTGGATGGATCCATGGCGCTCCCGTGTTGCTGTGGGAGCCCGAAGCTCCTTGTTTAGGAGGAAGAGCAGCTCCCATCAGTGGGATCAGCATCCTTCGGAGCTGTTTGATGATCTGAGGGCTCAGTTGTTATTTAGTGTGCTGCAGCACAGCAGGAATACTGGGGGGGGTGTGTGTGTGTGTTGGTTTGCTGGGAGGGAAGTTGCGAAATGCTCCTGCTAAAAATGGCTTTAGAGAAGTGCCAGGGTGAACCCAGAGGGTTCCAGAGCTCTTTGAAACCTTCCCGTTGTCCTGAGTGGTTTGAGTCAAACTCAAGTGAAGAAGCTGGGGTGGGGTGGGAAGTGAAGCAAACTTAGTGTGAGTTGAAGAGCTCTACCAGGTTAACCTTCCTTTGCCTTGTACTGCTTTTATGTTTTCGTTCGTTTGCTTTCCCCTCTGGTACTTGGAATTGGGACTCTTCCATGAATAGATTTGCTCAAGCAGTGTCTGTAAACAGGCTCATTCCCTGCTTGGGCAGAAGATCCTGCAGGGAAAGGGCCATGGGCAGGCTGTGTTTCTCTCCCCAGTTTTGGAGGACAAACTTTTCCCTCCTTAGGACATCCAGTTGTGGTTTGGAAGGTATTGATAGCTTCATGGTGTTTCCCAGCTGCTCTGAAGTGCCTGTTTCCTATAGACCTGAAGTAATAGGTTTCTTTAGCTGTTGGTTGAGTTCCAGTGTTACATGTATTGTGGATCGTGTTCGGAACCAAAATCCTACAGCTTGCAGGAGGCTGACACTGTGATTTAATAGAGTGATGGCTGTTGTAATGGGAAGAACTTATTCTGAACCGCTTCCTTGCAGGATCAACGTGGGTTGCTGAAAATCACCTTCAGCTGGGGGGTTAGGTGGTGTTCCTTTGCTGAGGAGGGACAGGCCCAACTCTCTTGAGCTTCTTTGATGTTCCAACAGCCGTGGGGATGACTTATACATGGGAATGACTTGTCCAAAGTGATCCTTGCTGGGGTTTGGCTGTCGAGCTTCCTGTACTTTCCGCGTTGATGGTTCTGGTCCCTTGGTAGCTCCAGGGGCTGTCCTTTCACTGGGCAGCAACTGGGAAACAACCAAAGCAATGCAGAGCTATGGAGAGGAGGGGAGGGTGGGGAGCTCTGGGTGTGAGAGCCGTGATGACAGCGGGGAAGGAAGAGGCTCCAGATGATGTAACCTCTGTGGGGAGGAGAGTACTACAACTGAAGTTTAAGACCTGAGAGTAGCAGTGAAGCAATAGCCCCTGGTGCTGCAGCCTGGATGGGGAGGTACTGAGGCAGGTGTGAAGTTCAGGCTGTGTTACCCAGGTGAGCTCCACAAAGGAGTTACTTCAATAACCAAACTCCTCTCTTGTGCTGGAAACTCCTAAATCCAATGGAAAAAGAGAGATTTGAAGGCCATTAACCCACAGCCTTCACCAGGTAACAAAATGAAGCATGCTGGCAACACATAGACCTTGTGGAGGCGAGTGTGTTGGCAGTGTTAGGAGCAGCCTTAACCTGGGGACTGGCAGCGTGGGCAGACTTTGACCCAAGGACTCTGTGGGCAGGAGATAAGAGCCACCAGACAGTGGCTTGCAGCTTTAGAGTTCTGTTACTGCCATGCCTGGATCTCCTTAATTCCATTCTGGGATAGTTGTGTTAGCAGGGAGAACTTCTCAACACCACCAAAACTGCTGGGTTTGCTGCTGTACCTTATTCCAGCCCTTCTAAGTTAAAATAAGCTGCCTTGGCGTGAGCATTCCTTGAAGGAACAGGCCAGAACTTCTCTCTGTGTTGCTTTGAGTGCTGCATCTCACTGTAGACCCATAGATGTGACCGTGACAAGGAGCCTGGGGTATTGTCACAGCTTGGTGCTCTAGCCTTGTGAAAAGGAGTTCTTCCCATAGGAACACAGCTGAGGCTCAGAAACACTCTGTTAAATCACTCAGCAGTCTGTAGATCCTCAGCTTCAGAGTGATGTTTATAGATGGGATCAGAATGGGGGAAGGCAAGTAGCCTAACACAGAACCCTGCAATGGGCCTTGGTGTCCCAGTGAAACACAACACAAAGCACTTGGGTTCATATCCCCAAGTGTGGAAGCTCTTCTGAGGCAAGCCTGGAAGTTGCCAGTGTGACAGGGAAGGGTCTGCTCTAAGGAGAGGAATGAGATGTGCTCAAGTTCTTTGCCCGCATCAGATGAGCATCCTCCAGCAGGGCCCAAAGCTCACAGCATTTCCACCCTCAGGAGGACATAAAGCAACATTATCCAAGCACCATGAGACATTAGCAGGGTTACTCTTTAACTCTCTATAGTTTTCTTGTCTTAGATTTTCTTCAAGTTGATTTTTGCTTTTGATATAGTTCTGGTGTGGCCTCGCCAAAGGCTGGGTCCTGGTGTGACGTCCTTTGGCAGATCCCTTGTTGAACATCCTAGTGCTTCATGCTGAGCTAAGGGGATGGTCTTACTTTCGTTGTATTTGGGTAAAAGAACGTGACTTATTTCCTATTCAAAGCCTTCCAAAACTGGGAAGTTGAAAGTAATTCTAAGCTCTGTTAAACTCTTCCTGCTTTGACTCTGCCCATCAGTGGATGTACCAGGGTGACCACAGCAGCTTCTCATGATAAAGTTAGGGGGGGTTTTAAGTACCCAGAAGAAAAAGAAGATTGAACCTGCTTTCAGTAACAATAGAAGCAGCCTCGGGTGCAGTTTGTTGCTAGGGTGAGAAATGTGTTGTTTGCTCTTCAGGCTGACAGACCTAAAGCACAAGTAGTGGGTGAGGAGGACAAACAGTGCCGCTTCCTCTTCCTGGAGCTGGTGGTTTTGTGTGTTGGTCTTGGTACACAGCCCTGCTCCGGGTGCTCCTCCCCTGAGCAGCATCGCTTCTGGGGTGGGTTTGGGGTTACTGCACTCAGTGAATTTTGCTGTCGTGCTGTCAAGTTGTTCCCTTGGTCGCTTAATTCCAGCACCAAAGGGGCCTCTGTGATTGTAAAGATGAGCACAGACATCAGTGTAACCCCCAGTGTGAAGCTCATCCTCGTTGCTCTCATGACTTCAGTTTCCTTTTGCAGCCCCGGAGGAGGGAAATGCTCTCAGTGTTTTGAAAACCATTAGGTAAGGCATTGAGATGAGGTGAGAATTGAATGTGGGCAGGGTTAGATGGAGCTTCTTATAATGAGAAGTATCTGTGGGATGTGTTAATGTAGCTTCAAGCCCCGACCAGAAGGGCACAATAACCCTCCTTTGTGCCCACACAAGGACAGGATAAATATCACCAGGCTGTGTTTGCTTTGGAAGGGATAAACTGACCTTGTCTGCAAGCAAACCATTGGTTCTTACCTGAAGTTCAGGTCACTCGTTATTGAACATTGGGATTATTTAGGTGACTGCAAACACCTTTGCTGAGCCAGTAATTGAGGTTTGGAAATCGAACTTGGGTTTCATCTGATTGTCATGTTTTAATAGGCAATGCAAAATGGCAAGTGTGTGTGTGTGAGACAGCTCTCTCAGCTGTAACCTGCATCAGTGATTCCAAACCTCAGGTTTGGAGATGGTTTGATGCTGAGGCTGTTTCCTTCAGATCCATGTAGTGTTGAAGCCCTAAAGGTTTAACGTTTGGGCTCCAGCCAGCCTGAGGGCTGCTCATCCGGTTGTAGCTTTGGCAAGGAGGTGGGGAGGAAGGGAAGAGGTTTCCGTTGTTTGAGTGGTCTCTGGGTGGGTTTTTGGCCTTGTCCAGTTTGCAGTGACTGTGGTGTCAAGAGAACTTGGTATCTTCTGTGTGCTTTGTGCTTCCCTGCACCAAGCTGGAAGGGCTTCAGGGAGCAGCTGGAATTCCAGCCCTGCTGTTGTGGCTTTGTAACGCTTGGGCTCCTAGATCTGTAAGCACTTGGAGGTGCTTAGAACATTTCTTCAGATGTCTTGGGAAGGAAGAAAGTGGTCATTAGAAAAGCTGCTCCGCAGAGATGCGTGAAGGGGGCTTAGAAGGATGCTGGAGATGGGCTCTTCGTCAGGGACTGTAGCGATGGGACAAGGGGTGATGGGTTCAGACTGAAACAGGGGGAGTTCAGATTAGATAAAAGGAAGAAGTTCTTTAGTGTGAGGGTGCTGAGGTGCTGGCACAGGGTGCCCAGAGAAGTGGTGAATGCTCCATCCCTTGTAGCGTTCAAGGCCAGATTGGATGACATGGTCTAGATTGAGGCATCCCTGTCCATGGCAGGGGGGTTGGAAGTGGATGATCCTAAGGTCCTTTCCAACCCAGACCGTTCTGTGATTCAGTAGTACTCCGTAAATCCACAACAGGGTGCTGCTGAATGAAAGGGTTGGGAATGGGTCTTAAATCTCAGCAATTTGCTTAATTATTAGCTTATGATTCACACCGCTTTCTCCTTTCCCTTTTCCCGCCTGTAGGCCCTATGAGAAGAAGGGAAAGCTAAGGATGCTGGAGCAGAACAATGGATTTCTCTTTCTCTTTCATGCAAGGGATCATGGGAAACACAATTCAGCAACCACCTCAACTCATTGACTCCGCCAACATCCGCCAAGAGGACGCCTTCGATGGCAGCAGCGACATTGCCGAAGATGCTGGGCAGACGCCCTACGAGGCGGCGCTGCAGCAGGGCTTCCCTTACCCTGCACCCGCAGCCGAGGAGCTCCCCCCCCTCACCAACGGCTACCCCCCGACCATCAACATGTACGAGCCTCAAGCCAAATACCAGGCGTACCCCCAGTACCCCAATGGTTCAGCCAACGGGTTCGGTACCGTCAGGAACTTCAGCCCCCCCGAGTATTTCCAGCTGGACCACTCGAGCGCACGGCCGCACGATGCGGTGGAGAAACCTTCTCCTCCACAGCCACCGCCTCCACCACCACCACCACCACCACCACCTTCGGTCCCAGCGGCGGTGATTCCAAAGAAGACTGGCTCACCAGAGATCAAACTAAAAATAACCAAAACTATCCAGAACGGCAGGGAATTGTTTGAGTCCTCTCTCTGTGGGGACCTTTTAAATGAAGTACAAGCGAGTGAGTATGCTAAGGCGAAACATGAAGGGAGGAAAGAGAAAAGGAAAAAGAGTAGCAAGCATGACTCTTCCCGCTCGGAAGAGCGCAAGTCACACAAAATCCCCAAGTTAGAACCAGAGGAGCAAAATGTAAGTGGAATCAGAGTTTCAGCCATCTGTATACCTGGTACTGTTGATGGAGTAATGCGTCTTGGGCACTGTTTCTCCTTACTCTTAGTTGTATTACCTCTGTAAAGCCATGGGGCTTTATTGTTAGATGCTCATCTTGCCAGAACCTGTATTTCTAGGACAGTTTTGGTTAAAAGGCTGTATATGACATAATGGATGCTAGAAAAGGTTGTATCGTGGGGTTTAAATCCTATTTAGTGTTTTAGCACGCTTGCTGTGCTTTGGGGAGCGGTGAAGGTGGAGCTTTGGGCCCAAAGCACACAGGCTGCTGGGTTACTCGCTGGAAGGAGCGTTCAGCATTGCAGCTTTGAATGAGTTTCTGAAAGGTAACTCTAAATGCCATGATTATGTATGAAACCCAATAGCTCTGAAGCATGTGTAGAAACCAGTATAAACCAGTGGGCAAAGCAAATGCCAGTTGACTCGGTAAACTTTGAGAGGTTTCACTCTTGATACCTGTTACTGCAGTGTGGTTGCACAAGGGGTGTTGTCTGGAAGTGGTGGTTTAACTGATTCCAGGAAGCAAAGTCCTGGTACTCTCGGCCATTGTTTTCCTTTCAGTTTTAGAAGCCACTTCATTACTTGGGCTTCCTTTTGTCTTGCTTATTCCTGCCAATCTGGGATGCTGGATTCTGTATTTCCCAGTGGAGAGGGGTGTCAGGGATAGGGAAGTTCCATATCAGGCCATGCCAGCTCACAGAACTTGTATCACCCTGTGATAGCTGCTGCTTCTGGTAGGTGTGGGAACCCATCCTGGCCTATGGGGATCAAGGCTCTGATCTGCTTACAGCAGGGTCATGCACTTGATGTGGTGGTCATGTTTTTAATGGAATGCACTCTGATTTCACACTCACACCACTGTTTGCAGCCTCTTCTCCCAAGTAACAAGGGATGGGACAAGAGGAGACGGCCTCAAGCTGCACTAGGGCAGGTTCAGACTGGATATGGGGAGAAATTCCTCCACCAAAAGGGTTGTCAAGCACCAGAACAAGCTGCCCAGGGCAGTGGTGGAGTCACCATCACTGGAGGGATTTAACACACGTGTAGATGTGGGGTGGGCTTAGCAGTGCTGGGTTCATGGTTGGACTTGATCTTAAGGGCCTTTTCCAACCTAAATGATTCTGAACTAAAGCCTTGTCCCTCAAATCCCAAGTTCCTACTCCTATGTGCCATGCAGGATTCACCAGAACTCTTAGTCTTGCTTTTGTCCCCCCTTGGAGCTTCCATTTCCCTTTCAGAAGGTGGTGTTGCAGCGAGATCTTTGATGTTACTCATCCTCGTTGCAGACAGCAGATCACCGCCACGAGCAGGACTTTGTGCTGATGCTTTGCATTGCGAGTTACCCAGCACAGTCTCGGCTGCACCCTCCCACCTTTTGGCTCTCCAGTGTACAACTTCCCCTTCAGCATGCACACTTTTGTCATATTTAGTATTGATGAGATGAGACTTGTAACTTAGGATCATCTTAATGGGAGCAAAACCCAGCTTCAGGGACAACTTTGGTTGTTTTACCCTTCTCTACTCAGCATGGCTGTTCCCAGGTAAGGTTGTCTCCTCCTTCTGCCATTGACTGTGTGGGAATGCTCACACTTGAAAGGCTGATTTGAAATGAAAATGTTATGAAGACATTAATGGACTTCAAGCTCTGAATCCTTGTTTTAAGAACAAGCTCACTGGTGGTGTTCTGGGAGGAACTGATGCTTGCAACTTGCGTGGGGGAAGCTTCCACTAGAGCAAGAAAGGCAGGGGTCACTGCTGTGCTTCCTGCTGCACCAGGGAGGAAGGAATTCTGCCTGGGGTACACTCATATGATTGCTTTTAACTGCTCCTTCTCTCCAGACAGCTCTGAATGAGGTGCTGACCATCATTACTGTAGATGATACTTGTGTTTCCTAGTTTCTCTGAGCTGAAGCATGCTGCTTCCACTAACCTGGGGGCTCTGTTTTCAATGGACTAGTCCTAACTGGGACTCCCAGTATAAGTGGTTTCTCACTGCCTGTGTCTGACTCCTCTTTTGGCTGCTCTTTGAGTCCTTTGACTGTTGACAAAGCAAAAGTCAGCTCCCTGGCTCAGTAGATAGTTCATGTCCCACCTCTTTATCTTGCTCGGCCGTGGGTCACCACGCTCCCTATCACTGCTGCTCCACCAAGGTGCTGGCTTCCGCTCACGGTGATCCCTCTTTCATCACGACCTTTTCCTGGTTGTGGGGTTTCCGTTGTTGACTTTTGATCCCACAAAGAACATTTGCCAACTCTGTGTGATTTACCATGGATTTTACGGGTTTTGTGCTGTGTATTTCATGTGATTTTTGTACTGTAGCTGTTGCAAAGAGCTCGCAGCCCTGGGGGTATCCTCCATATGCTCGTCTCTTTCTTTGACATTGACTATTAATATAGGGGGGCTTACTGGCCCACAGTATGTTCTTCCATCACCTGTTACGGGGGTGTGTGGGTGTAATGTGAATAGTGTAGGAAGAAAGGTCATTTTTGATTGATGCTACTCTGGTTTGGGTTGGCCAGAAGGAGCCGTCACGTTCCTGTTTGCTGGCTTCATGGCTGCCTTTCTCTCCGTGACTTACTGTTTTGGCCTGGTTTCATGATGAGCTTTGTGTGGTTTCCTGGCCCCTTACCTTGTTTGTGTTTGTTTCCCTTTTTCTCTTCGTTGTTACCCATTTCCTAGAGACCAAATGAGAGGCTTAGCATGCTGCCAGAAAGACCCAGAGAAGATGCAGTGTTGGAGGAGACCCCGGTTAGTACCTCCACTCATCACCACTTCATCACCACTTCTCCAACTTCTATTTTGGGACTGATGACAGGCCTTTAATTTGTCAGATAAAGCAGTTGCCGTCTCTTTGAACCTCCTGTTAATCATGACTGCATCAAAACATCTCTCATCCTGTGCTTATTGCTTTATTTTATCCCCAAAACAACGTTCTTAATTGACTTCTGAAGCTTTTTATGGGGTGGTGGCAGGGGGTTGCTGTGGGTGTCTTGGTTTGTCAGTGACTATCTCCTGCCTCAAAGGAATGGTTCTCTGCTGTTAGGTTATCAAACCTCAGGGATACCTAAGAGAAGGGTCCATGTTCCTGTGCTTCTTTGTGCATTGAGTTGTCTTCTGTGGCTTCAAGCTTGCCTTTTCTTTGTAGGTCCAGCAGTTCTTACCTTCTCTTCCAACACAAGGCCCCCATGACATCAAGTTTCAGGTTGGCGATCTGGTTTGGTCCAAGGTGGGAACATACCCGTGGTGGCCTTGCATGGTTTCGTGTGATCCGCAGCTCGATGTTCATACCAAAATCAATACAAGAGGTAAGGAAGGAGGGTCTTTGGCACAGCGTAGCAGGTGTCTGTGGTTCCTTTATTCCAAACATCTTGAGCTCCTGTGTGGGATGAGTTCTGCTGTGTGCATGCTGAGCTGAATATACTTGAGATGGCTAAAGCTGGAATCTGTTGGATTACTTCTGCAGGTGAGCCTGTGCAAACTAGGCTTGTGCACAGGTATTCTTGTTTTTCACTAGGCAATGTATTTATGAGGAGACACTGAGGAGTGTGAGAGTGTTCAGTGTGGGCAAGATACGCTTCACATCATCTAGGCTTATCTTACTTCTAAACGTCAGCCAGGTGCTTCCACCTGCAGGCATGAGTGATGTGGAGAAGGAAGGCATAAGCGAACAGTTCTTACTACAAGAGGGACACTGAGGTGCTTTAGCAGGGCCAGAGAAGGGCACCGGAGCTGGTGCAGGGCCTGGAGCACAAGTGTGATGGGGAACAGCTGAGGAACCTGGGGGGGTTCAGTCTGGAGAAGAGAAGGCTCAGGGGGGACCTGATCACTGCCTACAAGTGCCTGACAGGAGGATGGAGCAAGGAGGGGCTGGGCTCTGCTCCCAAGGGATGGGACAAGAGGAAACGGCCTCAAGCTGCCCCAGGGCAGGTTTAGATGGAGCTGAGGAACAATTCCTTCCCCAGAGGATGCTCAGGCATTGGAACAGGCTGCCCAGGGCAGGGCTGCAGGCACCGTCCCTGCAGGTGTTCACACACCCTCGGTGCCACAGGTGAGTGGTGGCCTTGGCAGTGCTGGGGAGCAGTTGGACTTGATTTAAAGCTCTTTTCCAACCTGGTTCATTCTGTGATGGTGCTAAAAGTGCTGACAAGCATTTCTCATTCCCAGGTGCCCGGGAATACCACGTCCAGTTCTTCAGCAACCAGCCAGAGCGGGCGTGGGTGCACGAGAAGCGGGTTCGGGAGTACAAAGGCCACAAGCAGTATGAGCAGTTACTGGCTGAGGCTGCTAAACAGGCCAGCAACCACTCCGAGAAGCAGAAGGTACGATGAGCATCCTTTGTGCAGAGGGTTACCTGCAGTGTCTGTTAGGGAAACCCCTGTGGGGCAGTCACTGTATAGGCAAGGCAGAAAGTTGATGTGGAAGGAAAAGAGCGTTTATAGGGAAATAAGGAGGATTTAAAAGTAGATAAATGAGGATTAATTCTGTCTCGTCTAACAGGCTTGAATACTGCCTGTTCTTTAGTGAAGCTGTAACTTGGGGCAAGCACTTTTAATTGGGATGATCATAACAATCCAGCTCGAGTGTCTGTACTCTGAGCAGGGGATTCACTGTCTACCTTTATACCCTCTAAATGAAAAGGGAACTTACAGCTGCTACCTGAGGGGTGTGGAGAACCTCAGGACTGCATTTTAAGTGCTGTCTGTGGCCCAGTCTTCAGCGTAATGAGCTGCTTGTCTTTGTTCCTTAAGATTCGCAAACCAAGGCCGCAAAGGGAGCGTGCTCAGTGGGATATTGGGATTGCCCATGCTGAGAAAGCCTTGAAAATGACTCGGGAAGAAAGGATAGAACAATACACCTTCATTTATATAGACAAAGAGCCAGAGGAGGCTTTGTCAAAAGCCAAAAAGACTGCTGCTGCTAAATCAGAGACCAAGAAGAACCGGCGACCCAAGCCAGCGCTGAGCACCCAGCCTGACCCTGCCACTGGGGCAGCAGCATCGCCTTCGAGCGCTGAGGGACGGAGGCAAAGCCAGCGGAGGCAGTCGAGCGTGGAGGAAGAGGAGGCTCCTCCAGTGAAAATCGCCTGGAAAACGGCTGCAGCCAGGAAATCCTTACCAGCTTCCATCACCATGCACAACCTGGACCTCCAAAAGTGTAACATGTCTCCAGTTGTTAAAATTGAACAGGTTTTTGCCCTTCAGAATGCTGCTGGGGATGGAAAGCTCATCGATCAGTTTGTTTATTCCACTAAGGTATGTACTTTGGGTAGCAACTCCTCTTCTGTTCGTGAATGACCCCGAGTCTGTCTCATTGTGGAGCTTAAACCTCAAAGGTTTTGCTGTACATGTTCCTTTCATTGGAGGGGTTACATCTGGCAACAGATGTGACAACAGCATCTTGTAGTGCATGAACTCTTCATTCCAGTGCATCCAAACGTTGCTGGGAGTAACTGTTCTGGCCAGTGGCAGCTCCCTACAGATGGTCACATCTTTGCTCATAACACATTCAAAAGCTGTGGAACTCCAGTAATTCTCTATAAACCTTAAACCAGTGGATATGTGGGAAACAAAACTGTTCATAATGTACTAAAAAAAAGCAATAACTACATTTTGTATAACTGACTTCTAAATGAGTTCTGCCTCCTGGCTTCCTTCAGGTGCACAGCAGCTCCTCACAGTCAGTGTAAGGAAAAGGTTTAGGACTGTTTCTCTGCCTCCTCCTTCTGCCTCTCTCCCTGGAGGGTATTTATTTCATCCTAAGCATTATAGAGAAGGTAATGTTTAGAAAAGTCGCTGGATTCTTTGTTCTCTTGTATGGAAGGGGAGATTGAGGGATGGAAGCTCTGCAGGGAAAGCAGCTCAGTGGTAGACACCGTCACGTGTATGGGTTGAATACACCCATACACATTCTGAGACTTAGGAGTGGGTCAGTGTGCCTGTGAGCAGCAGTAAGTGCAGAAACGGGCTGAGACGATCTCTTCTCTTCTTTCTCTTTTCAAGGGAGTTGGGAACAAACCTGAAATAAGTGTCAAGGGGCAAGAGAAGCTGAACTCTTCATCAGGTCAGAGAAATGAGAAAGCAGCGGTGCAGAGCGCGTCCTCTCCCGAAACAACTTCGGGCTCCACAGGTAGGCAGAGCTGCAGCATCCTCGAGCACTCTTATTATGTCGGTTCAGACAGCGACCCTGGCATTTCACAGGAGTTAATAATGATTATTAACATCTCTCTGTTTAATAGTTGTGACAGGCGTGGCTGATGCAGCACACGGGGAGCCCAGGTGATCCCAGAAAACACGGGATGCCGCTGGGGTGGGATTCACTGGGATTTGAACTTCTGGTGTCCGCAGCTCACGGTCAACTATTTAGGGGGATGGATGCCTTGCGGAGGTGGTTTAGAAGACAATGTAGTGGCTGTGTGTGAACGGAGTGTTGTGATGGCTTTTTGGCACCAAATGGGACATTACAGCAGCTGGGATCAAAGGAGGAGACTCTGGAAGTGGCGTAGTTGAGTAAGGACGGCTCCGAAGCGGGATGGGGACGTTGCTAGACTTTGAGTTCCTGCCTCTGTAAAGGAAAGTGACTGTTTTAAACTGCTTCAGCTAACTCCATCAGCAAAATGAGATGATCTTTGCCTTGTGAAGGCGGTTAGGGGCCCAGCATAAAGCACCAAGTCATGTCTGAGGGCGAGCCACCCCTGAAGCTTATAATGGAGCTTGAGACTGAAAAGGGAACGCCTGGAACAAGCTATTTGAAGTTTAATTTGTAGTACGGTGGTGGAGAAGAAGGGGAAAGATAAATGGGATGAGTGCTCTCTGGGCTTGGAACAGGAAACCAGTGTTTTTAATGTTTGATCTTGAGCAATAGCTAATGGGAATGCTTCCAAAGGGATTGAGCTTTTCCCTACCAGCAGACATTTGTCTGCAGTGTCCTCTCATCATCCCCATGAGGAGCTGGATGCCCTTTGGTGAAGGGATGGAGGTTCCTCAAAAGGCACTGTTTCGAGTCATCTTAAACCAAGAGCTTTTCAAGTTCCTCCAGTCTTTACAGTGACTTCTGTTTTCCAACCACAGATGTTGTCCGGGCCGTGTGAAATCCCCATTAACTACTGCACCTTTGGTACCGAGCTTGCAATCCTGTGCTTGCTATAGCCTCAGACACGCTTAGTTTTACTTTGGGTATGGAAAAGTAAAGTTGAGGTTGCAGCAGAGCACTGGGGTTTTCTCTCATCTCACAGAATGTACGGATGCTCCTGGGGTGGAAGCAGAAAAAGGTGGAAAACTTCTTAGAATACACAGAAAACCCCTCAAACCTTTTCCTCTTGACCTTTGCCAAACGTCAGCTCTGCTTTATCCATTTGTTTGGTTACTTCTCCTTTCCCAAACAGAACGTAAATGAGATTCCAAGCCAGAAACCTCAGCAATCAATGTAAGTGAGGTCCCTGGCCTCTGCCACCACGCTTCAGTGTCTGTACTTGTGCAGCGTTAGGTAGGCTGGAAAGCTTAGTTACAAAGATGCTCCTGAGGCCTAAAAATGCTCATCCCATTGAGCAAGGTGAATTTTCATGGGGTTTTTTCCTAAAGGCTTCTTGCAGCATCTGTTTTAAAGCCTCTCTCTCTCTAGAGCTTGCATCTCCTAACAAGAAGACGCAGGTTTACAACCTCTAACAGGGTATCTGTCAGCACAGGGAGCTAATTCCCAGCCCCAGGAGTTTGTGGTTTTGTTTGGAAGGACACAAAGTATTGTCCATTCACGTCTTCTTTAGGTGAAACACCCAAACTGAAAGCCCAGGTCATGCTCCCCAGCAGATCACTGTAGATCTTCAGATCCCAGTTTTCCATCAGTGCAGCTCTGAGCCTGTGCTTGGTTCTATGCTGTGTCCATGTTTCTCTGTGTACCCTTTGTGGAGATCCTGTAGCATAGAAAGGTCTTCTGGTTTCACCAAGCTTAGTAGCTCCTACTCCATCTCTTGAGCTATGCCGTTAATCTGAGCTTGATTCCTGTAGCAGTATCTCCAAAGACATGGTTTGTACTTTAATGACGATACCACGCCATGATCACTGCTTCTGCTTGTGCTGAGCTTTCCCTCACCCCTCAGTCTTTAGCTGAGCCTTCAGGTCTCATTGACAGCACATGTTACAGCGTGGTTCTTCCTTCCTGTTCTTGTGCCAGCCAGCGGAGCAGTTGCACAGAGCTGGAGCTGGGCTTTGCATCTTCACTTTGGAGCTCGGTTCAGCTCAAGGAGTTGGGTGGTGAGACCTTCCCATCAACACCAAACATGGACCATTTGGTTACAGATAAGCCAAAGCAAAGACTGTGCTGGAGGTGCTGTTTGCCCCCAACTGATTCCAGCTTTTTGTTTCGCTCCGTTACTGGTGTCTCTTCTCGGAAGCTCATCTCCCTGTCTCTGGAATCGGAAGGTGTTGTCTGCAGCCACAGCACCAGCTGGCAAAGAGCTTGGAACTGAATGTAAAAATAAAGCCTTCAAAAGAGGAACAAGTCTTGGTTTCGTTACTTTCTCGGTTGGGTTGGTGTGGAGCAGCTCGCTGTGCCTCGGGAATGCAAGGAGTTGTGTAATGGAGACCTTTTTCCTTCTTCAGGTTCTGTAGAAAAGAAGCAACAGAGAAGATCGATTCGAACGCGCTCAGAGTCTGAGAAATCCACCGAAGTTGTGCCAAAGAAGAAGATCAAAAAGGAGCAGGTTGGCTTCCTCCATGTAGAGAGTTAAAATATATTGTATTCATAAATGTTGTGGCTTATATTGGTGCCTTTTCATTTTTCTCCATTTTTCCCCCATCGGGTTTCGTTTTGGACTATCCTCCATGAAATCCCCTTGTCAATACCATTGCTGTGACTCTGCTACTGGCATCTTACAGTATCAGTCAGGCTATGGAAATGGGAACTCACTGATGCAAGACTCCTAAGAACCTGCCATGTTTCCTTTGCGATTCCTGTCCTGAGCAAAAAAATGGTTTGGTTTCAGTAATTTCTCTTTGATGGAATTGCCACCAGGTTCCTTCCTTTTGCTCTCGGTTCAGCTGCTGGTTTGTATTGAGGTTTTGTTTTTCCAATGAAGTTAGCCTGATTTAATCTGATCGCTTTTGAGAATGGACTTTTAGGAATGATTTCACTTAAAAGATGAATAGTCAGACTTTTCATGTTGGCAGACATCAGCAAAACACATCTCCTGGGATATACGTTTCCTTTCCTTAAGTAGATCTCACATGTACAGGGCATTCCTTTAATCCGGATGTCAGACAGACAAATGTTGTTGCTTTCAAAACTACCATACAATTCTGCCTGGAATGAGCAGGGAAGTTCAGTGGATGGACGTTGCTCTTAAAACCAGAACACCCGTTTCAAACACGTTGCTCAAAGTTGTTGGTTCTTTTCCTTCCGTGGTTGATTCTCCTTCTCCAAGGGCCTCTCCGCTTGAAACCTGGGAATTTGGGATCCAGCTGTTTGATAGTAGAACTTTTATCAGTGAGACCTTTACAAAAGGGACAGTCAGGCTAAAGATTTATATGGGAAGGGGGGGGGGGAATGATCTTTATCTCTTTAATTTATTCTTTGCCCTTTGTTTTGCACTTCATTCACTTCCAAGATTGAAAGTGGACCCAGTTTTTCCTCTCTTTTTCCATACGTTCTTTTGGTGCCATAGCGCTTCCCATGTGTGTTCAGCAGAAGAATGCTCCAGCTCGAGACAGTTTCTAGCTGAAACTTGGAAGCAGCTTCACCATTGGGCATGAGACACCCAATGTAGCCCCATGAGCCTCCTAGGGGGGTGCCTCGGCCTCCCTCCCATCACATGAGTTTTTATGTGTGTAAGCGTTTCTTAAGTTAACAAAGGTAGAAGAACCAACAATATGAACTTCATGGGTCCCCGTTAGCTCGGTGCGCTCCTCTTCCCCAGCTAACTAAGACTATGACCATTAAAGTGCTTTTCTCAGGAAAAGTATATGACTAAAAGTTAAACCCAGATGCACTGTAATGCGCATAACTTTGAATGTATTAAGTTATATTAAAGAAGAAAGACCTTACTAACTTCTTACAGTTCTGCAACAATATTTGTTACCCAAAGTCAAGTTTCCTTGCAACTGATTCCCAAATTAGTCTGCAACAACTTGGTATAAAATTATAACTGGAACGAGTACAATTAATGGGAAAAACCAAATGTTCATGCTACTGTTACAGTGACCAGTGGAGAAATAAAAGTGATTGTTTAGATTTTATATTTGTATTCCGAAATGTATCCGATACAAATCCTTCTATTGTATGTTTTTACCTTTTATTGTACAACAAAATAAAATATTTTTTAAAAAAAGTAGAGGATAATCCTTAACTATTTCCGAAATGTCTTCCTCCCTGCCCACATAACCCCAGTGTAAAGCAGTAACCTCTAATTCTTAACCTTAAAACCAGGCTTTTAGGCAACAGCTTTCTTCTATAGGTACGATGCAGTCGCCAAATTCTCTCCGTGCTCCATGTTCATTGGCAGAACAGTTTGGAAAGGGGCCCTTCTGCTCTAGGCTCAGAGCTCCAAGTGCTTTGTGAGGTTGTAAACTACGGAGCGGATGCTGGCATTGAGCTGTATAGAGCCCTGCACAGCGCCCTGCGCTTTGGGCTGGGCCTTGCAGTGCTCTATACAGGGCAGGAGCCTGCTCCGGAGCGTGCAGGCTTGCTGGAAGCACCCCAAGATGATGCATTCAGTGCCTCCCTAACCCAGTGAATGCCCATTGAGGGGAACTTGCGCTCACACAGGTCTGGGGTTCTACAGAGCATCAGGGTTTGCTGCCAACAGGAGCCCCGTCCCCACCGCGGACACGGATAAAGCTCTCCTGTCATCTTCATGCCCCAAGGGAGTGATTGGAAAGGCCCTTGCTAGTGACTGTGTCTCTGCCTTGTCTCCCAGCACTCAGCGTAGACAGCTAGGATTAAAGCCAACGGGACGAGAAGGCTCCCAGTGGGAAGGGGATGGCAGCCTGCACCTGAGTTCAGAGATGCTAATCGCTTAAACTGCAATGTTTTCTTTTTGATACTAGGGAGAAAAATTCCTCTGGTTTTAACTCTGGATTTTCCTATTCAAACAGGTTGAAATGGTTCCCCTGACAGCAGTGAAGACAGGATTGCAGAAAGGTGAGTGACAGCCGAAAAAGAAACTCTATTTACACCTCTGGCTCCATCCCACTTGGGCAGTGGGTTTTTGCTCTCTGTAAAGCGCAGAGGTTGGAATGCTTTGTGGTGATGAACTGACGGATGCTGAGCTCTGTTCTCTTGTGAGGGTTTGCTGGGTTGGTTTTTGTTGTGTGTTGCTAGCTGGAAGGATGGTGTTAATGTGGTGTGAGCACATAATTCAAGTACTTAAGAAGAAGTCGTCTTTGCTGAGCTGCATTTGAAAGCTGAACAATGAAGAGGAAGGGTTTATCCTCTGTCATAGACAATGTAGTAGTTGCTCTGCTGAGTCAGCATGTTCAGAAGCTTATCAAAAGGTCTAAGGAGGTTTTCAGTTGTTAGCTCTTCAGGGAGAACCAAAGTACTATCACAATTAAGGCTGCGAATGAAGTCCAAATCCAAGCTTTCATCTTTCCTTTTCCTTTATGAAGCTTAAGAACACAGATTAAAGCTAATCTCAGTGTGTTGTGTTAAGGTGCCAGCGAGATTTCAGATTCTTGCAAGCCTTTGAAGAAGAGGAGTCGAGCCTCAACCGACGTGGAACTGACCAGCTCTGCTTACAGGGACACGTCTGACTCCGACTCCAGGGGACTCAATGACTTACAGGTAAATGCACGTTGTTGCTCATAGGGATTTGCTCATTTCATCTCTCTGCCAGGCGTTTTGGTTGTGTATTCCTGAAGGTATGAACACCGTTTTCTACTCCTTTCATGTCTCTGATTGACTGAAATATAAAGCATGTTCTTTTTCTTTCTAATCCCCTCCATTGCGTTGATGTAAAGGAAGATAGAATCTGTCCTTACAAGTGTTCCTGTTTCTTTGGCAAAGCATGGGGTTAGATCACTGCTTCGGCTTGCTTTTGGGAAGGTTTTTGGGATTCTTTGGGGATGCTGATGGTCTATGGCATAAAACTGGGAAAAGTAGGGCCCCCAATACCTTTATGGTTGGTTGTACAGGTAAAAGCAATGCCAAGAAGGCAGCGCTGCTTGGGTCGCTCCCATGAAGTTCAGCAGCGTTGAGGGACCTCTCTTGATGTATTGAACGGTCTTTTTAATCTGTGGTGACTTAAATGCTCTTTCACAATGGGCTTGTCCTTGGGAAGTGTCTTTTTGAGTGCCTGGGGTTTCTCCTCTCTCTAGGGTAGTTTTGGAAAGCGTTCGGACAGCCCCTCAGCTACTGCGGATGCTGATGCCTCTGATGTGCAGTCAGTGGACTCCAGCCTGTCCAGGAGAGGGACTGGGACAAACAAAAAGGACACTGTTTGTCAGGTAAATGATGGAACTGTAGAGAGCTGATGTACCAAAGCTCTATCATCTGTTTCTATTGGTTTGAGCTGATAAGACTTCACATTACACCACTTTGTTTTAACCATGTCACATAACTCCGTATCTCAGATAAAATATCAAGGCTTTTAGGAGTTTTCATAAGAGGCTAAAAGGCTCAAAAGCTGGAAAGGGCTCTCCAGCCCATTGCTGTAGCATAACTTGATGCCATTTTCTGCCCTATGGTCTTTCCAGGCTGGGACAGAGTGAGAATTTTCCAGTATCTGGGGAGAAAATCCTGGAATCTCCTGGCCAGTTTCCTGGTCACTTGTAAGGGAAGAAGTTGTTCTTGCTGCTCAGGTGCCTGGGTGCTCCTGCTCTGTCCCTCCTAGCTCTGTCCATGTTCACACTGCTACAAGAGCAGGATGCAGCAAGTGCTGGCGTTGCCTTCAGCCCAGTCTGGCCACGTCTTTGTAGGGTGCAGAGCAGTTCTCCCACCTCACCTTAGCTCAGAGGGACTTCAGCCTCTTCCTACTCTTTGTTAAGCCCTGGTAGTCTTACATGGAAGACCTGCTGTTCTCTGCTGAGCTGCTTGTCTGCTTGTTCCAGATCTGTGAGAGCTCCGGCGAGGCTCTGGTGTCCTGCGAGGGCGAGTGTTGCAGTGTCTTCCACATGGAATGTCTTGGCCTGAAGTCGATGCCTGAGGAGAAGTTCATCTGCGCTGAGTGTAAAAATGGTGAGTGTTTGCCCATGGTTGGGAAGTGGGGAGGGAGCTCCCTCTGCTAAGGAGCTGTTCTAGGGTCGGAGATACCAGAGGTGGTGAGTTCCATGGGTTTGGAGGGGGTTTGGTTGCGTTATTCTAATGGGTCCTTTACTGTGAGGGTGCTGAGGTGCTGGCAGTGGTAAATGCTCCATCCCTGGCAGTGTTCAAGGCCAGGCTGGGTGATATGGCCTAGTGTGAGGCATCCCTGCCCATGGCAAGGGGTTGGAACTGGATGATCTTAAGCTCCTTTCCAACCCAAACCATTCTATGGTTCTATGATCCTACCTTTTCAACCTCTGAGGCCAGATTCTCCTTTTCCAGCTGGGAAGAAGAAAAGGCAAGTACCTGGTAAGGGAAAAGAACTGCTTAGAGTTTTACTCAGAATGAGGGACTTCTGTGTTAATAATTTCATCTTTACGTTAGCAGTTGCATCTTTACGTTAGCAGTTGCATCTTCATGTTAGCAATTGCATCTTTACTGTGGATTAGGGCAACTCCAGGGTTTGAAGGGAAGGAGCCCGTGTTGCTTAAACCACTGTTCACAACATCTGTACGGCAAAGAATTGCCCGTTGCAGTTGGGATTGTTCCTTATTCCTTCTCTTCCCAGGAGAACACACGTGCTTCTCCTGCAAGCTCCCTGGCAAGGACGTGAAGCGCTGCTCGGTCAACACGTGTGGCAAGTTCTACCACGAGGCCTGCGTTCGGAAGTTTGCCACGGCTCTCTTTGAGTCCCGGGGCTTCCGCTGCCCGCAGCACTGCTGCACCGCCTGCTCCATGGATAAGGATATTCATAAAGCAAGCAAAGGTGAGAGGGGAAGTGGCTTTGAGCAGCGGGAGGAAGCTCGGACGCATCGTGGTAAAGATGGATGTGACTTTACCCTTAGGAATGCAGTGAGGAATGAGGGTTTCCTTCTTAACATCAGGCTGGCTGGGTGGGAAAGCAGCTCAAGTGGACCTGGATCTGCAGCCCAAGTCGTCTGCTGTTGCTGGGTTCAATGGAAGTGGAGGGTTGGTAGTGCAATGCTGTTAGAACATGCTTGGGAGTGGCTTTTATAACGACTCATCTTCCAGAGACAGAGAATCCTTGTAGAAATTAACCCCAAATACTTCAAAACAGGCTCTAGAATGACTAAAACCATGTGTTTTTTTTCTTAACAGAGATTTAAAGTTGAGTTAACTTTGTGAAGCTTTTAAAGATGTAAATGTTTCCTTTCAATCCAGTCCTTCTGGGTGGAATCAAATCAGCCTTGCAGCTGTCTGGTGTCTTCTGCCATAGCCTGACTCGAGGGTGACACGGTGCATTTCTCTGTATTAAACAGGTCGCATGGTGAGATGTTTCAGATGTCCCATTGCCTATCACTCAGGAGATGGCTGTATTGCTGCAGGAAGCTTGTTTGTGTCATCCCACATTCTCATCTGTAGTAACCATTCCAAAAGGAATCACTCCTCATCAGCTGTAAATGTAGGCTTTTGTTTCGTTTGTGCAAGAGGTGAGCACACTTGTTTTCTTTCCCCTCCCCTGTTTTATAGTTTTGTGGTCACTTTGGGCAGTTTAGTGATAAAAAGAATGTGTTTCCTAAAACCCCCTTCCCACAGGATGCTCTGGGGTTCCAATGCTGCCTGGAATTGTCTCTTTGTTGCTCAGCCCTTCTCATGAGCCTTCACTTGCTGATATTTGCTGGTCAGAAGCAGTGGGAGCTCCTCAGGAGCCTGCTTGTTTTGCCAGTAGGAAAGAGTGGATGGGAAGCCCCCAGTTGCAGCCGTTGCATGCTGAGGATGGATGCTGTGTGGTCACTCACTGTCTGTTGGGCAAAAGGGGGTCCTTTTACCACTCCCAAACTGAAACCCGTTTAAATTAAGGGTATAAGGTAGGGTTTCCTCATGCTAGAACAAAAATCATCTCAGTTTATAACTTACCATCACATTTGAGCACTCTGAAAGGAGAACATTTGCAGCGCTGCATGAGCAGGTTTCATGCTAGAGTTTTCCATATGCCAAAATTCTCTCTTTTTTTTTTATTTGACTTTTCTTTTTCCCTTTTTTCCTCTTTATTTTTGACCCACTTGTTACTTCCATGGCTCTGAAGTCACCACTCTTCTGCAGGGAGCAGGTTGAGAGGTTTGAATTGCAATGGCTCCTGTACAGTACTGCAGGGGTTTGTTGGCTGCATTCTTCTCAGCAGCTTTGAAAAGTCACTGATAAGGAAGTGAAAAGGAGATGGATCCTGAAGATCTGGGTTTCACTTGTGTTCAGTCACTTGGAGGGTTAGGATGGGACAGAGTGCCTTGAGTTTGCAAGAGCAGATAGTAATGGAGATCTTTGGATCGGAAGGAAAAGGTGGTGCCAGAATAATTCCCTTTCTCCCTCCTTTCTTCCCCTTTCCTCATTTCCAAGTAATTTAGGAGCCATTATTTTAAATATATCTGAATAATCCAGAAGCTAAGAGAGAAACAGGAAGTTACAGAATGAGGAAAAGCTCCTCTGAATGTATAAAAGGTTGGTGACAACACAGTTCAGTGTTCCTCCTTTTGTGGGCTTATTCAAACATCTGGGGCTCACCCCAAAGCAGGATGTGCAGGAATGGGAATTGCCCCAGCACTGCATAAAGGTACACGTGCAGAGTTGGTGGTGCGTCTGTCTTTATGGCCTTTGGTTTTAGGTTTGAGGTAGCTTTATATCTGGTGTGTGTTTAACTTTGGTTGGTGGTATTGTTACACCTACAAAATGCCCAGGCTGAATCACTGTCTGGAGTCAGTGTGGTACCAGGATCAGATATAGGTTTATGACAGAAGACTTTCTGTGCCTGGTTTGAATATCAGCTTAGAAATGTCTCTTGGCAAGGTCCAGCATGGCTTTAGTCTGCCCCTGGCAGTATGAACAGGGGGGTGATGTCTTGTCCTGCTGCTCTGCTCCTACACCAGGTAGGTCGTGGGGTCTCGGCTGACGCGGGTGTCGCTGGTCTCAGTTATGAAGCTGTGTTAGCACCAAGGTGTGAATGCAGAGCAATGGCAGGCTTCTGCCACTGGGCTTAGCATAAATAGTGTGTTTTCTACCAATTTCAAAGCACTGTGAAGCTGTAGTACCAAAATCCATTGCATGATACTAACCAGCTAAATACATCTCTTTGAGGTTGTGCTTTATTACATCTACTAGAGATGCCAGAAGCCAACTTGAGATCCAAACACTAAAGAGGAACCTGCTTAGATTATACATCTGCAGTACTTTGTTACAGATACATCTGAAGGGGGAATCTTCTGGGGGACTTTTGCTCCAAGTTTTGGCTGCTTACTCTGTGACACAAAGGTGTAAAATCAGTGCCTCCTACTTCTCTTCAGTAGAACCTATTGAAAAGCTTTATGGAGTACCTGCTGTTTGGCCACCTTATATAGATAGATATAGATTGATATCTGACTCAGGAATCAGAATGCAGGAGTAGAATTCCAAAGCTCAGGTACAGTAAAGGAGTCTTACACTTGCTGAAGATGCAGACCTAGGTTTATTCTGAAGAATAACTCAAGTGCAGAAGAATGCTCATGCTTTCTTCTTCATTTTCTCTTTCATTTACCATTGCTTCAGTGGTTCTGTTCATCCCTGAGCCTGCCTTCATCAGAGCTGAAACTACACAAATCTCTTTTCTCCTGGCAGTAGAAGTGACCTCTGATCCCCAGCAGGTGGAATTTCCTGCCCTGTGTCTTCACCCAGTCTTAGTTACTAGAGCTTGAAAAGTGACAAATCACTGCCACTGACTGAATCCTCTATTTTATAGCAACTCCCTACCTGTTCTTCTGGAACATTCTATGAGGTTTGTTACTGTCCTGAGCTGGGCTCAGGAGCCGGTGTGCTTTGCCCAAGAAAGACTGGGGGAGGTTTACATTTAGCAAGCCCCCTTTGTGGGTTGAGTTGGGTCCTGTCTAGTCAGATGTGGTCAGTGTGAGGGCAGGAGCTCAGAAAGGCATGAGGGGTGCAGTGCTTTAGAAACACTTGGGCATCTCTATGGAACAATGATGGTTTAATTAGCTTTGATTGATATCTGAAGGAGGTTTAAGTGTTACTGAAGTGAGGGAATCTACACCATACACAAACTTACCACAAGGTACTTGAAATGTGATGTATCTTGAGACTGCTTCTTCCCCTTTCCTGAGCTAGCCTTTGTTGAGCACATCCTAGTTCACCTGATGGCATGTGTGGGTCAGGCTTGTTTGGGACTCCTCCTATGGATGTGTTCCAGGTAGACTGAGGCCATTCTCCCCTCCAGCAGTTTTTAGGCACCCCATTCCCAAAGCTTCTCTACATCACCCAGCCCTGGTGCATCCCACAAAGGGAAGAACCAGTGGCTTGGCTCAGTAGCTCGTCTTTCCTGCTTCTTTGGCAATCAGTGCCTCTGCTCTTCCCATGAATTACTGGCCAAGTGCTTCTGGTCTGTAGCTGAGGGCTCTGCAGAAGGATGGGGAGAAGCCCTTCTTGATGGAGGAAGGCAGAAATGCAGCACATAATTTGAAGCACAGGCACAGAGAAGAGGGCAGGTTCAGTGGAGCTTCACTCCCAAGCAGCCGGTGTAAGGCAGAACTTCATCCCTTCTTTCCCTTCTGGTGCCTTCCAGCATCACTGCCTCCCCTTGTTATTTTTCTCCAACAACTATGAAGGCAAAACACTCTCATAGGTAATAAGAGGTAGGTTTGTAATAGGTGGGATGGTGAGTTCTTGGCTTCTTGCTTTCCCTGCTTGTAGCCCCAGGTAACAGCCTGACCTTAGGTGCGGTGTCCATCACCCTCAGCTTGCTTTGATCCCTAGGGAGGGAGGGTGGATCCCACACCTTTACAGCCAGTGCTTTTCTTGTGCTTGTCTCCTAGTGCACAAGGGAAGGGTTGAAATCCCACTTAAGAGCAGCTTATTCCTCCTGAGTTTCCCCAGTTCAGTTGAATTCAGTCTCTGGAACACACAAACCTCTTCCTTAGCGAGGCAGCTTTCTGTCAGCCTTTTCTTTTTTCTCCATTTCCTCTTTTGTTCATTCCCCCATTATATGCATTAGAGGTGTTCATTTGCTTGGTTTTATTTTCTCCTTTATGGAATCATGGGTAGTTTCATTGCAACTCATCTCTTTCTGTTTGTTTCGTATAGGGCTGGTAGTGCAGGATCATTCAGACCCCCTGTTCAGTTCATATGCCTATAAGTCCCACTACCTACTGAATGAGTCAAATCGTGCTGAGTTGATGAAATTACCTATGATTCCTCCTCCTTCGTCAGCTTCCAAAAAGAAATGTGAGAAAGGTAACCAAAATAGTTTCTTTCTCTTTAATTTTCTTTTGCTTTTTCCTATTATTTCTCTCCCAACTCCACCCGAGGAATGTCTGCTTGTCAAGCACCACTTATTGCTTTCCAGTGAACTTCACTCATTGATTATTGTGAGCCTGTGTTCATGTTGTTGGCCATTTTGATTTCGTTTTTGATTCCAAAAGGGCTTAAAATAATTGCTGTCACTAAATTCTCCTTGGAAGAGGGACAATCCCTTTCTATCTGCCCTAGGCTGCTCCAGCTTGCAGGGAGCTGTTGACACTGAATGTGAATGGGAGGCAAATAGAGCTTGATGTTGTGGCAGTTCAGTGCTTACCCAGGATGATGAGAAACAGCTTCTTAAATTGGTTTTAGGTATGGAAGAAGAGGAGGAGTGTTCTGTTTCCGACCTTCCAGGTCGCTTGTGCAGAGCCTGAGAGAAGAAAGGGGTTTTCAGGTGGAATGAGGGTGGGAATTGTGGCTGGAGGATGGCCCAAGTTGGAGTTAGTGAGGTTTTGCCTGTGCATGTGTCCATTCGCCCCTGGGCTTCATATCCCACCTCTGCTACACTGGGACCACCGGTGCTCCTTCCCCTCCCTCAGGATGGGTGCTCAATCCCTGAAGTGAATCATAGGATCGTAGAATGGTTTGGGTTGGAAAGGACCTTGTCCTGTCCCTATATCCCTTACATCCCAAAGCCCCTCTCCAGCTTTCCTGCAGCCCCTTCAGGCACTGGAGCTGCTCTCAGGTCTCCCCTTAAGGAGCCTTCTCTTCTCTAGGCTGCCCCAGCCCAGCTCTCTCAGCCTGGCTCCAGAGCAGAGCTGCTCCGTGGCCTCCTTTGGCCTCACTCCAACAGCTCCACATCCCTCTTGGATACCTCATGGAGACGCTGGGGCATCCTGGAGCACCTCTGCGAGCACAACTCTTGTCTGGATGAAACAGATGCAATACTTTATTCCCCATAGAAGTTGGGTTCCCTGAGGGTGTTCAGACTTGGTGCCCCATTACCCACGCTGCAGCTAGGTTATTTCAGACACTGCCAGATCCCTGTCAGTAGTTCCTGGAATTCCTGAAAACACAAATTATTTTGAGCCCTCTGCTTAGCTTGAGCAATATCTCACTAATGCATCCCGAGAGCAACGGGTTGGGGTTTTACTCTTGCTTAGCATTGGAAGTCTTGTGTTTGGTTTTGTTTGGTTTTTGCATCCCTTGGCATTTTCCCATCTCGGATATAACGTTGCAGTGATTTACATCGGGTCCGTATTTCCTCTGAAGCAACCATTTGCAAAAGGCTCTTTTAAAAGCAACAATCCTCTCTGATGGGTTTGGGAAGCTCTGGAAAAATCCCTAGGGTTCAGATTTGCTTGTTCTTAGCAGAGGAAATACAGGATTGCTCATGCAAGTGGTTTGTTTAAGGAATGCTTTTTGTGACATGCACCAAGCGATGCGATGATGCTGCTGGAAGTCTATAGGTGGCCAAGATTTTCTGGTAACTGTTTGGAAGTTGCTATTCCCACTTCTTTGGAGCTTGTGGTGGAAGATTCCTTGACATACCCTCAAGTCTCTCCCAGGTTTTTCCATCTGGGATGTGAAAACTTGTTACGGAAAATTATATCCCTCTAAAAAGATATGTATTTATTATACTTACATATAGAAAATATTACTGTATGGGTCATGTATCGTTGTTGTATGAGCTGCTCTGTTAGTTTAGAGATGAGCTGGGCCTCTCCACGTTCAATCCAGCTGCCCAAATAGAACCCAGCCAAGTCAGTGCAAACCGGAGGAGTCAATGTGAATCGCTGCGCCTTTGGGCACCAGAGGAGCTTTGGGGGCAGCTCGTGGGGTCTCATCCTGTGTTAGGTGCTCTGCTCCTAGTGGAAAACTTCCCTTTTGGGGGGGGGTGAAATTGCCACTGCAGTTCTCTTGGAATGCCCTTGGTACAGAAAAGCATTGCTCAACCTATAGGCTGCGGGGTTCGATGCGCACTGACTGGTGGCTGGGGCTCAGTCCTAACAATGTTGATTGGAAAAGGGTTTCTCTTCACCAATTTGGGGGGGTTCCCATTGCTTTGGCCATCACCAAAGAAATAAAGCAAAGGTTGGGCCATCGCCAAAGACGTGGAAGCCATCGGCGCTGCTCTGGGATGCAGCGCTTCCCTTGGGAATGCTGGCTTCAGAAACAGCTGCCTTTTTGGTGTATCTGTGCTGCAGGTGAGAGCCACAGCTCGCCCATCACTCACTGCCCAGGCCTTTTGAACCAACATTGTTACTTCGGACTTGATCCCTTTCTCTTGCCATGTTTTCCTGCGGGACACATGGGAATGTGGAGTGGATGATTCCAAAGGAGTGTCGGGGAGGGGGGAGCAAATCCTCACTTCTATAAACCAAGCAGGCTTTCTTTGTTTAAAGGTGGAAAGCTGTTGTGCTGTGAGTCCTGCCCAGCTTCCTTTCACCCCGAGTGTCTCAACATAGAAATGCCAGAGGGATGCTGGAATTGCAATGACTGTAAAGCTGGCAAGAAGCTACGGTACAAGCAGATCGTTTGGGTCAAGCTTGGGAATTACAGGCAAGTCATTAATGCTTTGGATGGCTTTAGTGTGCTATAGAATTCCAGGATGATGACTCACATCAGCTCAGTCCTTCTAAACAACAACTAGAAATAGAGGAATTCATCTGCTTTGTGTTGGATATCGATGTCAGCTTGACATGACATTCTCCCTCTTATTCCAGGCACTGATGGACACTTGGTTGTGCTTATGTTTGCTCTATAGAGTGTAATAGTGATGTGGAGAACCAGGGGCTGTCTTTAGAAGGAGGATGTCGTGGCTTGTGTTGGCTGTTAGTCACCCCCAGGAACACAAGCACTTTATGGGTGATCTTAGAAACCCACCCCGATGCCAGCTTTCCCAAAGTCTGGAGTAAGACCTTGTCTCGTGTCATGCATGGTGCTCGGAGCCTCGAATTCCTTCCTTTAGGAAAACTGGCTTTGATTTCTCAGCCCAACCTCGCAGAGATGGTTCAGAGAACTGAGGTGCTTCTTTCTCTTTGTGCTTTGCAGGTGGTGGCCAGCAGAGATCTGCAATCCCAGGTCTGTGCCTCTCAACATACAGGGCCTCAAACATGATATCGGGGACTTCCCAGTATTTTTCTTTGGTTCACATGACTACTATTGGGTACACCAGGGCAGAGTTTTCCCTTATGTTGAAGGAGATAAAAGCTTTGCTGAGGGGCAAACTAGTATTAACAAGACCTTCAAGAAAGGTAAAATCAAACAAAGTTTATAGTGGTTTATGACAAAAATTCCACGTGTTTGTGTCTCCATCCACCACTTAACCTGCATGGGAATATTCTGTGACTAGTGTTCTGTGTTCACCTCCAATGCAAGCGTTCTGTAGCTCCCTTGACTGCAGATAGAACTTGTTTCTTTAAGTGCCTACCCATTGTGTGTCGTTGTGGGCAAGTGCAATTCTTCCCCAGGCTGGGAGATGTGTAGATGGAGCTGGGGCTCTGCTGCATGGGATCATTGTTGGGTAGCCGTACTGCAAAGTACCTGATGATAGATTCATGATGTACTGCAATAACTCATTCTTAGCTTGTTGGGGTTTGTTTATGGAGCTCTGTTCCTAGCTTTTAAGAAGAGAAATGAACATACATACGTGTATTGATGTGGTTAACAGCTGCTGGTGCTAATGGCTTTCTATTTTGAACTCCCTTGCGCAGCACTTGAAGAAGCAGCAAAGCGCTTCCAGGAACTGAAAGCACAAAGAGAAAGCAAAGAGGCATTAGAAATTGAAAGGAATTCAAGGAAACCTCCGCCATATAAACACATTAAAGTGAGTTGGCTTCTTTCTTTTCCTCCTTTCCGTGTGTGCCAGGGTAAGCTGGGTCTTTAAATCAATATTTGGAGGTACTCAAAGCATTGTGTGTGACAATTCCAGCATAAGGAAATTCCAAGAAATCATTTTGCTCTTCCTTTCAATACTCTTTTGTTCTGACTTATTATGGCAGAGCGTTTGTGAAAGAGCATTTCTGGTTGAAGAACAGTGTCACCTGAGGTAGAAACTGGCTGGTTGTGAGCTTGTCTTGCGTCTTGGCTACTGATGTGTACCAACCTCTGTTAACACAGCCCTCAGCGCTAGCAAGGGTGCCAACTGCTCACCCTGCCCCTTTGCCAGCAGCTTTGGACACACAGGACTTGATGTTGTCCCTTTAATGGTTTTAGTTGGAAGGAATCCCAGCGATGTACTTGATAAACTTGGCGTGCACTGATCTCCTCAAGCAGTGATTTCACTGGGGGAAGACTCAGGCTTTGCTGTCTGGAGTCATATGAGTTTTGGTGGTCTTCACTTAAATCCCTTACTGCTGGCTTCCCTGAACAGTGTGTGTGTCCCTAGTTAAGTTCATGGTGAGTGACAGGTAGTGGACAACCAGCCACTGGAATCATCTCCCTAGGGAAGTGGATTCCCTAGCACTGGACACAGTTAAGATTCAGCTGGTCAGGGTCCTGGGACGTCTGGTCTCAGTCATGCTTTGCCTAGAAAGGTTGGACCAGATGATCCTTCAGCTCCTTTCCAATGGAGCAGTTGCATCCATGCTCTTTGTGCATTGCCTTCATCATCAATTCCTTTTCCCCTTTGCTCCACAGTCCAACAAGGTGATAGGGAAGGTTCAGATCCAGGTGGCTGACCTGTCGGAGATCCCTCGCTGTAACTGCAAGCCCTCGGATGAGAACCCCTGTGGCCTGGAATCGGAGTGTTTGAACAGGATGCTGCAGTACGAGTGCCATCCCCAAGTGTGCCCTGCAGGAGAGCGGTGCCAGAACCAGTGTTTCACCAAAAGACTCTACCCTGATGCTGAAATCATCAAAACTGATCGCCGGGGATGGGGCCTCAGGACAAAAAGGAGCATTAAAAAGGTAGAATTACAAAGGACAAAGGCAGCCTTGTCCTCAGTTGAAGATGAGGACATCCAGGAGAGCTGGAAAGTGCAGAAAAGGCAAAGAGATCCTGAACTGATTCTTTCCCCATTAGAACCAATGTGGTGCTGAGCTGTACGCACAGGCGGCGTGTAGGATAACCCACAGTGCAATGTCAGGATGAAAGCTTTGTGGATAGTCATTTAAACTGTGAATGTGGTGCTTTTATCTATTTTTACAAGGATTTATCTCCTTAGCTTTAAAGTGTAGTTTACAGTCTCTAGAAATGTGAGATAGAAGGATTATTATGCTGCTGTTCTCATTTTGAGCAGGATTATTGCTTAGACTCACGTCTGCCTATGAGAGGGTTAAATTGCCATGCTTCTTGTGATGACTGTAGTATGTGGGCTGCATCAAAAGGAGCGTGACCAGCAGGTCGAAGGAGGTGATCCTGCCCTTCTGCTCTGCTCTCATGAGACCTCACGTGCAGCACTGTGCATGGAACTATTGGAACAAGTCCAGAGGAGGCCACAAGGATGATCAGGGGCTGGAGCAGCTCCAGGCTGAGGAAGTTGGGGCTGTTCAGCCTGGAGAAGAGAAGGTTGCGTGGAGACCTCATAGCAGCCTTCCAGTGTCTGAAGGGGGCCTATAGGGATGCTGGGGAGGGACTCTTCATTAGGGGCTGCAGTGACAGGACAAGGGGTAACGGGTTCAAACTGAAACAGGGGAAGTTTGGATTGGATCTAAGGAAGAAGTTCTTCACTGTTAGGGTGCTGAGGCACTGGAATGGGTTGCCCAGGGAGGCTGTGGATGCTCCATCCCTGGCAGTGTTCAAGGCCAGGTTGGACGAGGCCTTGGGTGAGATGGTTTAGTGTGAGGTGTCCCTGCCCATGGCAGCGGGGTTGGAACTGGATGATCTTAAGGTCCTTTCCAACCTTAACCATTCTATGATTCTATGAAATGCTTTTCTTCCTGTGCTGCTTCCCTTTAGGATAGGAGGGAGATGAGAAACCCGTGCTTAACTTGTTTTCCTTCCCTTCCAGGGTGAATTTGTGAATGAATACGTTGGTGAGCTGATAGACGAGGAGGAGTGCAGACTGCGCATCAAGCGCGCGCACGAGAACAGCGTGACCAACTTCTATATGTTAACTGTAACAAAGGTACACGTCACACCTCGTTCGGTGTGAGCTGTTGAGGGTTGAAACTTGGGGCAAAATGCTGGCAGAAGCATTGTTCCATGTTTGCTCCTACCCTCCTATCCACACCTCAGTGGGTGAGGAGGTGAAACAGAGAACCTGTATCTCAGGTTGTGCCTATTTCACATTGTAGCATCAATATTCAGGCTGTCTTTCATTAACTCTTAAGGGAGAACTTAGCACTTAGAAGCAGTATATGAAATAAGTGTATTTTTGCTGCCTGGGCCATTAGTAATCCCTTGTTTCACCTTTTTCTTTGTAATTACTTGACCATGTCTGTGTCTTTTTTGCTCTGAAGGACCGGATCATAGATGCTGGCCCAAAGGGGAATTACTCTCGGTTTATGAACCATAGTTGTAATCCAAACTGTGAAACACAGAAGTGGACAGTGAACGGGGACATTAGAGTTGGACTGTTTGCTCTTTGTGACATTCCTGCAGGTAAGAAGTTCTGCACATATACTTCTGTCTCCATGGCTATAACTTGCTGTGGTGGTTTTCCCCTTAAATTCCATAACACCAGCAATGTTTATAGGAACTTTGTCATTCATTGGAGCAAAGACAAGTATTTGAGTTCTGGGGATCTGTCGTTGGAGATTTTGAAGCTGAAAGCTGCTGTTAAAGCTGACTCCAGGCTTTGCTGCCAAGTACAGTGTTAGCTCTGGCCTGTAAACGCTTAGCACAGTACTGATCTTTCATCAGGATTTGTCTGGGGTGATGTTATCTTTCCATGCTCAGCGTTTCACCTGATCTCCCATTGTGCCTGGCTCTGTGTGATAGTGGAGTCGAGGAACTCCGTGCATTGTTTCCTTCCAAACACACTGCTGCTGGATCTCCAAGCTCAACCTGATGGATGCCTCCTCCCAAGCCTTGTCTTTCCTCAGCGGCTCTGTGGGTGAATTGTTTTCTCTTCACGTTTCAGGGATGGAGTTAACCTTCAATTACAACTTGGATTGCCTGGGCAATGGGAGGACCGAGTGTCACTGCGGGGCAGAGAACTGCAGTGGTTTCCTCGGGGTGCGTCCAAAGGTACGTGGATGGCAACTGAAGCTTCTCCTCCCAGATCCAGTGAGAGCAGGGCAGGGAGGTTCTTGTTTGAGTTACTCTTTAGTTCAGGTTGGCCAAAGACGTGGTGAGTGCTCCATCCCTGGCAGTGTTCAAGGCCAGCCTTGGGTGACATGGCCTAGTGTGAGGCATCCCTGGCCCATGGCAGGGGGTTGGAACTGGATGATCTTAAGGTCCTTTCCAACCCAAACTATTCTATGGTTCTATGGTTCTAATACTTTCCACCCTTGACAGCCTCTAAAGGCACAGTAGTGCTGTTGTGGACTTCATGTACCAAACTGTGTTAATTCAGGCACACGTGGATGAGCATTTCTGGCTTCTGTAGCTTAAACTCTTATTTGGGGTGGATTTAATGTAGGCAGAGTGCATGCAAATAATAAGCCCAAGTGATTAATTGTAATGCAAGGGGTTTGTAAAGTGACTGTATGCTCTGATCTTTGTAATTGCCAGACAGCATTTGCAACAGCAAACGAAGAGAAGGTGAAGAATGCAAAGTTAAAGCAGAAGAAGAGGAAAATAAAAACAGAGCAGAAGCAGATGCATGAAGACAACTGCTTCCAGTGTGGAGACGGGGGAGAGCTAGTCATGTGTGACAAAAAGGACTGTCCCAAAGCATACCACCTCCTATGCCTTAACCTGACTCAACCCCCTTTTGGTAAGAGCAGTCCTGTGCTTTCCTGTTCAGCTTTCCTTCCTGCAGTGCCAGAGCTGAAATGCAGCATTCATTTAGGTTAAAAGCAGCTTATTGGCTTTGGCAGCGCTGCTTGGTTTTAGGCATACGTCAGGTGGCAGTGTTCTGACATGATGAGCAGAGGTGTTGTAATACTTCATGTTCTCTCATGTGTTTAATTTGGCTACTGCTAAAGGGTGGCACGTCCCTTCTGTTTGATTTCTCCATGTTAAGGCAGAGTTCTCTGTAGCCAGGGTTCAGGTTATTCAGCAATACAACGTCTTAATCCCATGGCAGGATTTGGGAAAAGCCTTTATCTCTTTAATCTTCCTGATTCCAAAGACTTTGATGAAAATCATTGGAAGGCCAGATTAGTCTAGGATTAAATAATCCAAGCAGCTGCCACCAGTGAAGCTGAAGAAGCAGCAAGAAGCTTTTGATTTCCCTTTTTCCTATGCTCAGTGCACCTCTGCAGTCCAAGAGTTGAGCATATGGTCATAGAAAGACGTGTCTGAATGGTTTGGGGATCTGGGGCTTTTGTGCTCCAACGTATTTTTACCCAATTTATTCTTCTTTTAGCCATTTCTCACTTAGTTTCCAAAACTAATGCATTGAACAGCTTAGTTTGGAGATACCTCTCTGAGCAAGTCCAGGTCAGTAAGAGATGCTCACAAATCAAACCCAACTCCCCTTGCAAGGACATTTGGTGTTTTGATGCCAGAGGAGGTTGAGCTCTCTTTGTTTTGAGCTCTGGTTAAGCCCATTTTGATGCTTTGAGCCAAGTGAGGCCTAAAAGATGCCCCGTGTCTGTTGGACACGAGGAGCAGAAGTGGCAACCGCAGTCAGAGCTGGTTTTCCAGTTTCGAAACGCGCGCTAATCCCAGCTTCCTGTCTGCCTCTCTTCCCTGCCCTTCCCGTCCTCAGGAAAGTGGGAATGTCCGTGGCATCAGTGCGACGTCTGTAGCAACCCTGCCGTTTCCTTCTGCGAGTTCTGCCCTCACTCCTTCTGCAAAGACCACGAGCAGGGAGCGCTGGTGCCGTCGGCGCTGGACGGCCGCCCCTGCTGCTCCGCGCACGACCCTAAGTCTCCCGTGGCCCCCGAGTACTGGAGCAAGATCAAGTGCAAATTGGAAGCACAGAACCCCGCTGAAGAAGCCAAGGAGTGAATTTGGTTACAAAGAGCCAAGGGAAGGGGAGAAGAGAAGGGGGGCGGGCAGGCGATGAACTCAAAGAGACTGCTTGGACACGTTCAGTCTTTGGCATCGTCGTGCGCGGACTGGGATGGGGACCATTTCCTCCGAGCGAGCAGAAGCAGGCGGTGGTGGTTGGGTTTTTGTTGTTTGGTCTTTCTTTTAGCCTTGAATGTGCTACAGCAGCTCTTCCTGTGGGCAACCAGAGACGTCTTGGCCTTCAGAGGAGAAACCTTTTGACAGTGCAGAGAATATTCCGTTTCCAAGCTGTTCTCTTGAGTGTAGAAAAGCAAATCATAGCAGCGTATTTATTTATTTAATTTCTAAAGGGTGTTGGAAGATCTGGCTTTGCTCAGGCTTCGTGGCTTTAGAAACAGAGCAGCAAAGCCAAGGTCACTTCTGTGTGTAGTTTACAGCAAGGACAAAGCAGTCCCCACTCTGTAATGCTGAGGTGCCACACGGGCAGATGTGGGGTTCAGACCAGGTGACCCTGAAATGCCTCTATCCCAGTGTTTACTGCTATAAGGCATTTGGAGAAGGTAGGTTATGTTCACGTTAACCTCTGAATGTTGTTGTCAAGCTTTTCCAATGAGAAATGAGGTGGGGGACTTCTTGGAAGGGCTCTTAATGCCGGATCTGGCATTGGTGATGGAGGGCAGGAGTTGCATCTCCCTACTGGAGCTGTAAGTGGGTGCTTGCAGGCAGGTGGAAATGCAGAAGGAGCTTAATGGCACAATGGGCATTCCATTCTCCTGCCTAACCTTCCTAGTCAGGAGAGCCTCAGCCTGCGAGCACACTGAGAACTGAGGTCTTAATCCTGCCCATGGGAGCGCTGCCATTGACTCCTGTAGAGGGAGGAGGACAAATCCCTGCTCTGTGCATAGGTATTTGTCACCTGCCAAGTCTGGGCTTGTTTTCCTGCGGTTGCATTCATGTGATTCCTTCCTGCTGCCTTCCCAACCTCCCAGTAGCTTCAGATCTGAGGAGATTTGAGCCCGGAAGGAATCAGACCCATGTATGTGTTTGCTTTGATGGAATGCTTAGGTATTATTTTTGCTGAGAGAGCTTCTGGCTTTCATTTTTGTTAATGGAGCTAAGGAAAAATCTCAGCACTTCAATGAACAGGGTATTTTCCGCCTGGGTCACGGGCTGTGTTCACAGCAGCCAACGTGAGCCTCTTGAAACACTTCTCCCTTGCATTTCCTCTGCTGGAGAGGCTTATGAAGGGGCTGCTCCAGGAGGAGGTTCCTTTAAGAACCATTCTCTTTCATGTGCAAGGAGCCTGGAGAACTGCTTTGGTGCACCCTTCAGCCAAGCACTGTGTGTGTGTCCCCTTGCCCTGGTACAGTTAGAGCCCACTTCTGACGTGGGTACTCGAGAATAAGGTATTGAAGATAAGGAATTCATATCAAGTGTTGCTGGCATCTGGCTGAGTGGAGCCTTTGGGTTAAGAGCTGTGTCTTTAGGAGAGCTCCAGAAACGTGGTGACTTCTCAGTTAAGCCAATCAAAGGCAGAAGAAGTACATGGGAGGTGGTGGAAGGTGTCTTGCCTCTGGTTGGTGATGTCTTAGCCCTCAGATGAGGGGTTGGAATCACTTTGTGTGCAATTAGGACAGAATACACTACAGTGCCATTAACTGAGCCAGCAGCTCATCTCCTGAGCACCCATGGGTGCTTGGGGTGTACCTGGGGGGGGGATTCAGTTACGGTGCAGAGGCTCCTGGGCTCTGCAAAGCACTTCATCTTGTGGTCCGTGCTACAGAGGACATCCGAAACACTAACGTTGCTTGAAAGCAGTGCTCTATTTTGGTACTTTTTACACCACAAAAAGCCCTTTGCAGAAAAGGCTTTTCTTTTTCTTCCCGTTTTTGGTGATAAATGTCTCTTTTTAGGCTCTTACTGGGGCTCTTTGCCCTTTTCAGCAGTGCCAGACGTAGCTCTTGCTGCAGTAAGGCCCAGTGTGTTTACTTCAGCTTATTTATTAGGCTTGATCATGTTCAGGTGATGTTCTCTTGGGAATACAGAGCGTGGCTATGGGGTGAGTGCAGTTTTCACTGTGTCAATGGTGTGAGGGCACCAGGACCCCCCTCTTGAGCGCTCCACATGGATGAGAGCTGTGGACCGTCCTTCACCTCGCAGGCCACACAGAGGTTCACAGAAGGCTTAAAAGCATGTCAAACGCTGTGAATTGAGGGTTGCTGCTGCTCCCGTGCCATGCACTCGAGGTCTTGGTTCATTTTGGTCTCAAACTCCTTACAGGTGCTTCTTTTTTCCACCAAAAAGCTAAGATTAAGGATAGCCAAAACCTGGAGCAACAGGAGACTGGTTTATAAGCTGGTGAGCAAAGAGTCTGAACTGGATTTCACTCTACTGGAGAGAAGGTGAATCTTTAATGTTCTGAGATAAGAAAATGCCACATTGAAGCATCTTCTTAACGGTAGGGTTGTTCTGTTTGCCAAACACAATGTTCAGGCACACCTTTTAACCCCATCTCAGCCGACTGAATAGTGATAACGGCATTCCTTCATCAGGAAGAGGTTTAATGGATGCTCTAATTGGCATCAAGGGGGAGCTGTATCCTCGACTGGGATGAGTAATACTGGATGGTGATTTGGCTGTTTTCATGCTGATGCCTGGAAGAAGTCCCCAGGCCTGCTGTGATTTTGGTTGAGAGCTTGATCCTGCTGTTAAAGGCCCCGTTATTCCTTCACCCCAACGCTTCTCCCTTTGTCTCCCATTCCCAAGGGAGCACCACGCTCTGGCTCCCTCTCCCATCACCTGCGTGTGCTCCCTTTTGGTGCAGCCTCCAAGCTGCTGTGTGAAGTGAACAGGATTGTGGTGTTTACTGGGGCTTTTACTCTGGGTTGCACCTTAGCACAGCACAGAGCACGGCCAAGCGCTGGTTGACTCCCTGCATCCACGGTGCAAGCATTTAGTTGTAGCTTTCAGGTCGTTTCTGTAGACTTCTCCTCTCCATAGACTGTCGAAGGCATTTGCAGCTCAGGAAGGATAAAGCTAAAGGCAATTTGGGGGGCAAGGGGGGGCAAATTCCCTTCTCTGCCCACCACCCTGGTCTTGGAGATAGCTTTTGGAATGGAGTAGTAGGGCCGGAACGTTGGATTTTGGCCTTTCTTGGGAAGAAAACCCTTCCTTGTATCTTTCATTTCAGGATAGAATGGGAAAGACCCAATTCTTAGACGTACTGAACAGCATCCCATGTGTATATATTGAATCTTGACGGAACGCTGTGGGTTGGGAGGGGAGGGGGGGTGTCCGGCCCTGGTACGAAGTAGTCACTTTAACATTGAAACCTCTGCCTCATTGAATTCAGGGTTTAATGTACTTGAAGCTCTGCGGTTCCTTCTCCAGCTTTTGGTTGGGTTTATTTTATTTATGCATTCTTTATGTAGCCTCCATTGAGAAACGTCTTTTTGCCTTCCCTCACCTCCCTCCCTGCTCCCCCTGGATCCGTGGCACAGGGAAAGGGGGCGGTTTCCAGGCTCGAGGGGCGGCACGGTGGGGTGATGCTGCTCAGCTTTTGGGTTTCCCTTGGCTTTCCCCTACCTTTGTGTAGCAAGGACCCATTTGCACTCACCCTGCTCCGCTTTGGATGGGTTCACAATGGTCCGAGTATAAAGGAAAAGGTAAAAATGCCCTAACAAAAGAAGGTGTTTCCTGTTATGTTCTATTCCTGAGCAGCGAGCTCAGGTTTTATCACCCCATATGGGGCCGTGCTGTGGGGAGAGCGATGTGGAGTCTCTGTGCTCTGCACAGCGGCTTCCATGTGCTTCATATGAACCCCAAAAGGGAAATCACGTTTGACTTTGCCAAAGCCATTCGCTCCTTCACCGCCTCTGCTGTTACCAACAGGCTATAGGGAACCATTCCCCATCCTGTCTCATTCCCGGTGTCCTCCTCTATCCGCCGTTGGGATCCGACCCCCCCCAGTTTGCACAAGGCAGGTACGTGCAGATCCTGTTCCCATCCCCGTGTGCTCCGAGGATGCCCTTTGTAGAGTCGTTCTCTCCATAGCCTTTTATCTGTACCAAACCTTGTAGGTCCTGTGAAATGTTCTGTTAAGGCAATCCCTCATAGCAAAAGCATCCATAGTCACTGAAGCCGGTATCCTAAAGAGTCCTTGGGAGTCGCCTAGAAGCTCTTTGACACTAAAGGGAGTAGTGTTCACTTTCCCTGGCCATGTTCCATTGGGGCATTAACTGTATTATGACTTGATGTTGCCGCATAGACTTTGAGATAGCCGATATTGGGGGGTTTTGTTGTCCGGCCTCTGTTCTGCATAGTGTGAAACCTGTAAAGCTTGGGTAACCCTGTACATAGGTAGCTGACCGTCACCTAGTTATAGCGTACCTAGACTTGCCTGTAATATTCTAGCTTCTTCCTTGAATGTGTGTGATGGTAGGAACCATATAATTTTTGTACATTCTATTTCCGGAGATGTTGCCTTTTTATTTTCCAACTCCTTTGGAATTGGGATGTGGTTTTTTTGTTTTTTTTTTGCTTCCGTGAGGATTCATTTGGGGGAAGGTTTTTAAATGACATTCCACTGATCTGAACTTTTGCTTGAGGTTGACTTCAATAAATCGTTCTGAATGTTCCAACGACCGACAAGGCTTTTCCCTCCCTCTTGTCTTGGGGTGGGCAGGGAGAACAGGGGTTCACCCTGCTCCTGAGGGAGCTCCCGGTGTGGGTCCTATGGGAGCTGCTCCCTGCATGGCTCCTTCTTGGTTCCTAGGGGAAGCAGTCCCCTCGGGGCTCCCTCTTGGTCCCTATGGGAACCGGTCCCCTTGGTTCCTATGGGATCCACTCACCTCTGTGCTCCTCCTTGGTTCCTATGGGATCCGCTCCCCTCGGTGCTCCTTGCTCGGTTCCTATGGGATCTGATCCCCTTGGTGCTCTCTGCTCGGTTCCTATGGGATCTGATCCCCTCGGGGCTCCCCCTTGGTTCCTCTGGGAACCGGTCCCTGTTGGTCCCTATGGGATCCACTCCCCTCGATGCTCCCTGCTCGTTTCCTATGCGAACCACTTCCCTCAGGGTTCCTCCTTGGTCCCTATGGGATCCGCTCCCCTTGAGGCTCCCCCTTGGTTCCTATGGGAACCGCTTCCCTGGGGTCTCCCCCTTGGTTCCTATGGGATCCACTCACCTCTGTGCTCCCTGTTCGTTTCCTATGGGATCTGCTCCCCTTGGGGTTCCCCCTTGGTTCCTATGGGAACCGCTTCCCTGGGGTCTCCCCCTTGGTTCCTATGGGATCCACTCCCCTCGGGGCTCCCGCTCGGTTCCTATGGGATCTGCTCCCCTCTGTGCTCCCTGCTCGTTTCCTATGGGATCCACTCCCCTCTGTGCTTCCCTGCTCATTTCCTATGGGATCCGCTCCCTTTGGGGCTCCTCCTTGGTCTCCATGGGATCCGCTCCCCCTGGGGCTCCCCCTCGGTCCCTATGGGAACCGCTTCCCTCGGTGCTCCCTGCTCAGTTCCTACGGGATCCGCTTCCCTTGGGGCTCCTCCTTGGTCCCTATGGGATCCGCTCCCCTCTGTGCTCCTTGCTCGTTTCCTATGGGAATCGCTTCCCTCGGAGCTCCTCCTTGGTCCCCATAGGAACCGGTCCCCTTGGTTCCTATGGGATCCGCTCCCCTCGGTGCTCCCTGCTCGGTTCCTACGGGATCCGCTTCCCTTGGGGCTCCTCCTTGGTCCCCATAGGAACCGGTCCCCTTGGTTCCTATGGGATCCGCTCCCCTCGGTGCTCCCTGCTCGGTTCCTACGGGATCCGCTTCACTCGGAGCTCCTCCTTGGTCCCCATAGGAACCGGTCCCCTTGGTTCCTACGGGATCCGCTCCCCCTGGAGCTCCCCCTCGGTCCCTATGGGGTCCGCTTCCCTCGGAGCTCCTCCTTGGTCCCCATAGGAACCGGTCCCCTTGGTTCCTACGGGAACCGCTCCCCCTGGAGCTCCCCTTCGGTCCCTATGGGAACCGCTTCCCTCGGAGCTCCTCCTTGGTCCCCATAGGAACCGGTCCCCTCTATCCCTATGGGATCCGCTCCCCCTGGAGCTCCCCCTCGCTCCCTATGGGACCCGATCTCCCCAGCGGTCCAAGCCGGCTTCCCCGCCCCTGATCCAGGAAGGGCCGTGGCCGGGCTCCTCCCCGGGCGATGTGGGGCGGGCGCTGGGGCCATGCGGCGGACGGGCTGCGGTGCGGAGCTGGCTGCCGAGGCTGCGGTGCGGGCCCTGCTGCTGGCGGCGTTCGTGTGAGTGGGAGCTGGGGGGCTCGGCTCGGCTCGGCCCCGGCCCCGCAGCCTGAGCCCCGCTCCGGTTCCGTCCCTCCCGCAGCACCATGGAGTTCCTGCCGCCCTTCCAGCGCCTGGTGCAGCCCGAGGAGATGTGGCTCTATCGGAACCCCTACACGGAGGCGGATCGAGTGCCTGCGCTGCCCATGGCCGTGAGTTCCACCCCTTCCTGCGGGTTTGCTCTGGGCCTTGGGGTTAAAGGCACCTTAAAGCTCATCCAGCTCCCACCCCATGGGGCACAGGAGGATGCTCCAACCTGGCCTTGAGCGCTGCCAGGGATGGGGCGGCCGCATCTTCTCCGTGCGACCCATCACCCTCACGGGGTGCTTAAGAGCCCATTGCGGTCTCCCCTCTGCCTAAAGAGCTGTACTGTCGTTACTTTCAGGCGCCATGGGTGTCCCTGGGGGTGGGATGCTGGGTGATAACCGCGTTTCCCTGCATCAGCGTCTCCCGTGGTTTTTCGCTGATGGGAGCAGTGTGGGTGCTGCAGGCAGGGCTGGGTTTGTGTTCCGAGGGACGTGCAGCGCTGCGAGGGGGCAGGATGCTGCCTGCCTTTGCCCTTGTGTCCTGACAGCCGTCTCCTCCCGTGGCAGCTCATCGCCTTCCTGTCCCCGCTGCTCCTCATCCTCCTGGCAAGGCTCTTCCTGGGCGCCGACCGGGAGGACACACGGGAAGCCTGCCTCGGTGAGCTGCTCCTGAGCCCGCCGGGGGGTCTGAGGCCTCAGCTGCGTGGCTCTGCATGAAGCTCGAGCGCTGAGCGTGCCTCAGCATAGAACCACAGCAGGGGTGGGGTGGAATCGCCCTTAAGAGCATCCAGTTCCAACCCCTTGCCGTGGGCAGGGGTGCCTCGTACTAAACCGTGTCACCCAAAGCTCTGTACGGACAGGGATGGAGCATTCACTGCTCTGGGCACCCTGTGCCAGCGCCTCAGCACCCTCACAGTGAAGAACTTCTTTATCTCCAATCTGAACTCCCCCTGTTTCAGTCTGAACCCATCGCCCCTTGTCCTATCCAGCCCCTTGCTGAAGAGCCCCTCTCCAGCATCCTTACAGCCCCCCTTCAGAAGCTGCTCTGAGGTGGTGCCTCCAAGACGGGGATGGTGCTGATGTGACCCCTCTGCTCTCTCCCAGCTGCCAGCCTCGCTCTTGCCCTGAACGGGGTCCTTACAAACGCCCTGAAGCTCGTGGTGGGCAGGTGAGAAACTGGCTCCTTCCTCCTTGCACCGTGCAGGGAAGGGATGCGGGTCCGGGCCATGGCAGAGCTGCAATAGGAGCAGCAAGGGCCGGAAGCTGGAGCTTGCCACGCTCAGTGGGGACAGAATGGGTTCTGGCTGGCTGGCAAGACCATTAAACATCAGAGCAGACACTGGTGGGGATCCGGGCACCGCATGGATGGGCTCCTTCACACAGGGAGCGGGTGGGATGGCTTCATCACCCCACCTTGGTTGCCTGAGTGGCTGTGTTCGGATGTGGGTGCTCGTTGGAGGGCTTGGGGGGGGGGGTCTGAGTGCTGTGCACCCATGAGCTGTGCTCTGCTGCTCTGCCCTAGGCCACGGCCGGACTTCTTCTATCGCTGCTTCCCGGATGGACGAGCCAACGTGGAGCTGGTGTGCACGGGAGACGCCAGCGCCGTGACCGAGGGGCGCAAGAGCTTCCCCAGCGGGCACGCTTCCTGTGAGTATTCCATGGCCAGGAGCGAGCCGTGGGGAGCCACAGCCTGTGGGAGGGGGCAGCTTGGCTTTGGGTACATTTTGGGGGGGCTCAGTTTTTCCCTCTGCAAAGCAATGGGGTGAAAACCTTCACGGGAAGCTGCCTGTGCCCCCCCCCCCCGGGATGAGGGATGCGCACCAAGGACCAGCTCCTGCGTCTCCATCCCTCACAAGCCAATGCTTCCCATGGGCAGGACACCCCGTCCATGGCAGCAGGGCAGAGGGTGAAGCAATGGGTTTCTCTTCCAGTCGCCTTCGCTGGCCTCGCCTTCTCTGCCTTCTACATAGGGGGGAAGCTGCGGTGCTTCACGCCGGGCCGGGCGGGCAGAGCCCTGCGCCTCTGCGCCTTCCTCCTCCCGCTCTTCCTCGCCACCCTCATCGCCGTGTCCCGCACCTGCGACTACAAACACCACTGGCAAGGTGGGTCTGAGAGCGCAGAGTGGGGTGGGTTGCAAAGGAGCTTAAAGCTCATCCAGTTCCAACCCCCCTGCCATGGGCAGGGATGCCTCACACTAAACCATGGCACCCAAGGCTCTGTCCAGCCTGGCCTTGAGCCCTGCCAGGGATGGAGCATTCACAACCTCCCTGGGCAACCCATTCCAGTGCCTCAGCACCCTCACATAAAGAACTTCCTCCTTATCTCCAGCCTGAACTCCCCCTGTTTCAGTCTGAACCCATCACCCCTTGTCCTATCCCTACAGTCCCTAATGAAGAGTCCCTCTCCAGTATCCTTGTAGCCCCCTTCACACACTGGAAGCTGCTCTGAGGTCTCCACGCAGCTTCTCTCCTCCAGCCCCAATGTTCTCAGCCTGGCTCCATACGGGAGCTGCTCCAGCCCCTGAGCATCCTCGTGGCCTCTCCATGTCCTGATGATGCTGAGGACACCATCACTGCACACAGTGCTGCAAGTGGGGTCTCACGATGTCAGTGTCTGCCTAAGGACACAACTGGGTACCCTCAGTGCAAGGGGAGTCCATGGTGGGCTCTGAACCTGAGGATTAACCAAAAACCCCTTGGGTTTGGGGGTTTTCCTGCTGGAGAGCTCATTCCTGAAGCTTGGGAGGGTGACGGGAAGCTCATTCTCCTCTGCTCTTGCCCACAGACGTGGTGGTTGGCTCAGCCATTGGCTTCGTGCTTGCCTACCTCTGCTACAGGCAGTATTACCCTCCCCTGACAGACTCCATGTGCCACAAACCCACGCAGCTGCCAGCACACCAAGAGAGGCCTCCAGCTTCCAGCTTCCACCTGGATATATAGGGATGGGCTCTGCCCTGCTGGTCCATCAATGCCAGGGCAAGGGGAAGGCTTTGGGGAGGCTGATGGTGAGATGCAGATGAACCTGATGCTGGTGCTGATGGGTTCAACCACATCTCATAGCCAGCCCCTGCCCTCAGGGCGCAAGCCTGCAGCCACAAAGGGTCCTGAAGCAAGAAGCAGGATGGGACCAGCTGGTGCTCCCCATTCCATGGGTGTTCTTGTCCCCATCAGGCACCTCCCTTCAGCCCCATCCCTCCCTATGGGAAGTGTATCCCGAAAGGGCAGCGCAGGACCTGCTCTCGGTGTCTTTCCAACCCCAGCTGAGCTCATAGGCAGGGATGAGCATGAGGTTGCAGCCTCTCGACCCACGGCTTGAATGGGGGGAGAGGGAAGATGCCTCTGGCGTGTGTTCTGTGCGTTATTGTGCTGGCCCTCACCTTTCCCTGTGTGCCAAATAAAGGAGTTTAGTTTTTTACATGGGCTGCGGTACTAAAAGCCTTCTTCCAGTGGCTGGGTTCATTGCTGTGCCCTCGGTGCTGATCTTCCACCTCTTCCCTTTGCTTGGCTCTAAAGAGAGGAGAGGCAGCAGAGGTGTCTGCAAGCAGCCCCTGCACCAAGGGGGTCAGGGTGCTGCAGAGCCCCCGCAGCACTGCTGTAAGTAGTGACCCGAAAGCAAAGTTGGGGGGCCAGCAGCACGTAAGGCTCAGGATGGGAGTGATGGAAATGCCACCCCCCTTAGCAACAGGGCTTAGAGGAACAGCTTGATCGTGTTGCTGTGGATGCCCCAACCCCTTCTGGCCATGCACACACCGCAGGCAGCTCCCGGTTTAGTTTGGCTTTTACTGGAAAAGACATTAAATTAATAACACTTAAAACGGATTTAACTGCCCCGGTGCCAAAGTGCATCACTTCAGAAAGCCCAGCAGTAAGTGTCTTCGCTCCTCCTGCCCCTCCTCTCGGCAGGCACCCGCCTCAGCTTGTCTGCAGGCAGGGAAAGAACGGCCCCTGTTCCTTTGGGAGGGGAGGAGGCTGCAAACAACCCCTTTCCATAGTGCAAATAACGGGGTACAGGGGGGGGAGATGGACAACAAACAGGCAGCGGGTGAAGGCTCCGGCCCCCCATGCAGGGCAAGCATCGGTGGGAGGGGATTGCCAAGGCCCTGAGCCATCGGTGCAGCAGCTGTAGGCTGGGTCCAGGGGTGCTGTGGTCATAGGAGGGATCACCAGAGGCTCCTTGTCCCCCTTTAGAGCAGAGCCAGCACATCCCAGCCTGCGCTGGTGCCGTTGGGGCCATGGGGTTCAAGGGGATGCCAATGGCCGGGGTGGCCACGTTCCTGCTGGCTCTCGATGGCAGCTCCTAAACCCTGGGCTTCACGTCCCAAAGCCCGTGGGGCTCAGGCCTGGGGCTGTCGTGGCAGGGGGAGGTGAGCGCTGGCCAAGGCTGCTGCAGTGCTGCCCACTGTTAAGGCTTTTGATTCCTCGAGGTCAGGAGCTACGAGGGTCCTCACTCAGCCCTGAGCCCTGCTCTGCTTTGGTGCTAGGGGTTAATGGGGTAACGCAGGAGGTGCCAGGGGTCAAGTCCCACTTCAGGTGCTGGGGGCGAGCAGGAGTGGTTTCCTTGGATGCTTTTATCCCTCTGCCCTTACCCTAAATGGGGGAAACCCATCCTTAATGTCCAGGGAGCAGCAAGCCCTTTGGGGAGCAGCATGCGGGACACAGCAGAGGAGGAGAATCCGGACTTCCCCGGTGGGTGAATTGGATCTAAGAAGGCAAAAGGAGAAGGCAGGAATGGCTGCAGCGGGGCAGGCCAATGCAGCCAGCGCCTACCAGCAAGAGAACAGGGGAGGTGAGGAGCACAGGCCACGTGTATTCCGTATCCACAGGTGGATTGCACCCATGGGAGCGCGGGTGCTGCCGTCCTTATCTTCCTTGGGTCTCCTTCTGTCTGATAGTGCTTATGGGCAGGGGAAGAGGAGCCAAAGGTGCTGACACCCACCCTCCTGCCTGTAAATAAGGCCAATGTCCTCCGAGGTGTCCTAGGAAATCAGGGAGGAATTGGGGGGGGTGACTTACATCAAGTGGCCACAAGAACCCAGGGGTGGTCACTGGCTCCCTGGCAGAGGCTGATCCAATGTAATGCCTTGGGTCTGGTAGATCTCCTTCAGGACCAGCAGAACAGTGTCCTCTGACTCCCTGCATGAGGAGGAGGAGGAGATGGGAGTTAGGAGGGGCATGGATGTGTGCTGTCGGGATGCCTGTGCTGGTTATGGGGTAGGTGCAGTGCCCAGCACGTGCAAGGAGAACTGGTCTTCCTCTACCCCTCCCCGCTCGCTCTGTCTGCATTAGAGGCAGGAGAGCATCTTGATGACTCAGTTGAGGCTTTCCTTACAACGTTGGCTTTAAAAGGGAGGGCACTTTGCTTCCATCAGCCCGGGAATGTGAACCTTGAGCCTTACCAATAGCACAGGTGCCCTTGCAGTGCAAACAGGTACTCATTGAAGCTCTCTATCGGCTTCTCCTGCAGCACATAGTCGATGCGGTTCCCTCCGTTCAGCCTCCCCACGTTAATGGGGGAGGCCTCTTCCTTCACTGCTGGGGGGGGCTCCTCTGCCTTTGTGTCTGAAGGAAACAAAGAGCAACGGGGTTCAGCCACAGGGCCCCAGCAGCCTGCTCCATGGGCTGGTCCCAGCACTGCATCCTGCTCCATGGGCCTGTCACAGTCCTGCATCCCTCCATGGGCAGGTCACAGAACTGCATCCCTCCATGGGGAGGTCCCAGCCCTGCATCCCTCCATGGGGAGGTCCCAGCACTGCATCCTGCTCCATGGGCCTGTCATAGCCCTACATCCCTCCATGGGCCAGTCCCAGCCCTGCATCCCTCTATGGGCAGATCCCACCCCTGCATCCCTCCATGTGCAGATCCCACCCCTGCATCCCTCCATGGGCAGATCCCACCCCTGCATCCCTCCATGGGCGGGTCCCACCCCTGCATCCCTCCATGGGCAGGTCCCACCCCTGCATCCCTCCATGGGCAGATCCCAGCCCTGCATCCCTCCATGGGCAGATCCCATCACTGCATTCCCAGCACCCCAGTACCCACCTGGCTGCTTCTCCGTGCTGGCCTCTGCCTCTGCTTCCCCTTCAGCACTCGCAGCCTCCAGTGGGGGCAGCGGGGCGCGGGTGAAGGACTGCCAGGCCACCCGCAGGGACCCCAGGAGGTTGTTCTTCAGGTCCACGCTCATGCGAGTGAGCCCTTCCTTCAGCTCTGCAAGGCAGGAGGGCATGGGGTCAGGCCGGGGCTGTTCCCAGGGGAGGGGGAGCAGGGTTTCTCCTTCCCCCCCTACCCAAGTGCATCCTCTTCCTGCCCTTGTGGTGGGGCAGCAGCATGGGCTCAAACTCCACATCGGGGACGATCATGGGCTCTATCCTGTACGCCACCGGGTCGAACTGCACGAGGAGGAGGAAGGACAGTGAGGGGTGCTGCACTCCCCTCCCGCTGGCAAGCTCTGGTGCTGATACCTACGGGGTGGAAGATGTTGAAGAAGCCTTTGCAGGTGGGCAGGCTGTAGTCGGGGTTGATCCGCTTCACTCCTCGCACCGTGAGGAACATCCCGATGGGGGAGCCGAAGGCAAAGAAGATGCTGGGTTTGTAGTTCAGCTGAGGGTAGTTTGCTGACACCTGAGATGGGGAGATGGGGGTGTTTCAGGACACAAGCTCCACGCTGGTGGGTGACAAGCACCTCGTCGGGGCAGGCAGAGCGCGGTGCTGAGGTACCTGGCCTAAGCCAATGTCCCGGTATTGGCAATTCCTGCCTTCATCTGTGTGATGTGGGCTGGGTTGGGCTGGGGACCTGTGCTCCTTGTGCTGGGGAGCTGCTGAGCTCTGGTCCTGCAGTGAGAAACCCCCAAGTGCAGCTCCTGCAGTGAGCCCATGGGCAGGAACACGAGGCAGCATCCTGCTCCGGCTCCATGCCCTACCCCACCAAGTCCTCCTGCTCTGTTATCACCCTTAGGATAAAGTGATCCTGCAGCAGTAACACCAGTGTAACACACAGGAGCTGCATCGTCACCACAGCCAAACACGAGCCCATGAGAGCAAGGGTGGCCAGGGATGGGGAAGCTGGGATGCTTGGACCCGGATGAACACAAACCTGCGTCTCCCTCTTGGAGCTGATGTAATGAAGTATCTTCATTCTTGGTCCTAAGGGAATTCCCATTTCTTTCAGGTTTGCCTCTGTGCACAAGAACTGGAAAACAAGGAAGCCAGGTATGAGCACAGGAGCAGGGCTGGTGTGTGCTGGGTACTGGATACCAGGAAGATGCTCAATGGGTGGGAGTGGGCAGGAAAGCAAAGAGGAAACCCAAGAGGCACCAAAGGGGATTGCTCCTCACCAGTGCTTGCCCGTCCATCTTCTCCTTCTCAAAGACCTCACAGTATTCCCACAGCCCCAGCTCCTTCAGGATTTCTTTTACATCCTCCACACCTCTGCTGCTTGCTGCTGTCCTGGCCCCCTGTGAACAGAGCCATCAGAGATCAGGCTCCGTGCTCCCTCTGCCTTTCGGATTGCGTCCCCTCTTCCCAAGCAGCAGGAGCTTGGTTGGGTGATGCTGCCCGGGAGCCTTCGTACCTCTTGGTGCTCATCCTCCTCAGGAGCAGCCTTCTGGTTCGTCAGGAGATCAAACAAAATGAGGGACCCTGGAAACCAGGGCAGAGCATCAGCACCTGGGCAGGGAAAAGCCCCCATCCACACCCTTGGGGTGCTCCCAGCAGCTCCCTCGGGTGAGCCCCCTTACCCAAGCTGTGCCCCGCGATGGAGACCCCCCCTTTGAAGAGCGGGTTCCTCTGCAGGAAGAGCTGGTAGAGGCGGTTCATTTCGGATGCCACCGTGTCCACGATGGTCTGGCAATAGGTGGAGCTGTTGTAGAAGAAAACGTCCAGGATGGTGTCGTTGATGAAGTGACGCAGGCGATTGATGCTGGGCAGCGTGATCCGCTCCAGGTCCCTGTGGGGAGGAAGAGGGAGGTGCAGTCAGGGGTGCCAAGGGGGCCACAGCGGTCCTAAAGCAAAGTGCAAGCTCAGAAAGGGATCGTCACCATCTCAAAGGGCAGGGTCTGGAGCACGGGGGGTGATGGGGAACAGCTGAGGGACTTGAGGGGTTCAGTGTGGAGAAGAGAAGGCTCAGGGGGGACCTGATCGCTGCCTACAAGTGCCTGACAGGAGGATGGAGCAAGGAGGGGCTGGGCTCTGCTCCCAAGGGATGGGACAAGGGGAAACGGCCTCAAGCTGCCCCAGGGCAGGTTTAGATGGAGCTGAGGACCAGTTCCTTCCCCAAAGGATGCTCAAGCATTGGAACAGGCTGCCCAGGGCAGGGCTGCAGTCACCGTCCCTGCAAGCGTTCACACCCCCTCAGTGCCATGGGTCAGTGGTGGCCTTGGCATTGCTGGGGTGCCAACGGGACTCGGTGATCTCCTTCCCACCCTGGTTCATTCCATGCCTCTACCGAGCATCCTGCTTCCCGTTCAGGGACCACCCGAAGGAGGCAAGGAGGAGGCGATGCTGGGACACTCACACGTCCACGCCGGTGGAGTGCAGGGAGCTGTGCCAGTTGACGGGCAGGAACTCCACGCGCCCGATGTGCTGCTGCTCCTGGGCTCTCTTGAAGTGAGCCTGCAGCATGCTCAGGGAAACGCTCCTGAAGTCATTCACTGCAGGAAGAGCAGCGAGCCCTCACCCAGGGAAGGCTCCGGGACGAGCCACAGCCGCAGGGCTCAATGCAACGGAAGGGAAGATCAGTCCCAAGGGTCTTAACCAAGGGAAGGCCCCATGTCCTTCCATGTGGGGTTACCAGAACCCCACCTGGAACCCGGTTCCCATCTGGAACAAGGCTCCCTTCCACGTGGGCAAGACTTTGGCCCAGCAGCAGGATGAGGAAGGTGCTTTAAAGGGTTTAAACCCAAGGAAGCTGTTGTGAGGATGCTTGTGTTAGAAAGGGAATCCTAAGGGGGGGGGGGGGGGGGATATGAACTGGGAATGACTCAGTTCTGAGACAGAAACAGGGATTTCCTTCCTTTCATGGGGTCTTGAGAAGGGGTTCATGGATGAACACACGGAACGGACGGCGTTAGAGCAGCGGTGTGTTTTATAGGAACCAGAGACTGAACACCTCGGCTCCTTTGATCCTTACAAGTCAAATCATGCCAGGCTCCCAGGCAGTTTCAGGAGCACCTCTCCTGCAGGACCGAGGCGCTCTAACACTGAACAGGTCAGACCAGAGTTACCTGGTTTAGCACCCAGCTCCAGGACTGAGCAGCAGAGGATGCTCGGAGCCGGATGCGAGCCCAGGAGCCCTTCTTGGTGCTCCCCACTGCAGCCAGCTCATTCAGCTGAGCACTGGGAGGGGGGGGGCTGTGAATGCACCCCGAGAGCGTTCTGCGTGGTCCACACGGATGAGGGCTCAGCACCTGCACCCAGAGCAGCGCGTGGGACACGCACCCATCCGGATCTGCACCTACCGCACTGGACGATGCTCCTGAAGCGGATGTCGCAGGCGGGCCCGATCCCGTGCACCACGAACACCAAGTGGTCGATCTGCAGCGGCTCCCCTGCGGGGAGAAGAGCGATTCCCCTTGTCCTGTCCCCACATCCCTTGTCCAAAGCCCCTCTCCCCGTTTCCTGCCGCGCTGGAGCTGCTCTAAGGGCTCCCTGGAGCGCGTTTGCTCCCTGTTCCTGACCCGTTTGTCCTGCTCCATTCACCCTGGGACAAGAGGAGAGCAGAGGAAGGCGAAGCAACTCATCCCTTCCATCACCATCCTCACAGCTCATTCCCACCCAGTGCAAGGAGGGGGCTGGGACCATCCTCCCCCATGCTCAGCAGTGGCACAGGTGGAGTTCTCTGTGGTTCCCTATCTCCCACACGCTTTAGGTTACCAACCTGCTTCCCTGATGGCATGCGTGCATGGAAATGAAGGGGTTAGACTGGAATAACTGCTTGTCCTCCCCTTGGGAACACATCCTGGTGCCTCAGTGGGAATCCTGACACAGCTCCCAAGGCAGGGAGAGCACGGGCTCCAGAACGTAGGAGATAACCCCTGTGTCCCTCCAGGGGAAGAACCTCCCCTCCTTTACAAACACACCCCAAGGCCTCAGGCATTTCCAGGCACTGCTCTGCTTCCCAGAGCTGGAATCACAACCCCTTCTCCCTGTGTCCCTGCTGCCTCTGCCCAGCAGTTCCACTGCAGGCTCTGATGCTGGGAAGGCTCCTGCTTCACGGATCACGGGAGCCTTGTGCCAGGCTTTTTGAGCCACCGGGTTGGGAAAGGCTTTGGATGGGAGGGAGAAGGGAGCTCACCACTGGGGATCTCAGCAGCGATGTTTTCCACTCCTCTCTTCACAGTCCGAGGTCGACCTTGCTCTGTAGGAGTCGAGCCCCAGTCGTCGGAGGGGGCAGCGGGGTGGTAGTGCACCATCAGCTGGGGAACAAGAGCCCGTCACTGAGCTGCCCCATGGCCGAGCGGAGGGGATGCTCTGGTAGGTGACACGGGCAAGGGAAGGGAATGATGGGGCAGAGGTGGGGAAAAGAAGCAGCTTAAAGCCACAGCACGAAGCCAGCATGGGGCAACAACAGGGATGTCCTTACTGGTCCACACAGGGAGGTTGTGAATGCTCCATCCCTGGCAGTGTTCGAGGCCAGCTTGGAGGAGATGGTTTAGTGTGAGGTGTCCCTGCCCATGGCAGGGGGGTTGGAACTGGATGATCTTAAGGTCCTTTCCAACCCGAACTATTCTATGAAGACCATGAGTCAAGGGCAACTCGGAGCAACCCGCTCCAGTGGAGCTTTAAGGTCCCTTCCAACCCAAACCACGCAGTGCTTCTGTGATCACCAGGCCCCTCCTCACCTTTGGGTTGTGCAGGATAATGATTTCCCTGCTAGGGGACTCCAGTTTCTTCTTCCACTCATCCTGGGTCACGGCAGTCATGTAAGCTTCCTATGGAAAAGAACACCTGGGAGTCAGCTGAGAGCATTCCCATGGGTATTCCAGCACTCGGGATACTCCCCACCCGTTTTATGGCGTTTCTTATCAACACACATTGCCAAAGAGGCAGAGGAATCAGCAACGGGGGCACCTGCTAGGCAGCTTCCAAGAAGCCAACAGCAGCAGCAGGCTTCCAGAGCCATTTAGATTTGCACTGTTTGGTCCATCAGAACAGATGTTATTGCAAAGATGTGCATTTTTATACCTATACATATGTAGAGATGTGTATATATATATGATGTGTGTATATATATGAGATGTATATACATCATATATATCAGATTTCCAGATCCATTTAGATTTTCATTGTTTGGTCCATCACAATAGGCATTATTGCAAAGATGTATACTTTTATACCTATACATACGTAGAGATGTATATATATGATGTATGTATATATGTGTATATATATGAGATGTATATATGTATAGATATGTATATATATGAGATGTATATAAATATGATGCATATATAAATGTGTGTATATATCTGAGATGTATATACATATGATGTGTGTGTATATATGTGTATATATATCTGAGATGTATATACATATGATGTGTGTGTATATATGTGTATATATATCTGAGATGTATATACATATGATGTGTGTATATGTGTATATATATCTGAGATGTATATACATATGATGTGTGTATATATGTATATATATCTGAGATGTATATACATATGACATGTATATATGTGTATATATGAGATGTATATACATATGATGTGTATATACATGCATGTGTATATATATATCTGAGATGTATATACATATGATGTGTGTATATATGTATATATATCTGATATACATGATGTATATATATATCATATATACATATGATGTGTGTGTATATATATGCATGTATATATATCTGTATATATGATGTATATACATATGATGTGTATATACATGTATATATATCTGTGTATATATATGATGTGTGTATATATGTATATATATCTGTATATACATATGATGTATATATGTATATATGTGTATATACATGCATGTGTATATATATATCTGAGATGTATATACATATGATGTGTGTATATATGTATATATATATCTGAGATGTATATACATGCACAGCTATATGTTTCCACAGCCACACTGTGCTCAGTGAGTTTCTCCTTTGGCTTGGCTGTGATTGCGGCGAGGATGATCCTTCCCAGTGAAGGGTCCATGTGGAGCCGGGGCAGGAGAACCCGGAGCAAAGCTGCAAGCTTGGAATGTGCAGCAGGAGGATGAGTCCTGGCTGGGGAGGGCAGGGGAAGGGGAGCAGCAGCCTGGCAGGGAGCTGGTGGCAGCGCTGGCGGTTGCAGTAATCGGCTGCGGAAAGGCCGTGCCAAAGCCTCTTTCAAGTTCATGTCCTCAGGCGTGGCTGTGGTGCCAGTCACCCCGTGGGGAGTTTGGGACATCAAGGCTGGCACTGGGACAGCTTCCAGTGTCTGAAGGGGGCTATAGGGAGGCTGGAGAGGGGCTCTTCATCAGGGGCTGGATAGGACAAGGGGTGATGGGTTCAGACTGAAACAGGGGGAGATAAGGAAGTTCTTTACATGAGGATGCTGAGGAGCTGGCACAGGGGGGCCAGAGAAGGGGTGAATGCTCCATCCCTGGCAGTACAGAGCCACGGTGTAGTGCGAGGCATCCCTGCCCATGGCAAGGGGTTGGAACCGGATGCTCTTAAGCTCCTTTTCCACGCCAACCCATTCGGATCCGATGACAAGACGGATGCTACGAGGAAGAGGCTTCGTTACCTCCAGTTCTTGGCTGAAGGTCTCCGAGTAGGGAATATACTTGTTGTCCTTGTCTCCCTTGTAAAACCACGTGCAGCGGCGCACCTCGGCCGCCTCCTCCTCCCAGTACACCGCGACGCGCTGCCGCGGCTTGAGGCGCACGTCGTACCTCCCGCCCGACGTCGGGACAACCACGTCTTCCTTGTCTTTCCCTGCAGGAACCGGGGCACACGAGGAGCAGAAAGGCAGCTATCGGACTGTGTGTTATATATACACCTATACATAGGTACGTATATATATATATATGTGCCATAGCACAGCACAGGGACCAAACTGGGACATCTGTGAGCAGCACACACGAGCATGCAGGAGCAATGGCTGTAGACACTAAGGCATCAGTGTCAGAAGGTAAGAAGAAGGCATTAAGCTACAACTGTCTTCCTACAGGAAAACATGGAACTGTGGCCCTGGGAAGGGGGATGCTTCACGGTGGAGTGCAGGGCTCCAGCCTCAAGCCTTTACCCTCTAAAACTCCGCACAGATCCCAGCACAGACTCCCAATTCCATGAGTTCTGCTGCCTGCGGGCCCGTACCAGGCTGTGCCCGGCTCAGCCTCTAATCCAGAGCATCCCCAGGGAAGGAGGCCGGGAGCAGGGGATGCAGCGACGCTTTGAGGTGGGTGATGTTTGGTGGCACAAAGGGCCTCATGGCAAGCGATGCTGCTTGGAGCAGACCCCAGTGCCGGCACAGACCCACCGAGGAGCAAGGCAGAGCACCCATCACACGAAGAAACCCCCCCCTGGGCCCACCCCGCAGTGCTCTCCCATCACAGCTTTGCAGCGATTTGATGTATAATTCAGAGCATCACTCGCGTGAATGAGGTCAGACCATTCAGCGCGGCCACCGCGTCGTTATTCACGCGTTTCCAGCAACAGGAGTAGGCACGCTGCCAGAAAACAAGTCCCAGTTTAAAATTCCCCAAGGGAACAACGCAGCATCCCGCTTGGAAAGCATGGAATTGTGCTGGGAATTGTGCTGGGAATCTCTGGACACCCCCCACACACACACCAGTCACCACCGACCAGGCCAGGTCCATGCAATGGTTTTTAAGCGCAAGCACCCGACGGGCAGCGATGGGAGCGGGACGGATGGAGCCGTGCCCGCTGTGTGTGTCCCCCCCCTTCCCCGTCGTCACCCCCGTACCTGCTCCGTGCGCCTCCTCCAGGCGCTCCGAGTCCTGGGCGCTGAACGGGACCCAGCGCTCCCTCCCGTCCGTGACCTTGCAATAGAACCAGTGCGGAGCCACCGCTTCGTAGCCGCCCGCCGCCTCCGGCTCCGCGCTGCCCGGCGGGGGCTGCGCCTCTTGCGGCTCCCGGGCGGCCATGGCGCGGGGATGGGCACCGGGCTCCGCTCGCAGCCCGCACCCGGCACCGCAGCCCGGGCGCTGCTCGCTCCCTGCCCCTGCCCTGCGCACACGCGGGGCCGGGCGGCGCTGCCCGCACCGCGGCTGCCGGTACCGAGGCGGCAGCGGCGGCTCCGCACGGCCCCGCCGCCAGCGCAGGCCCCGCTCTGGGCACCGAAACCGCCCAAGCCGGGGCGGTGCTGCCGGCGCTGCCCGCCCCGCACGGTGCCGTCATCAGGGGGGCGGGCGGGGCAAGCGGAGGGACCCTGCCTGCAACGCTGCCCGCAACACCTGCCCGTAACCCTGCCCGTAACCCTGCCTGCAGCCCCTGCCTGCAACCCTGCCCGCAACCCTGCCTGCAACCCTGCCTGCTGCCTGTAGCCCCTGCCTGCAACGCTGCCCGCAACCCTGCCCGTAACCCTGCCTGCTGCCTGTAGCCCCTGCCCGTAACCCTTCCTGCAGCCCCTTCCTGCAGCCCCTTCCTGCAACCCTGCCTGCAGCCCCTGCCCACAACCCTGCCTGCTGCCTGTAGCCCCTGCCCGCACCCCTGCCTGCAACCCTTCCTGCAACCCTGCCCGCAGCCCCTGCCCGCAGCCCTGCCCGCAGCCCTGCCCGCAGCCCTGCCTGCAACCCTTCCTGCAGCCCTTGCCTGCAAGCCTGCCTGCAGACCCTGCCTGCAGACCCTGCCTGCAACCCTGCCTGCAATCCCTGCCTGCAGACCCTGCCCGCAATTCCCACCCAGAACCCCTGCCTGCTCCCTGCAGCCCCTGCCCGCAACCCTGACTGCATCCCTTGCCTGCTGCCTGCAGCCCCTGCCTGCTCTTCCCACCCAGAACTCCTGCCTACAACCCCTGCCCCCTGCCTGCAATTCCCACCTATGACCCTGTCTGCAACCCCTGCCCAGTGCCCACAACCCTGCCTGCAGCCCTGGCAGCAGCCTGAGCAGGTCCATGCCCAAACGCGGTGCCAGGCAGGCAATGCTGGCGCTAATCAGGACTCCCTGAGCCTTGACTTGGTGCTGATGGTTCCACCGCCGAGCCACTGCCTCCTGTGCATGCTCGGGGCAAGCACTGGGGCACGGGGTGCCCTGCGGCTGCAACCACGAGACTCTGAGCTCATGTTTGCTTCCCGAGCCTTCCGTGCCCTTTAGGCCTTTGTGGGGATTGAGAAACCCTCTCCAGTGACGTGCGTTGCTCCTAGGAGCAAGAGGCAGAAGAAGAGCTTGGTTCCTGCAGAGAGGAGCTGATGATGGGGGGGATGCTGCAAGGCAAACCAGGAATTGCCATCCCGGCGCTCACCTCTGCCACAGCCACCCCTGAAGTGCCCAAGGTCTGCAGCTGATCCCTGCTCTTTGGCTCAGCTCTGCCCAAGGACCAGACCCAGGCCTGTCTCCTTGCAGAGCAACGCTGGTTGTAGGGATGGTAACTGCTCTTTCAGGTTACAGAGATGGTAACTGCTATCTCAGGTTCTAGAGATGGTAACTGCTATCTCAGGTTACAGACATGGTAACTGCCATTTCAGGTTATTGGTAACTGCTCTTTCAGGTTACAGAGATGGTAACTGCTATCTCAGGTTCTAGAGATGGTAACTGCTATCTCAGGTTACAGAGATGGTAACTGCCATTTCAGGTTATTGGTAACTGCTCTTTCAGGTTACAGAGATGGTAACTGCTATCTCAGGTTCTAGAGATGGTAACTGCTATCTCAGGTTCTAGAAATGGTAACTGCTATTTCAGGTTCTAGAGATGGTAACTGCCATTTCAGGTTATTGGTAACTGCTCTTTCAGGTTATAGACATGGTAACTGCCATTTCAGGTTATTGGTAACTGCTCTTTCAGGTTATAGACATGGTAACTGCCATTTCAGGTTACTGGTAACTGCTATTTCAGGTTCTAGAGATGGTAACTGCCATTTCAGGTTATTGGTAACTGCTATCTCAGCTTATAGAGATGGTAACTGCCATTTCAGGTTATTGGTAACTGCTATTTCAAGTTACAGAGATGGTAACTGCTCTTTCAGGTTATTGGTAACTGCTATCTCAGGTTATAGAAATGGTAACTCCCATTTCAGGTTATTGGTAACTGCTATTTCAGGTTATTGGTAACTGCTATTTCAGGTTCTAGAGATGCTAACTGCCATTTCAGGTTATTGGTAACTGCTATTTCAGGTTCTAGAGATGCTAACTGCCATTTCAGCCCACTCTTCAATGTGCTTTTAACTGGAGGTTTACATAACCCTCTGCCCACACACAGGAACTTCAGCTCCGGAAGAGGAAATCTCTACAGGAATCTGTTACCTCCATAGGTTCAGCACTAGAAGAGCAGGGAAGGAACCCTCCTCCTCCTCCTCCTCCTCCTCCTCCTCCTCCCGGGCTCTGCCTTGCTGGAATGCCACACATGGACTTCCAGCTCTCCTGGTGATAAAGGCATCATGGCTCTTACCACGTCTCCACAGCAGGAAACCTTTGTCCCAGACCACAGAGCACTGGTGATGCAGCAGCTGAGCACGGGGTTTGGAATCTCTCCTAACTGACTGCATTGCAGGGCCCACACTCCTTATGCAGCTGAACCTCCCTACTCCTTTCCCTGGCAGCTGATAGGGGAAGGAAACGAGTCCCGGAGCAAAGAGGATGCAATAAGCAATGCAGGTTTGCTCCTGATGGGATTCTTGCTCCTGAAACACACATAGAAAGGGAAGGTGCAGCCAGCTCCTTGCATTCCAGGCTGCCCCAAGCTGGCTGCAGGCAGTGATTTGCTGCTAATGCCACATCCTCTAGGAAGCTGCAGGACTGTCCCGGAGGAGTCACTCTGCACTGATGGATTTTGCTTTCCCTGTTGAAACAGGACTTGCACCACCTCTTGCCACAGCACATTCCAGGCTTTTTTTTTTGGCTGATCCTGCCCAAAGGGAACCCAAAGCCTCGATTTCAACAGCTCCACCAACCAAATATAGCACCGCATGTGGTAAGAGGAGGGGAAAGAGCTCCCCAGAGCACAGATGCTCCATCGCTACCACACAAACCAAACCCAAAGCACAGATTCATTCCTGGCTGCTGCCTTTATCGGGGAAAGAATGGCATTCCCTGGGGCTGGACCACTGCCTTCCATGAGCTCTGCGAACCAGGGCAGTGATTTGCACCTCCAGTACAGCCACTCCGACGTCCTGTTCTCGGCCTGCCAAGAGGATGGAATCAAATCGCATCCCGGGACACTCGTCTCCCCCTTGGCTCACCTCATCCCTGCAGGCTGACAGCCACATGTGCTCCCAGACACATCCAACGAGCTGCAAAGGTCAGTCCCGTGCACGCAGCCCCGGCTGGGACTGACGTGGGATCCACCAGGGTGCCCTTGAGGACACGGGCTGGCCATCAGAGCCAAAGGGTGATGGCTCCTGGAGCACCAGTGGACCCCAAAGCAGGCACTCTGAGAGGGAACGCGGCCACAGAGCCAGCCTGGCTGGTGCTGGGTCTGAGTTGCACAACCTCCCCATAGGGTCCTATTAAAGAGCAGAGACCTTGAGACACCCTAATTACAAAACAACATTGAAAAGGTGTCAGGGTTTATTATCTCGTCACACACAGCAATGATTCACTTCACGTGTGCTGTATAACCAGAAGGTTAACAGGAGGATGGGCTGCCTCCCTGCAGGAGGATGTTTACCATTCAAAAGTGGCTTTTCCCCCAGGCGACCTGGAAAACGCTTCCCAGCATCCCATTGTTTGAGGATGCCCTTCTCCAACGCCTTTCTTCTGCTCACACCTCTCCTTTCCAACAGCAGAACAATGCAGGGGGGGCACCATGCACTGGCTCACCAGGGCACAGGAGGCACGACACGACATCAGCTCGCAGCCAAGAGCTGCCAACCTGGTCCCTTTCTGCAGCACTTCAGTGCCAAAGGATACCCCACAACGACACGGGAGGGGAGGAAGCTGAAGATGCAGCCAGGGAAGGGCGAGCCTGGGGTCACGGCTGCACGTTGCAGTGTGGTACCCCACATCTCACAAGCGTTTTGGCTCTCTAGGGCTGCGGCTACAGATGGGGCCTGCCTGGGGAACCTCTGTACAGTGATGGAGATGGAGAGGATGCAGAGCCCTCTGGGTCTCCCCACGGAGACCTTTCCATCGTGGGTATCTCGACGGTTCAACAATTCAATCTATGGCTTCAAACCTCTTTTAGTTCATCTATTGCCAAGTTATCAGCTGGGGCTGAGCTCCCGGGGTTGGGTTTCGGTGGCTTTGTGAGGGCTTATTGCTATTCCATTGCCAGCAGTGCGTAGCAGAGATTTAGCAGAGCTGGGACTCTATGGAGCCTCCTCACCGGGCCGCCTGCTGCAGCTTGAGGATGTGCTTTCACAATCCCTTTCTTTCCAGTTTTTCCAGTATGGCCTGGATTCTGTGGACGGATTCCTTCCTGGCCTGCCGAACACTGTCCTGGCCGCCCGTCTCCACGGAATCCAGCTCCAGCAGCAGCTTGGTCAGCATCTCCTCCAGCAGCCGGTAGGATTTATCCGTCTTTTTCCCTACAAACTCATCCACCTCCTCCTCCAGCTGCTCCGCCTCCCCCATAACGTGCAGGATCCTCTGGATTCCCGGCCGGATGCCTGCGGAATGCGCTGTGGGTCGGTGCTCCCCAGGTTGAAGCTCCCTATTCCCGGCCCAAGGCTTCCGAGGCGTGCTGTCATAGAGCTGGGGCTGGGCGCTGTACTGCACCTTGGGGTGCTGGGGGGCTGCTGCGTGGTCATTCACTGTCCCATAGGGCTGGTGGTTGCCGTCGGGGTAGTAGCTGTGATGGTTCGTGCCGTGCTCGGGTTTCTCATAAGCAACGTCCTAAGGCAGGAGGAGAAAAAGCCTCTTAAGTGGTTTTGCCTAAAAACCAGGGGTTTCTCTCTTATCTGACACTTGCTTTGAGCTGTGCTCAGTGGGGGGGACACAGGGCAGTGATACAGGCAGCATCTTCTGGACTCCAAGTCCTGCCAAGAGGTCCCAAAGAGGCACAGGACCCACACGTCACTAAAGAGAGAGGCCAATGAGGGTCCTGTTTGGGCATCCCAAAGACACTTCTCTGCAGGTGGCTGTTCCCAAGGGATAGCAGCGCCCATCCCTAAATCCCTGCTGCATTGATCCTCCTGATCAAACCCTGACATGAACAGACCACTCCAAATGCATCATTTCCTTCTGGTTTGGGCTTAAAACATCCCTCAGTAAGTAAGGGATGGCTGTGCCCAAAACAAGCACTTGAAGAGGAATTCCAAAGGCTGCAGACTGGCCCTTGGGGAGTCCCATGCTCTTCACTGCTTGAGAGAGGTTGTTGGACAAGGGCTGACCCATTTCCCTGCCCTGGGATGCCCAATATCTCCAGTGCCTTTCTATAGCTCCAGCCCTGCCTTTTGGTCTCGTGTATGCAAAGAGGTGGTTTCGCTGCAGCACCTGGATCCCTGCTGCTTTCTTTCTACCTAAACTAAATGTGCTCAGGGAAAGGGGCATTCCCAGGAGACAGAGGCAGGGTTTGGGGAGGTCTGCCCCCAACCAGGACCCAGCATCACCTTGCACTGCATCACTGCATCATCAGCATCAACGCTACCTTTGAGTCCCATGCAGTGGGGTGGGAAGTTGCTCCGCTGCTGGTCCAGGATGGGTGCGAATCGGCCACGAAGGGGTTCCCGTGCACTGAAGTGGATGCCCATGGGTACCGTGGCTGCACCCCATAGACAGGGTGAGGAGCCCATGTGTCCTCCAGGGCTCTGGGCTGCGGTGGGGAGGTGACCCCTGAGCTGCTGTCTCCATAGGGATACTGCGGGATGGGCATTCCCGGTGTCTGCAAGAGGAAGAGAAGAACAGGAGTTACCCATGGAGTCACTGCTCCCTCCAGGCAGCCCCACCAACAGCCTCGCTGCTGGCTCCTGCTTTCCTTGCCCTCAACCTTGGAGTCTCTGTAGAGATATCGGAAGTTTCCTTATCTCCAACCCAAATCTCCCCTATTTCAGTCTGGACCCATCACCCCTTGTCCCATCCCTACAGCCCCTGATGAAGAGCCCGTCCCCAGCATCCTTGTAGCCCCCTTCAGACCCTGCAATTGGGCTCTTACCTGCGGTGGGGAGTAGCTGGGACCCTGCTGCTGCCTCCGGAGCGAGGAGCCCTCGTTGGGACCCTCCGGTGCCGCGTAGCTCCAGGGGGGAGCCGGTGATGGGCACCGGTACCTGCCGGTGGGCTCGGAGGGATAAGGGGGCCCGGAGCAGTGGTACCCCCGTGGCAGCCCCGTGTAGTGTGGGGCAGCACCAGGAGGGTAGGAGGGGCTGTAGGCTCCATTGGCATAGGGAGAATCCATGGCCTGGGAAGGAGGGAAGAGCAGAGGAGAGGTCATGGGCTGTGGCTATGAGGCCAAGGGACCCTTCCTGCAGCCTTTATATCATCCCCAGGATGGGTTTCATGCTCTGACGTTGGCCACCGTCAATGAACGCGTTTGATTCACGCTGTGGTCACAGCACAGGGGACATTGCAGCAGGTTGGTGTGGCCGAGGGGGGGGCTCAATGGCTCAGCAATACCTCTCCCATTGCCCCCTCCCCGGGGCAAACAGCTCCGAGGAGCCTCAACCACGTCACTGGTGCATGAAAACCGCTCCAGGAACGCTCGTTTCCCCTTTCAGTCTGCGAAGAGAAATGAGGCAAGAGGACGGGATCCACCAGTTCTGGGCCCCGAGGGCGCTCCGATCCCCAGAGCTGCGGGAGCACGAGGACACGGGATCATGGAATGGGATTGGATTGGAAGGGACCTCAAAGCTCACCCATAAAGCAAGGACACCTTGCACTAGGGCAGGGTGCTCCAAGCCCCTGTGTGCACCCTGGCCTTGAGCACTGCCAGGGATGGGGCGGCCACAGCTTCTCCATTCAACCCATCCCAGCATCCCAAAGAGCTCATCCCCATCTCCCCCCGTGGCAGGTTAAAGCCATTCCCTTTGTCCTGTCCCTGCAGGCCCTTGTCAACGGGTGGAGCTCGCGGAGCCTCCCCATAGCTTTGGGCACAGCAGTTTTTCCCCATGAGCCGTTTGATGGAGGAGAGATCGGGATCAAACCTGCGCATCCCATGGGATTAGGACAAACCCCGGCTGTGCCCGCACAGCAGGAGCACGACGAGCGAAGCCTTTCTCTTCACGCAGCGTTTGTGCAACAGCCCCTAAAAACCGCTATTGCTGCAATAAACCCAAATGGGCCCCAAAGAGCAAAGTGGCAGGAGCGGAAAGCAACGGGCACCGGGATGCTTCTTCCCTGCGGGAAGCGCGGCTCCGGTTGGATGCGCGGCTCTGCCCCGCTCATCCCGGCTCCAACCAGCCGGGGCCGGCAGCATCTCCGCGGTGATCCCAGCGTTGGAGCCCGGCTCCCAGCCGTGTCACCTTGGACGGCGCCCGGGGACAAAGCTCCTCCGCGCCCGTTTAAACGCGTTTAAACGCGGTTCCCAGCTCGGGGATGCTCTCAACGCGAATGGATCCGTTCGGAAACCAGGGGATGCGCGGCGGCCCCCGCCCGGCCGAGGCCCCGCGGCTCTGCCCCAGGGCACGGAGACCGCGGCTGCCCCACCGAGAGGGGCGGGATCGCGGCTCCCTCTTCCCCCCCTCCCCTCGCCGCCGGTCCGGTCCGGTCGGGTCCGGTCCCCGTTACCTGCGCCGCTGCCGGCGGGCGGGAGGACCCGGGGGCCCACAGCGGGCCCGGCTCTGCCGCGCGATCGCAGCGCTCCATGGCGGCCGCGCCACCGCCCCGCCAATCAGCGGCCCGGCCCCCACCTCGGCTGACCAATCAGCGGGCGCCTTGCGCGCACGACTGGCGCGTCTTAAAGGGGCAGCGCCACACCGAGCTCCTCCCGGTTACGAGGTGGTTCCGGGGCGGCACCGGCGGCACCGGCGCATGGCGGCGCTTCCGCCGCGGGCAGCACCATGAACTACATGCCCGGCACGGCCAGCCTCATCCAGGACATCGACAGTGAGTGCCCCGGCCGGGCTCCATCCAGCGGGTCCCCGGTCCCTATGGATGCTGCATCCCATGGGGCTGCTTGGACCCCCTGCCCCGTGGGCAGCGCTCCGGTGCGGGGTTCCTCGCTGGTTGAGCATCACTGGGTCCCCCCCGCGCTGTGGGTTGGGGTCCGGGGTGTCCATCCCGGTCTGAACCCCACTTTTCTCCTCGTGTCCCGCAGAGAAGCACCTGGTCCTGCTGCGGGACGGGCGGACGCTCATCGGGTACCTGCGCAGCATCGACCAGTTCGGTACGGGGGCACCTTGGGGGGGGGGGGGGGGTTGGATGTGCCCCGGTGCCAGGCGTGTGTTGGGACGGGCAGCGAGGAGGAGGATGAGGAGGAAGAGGAGAGCCCCATAGGTACCCGTTTGTAGGAGCTCGGTGATGCTCCCGGGCTCACCGGAGGAGCTCCCTTCCCAAGCAATAAAGAGGGAGCTTGGATTTAGTGGGAGCTCCCCATTTTGGGGTCCTTGCTTAACGCAGTAGCTGTATTAACCCCACTGCGTGCTGGTCCTGAGCAGGAATATGCATTTCTTCGGTTAAAAACATGAGGTTTAAATCAATTTCGTGGTAAGTGGAGTGATGTGATTGCAGGGTTACAGCGTGTTTGTGCTGTGCGTTAAAGCACCCATCTGTGTTTAATCCCCCTCCTCCCAATTGCATCCAGCACTGATGCTCCAGCATCCCTTTTTAGGCACAAAGGGATGGAGACACCCATGGGCTTGGAACCTGATGGCGCTGCCATGGGTGCTGTGGCCTGCTCTGCCTGCCCAGGCTGTGGGTGCTGCATCCATCCATGGGAGATGGTTGGTGCCATCAGTGATGGGAGCGCTGCTGCTGCTGCTGCCCCGGGACCGGGGGGGGGAGATGCTCTTTAATAGCTACAAAACACGGTGTAATCTGAGTTCTTCTCTCTCTGCAGCAAACCTGGTGCTGCACCAGACTGTGGAGCGCATCCACGTGGGCAAGAAGTATGGGGACATCCCTCGAGGCATCTTTGTAGTGAGAGGAGAGAACGTTGTTCTGCTGGGGGAAATAGTAAGTGAGGGGCCCTGACACGAGTGTGGTGCCCATCAGTTACAGGTGGTCCCATTGTGAGGGCTGATGGTTGAGCCCCCATGGATTTGCTGCCCAAGAGCCCTCTCCCATGGACACTGTGCTGGGGGGTCCCTGGTTGTGTCCCCCCCACATCGCCTTCACCGTGTGCCCTGCGCATGCAAACCTATGGGCAGGGTGGACCCAAGCCCTTGCTGCCTGTGTGCCAGCTCCTGCTCACCTCAGCATCCATCCTGCCCCGTTAACATCGGGGAGAGCAATGGAATGGGCTGCCCGTGGCACCGCTCGGCCCCGGCAGCATCATCCCGGCTCCGAGAGCCTGGAGCATCCCATGGGCTGAATGGGCTCTTTGTGTGGCAGGACCTGGAGAAGGAGAGCGATACCCCCCTGCAGCAGGTCTCCATCGAGGAGATCCTGGAGGAGCAGCGCGTGGAGCAGCAGGCGAAGCAGGAGTCAGAGAAGCTGAAGGTGCAGGCGTTGAAGGAGCGGGGGCTCTGCGTGCCACGGGCAGACACCCTGGATGAGTACTGAGCCCCAAACCCACTGTTCCCATGTTGGGTTTTCCATGGCACAGAGGAGGAAATGATGCCTTTGGCTCCTCTCCTTGCATGGAAGGAGGAGGAGGAGGAGGAGGAGGAGGGGAGGCAGGCGCCTGCCCCGTGCACTGGGGAACACAAGGGAGTGTGTTCAGGAGGAAACCCCCTTGGTCCTTTTGGGTTGGTTTTGCTTTCGTTCCTCTTCCCGTGCCTCGGGGGGAGTTTTCCCTTGGCCTGTAAATAAACCCTCGGTCTCCATAGCAACGGCTCTGCCTCTGGTCCCCTCCATCCGCATCCCAGTGCAGGACCCTCTGGAACAGGGAGAGGGATGCTGGTAGCCCCCAGCTCAGCTGAGTGCGCTGATGGCCTAATTAGTGCTAATGAAGAGCTGCTGCAGCATCTCCTCCCCTCAGTGCAGCAGGGAGGGGGGGTCCTTTGGGTTGTGCTTGTCCCCATCCCGTTGGGAGCCAGCTGGGATGGGATTGGATTTGGGCAGGAAACAGCAAACCTGGGTGCTGAGTGGGGGCTTTCCTCTTCCCAAGCACCTCGGTTTGGGCAGGATGAGCCCAGCTGATGCTGAGTGCACAGGGGTGAAGCCCCCATAGGCAGGGCTGGGGTCCCCTCTGCCCCACAGCTCCCTTCTTCTGGTGGTGGGGGGGAAGCAGCCTCCCCATGGGCTTTGTCCGGGTGGGATAGGGTGAGTTTGGTGGGAGGACAGGAAAAACAAGGGAATTCCCTTTGTGCTTTAACAACAATGGAATAAAAGGGGGGTTGGAGCTGGTGGGGAACCCAAATCCCCTGGGAGGATGGGGCTGGGGGGGGGGTCCTGTACCCGGGATGAGGGTGGGATGGGGCTCCCACCCATTAGGATTGTGGGAGGAGGATGAGGATGATGGGAATGAAGGCTGCAGCGCTGCCCCTTACATCAGCCTGTGATGCCCTGGGGGTGGTCCCACTCCCATCCTGATCCATCCCAATCCCATTCTCACGCTGCATCCTGGATTCCCTCCCCATAGGCATCGTGGTGGTGCTGGTGCCCTCCCCAGGAGGGAGAGGTTTGACACTAGCACCAATGCCTCCATCCCATGGGATGCACAACCCATGTGGGCTGGAGCCTTGTGCGAGCAGGAGCTGGATAAAGGGGTTTTGGCCTTGGGATGAGGTTGATGTCAGTGTGTGATGCTGCAAGAAGTGCTGGGATCTGGGAAGCAGAGCAGGATGAGGGCTGGGTCTGAGCTACCTTCACCAAGGGCTGCCTTGGGGCACACCAGGATCATGTATGTCCCTTTATCCCCCTTCCCTTTGAGGTCCCCATCACAGGGCTCAGCCAGGGAGATGCGTTGGGATGCAGGGGATGAGCATCATTGGTATCATCGCAACAGACAGGTTAAAATCCAAGGGGATCATTGGGTGCTGGTGCCTACAGAGTCCATTGGAGAGGCAGGGAGGGAATTGTGTAGGGAATGTGCCCCTGAGCCTGCCCTCTGTGAGGTCAAGGATGCCCCTGGATGATGGATGCAGGGTCCTTGCCTTCACCCTTGGTATGGCAGCGGCGGGTGGTGGTACCCAGCTGAGGATGCTGTTAACTGGGGCAGATGGGACAGGAAAGGTGTTTGGTTCCTTATCCCATCCTTATCCCTAAACACAATGAGAACGTTCACAGACCTGCACGTAGGGAACTGTGGTGCTTCTCCATCGGTTAAAGGACATTTCAGACACTTCCAAACCAACCTGGAAGTGTTGGAGTTGCTCTTTCCTCTGAGGAACCCAGTGCAGAGCCTGTTGGAGGCTGCAGGGACCTGGTTTAGCTGCGTTTCTTCATCTCTGCCCCCAGCACCTCTGGTTCCCATTCACCCCCATTCTGTGCCTGTGTGAGCATCATCAGTGCTGGGACATGGGGGTCTGATGGGGGTTTAGAGGCTGAAAGGTGCAGATGGAGCCGTGTGGTGGCTTTTGGGGGGGACATGGGGGGTGTTTTGTGGGGTTCTTTTGCCTCCCCCTGTGTTTTCCCCCCCCTCCTGCCCCACAGATGTGGGTTGGAGGGCTCTGCACCCATCCCACAGTGGGGCTGTGCTGTATCCCCTTGCTGGTACACAGGATGCGGCTCCCCTTGTCACCAGCGGTGGGTCCAGGCAAGTCACTGGGGCCTCATCCTGCCCGATGCAGGAGGGTGATGCTGGATGCACAATGGGCTCCATTGGCCAGAGCATCCTGGACAGGCACCTTCCCAGAGCCTGGGGTAGGTGCTGGCACCCGAATCCCATCCCTGATGCCTGTGGTACCCAGGATGCTGTTGCTCCTTAGCACCCAATAGGTGCTGAGCTGTTGTCCCTTCCCTTGCCAGGCCCATTGGATGCACCCCTGAGGGGTGTGTGAGGGTCCTGGGGGGAGTCCCAGTTAAACCAGTCCCTCCTATGGGGGTTTTGGGTGGGTTTGGGCACAGCCTCCTCCAGGCAGGCCTGGGGTCCATGGACCATGTTGGGGGGTCCCCCCTGCTCTCCATAGACCCACTGGGGACCCTGGAATCACCCCTGTGTGGGGCTGCAGCACTGGGATTATAGGGGATGTCCCTATAAACACTTGGGATGGGGATGGTGCAGCTCAGCTGGCTTCCCCTTGATCCCCCCATCACCTCCATCGATGGGAGCACAAGGTCCTGATGGAGAACAGCAGCAGCACCGGAGAGGAGCCGTCCATGGGAGCAACGGGACCATTCCCACATGGCAGGTGGGACCCAACCCATTCCTTATGGGAGCAGAGGGAGGCGATGGGGCTGCGTTGCTGCTTGGTGCCCTCCCCGTTGTGCAACAGCAGGGGGAAGGTCAGATCCTGCAGGAGGGAGCCGGGGTTGACGTCAAGGGAAGCAGCTGGGGATGGGAGCAGGGCCATAACTCATCCTGGGAATGGCGTTTTCATCCTTGACTCTTATCACTGCTCTGCATTGCCCACTGCTCCCAGCCCCAGGGGCAGATAAACCGGCCTCGGAGGGGGGGGAGGTTCAGGGCTGCTCCCAGCCCCACAGCGTGCCCCATGTTCAGCTGTATAGGGCTGACAGAGGGGTTGCGTTGGTGTGGGGTCTTCCAGCACCGCTCGTGTCTATGCGATGTGCACGAAGCATCCCGGTGTTCCTGCATCCCGGGTACCACCATCCCAGCGGTGCTGGATGTCCTGTTCTGCTGCGTTTGGACCTATGGGTCAGGGTCTAATGTGATGGCACAGGAGTGGGGTCTGGTCCCTATGTGGGGGGGAGTCCTGGTGTGTTGGGAGCTGAGGATGGGCTGAGCCTGGCTCTGGTTGTTGCATCCCGGCGAGACGACAGTGCTCTCCATTACCTTAATTATTATCCATTGTGATCTGTTCTTATCCCTTCTCCGGATCTTTATCCATGGCTGCTCCATTCAGGAGCACGCCCCCAGCCCTGTGCAGCGATGCAGCTGCGCAAGGAGCCAGCTCCGACCTTGGCCCCGTGGGTCCTGCCGTAAGCGATGGCTCTTATCTCCCTGCTGACGAGCCAGCATCCTTCAAGCACCGTACTTAAGGCTCAGCCCCCGCGGGGCTGGGGCAGAGCAGCTCCCATCACCGAGAGGGAGAGAAGCAGGAACCGGGATACCCAAGGGCTGCATCCGCACGGGAAGATGCTGCCGGCGACGTTCAAGCTCTGCGCTGCCATCTCCTACCAGCACCTGCGGAACATGAGGGGTGAGGGTGCGAGGGAGGCCACGGGGATGGGCTCCCCGTCCCACGTTGGGGTCGGGTTGTGGTTGGTGCCTGTGATGGGGGATGAGGGGGGGGGATACGCTGGTGCTGATGTGGAGGGTGGCGATGGGATGCAAGGATTTAGTGTTCTGTTAACGCAACTCTACCTTGTCCCTTGGTACCCATGGAATTGCCCCTCGGTGTTCTCATGCTGGAATCTGCTCCCCGGGGAGGTCCTGTGCCTGTGGGGACAGGGCAGAAGCAGAGGCTTGTTCGAGGTGTTTGAAGTGGGGGTAAAAGCCGCTGCCCCAGTGCTGGGGCTGACGCTGCTCTGCCCCCCAGGTCTCAGAAGACAAGCGGCCCTCACCATCGGCCAGGAGCTGAGCAAGCTCGTGTGCCGCAGCCCCGGCCCCGGGCCCTGGATCAGCCACGTGCGCAGGAGGAGCTCCTTGCTCAGTGAGTGACCAGCGGCGGGGTCTGACCCTGTCCATCCCCTTTTCCATCCCCTTTTCCATCGCCCTCTTCCATCGCCCTTTTCCATCGCCCTTTTCCATCCCCCTTTTCCACCCCCTTTTCCACCCCCTTTTCCATCGCCCTTTTCCACCCCCTTTTCCATCGCCCTTTTCCACCCCCTTTTCCATCGCCCTTTTCCACCCCCTTTTCCGTCGCCCTTTTCCGTCGCCCTTTTCCGTCGCCCTTTTCCGTCGCCCTTTTCCGTCGCCCTTTTCCGTCGCCCTTTTCCGTCGCCCTTTTCCGTCGCCCTTTTCCGTCGCCCTTTTCCGTCGCCCTTTTCCGTCGCCCTTTTCCGTCGCCCTTTTCCGTCGCCCTTTTCCGTCGCCCTTTTCCATCCCCTTTTCCATCCCCTTTTCCATCCCCTTTTCCATCGCCCTTTTCCATCGCCCTTTTCCATCCCCTTTTCCATCCCCTTTTCCATCCCCTTTTCCATCCCCTTTTCCATCCCCTTTTCCATCACCCTTTTCCATCCTCCTTTTCCGCCCCCCCTTTTCCACCCCCCTTTTCCACCCCCCTTTTCCACCCCCCTTTTCCACCCCCCTTTTCCAGCCCCCCTTTTCCAGCCCCCCTTTTCCAGCCCCCCTTTTCCACCCCCCTTTTCCATCCCCTTTCCGCCCCCCTTTCCACCCATATGGTGACTGTCACCATCAGGGCTGTATGGAGTGCTTGCTCGTGGGCAGCCCGTGCCTGTGAAGCGCAGGCAAAGCAGGGGCCGAGTTCCCTTCCCCATGCCTGGAGCAGTGGATTTGATGCAGATGAAGCTCACCCGGTGGCGCAGGAGTGTTCTTACCCTGCTGCTGTGTGACCTGGTGCAGGCTCAAGGCTGGAGGAGAAGCCCTTCAGCGACGTGGAAATGTCCTACATCAAACAAGGGGAAGAAGCGCTCCAGAAATCCCTGAGCATCCTCGGGAACCAGGACGGCTGGAAGATGGAGACGGAGCTGGTAGGTCCCGTGCCCCACTGCAGCCTTCACCCGCTCCCCCCTGTCCATGTATGCAATGGGAATCCCCCATTCCCTTCTCCAGCAGAACGGAGACCGAGTGCTGAGCAAGGTGCTCCCGGACGTGGGGAAGGTGTTCCGCCTGGAGGTGGTGGTGGATCAGCCCCTGGATGCGGTGTACAGTGAGCTGGTGGACAACATGGAGCAGATGGGAGACTGGAACCCCAGCGTCAAGGAGGTCAAGGTGGGAATGGGCCCCCCTTTTCCTGCTCTCACTGCTTGTCCCTTGGCCCATTGCAAAGGATTTCTCCAGCCTTCCTTTGGGAATGGGGAGGGCAGGATTCATCCTACAGCAGGAGTGAGTCTGTATCAGCTCGAGTGCTCCTTGCTCTGCATGAAACGCACTTGGGCTTCACTGCAGGGTAGCGAAGGTGTTGGGTTAGAGGAGAAACAGCAGCACAGAGCCCCAGGGTGCAGGGAGCATCGCTCCAAACCCCTCTTTCCTATTGGAACAAGAGAAGCATCCAGAGAAACCCCTTCCCTTTGCGGTGCTTTGAGCGCTGCAGAGCTAACGCTGGACCCCTGAACTTCCCAGATCCTGCAGAGGATTGGCAAGGACACGGTCATCACCCATGAGAAGGCAGCTGCTCCCCCCGGGAACATCGTTGGACCCAGGGACTTTGTGAGCGTCCGGTGCTCCAAGAGACGCGGCTCCACTTGTGTCCTGGCTGGAATGGCCACGCAGTACGGAGCCGTGCCGGAGCAGGAGGGCTTTGTAAGGTAACTCCCACTTTAGGGTCACTTACATGGAATGGCAGAGCCACAAAGTGAGTTTGGAGCAGTTGGGTTTGTCTTAGGTGGGAGCTGTTGAAGAAATCCCAATCCATGGCATCAGCTGGGTTTAAAGGCACCTCAGGAGATGATGCAGTCCGACCTCGAGCAGGCTCCACAGGGAGCAGGCAGGCTTGGAATGGCTCTCTAGAGCCCTAAACCATGCTGAGGTTTAGTTTATGGCCATCGCTCCTCATCCTGGTGCTGAGACCAGTGGAAAGGGTCTGGTACCCACATCTCCCCAGGGATGCTTTCAGCCACTGCAAGGACATCATTGGAGGGGGGGACACCAGGAGGTGCACTGGGTGCAGCAGTGAGGCTGAGAGTGGTCCCCAAGGGCAGAACTCGGGGTGTGGGGGGACCAGGACAGGACACAGAAGCCCAGCACTGCTCTTTGAGGCTGAAAGCTGGTCCCTAACGTGCACCCCTGCCCCTCGCAGAGCAGAGAACGGCCCCACATGCATGCTGCTGCGCCCGCTGTCCGGCCGGCCCTCGCACACCAAGCTCACTTGGCTGCTCAGCATCGACCTCAAGGTGAGCTCCCCTTCCAAGGCCACGAGCAGGAGGTGGGGTTTAGGGGCAGGTTCCACTCACGGGCTCTGTCTCCTCTCCTCTCCTCTCCTCTCCAGGGTTGGCTGCCCAAGAGCATCATCAACCAGGTCCTGGCCCAGACCCAGGTGGACTTTGCCAACCACCTCCGGCGGCGCCTGGCGCGGACGGCGGCCCCACAGTGCTGACAGTGCTTCAGCCCGGGGCGGGGGGGATGAAGGAGGGGAGCTTGTATGGGCAGACAATGTAATCAGAGCCTGTGCTCATTAACCGAGGCCTTTAATAGTAGACACTGCTAATTAACCCCTGAATAAAGCCGCCTTTATTGAACTAAGGAGTTAGCAGGGGCCTGAGCATAAACTTCTGCTAAGTCAAGTCCTGCATTTGCTCCAATGCCCCCTGCAACCTCCCTAATGAATGGCTGTTAATAAATAAAGCTCCAATGATGGGTATTTACTATTAAAGGCCTTGGTGACTTAGTTGTTAGGGAGGTCCCATGCACCCGAGTGGGAAGGTAGAAGGATGAGCACAGGAACTTGCTTTAAACCCTCACCTTTCCCTCTCCTCCTTCCCCCAAACCCCAGCCCTAAGAGTTCTGTTCCCTCCTCCCCGAGTGAAGCAGCTCTAATTTATTGTTCCTGTACAGACACACACCACGTGTCCCGTTATTTATTCAGTTAAAGCTCTGTAATGACCATCGCTGGCACGAGGCCTTGGAACTTGGCAATGCAGTGAGGAGGAGGAGGAGATCTTCACCCTGAGAGACCTCCAGAGCGCGGCTGCTTTGAGTGGAAATCTCATTTTTAACAAGAAAAAAAACCAAAACTTTATTTTTAAACTAGTCTCCAGTTTGTGGGGAGGAAGGGGGGAAATATACACTGTGAGCTGAAGCCCAGATTTCAGCCCTGCGTGCAATGGTCTTGTCCCAACACAGTCCTCGTGGCTGGGAGCTGGTGTTCACTGCACAAAGCACCCAGCCCAGGAGATGTTACCTTCTTTAGCCACACTGGGAAGTTACTGAAGCCTCCAAGAGGTGCCCACAGCCAGCACCCTACCAACTACAACTGCCCTCACTGAGCCTCCAGCCCAGGGGCAGAGCAGGAATCCCTTGCGGGTACCAAAGATACACAATACCTGTGTTGTTTCCCCCTCCTCCTCCCCAGAGCTGTGTTGGCTTCAGCTCTGAGTGATGCATGAATAAAACCCACTTGCTGGAGCCCCACGGTGTGCTTGGTGTTAGCACTGTGCTGCCTGCTTGCCTTATGGCTCCCAGGGTGGGCTCCGTCTCCCATCCACTTCTGTCTCCACGTGATAGAGCACATCCGCCAGCGTGTGCTCCACAACGGCGCCCCAACCCATGTCACTCATCTGCAAAGGGAAGGAAAGACAGGCTCAGGATAAGGAGGGGGTTATCCCATCGTAGAGCAGCATTCCAGGGCTGTTTCCCTCCTCAAACGCTCGTGGTAGTGGTGGGGAAAGGTTCAAGTGTTTCCTCAACCAAGAGAAGCGGCTAACACAGGCATGAACAGGGGCTTTACGACCTGTCAAGAGGAACAAACCTTAACTAAATAGCCTAACAAATCACTCAGCACTTACCCATTTATAAATACAATCCTTTTGGCTCTCCTGGCTGAGGCCAAGGACTGAAGAGGACAGATACAGGCTTGGTATAAATCACCTCCCACCAGCACGATGCTCGCACCCACCTTGTGTTTAAAGAGGGTGAGGTGGTGACAAAGTGTGAGGGTATAAAGCTTCAGTCAGTACTTACTGGCCTGTAAGTGATGTCTCGGGGTGGATACTTGAAATATGGCCCAAAGTTTATAGAAACCTGAGGAAGACACATCTGGCATTAGATCAACAGGCAAAATGCTTTAGGCTTCAGTCCCCATCCCCTCCTCCTCCTGCAAGACCATGGAACAAGCTGCCCTGGCATGGAAAACTCAGCACTTGGATAAAGTCCCATCAGCAATGTTATCCCAGAGCTGCTCACTAAACTCATTCCCTGATTTCCTCTTTATGTGCTCGCCCTGCTCCCAGCGTGCCCACGCTCTGGGCATTACTAAAACCATGCTGGGAATCGCCTTGCAATGATCTGCTACTTACAGTGCAGCCTTTGTACAAAGAAATAGCAGGAAAATAGACTCCTTCAAAGATGTCTTTAAAGGCAACTCCTTGGCTGACACCATTCTTGAAGAAGATGATCTGAAAAGAAAGATGAAGAGGGGGATTTTTCCATCCATGCCAACTTCAGGAGCTACAAAGCAAGCTTCAAGAGGCAGCTTCACCTACGCCCTCCCCTTTACCTGAAGCCAATCACTTCAGTGCCAGCAGTAGCATCACAAGCAAAGGGTGCAGCTGGTTTGCTAAATTCCCTTTTATTGTTGCTCTAATAAAAGCATTCTTGGTTCTGATGAAGACCCAGTGCTCAGCCTCCCTTTGTGCTCATTAAATGCAAGCAATTAATACACACACTAAGCCCCTCTTAGCAAGTTCTCTGCTCTTCCTGAAGCTCTGCATCCTCCCCTACCAGCATTTAACTGACCTGGCTTCCAGGTGCTTGCTTCAGGCTCTTCTCTGCTTTGTCCACAAAGTCCTTCTCTTCAAAGTACAGGTAGCTTTTGAACTTGATGAGGGCCTGAAAGAGCAGAAAACATCCCCTTCAGAAGGGAATCAGAACAACTGCTACCTTTAGTGACACATTAAAGACCTACAGGAGCCCTGCTCTGGGCCAGGCATGCCTGTGGGGTCACAGGAGAGCGATTCACACATCCCAAGTATCTGAGAGCCAGGAGGGCAGCAGGAGATCAAACAAGAGGTGGGCAATCTCCCTCAGCAGCCCACATAAAGTCCCCCTTGACCCCTCTGCCATGAACCACAGGTTAACGTTTAATCCCATTGTGAATTCCACACCTCACCTTATCTTTGTAAGTGTCAGGCAGGGATTTGGCAGTCTCAGTATCTTCTGGAAGACTGATGTAAAATCCCAGTATATCCCCCTGCCCATAGCCAGATGAATAGTGTTTCCCTATGGACTGGTGAAACTTGGTTCCCTTCTTGCTGCGCCAGGAGTAACTGAACTTGTCATATCCCAGAGGTGCCTGGAGGTTCCCTGTGGAAGCCAACAGGAACATCACACCCTGTAGCAGGAGCACCGCTGTGGGTCCCAATTCAAGTTTTGGGGGCAGTAATTACATCCAGTTAACAAATACAGCTCCCCTTAGCACAGACACATCAACTACAGCACGCAAAGTGTACAGGATCCACCTGTACTGCAGCTCTGCACTGTTTAGATCACCCAGAAAGAGTTTCCCCTTAAGAAAAGCAGTGAATAAACAGCCAAGCTGATGCCTTACCCCCCTCAGGTCTACGTTACTGGGGAAAGACATACAGGAACTAGTTGGTGGAACTCTTTACCTAATGGCTGTGACCAGCCCAGTCGGGCAGCAGTGTCTGGAGGCATCTCATCCATGGATATTTCAAAGTACCAGGCTCCTTTCCTCACTCCATGCGAGGCTCGTACCATGGAATAACCCTTCTCCCCGATAACAGTCAGTCTGTCATCCGAGATCTTTAACTGAGGAGCTGTGGGAGGGAAGAGCTGATGTGTGAGCTCTGATGTGCAGAGGAAGGCAAAGGAAGAGCAGAAGTGGATTTAAGGTTTACACCTCAAAGCAATGACACCTCAAGCATCAATAAGCACTCAAGTGAGGTGATAGAAGATGCCCCCCACCACCACCACCAAGGCCCACTTATACAACCTGCAAGCCTTGTACCTCGGTCGTGCAGTGCTAGGAGCACCCGTTCGTAGAGGCAGGCTCTGTAGAGGTCCCCAGGAATTGGCTTCCCTGCCCAACAGTCCAGCTCCAGCTTTTCCGGGTCAGGAGCATGGGGGTCAGGCTCTGCCAGGATGTATCGATACCCATCCTTATTGAAGGGGTGCTCCAAGGGGTAACCGTGGGGTGGCAAGCGCTGGGCGGAAAACAGCGGATCACTGCGGAACACAAAGGCTCACGTTGGCATCTCATGGTGGCTCCAGTTCAGTCCCAGGACAAACCCAACCATTCCTGCAGCACTGCCAAGGCCATCACTAACCCACAGCATTGAGGGCCTGTTCCAGTGCCTGAGCACCCTTTCAGGGAATAAACTTCTCCTCATCTCCATCTAAACCTCCCCTGGTGCAGCTTGAGGCCCTTTCCTCTTGTCCTACCACTTGTTCCTTGGGAGAAGAGATCAACCCCACCTCACTCCATCCTCCTGTCAGGCAGTTGTAGAGAGCAATAAGGTCCCCCCCCGAGCCTTCTTTTCTCCAGACTGAATCCCCTCAGGTCCCTCAGCCATTCCTCATAGGGCGTATTCTCCATCATCAGCTTTGCTGCCCTTCTCTGGACCCAAAGCAGCATCTTAAGGCACCAAAAGCCAAGCTGTGCCTCTGACCAGCACTGAGGGGACCCTCAGTGTTGTGCCCCAGCACCATTTTCCCCTCTTACCTCCTGGTTTTCTTGGCCGTTCCTGTGGTCCCTCCATCCTGCTGCTTGCGCTTCGCTCCCCGGCCCTTCCCGCTGCCTCCCGCGGCGATTCCCCCTGGGCACCACCAAGCACAGCACAGTCAAGGGAGACGTGATGGGACAGAGCCCGTGAGCACAGAACCTCCACTGACACAAAGGGGCAGAAGCAGCCCAATTGCAAGCAGTTCACGAGCTCAAAAGCCTCCTACAGTGAGCCAAATCCAGCACTTCCATGGAGCTTCCAGTCCGCTCCTGAAGTGGCCCAATGCAAAGTGGAAGCTGAGTGAGATTTTATCAAGAGCTCAAGTTTTTAAGGTGAGAATCCAGAACCTTTTCTGTCTGGGATCCACTTCCCAAGCATTATTATTTGCTTTCATGGAGATCCCAGGCACAGTTCACATTGATTGCTGTGACGGCAGCAGAAACCCAACCTACAGCACACACTGCCTGATCAGGAAACAAAGCCATCACCCCCCTGCCACACTGTGCTGGAGAAACCCTCTGACACCAGAGTGCAATAAGCACTTAACATCCAAATTCCCATCTATAAAACAGAAAACACTTCAGCTGATTGAAAATGAAAAGCAGGAGGTGTTTCTCTTCAGTATGACCCAAGTCAGGGCTGTGCTTGATGCGGCTTCTCTTCTACTCCACTTGCATTTATGAGTAATGATTGATTGCTGTAATTCACACTGGTACATGTTCACATTTCACCAAACCACTGTCAGTTTAACGTATTAACAGGCTATATTGTAAATGCATTTTATCAGCACGCTGCAAAACAGACTGCTACTGATTCACACTGCACTGTAGAAAGACACCTTTACAAACCACACGCTGTGCTGGAGCTAAAAACACAGCCAGCTCTTAGCTTATCAGCACTCCCCTTGGGCTGGAAGGGATTCAAATCAATGAGGGAACAGCATATTCTGCACGACCGTGACATGATCTCAGCTGCACTGGCTGGTTTGACTGCAGACATTGAGGCTCTCCTGTTTGTCATCATGCCTTTGCCTCTCCCGGTACCATCCCAGCTCCTGGATGCACATCACTTGTTGTGGCATTAGGGTTTAAAACTACAGTAGCAGGTCAAATCATGCACAGGGAAAAGAGAGAAGTGAAAATGAAGCTTTCAAGCAGTCAAGTGGGGCAGAATATGAGCATTCAAAGCTTCTACCTGCTAAAAGACTACCAGGGGAAACTGTTGGGTTGTACTACAGGGTTACTGCAATCATATCAGGGCACGCTTGGGCTTTATGATTGACTTTAGCTTCTAAAAGAAGGGAGCAAAAAACGCTTTGCAAAGGATAATACTTAAGGTTTAGAAGCTGAAAGGTAAAATATTCACCTCCCATAGAGGCTCCACCTGCAAGAAGAGAAGCGGCACCACAGGTTTGTCAAGCTTCCAGGTATTAGACCAAAACCAACCCAAGACAAGGCAGCCTCAGATATCTATAACCCTGTTTTAGAAAGCCCAGACTACCTCCTGTGAGGCAACAAATGAATATAGATGAATATAGGCTGAATACAGAACACTGTAGCCTTGTGCACAAGGAAGTCTCAGCAGCAGTTAGCATCACTGCAGTAAGATGACCCCAGGTAAGATGCAAGCAGTGCTTAGAAGGAATAACATGTACCTTCCCCAACTACTTTCAGATCTGAGAGTGAGGGCATCTGAGTAACACAAGTAGGTGAATCAATATCCTTATGGAATAAAACTGACTGATTTAGCTGGCCACCAGGAAGGAAGAAGTTGAGCCTTCACAAGGAGGTAACATTAACCTACCCCTGTGGAAAGGCACAGTGAGAGTGGCTGAATGCTTTGAGTGCAATAAGCATAACCTCAGTTCACAGCACAGGTTTAACTGCAGCATCTCAAGTGACCCCCAGCTATAGGACTGGGCAAACACAGTTTAGGCCCAGGGATTCAAAAGCCTGACCGAAGAACTTGCCATTTAAGCTTCCACTTGTGGACACGGCGTTGTTCTGTTTCTGGTTATCATATGCAGGACCAATATTGGCAAGATCCTGAAAGAGAGAAAAGAAATCCAATGGGATTGGATTTGAGTGGTAAAACTCAATCTTACCACTCAAAACCCACCTGCAGGTGCTGGGGTATCCCAACACAGGCTCAGAATGTGACTTGGGTAGGCTTTACTCATTAGGTGACCAGCAAAAAGAGCCCCCACACCTTCCTCCCACCTCCCCACTGCACACTTTCCTTCCATCACCAACCACATACTTGGTCTAGAAGGCCAAACTTGGGGTAATCTTCTTCTGGGTCTTTACTCCCTGGGTCTGGATGCTCCTTCACCAAGAAGACATCTCTCTCTTTACACTATAAAAGAGGAGGAGTTTAAGTTACACAGAGAAGGCTCACACCAAGTTCATTAAGAGGTGTTTAAATCATGGTATTTATTAGTATGTGTGTTAATTATGGATGAAACATTAGAATCTTCACCCTTTAGCTCTGGTGGCAGCAAACACAGGCACTGCTCACCCAAAACCCTGCACAGATTTACTTACCATGGTCTTGACAATATTATTAGGCCAAGTCATCTTCCCAGGTCTCTGACGTGTCGTCATGCACTCCCAATACTTATCAATAAATGGGATAATATCCTGGAAAACAGACAAGCAAACAGACCCTTTAACAGTGGCTGTGAGCCTCTCCCAGTGTCGGAGCATCCCTGAAATCCCAGCTCAGGTCAAAGCTGTGCTGCTTTCCGGGACAAGCCTCACCTTATCTTTGGAGAACATGGTTTTTGGGTGCTCGTCCTGGGTCCTCGACTGCCATGTCAAGTTGGCCAGAGCACTAAGGCACATTTCCTTGAGATCTAAACCAAAAAAGCACAGCAGAGCTGGAATTGGGTTGGGAAAAGCAAACACCCACCTACAGACCATGGGGTCCTGGTCATTTTTGGGCAGCTTCAGCAGAGCTTTCCCCTGTGTTCAGCTCCAACAAAGCCTCCAGGCTTAGCTTGCACCGAATGCATGCTTACTTGCTTGTTTTCTTAAGAAATAGGTGTTCCCACTGTGATGGCAAACGTTGCAATGGAAGCTGTAGTTGGTCATGAAAGGCAGGCAGGAGCTGGAAAAGAGCAGGCTGTTGGTCAGCAATCAGATACTGGTAAGATATTCCTTATTCTTTACTATAGAGGGTTATAAACTCAATTATCCCAGGTTAATTCTTCTCTCACAGGTTGAAGGATGCTCTCATCAACGGAGGTTGCCCATGGGCATCAAGAAAAGCCACAAAGCTCTGGAAGGCCACTCAAGCTCAGTGGCCACTCGCTTTAGAGAAGCCCTGACATTCAGCCAGCAGAACAAGAGGCAACAAAGGCAGCTCTGCACAAGGAGCATCATCTGAGCCCTTAAAACTGCAGCTGGAAGCCCAGAGAACGTTTTAGGGGCAAAATACGCTCCCAAAAGTGATGTTTTTAGGAAGTCTCATATGGGTTAAGGAAAGAAAACTGAATTTACTGCTCGTTTATAGAGACTGGGGGGGTTTTTTGGTGACACCCATTGAGAACGGCTGTGAAAGCCCCCCTTGATTTTAGAGCATCATTCCCAGACCCCCCCCAGCCCTGAGCTCTGCAGGCCCAACTGCACAAACCCTCCCTGCAGCACTGTCAGGAAGCTGCTGTTTCCAACCCACAGCCGCTTCCCTGTGTCCTTGGAGCAGGGTCCTTGGGCCCCGAGAGCCCCAGCACCCGGCGCCAAGGCGAGCTTACGCACGTGGTGTCAATGCCAAAGGTGTCCGCCGTGAACCACTTGGTGCAGATCCCGCACTGCAGCTCGATCTCCCCCAGCTGCCGCCCGTTCTCTTCATCCACGGAGCCTGCTTGAGCATCCAGGACTTCCGAGCTGTCCCCTGCAGCCTCCTGCAAGCAGAGAGCAGCACAACGGGCGCCTGGCTTAAAGCCTACAGCAGCCTTTTTGGGGCAGGGAGCTGGCAGGACAGGACTGAGAGGGAATAATCTGGTTCCCCTCTACTTTGTATTGCTTTGGAGTGTCCATTAGAGGCAGTCGGGGAGGGGGAGGGTTTCCTTTCCAGCAGAAAACTGGAAGCGGGGCTGTCAGGATGGAAAATCCCTTTGGAATATGTTTGGATTTTGGTTTTCAGCAACTTCCTGCATCTTTATCTTTCCGCTGACTCCAATGATGGAAAACTGGTGCTGATGAGGCCCAATAGGATCCCAATGAGGATGCTAATGAGTTCCAATAGGATCCCAATGAGAATGCTGATGAGGCCCAACCGAATCCCAGTCAGGATGCTGATGAGTACCAATAGGATCCCAGTGACGATGCTGATGAGACCCAATAGGATCCCAAACAGGATGCTGATGAGTTCCAATAGGATCCCAAACAGGATGCTGATGAGGCCCAATAGGATCCCAGTGAGGCCCAACAGGATCCCAATAAGGATGCCGATGAGATCCAATAGGATCCCCAAAAGGATGCTGATGAGGCCCAATAGTATCCCAATGAGGCCCAACAGGACCCCAATAAGGATGCTGATGAGTATCAATAGGATCGCAATGAGGCCCAACAAGATCCCAATGAGGATGCTGATGAGGCCCAATAGGATCCAAATGAGTCCCAACAGGATCCCAATAGGATGCCAATGAGCCCGAACAGGATCCCAATAGGATGCCAATGAGTCCCAATAGGATGCCAATGAGTCCCAACAGGATCCCAATGAGCCCCAACAGGATCCCAATAGGATGCCAATGAGCCCCAACAGGATCCCAATAGGACACCAATGAGCCCCAACAGGATCCCAATGGGATCCCAATGAGCCCCAACAGGGTCCCAATGAGCCCCAACAGGGTCCCAATAGGATGCCAATGAGCCCCAACAGGATCCCAATAAGGATGCCAATGAGCCCCAACAGGATTCCAGTGAGGATGCTGATGAGACCCAATAGGATCCAAATGAGTCCCAACAGGATGCCAATGAGCCCCAACAGGGTCCCAATAGGATGCCAATGAGCCCCGACAGGATCCCAATGAGCCCCAACAGGATCCCAATAGGATGCCAATGAGTCCCAACAGGATCCCAATGAGCCCCAACAGGATCCCAATAGGATGCCAATGAGCCCCAACAGGATCCCAATAGGACACCAATGAGCCCCAACAGGATCCCAATGGGATCCCAATGAGCCCCAACAGGGTCCCAATGAGCCCCAACAGGGTCCCAATGAGCCCCAACAGGGTCCCAATAGGATGCCAATGAGCCCCAACAGGATCCCAATAAGGATGCCAATGAGCCCCAACAGGATCCCAGTGAGAATGCTGATGAGACCCAACAGGATCCAAATGAGTCCCAACAGGATGCCAATGAGCCCCAACAGGATCCCAATAGGATGCCAATGAGCCCCAACAGGATCCCAATAGGATGCCAATGAGCCCCAACAGGATCCCAATAGGATGCCAATGAGCCCCAACAGGATCCCAATGAGCCCCAACAGGGTCCCAATAGGATGCCAATGAGCCCCAACAGGATCCCAATGAGCCCCAACAGGATCCCAATAGGATGCCAATGAGCCCCGACAGGATCCCAGTGAGGATGCCGACGAGTCCCCCCCACCAGACATTAACACTGACACAGGAACGCTTTCCCAGCGGACACCTCCCTGCCCTCTCCGCACACCCGCTGTCCCCACACCTTCCCCACGACCCCTGCAGGCACCATCCCGCTCCCAACCACATCCTTTGGGATAACGCCCTGCTGCTAAAGGGGGACGGGGGGGGGCGGAAGCAGAAGAAGACCCGGACCCCCCCGAGCCGCTGCTCCCAAGCCCCCATCCCGCCCCTACCAGCGGGTCCTTCCCGTTGCCGGACTCGGTCTCCAGCGCCGCGGTGCCATCGGCCAGGGCGGCTTCCCCGCTGCGGGGGCACAGAGCGGGGTTAGCGGGGACGGGACACAAGGGGAGCACCGGAGCGGGGGGGGGAATCACGCACCCGGTGTCGGGGCCGGCGCTGCCCGGTTCCGGCGGGGCCGGGGGCTCCGTGGAGGGAGGCGCCGGCTCCGGGCCCGGCTCCGGGCCCTCGGCAGCGGCAACCGCGGGTACGGAGGTAGCAGCCGGGGCTGCCGCCATCTTGGCCAACTCTCGCGAGAAGAGGGAGTGTGGGGGGGTGTTCTCGCGAGATCTGACGCTTCAAAGGGCAATGGGACGGTGGGGCCCACAAAGGGAGGAGGAGCAGCGCCACCTGCCGGGAAGGGGACGGCGGGGGCGTGACGTCATGCTGCATGGGTGTGACGTCATCAAGGCACACACTGGGAGGGGGCTTGGTTTGAGGGGGTACCCAAATGAGATGGGGGGTCTCAATGGGATGGGATGGGCAATGGGGGCCCCGGTACCCAAATGAGATGGGGGGTCTCAATGGGATGGGATGGGCAATGGGGGCCTCGGTAGCCAAATGAGATGGGGGGGTCTCAATGGGATGGGATGGGCAATGGGGGTCCTGGTACCCAAATGAGATGGGGGTACCAATGGGATGGGATGGGCAATGGGAGCCCCAGTACCCAAAGGAGATGGGGGTGTCTCGATGGGATGGGATGGGCAATGGGGGTCCTGGTACCCAAATGAGATGGGGGTACCAATGGGATGGGATGGGCAATGGGAGCCCCAGTACCCAAAGGAGATGGGGGTGTCTCGATGGGATGGGATGGGCAATGGGGGCCTCGGTAGCCAAATGAGATGGGGGGGTCTCAATGGGATGGGATGGGCAATGGGGGCCCTGGTACCCAAATGAGATGGGGGTGTCTCGATGGGATGGGATGGGCAATGGGGGCCTCGGTAGCCAAATGAGATGGGGGGTACCAATGGGATGGGATGGGCAATGGGGGCCCCGGTAGCCAAATGAGATGGGGGGGTCTCAATGGGATGGGATGGGCAATGGGGGCCCCGGTAGCAAACTGAGATGGGGGAGTCTCAATGGGAGGGGATGGGCAATGAGGGCCTCTGATCCTGTTCTTACACCCAGGGTCCTGCCCCAGACAGCGCTGGGAGAGGGGGAGAGCAAGAGCTGGACAGAGCTCCTGCATGGACCGGGCTGGGGCAGGGCCTGGGATGATGCCCACAGGTACCCCCTTGTCCCAGTCCCCGCAGGGCAATGGAGTGGGTGCATCCCCCGGCAGGACAGGACTGGGAATGCTGAGCTGGTGAGGGGGACCGAGGAGGGATGGATGGGTGGGTGGATGGATGGATGGATGGATGGATGGATGGATGGATGGATGGATGGGTGGATGGATGGATGGATGGATGGATGGATGGGTGGATGAATGGGTGGATGGGTGGATGGATGGATGGATGGATGGAGAGAGGGATGGGGAGAGCAAGTGATGGGGATATGGAGGGATGAGGCTGGAGGCAGGCAGGGAAGGATGGAGAGAAAAAGGAAGGGAGAAAGGGAGGAACAGGAGAGATGGAAATGGGGAGGGACAGCTTGGGGGGGGGGTGGAGGGGAGGGGGGATGGAGATAGGGACAGAGGGACGGGGAGAGGAGGGGAGGGGGCCGGGGCGGCGCTCGGGGCCGCGGTACAAATAGAGCGGCTGCGGGTGGCCCCTGCAGCCATGCGGGTCCCGCTGCGCTCCGCACCCGCGCTGGTGCTCTGCGTCCTCGCCCTGCTCCGCCTCGGCTGCGCCCAAACCCGCGCAGCGCTCGGGGCACCCACCCGCGCACCCGCCCGCGCCCCGCCGCGCTGCCCCGCGCTGATGCTGCAGCTCCTCCGCTCACCTCCCGCCCCGCTCCGCGCCGCAGCCGCCGCTGCTCTCAGCCTCTCCCCGCACGGTGAGTGGGGCCGCGGCCCCGGACATCCCTATCCCGGCAACAGCTCCATCCCCGAGCATCCCCATCCCGGCACCGGCACTGTCCCGAGCATCCCCATCCCGGCACCGGCATCGTTCCGGGCATCCCTGTCCCGGGATCCGCACTGTCCCGAACATCCCTGTCCCGGGACCGGCACCATCCCGAGCATCCCCGTCCCAGGATCCGCACCGTCCCTGAGCATCCCTGTTCCCAGGACCTGCACGGTCCTCGGGATCCGCACCATCCCTGTGCGTCCCTGTCCTGGGACTGGTACCGTTCCTGGCCATCCCCGTCCCAGGATCCGCACTGTCCCGGCCACCCCTGTTCCCAGGACCTGCACGGTCCCCGGGATCTGCACCGTCCCTGAGCATCCCTGTTCCCAACACCAGCACCATCCCGAGCATCCTTATCCCCAGGACCGGCACTCAGGACCGGCACTGTCCCCGAGCATCCCTATTGCGGGTATCCCGGTCCATGCCCTCCCACGGTGCCGAAGCATCCCTGTCTCTCCCCGGCGCCGGTGCTCTCGGGTTGGATCCCGGGGTCCCCTCACCGTGCCTCTTGGCTTTGCAGGCTCGGTGCAGAGCGGCTCCCGCTGGGCGCTCTCCTTCGATATGTCCTCGCTGTCCAGCAGCCAGGAGGTGAATCTGGCCGAGCTCCGCATCCTCCTGCCCCGGCTCTCCCCAGCCCACAACGTGTCCCTGGACATCTACCACAGCCAACGGTGCCGGGGGGCCGGTTCCTGCCCACACCAGCTCCTCCTGGGCTCCGTGTCTGGCAGCCCCTCTTCCATCCAGGCCCCTTGGAAAGTGTTTGAGGTCACCACGCTGCTCCGCTCCTGGCTGCACCAAGACGCAGCCCCTGGGTACCACACGGGAACGGAGCAGTGGGATGCGGGTGCTCCAGACGCCTGGAGCGATGCCGGCCACGGGGATGTGATGGACAGAGCCCTGCTGCTCGTGTTCTCCAAGGATAAATCACCGGGAGACCACAGCCTCATCAGGACAGCGGAGACCTCCAAGCACGTCATGCGGGAGAGCAGCAACCAGGGCAGCGTCCCAGGGATGCGCCGGCATCGCCGCACCAAGAAGGAGAAGCAAAGGATCAAAGGGAGCGATGCTGGTGCTGCCGTCGCGGCTGAGGAGGGCAGGCCCCTGTGCAGGAGGGTGGATATGATGGTGGACTTCGAGCAGACGGGCTGGGGGAGCTGGATTGTGTACCCCAAGAAGTACAACGCGTACCGGTGCGAAGGGCAGTGCCCATCGCCCGTGGATGAGACCTTCAAGCCCACCAACCACGCGTACATACAGGTAAGAGGGGTTGCATCCTGCCCCCCCCAGACCTCAGCCCCATTGCAAGGGGCAGGGGGTGATGCTTTGCCTTTGCTGTGTCTCCCCACAGAGTTTGCTGCAGCTCTACAAGCCCAACCATGTGCCCTGCCCCGTGTGCTCCCCGGTCAGGATGAGTCCCCTCTCCATGCTCTACTATGAGAAGGGGGAAATCGTCGTCCGCCACCACGAGGACATGATCATCGAGGAGTGTGGCTGCAACTGAGGCTCATCCCCTCTGCAAGGGGCACGGCTCTGCCCTGGAAGCATCCCCAAGGACCCAACACACGGAGCGGGGTGCCTATGGAGCGGGTTGGGGAAGCTCTGGCTGTGCCAGAGGAGGAGCGGGGTGTGCGGATGGCCACGTGCATGGATGGAGCCAGGCTCCGCATGGGAAGGGCCGTCAGACACCTCCCTGCAGCACCAGGGTGCTGGGTGCCCGGTGCTGGGTTATCCATGTGCCAGGGCTGGTGCTGCTCCGCAGGCGCAGGGATGGACCCGTGGAGCAAGGCTCCTTCTGACACAACAGGAATCGCAGTGGTGGGACACTGCATACACCATCATACACCATCATACACCCATCATACACTGCATACACCATCATACACCATCATACACCATCATACACCATCACACACCATCATACACCATCACACACCATCATACACCCATCATACACTGCATACACCATCACACACCATCATACACCATCATACACCATCATACACCATCATACACCCATCATACACTGCATACACCATCACACACCATCATAGACCATCATACACTGACATACACCATCATACACCATCATACACCTATTATACACCATCATACACCGACATACACCCATCATACACTGACAAACACCATCATACACCATCACACACCATCTTACACCATCATACTCCAACATACACCCATCATACACCATCACATACCAACATACACCCATCATACACCATCACACACCATCACACACCATCACACACCCATAATACACCCATCATACACCATCACACACCATCATACACCCATCATACACCATCACACACCATCATACACCCATCATACACCATCACACACCATCACACACCATCACACACCATTATACACCCATCATACACCATCACACACCCATTATACACTCCCCTGGACCATACAGGGAGTGATGCTAAAGTTGGCCCCAGGGCTCCTGCATCCCTCTCCAGAGCATCATCCATTCACTGGGAGCCAGAGAGGGATTTGCACAGGCAATGAGGTGGGTCTGAGCCCCCCACCCCGGCTCACACAGCTGCTTTCCCCTCTCAGTGTGTGCAGAAGGGGCGGTACTGAGAGGGTTGGATGATCCATCAATAAATTATACCCATTGAAAATACCTGGTGGTAAATGATGCAAAGGGGCGTGAAAGATGCTCAACAGGAAGGTTCACGTGAGATAACAAAGATGCTCTCACCCTGATGGGGAGAGCAAGCACGGAAGCACCTGCAGGCACCGAAGAGGGGGGATAAAGGGGGTTTTCCACCTGTATTTATCCCTTGGGGATAAGCGGAAGGGGAATGTTCTCTAACAGCCATGCAGGCAGCTCTCCTTTGGGTGATGGGGCCGGCAGCTGGAGCAGGAGAGCTCCAGCCCCACAGGATGCTCATTGCCCCCTACATGCCAGCCCTGGGGGGCAGCAAGGGTCAGGTTCCCAAGCTCATCCCATTGCAGCCCTGGCTGTGGGTCTGGGCTCTCCCAGGCTCCCCCAGCCATAGATGGGGACATGGTAAATGCATGGGGGCCCAGTGCCATGGGGACCCAGTGCCATGGGGACCCAGTGCCATAGGGACACAGTGCCATGGGGATCCAGTGTCAGTGCTATAAGGACACTCTGTTAGGGACACCCAGTGCCATGGGGACCCAGTGCCATAGGGACACAGTGCCATGGGGATCCAGTGTCACGAGGACCCACTGCTATAAGGACACTCTGTTACGGGGTCCCAGTGTCATATGGACCCAGTGCCATGGGATCCCAGGGCCATAGGGACACAGTGCCACGGGGACTCACTGCTATAAGGACACTCTGCCATGGGGACCCAGTGCCATAGGGACATGGTGCCATAGGGATGCACTGCCATAGGGTCCCAGTGCCATGGGGACACACTGCCATGGGGACCCACTGCCATAGGGACACACTGCCATAGGGACACACTGCCATAGGGTCCCAGTGCCATGGGGACACACTGCCATAGGGATGCACTGCCATGGGGTCCCAGTGCCATGGGGACACACTGCCATGGGGACCCACTGCCATAGGGACACACTGCCATGGGGACACACTGCCATAGGGTCCCAGTGCCATAGGGACGCACTGCCATAGGGTCCCACTGCCATAGGGACACACTGCCATAGGGACACACTGCCATAGGGTCCCAGTGCCATGGGGACACACTGCCATAGGGATGCACTGCCATGGGGACACACTGCCATGGGGACGCACTGCCATAGGGACACACTGCCATGGGGACGCACTGCCATGGGGACACACTGCCATAGGGACGCACTGCCATGGGGACGCACTGCCATGGGGACACACTGCCATAGGGACGCACTGCCATGGGGACGCACTGCCATGGGGACGCACTGCCATGGGGACGCACTGCCATGGGGACACACTGCCATAGGGATGCACTGCCATGGGGACACACTGCCATGGGGACACACTGCCATAGGGACACACTGCCATGGGGTCCCAGTGCCATGGGGACACACTGCCATAGGGACACACTGCCATAGGGACGCACTGCCATGGGGACACACTGCCATAGGGACGCACTGCCATGGGGACACACTGCCATGGGGTCCCAGTGCCGTGAGGTCCCAGCGCCCTGCCTGCAGCCAGCACAGCGGAGGGCACGGTGGGAGCGCACGGGCAGGGGCAGGCCGGGGCCATCCCCATCCCTCCCCTCCTTGCCCCAGCAGCTCCACTCCACATCCCAAGCCCAGCCTGATTATCCCCAATCCACATCCCAGCCGGCGGATAAACAAAGCGCGTCTGGGCCCCGCAGCCCAGGCAGACCCGCCCCTGGCTCCCTACACATCCCGACAGCGTTCACACTGCCACCAGCCCCTCATTAGAGGGTCATTTGCAGGGGCTGTCAAGCCGTGTGTGGGGCTAACCCCTGGCAGGAGGCAGCTGCACCCAGAAACCCGGGAATGGGGGCTCCGGAGGGGAGTAAATCCGAGCGGTTTTGCCTTTTTCCTCTATGGATTTGCTACTGGAGGCTTCGCCCCCCCAGCCCTTTCGCCCTCCTCCAGCTCTATCTTTGCCATCTCTGCCCCTCCATCAAGCAGCGGGTTCAGAGGTTGTTGTAGGGCAGGGAGAGGCCCGTTCCCAGTGGGAAAATAAAGGCTGAGATTCCAGGGCTGTAAGGAAAACATCAAAGCGGGGATGCTGGTGATGATAAAGCTGTGCTTAAAGCAGGGCCAGCCCGGCTTGGGCTGGGAAGCATGGATCTAATCTCGGAGCAGGGTGATGCTGCGCAGCTCTGCTCCTGCCCCAATACACAAACAGGGACATGGAGCTGGCTCCCAGTGCCTCAAGGGGCTACGGGAAACCTGGAGATGGGCTGTGGACAAGGGATGCAGGGACAGGACAAGGGGAATGGCTTGAACCTGATAGAAGGGAGACTGGGATTCAGACAGGGATTGGAGCATCCTGCTCTAGTGGAAGGTGTCCCTGCCCATGGGGAGCTGGATGAGCTTTAAGCTCCCTTCCAACCCATTCCATTCCATGGCTCTGTTTCTGGCACTCCAAGCCTGGCTAAACCACACCACTCACACTAAGAGGCTGAGGAGCTGCCTTTGCCATGGGCTGAGCATGGGGATTGCCAGGAGGAGGGGATGCAGCCGTGTGTGTGGCTGCTGTGCACAGCTGGGATGCTCCAGGGAGGTCCGAGGGGACAAGTGTTGGCTTTATCCTGACATTTCCCATCCCTGCCCCTTTTTGTCTCGTGCAGGGCGCCCGCATCCTGCTCCGCATCCCGGGGTGAACAATACCTGACCCTGGGCCCCATTTGTACACACGGGCTTTTGATAAGCCCTTGGGTCTGCTTGGTCATGCTTGTTCCTTCTGTGTCCAGAGCAAACTGTGCCTATGCTCCACCCTGATCATGTGCTGCTGCTCCTCCAAGGCACAGGATACAGGCAAGGCTCCATCCTTCCCATGCCAGCACATAGGGATGCTGAAGCTAAACCACCTCCAGGAGGGCAATGAGATGCTCCCCTACTCGAGGGCTTTCAGCAGCAAAACCCCATGGAGAAACTGGTGGAAAACCCCATGGAGAAACTGGTACAAAACCCCATGGAGAAACTGGTACAAAACCCCATGGAGAAACTGGTGCAAAACCCCAGTGAGAAACTGGTACAAAACCCCATGGAGAAACTGGTGCAAAACCCCATGGAGAAACTGGTACAAACCCCATGGAGAAACTGGTGCAAAACCCCATGGAGAAACTGGTGCAAAACCCAGCAACAGACCCACCATAGAGAGATATGGGTCCAAACCCACCTGGGATGAAGGATAAGGAACGGGAGCAGGGGATGCTGAGACCCCACACCAAGAGAACTTCAAGGCACCGGCTTGGGGACAAATTGCACCCAGGTTCACACGTTCACAGCTTCCCTTTGCCCCCAGCACCGCAGCCCCAGGGCCCTGCTGGGCCCCCCTTGGTGCTTCTCAGGGTGCTCATCCTCCTTTGGAATTATCGGCTCTGAATTGCTGTCGGAGGCACCTGGTGCTTTGATGCTGCCCCAGATCTACATAAGCCACAGATACCGATGCAAAGGCACGGGTAAAATACTTCACACTTCCAGCACTTGTTATCCCGAGCGTTGGGTGGGAGGGAATGGGATTTGAAAGCATTACTGGCAATAGCTGACAAGCCAAACAAGCCAAGCAGATGCTTTGGTACCTGATACAAGGCTCCCAATCATGCCCTGGCCATTGCGGGTCAGAAACTCACAGCAAGGCTGAAACCGGCTTGTTCCACCCCAGGATGGGCAGCCCAGCAGGTACCAGCATCGTGTCCCCATCCCACCTTCACCATTGGGTAACACAGCAGGACTGAAACCAGCTTGTTCCACCCCAGGATGGGCAGCCCAGTGGGTACCAGCATTGTGTCCCCATCCCACCGTCACCATTGGGTACTAGAGCAGGACTGAAACCAGCTTGTTCCACCCCAGCATGGGCAGCCCAGTGGGTACCAGCATCGTGTCCCCATCCCACCATCACCATTGGGTAACACAGCAGGACTGAAACCAGCTTGTTCCACCCCAGGATGGGCAGCCCAGTGGGTACCAGCATCGTGTCCCCATCCCACCGTCACCATTGGGTACTAGAGCAGGACTGAAACCAGCTTGTTCCACCCCGGCATGGGCAGCCCAGTGGGTACCAGCATCGTGTCCCCATCCCACCATCACCATTGGGTAACACAGCAGGACTGAAACCAGCTTGTTCCACCCCAGGATGGGCAGCCCAGTGGGTACCAGCATCGTGTCCCCATCTCACCATCACCATTGGGTACTACAGCAGGACTGAAACCAGCTTGTTCCACCCCAGCATGGGCAGCCCAGAGGGTACCAGCATTGTGTCCCCATCTCACCATCACCATTGGGTACTACAGCAGGACTGAAACCAGCTTGTTCCACCCCAGCATGGGCAGCCCAGAGGGTACCAGCATTGTGTCCCCATCTCACCATCACCATTGGGTACTACAGCAGGACTGAAACCAGCTTGTTCCACCCCAGGATGGGCAGCCCAGCGGGTACCAGCATCGTGTCCCCATCCCACCGTCACCACTGGGTACTACAGCAGGACCTTGCCCAGTGGGTACCAGGTCTCAGAGCATCCCATCATAAGGACAAGCAGCAAACTGCACCTTAACTCTTTTCAGTGCTCTGAAAGTGGATAAAGTGGGTGTCACAGTTGGGGGAAGGTACTTCAGGAAGGGTAAAAGCCCATCCTTTCCCAATGAAACCCATTCACTAAGGATAACATCAGGACAACTCTTCCATGCTCGAGCGACCATCACATTTTGGTTAGGATAGAGCAAGAAAACGTAGCCCCAGCACTGAAAACAAACTCAAATCACTGCAAACATTAAGTCTGTTATATTTGCCTTCCCAAAAGTGACCGGCTTGGGATGAACTCCTGTTAATGCAGTTTAAACCCAAATCTGCTGCTTCCCAAGGAACGGGAGCTGGAAGTCGCTGCGATGGGCAGGACCCATCAGCCCCGCAGCAATCTCTAGCCCCATTTCCATGCCCAGCCATGAATGCAGCAGCCCCAGCAGCGATCACAGCTCCTCCCTCCTCATAACCAAACCCCAGCTGGAGTTGCAAGCCCGATAACGCAGCACCCGAGGGCAACCCATCCCAATGGGTTCCCATTAAGGTTTCAGAGAAAGGGCTTCATCTTATCTGCAAGAAAGGCAAGTTTTATCGGCAGCAATTGCTTTGTCTCAGCTTCTTCTGTTCCTCATTAGTAAAGGCTTGCGTGTCATGATGCCACAACCGAGCTTAATTAGCAGGTATTTAAATGCTATCGGCACAGACACTCCTTGTCCTTTAGGAAGTCTGAAGTTCAAGCCCTGGCTTCATCTGCAATTCCCCTCTTGGGATGCCTCCATCACCAGCAGATGCCATCACTGTAAGGCAGCCATGCAGCACTGTTAGAGGCTGCTCCAAGCACAGTTATTAAACCACATGGAGAACAAAAGCACTTGCTTGGGATGCCCAAATTGAACACTCCCACAGTAAAATCATTGTCTCAGATGAGCATTCTCCTCTCCAAACCAAGCAGGTTTATTCCCAGCTTCCCACTTCAACTCTCTCTTCCCCCCCCCAAGCCTTAATCCTACTGTAAGAAGGAGAAACAAGTGCAAACCAGCAATAAAGTTCCAAGGTGGACCAAGACCCCAGCAGAAAACCATCGTGAAGCTCACACCCGTGTGCTGGAAGAGCTCCAGCATTCCAGGAAGCAGGAATGGCAGCACAGGAGGTGAAGGCTCAGTTTGTGCCCTAGGAGAAGGCAGCTTGGAAGCAGAACCCCCCAATGAAACCGATTTCAAGCGCTTCCATCTGCATCCTGAGCCCTGGAGGGTGAGCACAGAACCACCCCAATGCACACAAACCCCCTGCACTGATTACACAGGGGACACACAGAGCTCCTTTGCCAAGAGACCTTGAGGCATCTCAGCTTTGCAGGGCAAAGCAGTAGCACAGTGCTCAGCTGAGGCTGTACTGATGGCTTTCCCCCCCAGCAGGGTGGCAATTCCTTGCTGGAAGGGATAAAGGACAAGGAAATGGGGTTTATTGCGTCCCCCTCCATAGCAGGAGGCTCCAAGTGATGTTTATTTCTCCCTTGTATTGCATTTCTGTACCTTTGACAGTATGAAAATGATTAACAAAAGCAGGAAACTGGAAACAAAACCATTGAGAGCATCTCCTCTGGCACTCTAAGGCCCGTCATCAGCAGGGGCTGCGCTTGCGCATTGGCACCCATAGGGAGGCTGAGGCTCCATCCTTGTGACACACATTCCAAAGGGAATAAACTGCCTTTCCCGGGAAGCAGGAAGGCACTCAAGGCATCGGCTACTGTTAAGCCTGGCTGGTGGCAATCCTCAAGACAAGGTCCTGGTGCTTCACTGGATAAAGCACTCCCAGGGCACGTGCTTTAGATGTCCATGTCAAACTGCTCTTCCTCACCTGCTGAGAGGAAGAAAAACCACCAATGAGTCCTCAAAGCTTCACTTTAGATACCAAAACCATGACTGAATACAAAAACTATGACTGAAGGAACAGCTCTGCTTCAGGAAGAGGGCAACTTGGACCCAAAATCACCACTCAGCCATCAAGTTTGAGAGGAAAACCATCGTGTACAAGCAAAATGGAAGCTCTGCCTGTAGAGGGGATCTTGCACACAGAGGCAGCAAAGATGCCCTTTAAGTAGTTCATTTCTACTCTGCATATCCTTGTGAAAAGCAATGTAAAGGATAACAATCACTGGTACAAGCATCTGTGACCAAGATGCAAAAGCACATTCCATACTTGCTGTGTACCCAGGCTGTTGGACAAGATGCCAGAGTGAGCAGCAATGATGCTCCATGGCAGCAGGTGGGAACTGGATGAGCTTAAGGTCCTTTCCAACCCAACCCATTCTATGATTGCTCAAGAGCAATATTCATCGGTGTTGCTGCTGCAGAGCCTTCATTTGAGTGCTGATGTGCACAAAGGGGCAGACAAACTCTGGTCTCCTGCAGACTAACCTCCACCTTGCTCTCATGCACCCCTGCAAGCTTCTGCTGAAGCCACAGTGATGGGTACATGGAACAAACAGCGACACAGCAGGTATTGGAGGCTGGCTGCATAAATGGACCTCTCTCATACAGCTTGGTGTCAAAACCAGGCAGAAGCGATTTCCAGCTCAGGTTGATCCTAAAAACCCTGAGCAAATCCTACTGGGAATTGGTATCTAAGCTTAAAACTGCAAAGGAGCTGCAAACCAGGCTGGATAAAGAGAGGCAGCAGCAGCTGCTCCCATTGATCCATCGCTGCTCCAGCAGCATCATGAAGTGCTTATAACAAATACCATCCAAAAAGTCACAATCCCGGGGCCACAGGAGAACCTAAGCCATGAGAACCTCATCACCTGGGAGCACCAAGCACATGGATTCGAGCAGAGGCTCTCAGGGACCACTCTCATAGGGAATCCTGGCTCCATTCCCTGCGTGAGCTCTGGAGCCAGCGCTGCAGCCCACCGGTGCCTGTGCACGCACTGACCTGCGCTCGCTTTCTCCTCACAGTTTTGGACATGGTTGCTCTCAATCTTCAACTCCTCCACGTTTGGGCTTGTAACGCCTGGAATGTCGGGAAGGTCGGAGGGAGGCGTTTTGGCAACGGGGGAATTGCGGCATTCCATCAGGAACTTACGGTCGTAAATCATCCTGGTACCTGGGGGTGGAGACAAGAACACTGTTGGTGCTCTGCACAGGGTACAGCTGCGGGGGTGAAGCCACCTTTAGAGTTATTTAGCCCTTACTCTGTTCATTTTATGCTACCTTCGAGCAAGCCACGTGCTGTTAACACTGTGTTTGCTATGGTGTGAATCAGGCACCTGAGGAATAGCTAATGCTGCAGAGAGAACACAACCCCAAACCCCACAGTGCACGCAACAGATCCATCCCCTTCCACCTCCACGCCACAGCAGCGCCCAAAGGAAATGGGAGCAAACTGAATTTAGCTCCTGCTCAGCAGCATCGCAGGCATTTGAGGTGTCAAAGGCTGGGCATTGCAGACACAAGCACACACGAGGCAGGATGCGGCACTGCCTCCCCATCACTGCCCAGGGGTCTGGTTTTGGGTACCAGGCATTCAAGGCTTTGACACAGGCAGTGGTTAGTGTCTGTTTCCATGGGTCTCCCTGCCCTGTGTAGAACAAGCCAGCTCCAGTGCATTACTTGGAGCCTCCACATGGATTTCTAGGAACACAGCTGGACTGAACAGCCTGTTCCCTATAAAGGAATTGCACTGGAAGATGCTCAAAAGCCACACACAGAAAAGGGAGCCCTCCAAACCAACCTCAGCCTTAACCCATGAAGCCCTGGAGAGCGATTCCTTCTTCAGCAGGAAGAAGCCTGCAAATTCCCTGGATCAAGGCCAGGCTGCTCTGCTCCTGTTCCAGCCAGAGGGAAAAGCAGCTTCTCCTTGGGCACTCCCTAAGAAGCATTAACTACAAGTACACAAGCACAGGCAAACAACTTCCTTTAACATCCGTCCCGGAACATGAAACTCACTGGGGTTTGAGGCATGGCTATAACTGGGTCTCAGGAATGAGATCCCAAGACGCTGAAACCCTTTTCACTCCATGGCTTTTGAGCTGCTTCCTTAGATCCAAAGGCAGGGCTGACCCAGCACGGACCTGTGCTGCAGCACTGGAGAAGGCAGGCAGCCAGGCTGGGAGCTGTGGGAGAGAACAGGGCTTCCCAGCTCATGGATAGAGGATCAGGAACACAGCTCAGGAGCTTCCACGTTCATGTTCCACCTTTTCAATAGCCTCCAGTCAGAGAGCACTGGCCCCAAGCCCTTTTTCCATCACTCACATCCCCAGTGCTGCCCGCAGGCAAAGGGATGACTGCAGGGACCACAATCCTCAGTTCCCCTCTGAAATCAGGCACAACAAACTCAGGTTGCTTCTTTCTTCTGATCCTTCATGTTTAACCTCCTGCTTTGGAGGAGGTTAAGGCTTTGAATGGGCTGCACACATGGAACGTTTGGCAAAGGACCCAAACCGAGTGCTTCCGAAGCAGGAGATGGTTCTTACGTCAGGCTTATGTGCAAAGCAGCAACGCAAAGCATTCAGCGAGCAGAAAACAGATGAAGAGAGGAAGCAAGAGGTTCAGCACGCTTGCAAGTGACACTTTGGAGCCTGAACGTGGGGCGTTTGGTGTGAAACGCATTGATAAGGTTCCCATGAGGGCTCCTCCAGACTACACAAGATAAGGTTTGAACCATGCCTCCTCTTGGCACCCAAGCAGGCACCTGCAGGCAAACAGGCAGCAGCACACTCTGTCCCCAAACAGCACCACAGTCACGGGAGTGCTGGGGACGTGCCAGCTGCACACACCCCAGGCCGGCAAACAGGGCTTGTGCTTCTCCTCCTGCTCCAGGCATCCGTTGCCTCCCCAGAGACACATGAGAACCCTCGGGCTCGTTATGCTGCACGCTGTTAATTGCTCATTTCTGCTCTGTTAATGAATAGAGCCGAGGAAGTCGCTCTCCATCGCCCACTGTAATTACTGCAAGTGCTATTGAAGTGCTCCAGCCACTCGCTGCTTTCAAGGAGAGAATACACGGCAACAGCAACACAAGAACTTCAGTTGCTTCTCTTCACAAACCCCAAGTGAGTCAGAAGCATCATTTCCCCCTTCCCTCTGCACGTTAACCCCTGGAACCCTGCTTGCTGGACACCACAAGGTGAAGAAAGCATCCTCCATCCCCTCCCATCCAGTCTGCTCTTTTGGCCGGGGTTCAGGCACATCATTCCCTGCTCTCATTGAAGGGGGAATTCTTAGAGGTATGGAAAGGCTCCGCTCAAAGCAGCGATCAGTGGAAGCACAGGGAGCTGGAAACACACACAACTGACCCAGAGCCATCAGCTGGATGGGGCCTGGAAGCCAAACCCTTAAACACAAAAGCTTTCAGATGGAGGAGCCCTTTATGTTATCTCCCTGCTGCAGCACGCGGAGACACACGAGGTGCAGTGAGATAAATGGGGACCATGCATGCTGCAGCCCTCCTTTGCTGTCTCCATCCCAAAGAGGTTCGTTGTACTGGGTTGAAGATGAAATCCATACAGGATCCCACTGCTGGCAGTGACACAGGGCTGCACAGCACCGGTACCAAGGGTAGAGGGGAGGGACACGATGTATTCCTGCGGCAGTGCGTTTCCAGAAGGGAGATAAAGGAATAAAGCAAGGAATATAAGGGTTTACTTATGCCAAAGGAAACAGCAAACGTTAGGGGTTAGAATGAACCTGGAGGAAACACGGGTTTGCTCCCAGGAGCAGCACCCATAGCCTCGTATCTCAGCACAGGCACCCAGGGGATGCTGCCCCACCACAACAGAAGGTGGGGACCCCCCCCTCTCCCCAAACCCCTTTGTTCCTATTCACAGCACACACCAAGCACCCAGGGACCAGCAAGATGGGAACCCCCAGCACCAAATGAGCCCCGCAGGGCCAGCACCCACAGCGCTGCTGCCTGGGGGACCCCATAAAGCCCCAATCCCCACGCTCTCCCCCCCCCCCAACCCCATACCCTGAGGAAGAGCCCCCCCAAACCACACCAGGTCCTCCCCATCCATCCCCATCCCGATCAAGGAGCCGTCCGCTTCCTTCCGCCGCTCACCGCCCGGCGTGGTCCCGAACACGGTGCCCCCCGGCGTGGTGCTGTAGTCGCCGGGCGGCAGCGGGGCTCCGTCGGGTAGAGCCAAGCACTTGCCGGGGGTCGGGATATCGCGACTCGGCGTCTGGCCCTGGCAACAGCGGCCCGACATGACGTCAGCACCGCGACCGGGACCGGGACACGCCGTTACCGCCCCGCTGGTATCTTCCGGTCCCCGACACGGGCGGGGTAAGGGGCGGGGTTTATTTGAGGGGCGTGGCTTATGCAATTAAGGGGCGTGGTTTATCGGGACAGCGCACGCCGGGTCCTAGTGCCCCTCGGTTCCCCCCCAGCGCCACTGCCCCCGGCCCCATATGGTGCAGCCAGCGCCCCACGGGGATGCTGACAGCGCTGCCCCGGTCACTGTTTCCCCCATAAGGACCACCCCCGCCCCAGCTTGCCCCATGCAGCTCAGGTGGCCGCTGCGGTGGGTCCCGGTGGTCCCCGTGTGAATCCTGCGGGACAGATGTCAGCCCGCCCGTCCGTCCCAAATGGCTCTGCCACCTCCGGGGGGGGGGGACGGGACACGGGAGGCAGCAAACGGGGATGGGGGACACACACACGGAGCCTGCACACGTGTCCCGCACCCCCCACGTCTTCCCCCCCGGTGGGGCAGTGAGAAATGATGGTGTTTTCCTGCAAATCGTATTAAAGGAAGCATTTAAAGAGGTAGCGGGAGAGCGGCGGGGAGGTGGGGGGGGTCCCCAGGCTGGGCAGGGGGAGAACTGGGGTGCACAGGGGTGATGAGCCCCGACACAAAGCCTCTGTGAGCATCCTTGTCCCCCCCCGCCCCAGCATCACCGCGCTGCTCACAAGTGTGATGAGTGCCGGCAGCTCAGCCCTGCCCGCGGATGGAGGCAGAGGGGGTCACTATGGGATGGAAGGGAAGCAGGGACCCAGCAGTGTTTCGGACCCGTTTGGGCTGTGCTGGTGAATCCACTGTGAAAGGGGTTTGGAGCTGCCAGGAGGCGGTGGGATGCAGGGTCCTGCCCAAGCGCCACCGTCATCCCGGCTCCAACAGATGGAGCTCGGCCGCCGCAAGCTGCACCGGAGCTGGACACGGCGCTCTCCATCCTTCCCTTCCTGCTTCCACTGCCCCATCCCTGGGGATGAAACCTCATCCCTTTGGAGCCTGGCCTGCTGGCCTTGGATCTAAGCCCGTTCTCCAGGACGGCATCAGTATGGAGAGGGACACTTGGAGGGCTCCGCTTCCCAAAGCCCCCATGGATCACGGGCAGGCTGCAGTGCCCATAAGATCCTCGGGGGCCCTGCGGTGCCAGGGGGGCTGCGTTCGCCCTGTGCCGGCTGCTGAATCGATCACCGGGAGCTGGGGCAGGAAAACAGCACTTCCTGCCCTATGGAATGACATCAGCCGTGACCCCCAACCCAGCGAGGCGGCCGCGGCCGTTTCCTCCTCCTCCTCCTCCCAAAGAATGGACCATTACAGGGTCAAGGAGCCGTGGGGAGGTCAGGGATGAAGGCCACATCCTGGCTTCAGCACGGAATCTGCCCTCGGTGCCTTGGGGAGCCCAGGGTGGGGGCAAGGATTGGCTGCAATAAAGGGGGGAAACCCTCCAGGGTGTTCAAAATGCCCCAAAATGCCCTTTCTGGAGGTACTACTTCAGGGGGGCTGATCCTTTCTGTCCCGCAGAGATGCTACTCCATGCCGTGACCTGCAGGCACATCCCCATTGGTGTAGGGGGCACTTGGGGTGCCCAGGAGACCCCAAAAGGCTGCAGCAGAGCCGGGTGGTGTGAGATGGGCAGTCCCTGTCCTGGACCAGGGATAGGGATGCTCAGTTCTCACTGCCTTTGTTAAGCTCAGTGATGTCCAAGGGGGGCAGGACTCCTGTGCCTCTTTTTCCTGGGCAGGAAAGCCCTTCATCATCGTCATGGGAGACAAGGTTATCACCTTAGTGCTTTCTAAAAGGGGAGCTTCTTGGAGGTATCCATCTCTTCACCCGCTCACCATCAGTTGCAGCATCTTTGCTACTGACCTGGTTTAAATCCTAGTTTAAATCCTGGTTTAGCTCCCAAGGAGGGGAATCTGTTTGATAGGTCCTGAAAAACCTATTGCATTGGGCTATTGCAGTTATTGATTGCAAAGGGGTTTGCTGCAGGCAGGCAGAAACTAAACCAAAGGGAGGATAAAGCTTTGCATGGTGGGCAGTGGGGATGGGTGCTTCCATCTCCCCCATCCATCACCCCCCTGTCCGCATGGGGAAGCTCCATCTCCAGCCCAACCCCATCTCTCCCATGGCTGCGAGCCCCATTCCAGCCCCACAGAGGACAGGGTGATGATGGCTCCCTGGCTGCTGCTGCCCATCCCATTGAGGATGTCCCTGTGCTGTGGCATTTCCAGCCCATCCGTGTTTACATTCCCCTCGGATTGCCTGCCGAGATAAGGACAATCCCACATCCACTTTGCCTGCCCAAGGGCTGTTTGTGCAGATAAAATTTGCCCCATAAACAAGCCCATCCTGCCTGTGGGAAGTGCTCCTCCGCCCTGCCCTCACAGGAAAACCCTCACCAGGCCTTAGAGTGTTCCCAGTGTCCCATCCCCTGGGATCAGGGGGACAGAAACAGAGCGAATGGCACCGAGTCAAACCCCCAGGAGCTGGGATGCATCTCTGGATCAGGAGGGAAGCCTTTGCTCATCAGCCACATGGCACCCTGCATCCCCCTGCTGCATGGCATCCTGCATCCCTCTGCTGCATGGCACCCTGCATCCCTCTGCTGCATGGCACCCTGCATCCCTCTGCCGCATGGCATCCTGCATCCCTCTGCCGCATGGCATCCTGCATCCCTCTGCCGCATGGCATCCTGCATCCCTCTGCCGCATGGCATCCTGCATCCCTCTGCCGCATGGCATCCTGCATCCCTCTGCTGCATGCATGCATCCCTCTGCCGCATGGCATCCTGCATCCCTCTGCCGCATGGCATCCTGCATCCCTCTGCTGCATGGCATCCTGCATCCCTCTGCCGCATGGCATCCTGCATCCCTCTGCTGCATGGCATCCGGCTCCAGCCTGCTCCATAGATGGGGCTGGAAGCTGGCTTGGAGATGGGAAGTATTCCTGAGCAATCTGCTCTTCCATACGGATCCCAGGCTCTTCCTCAGGTTCTCTGCTGCCCTTCCTCCATGCTGCAGGAATACGGGCCCAAGGAGAGGTTTCCATCCCCTGCCTGCACTGAGAGCATCCTGCCCTCAGCATCCTGCTCTGCTGGGTCCCTCTGAACTGGGATGCTCATGGGCTGGGGCTGAGCTGCTGGTTTGGAAACAGGCCTTGAGCTTCTGCCTCCTCCTCCCTGGCTCCATCACATCCCCATCACACCCCTCCTCATCCATGCTCTGGTCTCTCCCCAACTAAAGCAGTTGGGAATCACCCAACACCAAGCTCTGGGTGGGATGTGAGCTGTGTGCCCATGGAAACACCCACCTGTGCTCTATGCCAGGAGAAACAGAGGGGCTGGAAGCCCTTGAGGGTACCTGGAGCTGTGGAATCCTGCTCAGCTCCCATTCCAAGGGATCCGGAGCCATTCTCCATCCCAGCACCCACTTCTCACATGAGCATCCAGTGGGGAGGAAGCTTTTCCCCTTTTGCTTCCCTCAGGAAAGAGGTGGGAATCAGGAGGAATACATGGGTTTAAAACAGCCACCATGGCATAGGAGCCATCCCGGGACTTGGATGCTGGGAAGCAGGGATGCTGCTGGGGATAACTGGGAGCTTGAGTGGCTGGAGATGCTCCATAGAGGCAGCACCGAGGTGGCTCCATGGAGCCATGGATCTGCTTGGGATGCTGCCACTGGCAGCCACATCCTCAGCTTCACCCAAAAGAGCCCTTTTCACCCCAAATTGAGGCCAGCCCCTCACCCTCCTGCATCCAGGAGGCAAACCCACCCTGGGGATGCTCCTTGCGAAGCTCTGCCCCTCCGAGCTTTCCTCTCCCACGTTATTTCTGCCGCTGACGTGATTTGGGGGGCAGTTTCCCTACTCTTTGTGCAATTCCTGCTGATGTTATTGCAAACCTCTCCCTCTTTCCCCCCCCTCCAACCCCGTTCCGCTTTAGCAATCCCTGCAGCACAAACAGAAACCATGGAGAAGGTTGTGGAAACGTCTCAAAGCTCCTCGCATCCCAGCACAAGGACCCTGCGGCTGGAGGGAGATGGGAAAGGTTGGAAACAAAGCCCCGTGTTCAAGATGCCAGAAGTCGGGAATACCCTGGCTTTCCCCACAGCATCAAACCCGGCTTCGTTATGGGGTTTATTGGTTTCTAATCTGAAAGCACAGGGAGCTGGGGGGCAGGAGAAGGACCTGAGGTTGCTTTAGCGTAGCCTTTGACACTGGCTGGGTTTCAGCATCTCCATGCCCCTTTCCCTAATTCTCACAATGCCTCGGGAAGAGCTGAAGCTCCGGGATTGCCGGGGCTGCTTTGGGAAGCACAGAGGGAAGCTGCTTTGATCAGCCCCACAGACCCAATGCTTCCATCTCCAATCCGGTGGGAAGCGATGCTCCCCACCACCACGGGGGGAGCAAACTGCATCCGCTGCTTCCCACCCCTCCATCCAGGAGAGCGGATCCCACCGTCCCTGCCCCTTGCCATCCTCGGCACCCCGAAGCCCTGTGTCCATAGGGTGAAAGTGTGGGAACGGGATAATAAGCAAGGAATGGCGTGAGCTCAGCCCTGCCTGCGCAGGCAGCCGGAGCGGGCTCTGACCTTCTCGGTACCCAGGGTACACGCTGCCTCTTTCATCATTATCCATGCATTTGCTCCCAGGAGCTTCGCTTGGAAAACAGGATGTGAGCGTGTGAGACGGCCGCTTGGAGCCTGCCGGGATGCTCCCTTTGCCCTCAGCTGGGATGGCCACTGGGCTCATGCCTATGGGGCAGAGGAGCTGCTGGTGTGCGATGGGTTAGGAGCTGCCCCAGATGCAAAGCGCAAACCCTTGGAAAAGCAGGGTGAATGCTGCTGGGAAACACTGCTGGGATGCATGGAAGACGTCTCCCTTTGCAGGGCAGTGGGATATGGAGCATGCTTTGCCTAAAACACACCCTAAACCCAGCCAAACGGCCCGGTTTTGATGTGCTTTATTGTTCTCACACAGGATTCTTCCCTTCCTGCTGTTGTCCTGAGCCCTGGCTGATGCTCCCAGAGCTCTCCTTGTATTTACCAAGGAAAGAGCTTCTATGGAGCTGGGAGTTTATGGACAGCTTCCTCCAGCCTTCCCGGGACAGGGTGAAAGCTTCATGGCAGCGTGTTTATGTGCTGACAAGGAAACGTGGTGACAGATGATCCCAAACAACTTCAAAGCGAGATCCGTGGACCCGATATGGAAACTATTCCTAAAGTCTCCGTGCTGAGAGCATTAAAGGCGGCCTCAAGCCCAGCCTGGCCCCAGGAACATCAAGCTCCCTCCAAGGCGGATTTAGGGCTGAATGATGCTCCTTGAGCATCTTTTGCTTAGGCAGAGGGTAGAGCATCGCCTCACCCACTGCCTCACCCACCCCATGGTTCCAGGTGGGTTCCCTGCACCCACAGCATCCCCATCTCACCATTGGGCTATTCCAGCCCCAATAACAAGAGGGGCTGGGATGCAGCTCCGTCCGCCTGGGAGGCATTTAGGGATCAGGGAGGGATGGAAAGGTGCTGGGACCTTGTTCTGGTGCAGGCAGTGGTGTGGTGAGGGCCCTGAGCCCATTGTGTGTTTGCTGCAGAGGGGGTGTCCCACCAGCCCTATGTAGCCCTTTAGGGTGATGTTGGTCCATGGGGTCTCTGTTGCAGGGCTGGGTCCCCTTGTGCTGATGGGGCTGTTGGAGTGCTGGTGCTCGCTGTGCTGGGGAACCTCCTCTGCTGCCCTTTGCTCTGGGCTGGGACATGCTCCAGCACTGCTCTGGCTCTGGATTCCATGGCTGGGCAGCCCTTTGCGACACAGCTCTGGCACCGACTGTTACTGGTGCAAAGTAACTGCATCTCCCAGTGCAGCACAGCCTGCGCCCTGCTCTGCTCCCTGCACCCATGGGTGGACAGAGCCCCCTCCAAGGCTCCTTTGGCAGGTTCAGTGCAATCCCTTGTGCTGCATTTGCTTCCTGACCCCCTCCTGCGATGGGGAAGCTGAGGAGGGCTGTGCCAAAGGGGGAAAAGGGAGATCCCGTGTCGCTGCCGTTGCTGTGATTCCTGCTCTGTGTTATCGCTTGGTCTCTAACAGTGGCTCTGCAGCCAGGGCACAGAGCAAGATTCCCAGCTATAAAAAGCTTTCCTTTAATCCTAGGGTTGTATCAGCCTTGGCAGGAGCTGAATGCGCTGCGTTTAATGATGCCAGGAGGCAAAGCTGGTGCCTGCCTGCCCTCCAACCAGCTTTGGTGAGCTCACAGGGGCCGTTCTGCATTGAACACAAGGGATGGAGGATTAAACTGTGCTTAATACCTGAGGTGGAAGGGCGCGGGAGCAGCAAAGCCCCCTTGCCCAGGCTCACCTCTATCTGCTGAGTGCCAGGCACTGATTTATCTGCTTTCCCTGTCTGGGATCAACCCTTGGTGTAGGGGATTAGAATGAGAGCTCTGCGTGTGAACCCGCAGCGCTCCATGAGGGTGGCTGGGTGCTCACAGCCTGGATAAGGCGGTGGGATAGGGATTAAACAGCGCAGGGATTTTGCATCCCCTGAGGCAGGAGCGGCCGCGTGTGAAAGCTCCGTGTGGGATCAGGAGGGTGATTTACACCTCACGCAGGCTCAGCCCTTAGCTGCTCTTCAAAGGCAGGTTGGATGGCGTTTGGAGCTACCTGGTCTAGTGGAAGGTGTCCTTGCCCATGGCTTTAAGGATGAGCTTTAAGGACCCTTCCAAGCCAAACCAGGCTGGGATCCTGTGATGCTTGAGCTGTCTCACCCCTCTACCATGTCCAGGCAAACCCTGTCCCTCTCTGATGTGCCTGGGACACCCTCAGGTTCCCTCTCTGCTAACACATCCATGGGCACCAGGACCTCTTTGTGCTTCCCTGCAGCTCGTGTTCCCTGCATCCCATCTCTCCCCAAGCAGGGATCTTCCCTGTTCCATCCTGGCTCTACATATGAAGAAGTCTTTTTAAATACCCATTGTTTATCCTGCAGCAACAGCCAAAGGAGCTGCTCTGATCCGGGATATGAGCATCGTTTCCCAGAGACTTCTAAAGAGCCACTTGACCTGTTGATCTGGAAGCAGATCCAGATCTCCGGCCTGGATCTGCCTCTGTATCCCATGGCAGGTAGAGGGAACCAGCAGTTCTGGCCAGTGCAAGGGATGGGCAAAGGATGAGGAGGAAAAGTCTCATGTAAGTGCCAGGGGAAGACAGCAGAAGTGGTGTTTGGATGCCTGCATCTGCCGTGTCTGCTCCTCGCTTTGACTGCAGTGGGATGTCCCTTCCCTCCGGGCCATGGTGGGATGGGAATGGGCTGAAAGCGCCATGGATACACTGCAGGAGAAGACACTGAGCCCTGCAGCTCCATTGGTGCTGCGGAAGTGGAGATGAGGATGGGAAGCGGAGGTGAGGATGGGAAGCAGAGGTGAGGATGGGAAGCAGAGGTGAGGATGGGAAGCAGAGGTGAGGATGGGAAGCAGAGGCAAAGATGGGAAGCAGAGGTGAGGATGGGAAGCAGGGATGAGGATGGGAAGCAGAGGCAAAGATGGGAAGAAGAGGTGAGGGTGGGAAGCAGAGATGAGAATAGGAAGCAGGGATGAGGATGGGAAGCGGAGGTGAGGGTGGGAAGCAGAGATGAGGATGGGAAGCAGAGGTGAAGATGGGAAATGGAGATGAGAATGGGAAGCAGGGATGAGGATAGGAAGTGGAGGTGAGGGTGGGAAGTGAAGATGAGGATGGGAAGCAGAGATGAGGATGGGAAGCAGAGATGAGGGTGGGAAGCGGAGATGAGGGTGGGAAGCGGAGATGAGGATGGAAAGCAGAGATGAGGATGGGAAGCAGAGATGAGGGTGGGAAGTGGAGATGAGGGTGGGAAGCAGAGATGAGGATGGGAAGTGGAGATGAGGATGGGAAGCAGAGATGAGGATGGGAAGTGGAGATGAGGGTGGGAAGTGGAGATGAGGGTGGGAAGCGGAGATGAGGATGGGAAGAGGAGATGAGGGTGGGAAGCGGAGATGAGGATGGGAAGCAGAGATGAGGATGGGAAGCAGGGATGAGGGTGGGAAGAGGAGATGAGGGTGGGAAGCGGAGATGAGGATGGGAAGCAGAGATGAGGGTGGGAAGCGGAGATGAGGATGGGAAGTGGAGATGAGGATGGGAAGCAGAGATGAGGATGGGAAGCAGAGATGAGGATGGGAAGCAGAGATGAGGGTGGGAAGTGAAGATGAGGATGGGAAGTGAAGATGAGGATGGGAAGCAGGGATGAGGGTGGGAAGCAGAGATGAGGATGGGAAGTGGAGATGAGGATGGGAAGCAGAGATGAGGATGGGAAGCAGAGATGAGGATGGGAAGTGGAGATGAGGGTGGGAAGCAGAGATGAGGGTGGGAAGCAGAGATGAGGGTGGGAAGTGAAGATGAGGATGGGAAGCAGAGATGAGGATGGGAAGTGAAGATGAGGGTGGGAAGCAGAGATGAGGGTGGGAAGTGAAGATGAGGGTGGGAAGCAGAGATGAGGATGGGAAGCAGAGATGAGGATGGGAAGCAGAGATGAGGATGGGAAGTGAAGATGAGGATGGGAAGTGAAGATGAGGGTGGGAAGTGAAGATGAGGATGGGAAGTGAAGATGAGGATGGGAAGTGGAGATGAGGGTGGGAAGTGAAGATGAGGGTGGGAAGCAGAGATGAGGGTGGGAAGCAGAGATGAGGGTGGGAAGCAGAGATGAGGGTGGGAAGCGGAGATGAGGATGGGAAGCAGAGATGAGGATGGGAAGCAGAGATGAGGGTGGGAAGTGAAGATGAGGATGGGAAGTGAAGATGAGGATGGGAAGTGGAGATGAGGGTGGGAAGTGAAGATGAGGATGGGAAGTGGAGATGAGGATGGGAAGCAGAGATGAGGGTGGGAAGCAGAGATGAGGATGGGAAGCAGAGATGAGGAGATGAGGGTGGGAAGTGAAGATGAGGATGGGAAGTGAAGATGAGGATGGGAAGTGGAGATGAGGATGGGAAGTGGAGATGAGGGTGGGAAGTGAAGATGAGGATGGGAAGTGGAGATGAGGGTGGGAAGTGAAGATGAGGATGGGAAGTGGAGATGAGGGTGGGAAGTGAAGATGAGGATGGGAAGTGGAGATGAGGATGGGAAGTGAAGATGAGGATGGGAAGTGGAGATGAGGGTGGGAAGTGAAGATGAGGATGGGAAGTGGAGATGAGGGTGGGAAGTGAAGATGAGGATGGGAAGTGGAGATGAGGGTGGGAAGCAGAGATGAGGATGGGAAGCAGAGATAAGGGTGGGAAGCAGAGATGAGGGTGGGAAGCAGAGATGAGGATGGGAAGCAGGGATGAGGGTGGGAAGCAGAGATGAGGGTGGGAAGTGGAGATGAGGATGGGAAGCAGAGATGAGGATGGGAAGCCAGCAGCAGGGTGATGGCAGAGCCGGGCCTCCTGCCCTGGTGCCTGCTCCACAGATCCCAGCCCAACGCCCTCACTATCCATGGGCATTCCCAGTGATGCTCTTGACCCAGAACCCAGCCGTGCGCCCTTGTGCTGCTGGTGCTGGGGTCAGCCTGAAACGAAGCCACCTTCCCTGCTCACCCCTTGTTTGTGCTGCTCCAGAGGAGGCCCAAACGGCCCTTAAATAGCAAGGCCAGGGTTTGGCCCACGCCAGCAGCCGATGCCAGGGCTGGGAGCTAAAGGAGGTTGCATCAAGCCCTTGTCTGAGTGCTTTGATACATCAAAACACCCTTGTAATGCTCCAGCTTGCAAAGCCCGGGCCCCATTCCGCTCGCTTATGAATGGGATGAAATGCCAAGAGGATAATGTTTTACACATCCTTATTTTTCCCCTCTTTGCCAACATTCCCCCTTTTGGCTGAAGCTTCAAGCTCCCATATTTGGAGAGTGCCTGCCTTAGAACTTCCAGGATTTGTATAAATAGCTGATAGGGAAAATATGACCCCAGGGGCCCGCAGGAGGAGGAGGGCACCGCCATAGGGCTGGAGCAGCCCAGTGCTTCCCAGGCTCCCCAATAGGAGAGAGAAGGAAGTGTGGGGGTCCCCACAACACCAGCACCCACCCAAAGGTTCCCCTCCATCAGCCAGGAGGAGGTTTGGGTGGTGTGGAAGTGGAAGGGTGCCTGGGATGTGCTGGATGATGTGTGTTGGAACAGGGCTGGCATCTCACCAGCCCTCTGCTGATGTCCAGGGGACCAGGGTGTCATTGTCCCCTCCAGTGCCAGCCTGTTCTGCCCAGGGAGAGCCTGAGCATGGCGAGGAATGCATGGGTTTGCTCCGGTATAAAGTCCTGGGCACAGTGAAGGGATGGAGCTCACAGTGAGGGGATGGAGCTCACGGTGAGGGGATGGAGCTCATGGTGAGGGGCTGGAGCTCATGGTGAGGGGATGGAGTGCACGGTGAGGGGATGGAGCTCATGGTGAGGGGATGGAGCTCATGGTGAGGGGATGGAGAGCTCATGGTGAGGGGATGGAGAGCTCACGGTGAGGGGCTGGAGCTCACGGTGAGGGGCTGGAGCTCACGGTGAGGGGTTGGAGTGCACGGTGAAGGGATGGAGCTCACGGTGAGGGGATGGAGCTCACGGTGAGGGGTTGGAGCTCACGGTGAGGGGCTGGAGCTCACGGTGAGGGGATGGAGCTCACGGCGAGGGGCTGGAGCTCACGGTGAGGGGTTGGAGTGCACGGTGAAGGGATGGAGAGCTCACGGTGAGGGGTTGGTGCTCACGGTGAGGGGTTGGAGCTCACGGTGAGGGGATGGAGCTCACGGTGAGGGGATGGAGAGCTCACGGTGAGGGGTTGGTGCTCACGGTGAGGGGTTGGAGCTCACGGTGAGGGGTTGGAGCTCACGGTGAGGGGTTGGAGCTCACGGTGAGGGGCTGGAGCTCACGGTGAGGGGCTGGAGCTCACGGTGAGGGGATGGAGCTCACGGTGAGGGGATGGAGCTCACGGTGAGGGGTTGGAGCTCACGGTGAGGGGATGGAGCTCACAGTGAGGGGATGGAGCTCACGGTGAGGGGTTGGAGCTCATGGTGAGGGGATGGAGAGCTCATGGTGAGGGGCTGGAGCTCGTGGTGAGGGGCTGGAGAGCTCACGGTGAGGGGCTGGAGCTCACGGTGAGGGGATGGAGCTCACGGTGAGGGGATGGAGCTCACAGTGAGGGGATGGAGCTCATGGTGAGGGGATGGAGAGCTCATGGTGAGGGGCTGGAGCTCGTGGTGAGGGGCTGGAGCTCACGGTGAGGGGATGGAGCTCACGGTGAGGGGTTGGAGCTCACAGTGAGGGGCTGGAGCTCACCGTGAGGGGCTGGAGCGCACGGTGATGGGATGGAGCTCACAGTGAGGGGATGGAGCTCATGGTGAGGGGATGGAGAGCTCATGGTGAGGGGCTGGAGCTCGTGGTGAGGGGCTGGAGAGCTCACGGTGAGGGGTTGGAGCTCACAGTGAGGGGCTGGAGCTCACGGTGAGGGGTTGGAGCTCACGGTGAGGGGCTGGAGCCCACGGTGAGGGGCTGGAGCCCACGGTGAGGGGTTGGAGCCCACGGTGAGGGGCTGGAGCCCACGGTGAGGGGTTGGAGCTCACGGTGAGGGGTTGGAGCTCACGGTGAGGGGCTGGAGCTCACGGTGAGGGGTTGGAGCGCACGGTGAGGGGCTGGAGCTCACGGTGAGGGGCTGGAGCTCACGGTGAGGGGTTGGAGTGCACAGTGAGAGGCTGGAGCTCACGGTGAGGGGCTGGAGCTCACGGTGAGGGGTTGGAGTGCACGGTGAAGGGATGGAGCTCACGGTGAGGGGTTGGAGCGCACGGTGAGGGGTTGGAGCGCACGGTGAGGGGCTGGAGCGCACGGTGAGGGGTTGGAGCGCACGGTGAGGGGCTGGAGCTCACGGTGAGGGGTTGGAGTGCACGGAGGGGAGCGGGGCGGGCCGGGGGGTGCCCGTGTTGGGGAGAGGCGGTGCCGCAGCCCGCTCCTCTTCCATTGATCTCCGGAGCGGGGCCGCCCCGAGCCTTTAAAAGCTCCTCCTCCAGCAGCGCCCCTTAGGGGAGCCCGGCCCCGCCGGTCCGCCCCGAGGGCTGCTCCGGGCTGCGGCGGCCGCGGGGTGCGCACGTCGGGCGAGCCCCCCCCCCCCCCTCCGCCAGCCCCGGTCCGGAGGAGATGAGCCCCGTGCCCGCGGGTAACGGCAGCGCCTGGGGGGCAGCGGCGGCGCTGGGCAGCGGCGGTAACTGCAGCGGGGCCGCCAGCCTGAGCCGGCAGTGGGTGCTGGGGGCTGCCCTGAGCATCACGGTGCTCGTCACGGTGGCCGGTAACTTGCTGGTGATCGTGGCCATCGCCAAGACGCCGCGGCTGCAGACCATGACCAACGTGTTCGTCACCTCGCTGGCTTGCGCCGACCTCATCATGGGCTTGCTGGTGGTGCCGCCGGGGGCCACCATCCTGCTGAGCGGGCACTGGCCCTACGGCACGGTGGTGTGCGAGCTGTGGACCTCGCTGGATGTGCTGTGCGTGACGGCCAGCATCGAGACGCTGTGCGCCATCGCCGTGGATCGCTACCTGGCCATCATGTCACCGCTGCAGTACGAGGCGCTGGTGACCAAGGGCAGGGCACGGGCTGTGGTGTGCCTGGTGTGGGGCATCTCTGCCTTCATCTCCTTCCTGCCCATCATGAACCACTGGTGGCGGGACGGGGCGGACGAGCAGGCGGTGCGCTGCTACGACGACCCGCGCTGCTGTGACTTTGTCACCAACATGACCTACGCCATCATCTCCTCCACCATCTCCTTCTACGTGCCCCTGCTCGTCATGATCTTTGTCTATGTCCGTGTCTTCGCCGTGGCTACGCGCCACATCCAGCTCATCGGCAAGGACAAGGTGAGGTTCCTGCAGGGCCCCCCCAGCCCTGGCTCTAGGAGAAGCCGGCTCAGGCGTCCCTCCCGCCTGCTGGCCATCAAGGAGCACAAGGCGCTCAAGACCCTGGGCATCATCATGGGCACCTTCACGCTGTGCTGGTTGCCCTTCTTCGTGGCCAACATCATCAAGGTCTTCTGCCGAGGGCTGGTGCCGGATCAGCTCTTCCTCTTCCTCAACTGGCTGGGCTACATCAACTCAGCCTTCAACCCCATCATCTACTGCCGCAGCCCCGACTTCAGGAGCGCCTTCCGCAAGCTGCTCTGCTGCCCGCGCCGTGCCGACCGCCGGCTCCACGCCGTGTCCCGGGACCTGCAGCGCTGCCCCTGTGCCTTCAGCCCCACGGGGGCGGCTCCCTTGGGAGACAGCAAAGTGGGAGCCCCCGGGGAGGATGGGAGCCGGGTGGAGGAGACCAGCCTGTCCCAGGGTACCCAGACAGCGCTGGGCGCACAGCTTGATGAGTAGGTACCTGCGGGCACTTGGGCTTATGGGGAGCAGCCCTTTGGGGTGCAATGAAGGGGATGTTGGTGGCAGGGATGTGGTCTGATGGGGCAGTGAGGAGATGGAGGGCGGGCGGGCAATGGGGTGCATGGGAATCGTCGCCTTAAAGCCCCAGCCCTTCCACTGGGTTGCAAAACTGGGGTCCTGCTCCTGCCTTGTCCTTTCCCAAGGCTGCCAGGATGGGGTCTGCTGATCCTGGGTAAAGAAAAACCTGGTGGTGAATAGGGAAGCAAAGGAGCTGAATGAGTCCCAAAGCCTGACTTTTGGCCTCTCCTTTCGCCCACTTTTTGCCCTTAAAGAAGGAAAACGTGGGGAATCCTTTTGCAACGAGGCAGCCGGGGCTGTCGTGGGTTGCTTTGCCCTCTGACAGAGTGCAAATCTGGGAAGGAAACCTATTTCGTCACCCTCCGTCAGCCCTGCGGATGGGAGATAGGCTTCCCATGGCCGCAGCCAGGGCAGAGGGTTGGCAGGGATGTGCCTGTGGATTTACACCGTCTGTGAATTACAGGAAGGGTTCCCCCCCCACACACACCCCGGGATTTGAATTCTTCTGATTCCTGTGGGTTTTAAGCAGCTTTCTCTGGTCTAAAGCCCCTCTGGATGCCCGAGGGCAGGAGAGGGTCCTGCCGGCACACACAGGCAGAGCTGCTGCTGGCAGAGAGGTTCCGAGGAGGGATTCACCCCCGCTGGGAACGGGATGCTCAGTCACGGGAAGGGTGCAGGCTCCTCACACGCTGTGCTCTCCTGTTCAAGGTTTGCCGGCAGAGAGACACCAGCAGGTCCCTCCGTCTGACCGGGAGCAGCTGAGAGCCGGGAACAGCGTGAGTGCAGTGAGTGCATCCAGGGCAGTGCTTCCAGTGCAGTGCATCCAGGGCAGTGCTTCCAGAGCAGTGCTTCCAGTGCAGTGCATCCAGAGCAGTGCTTCCAGTGCATTGCTTCTAGTGCAGTGCATCCAGAGCAGTGCTTCCAGTGCATTGCTTCTAGTGCAGTGCATCCAGAGCAGTGCTTCCAGTGCATTGCTTCTAGTGCAGTGAGTGCATCCAGTGCAGTGCTTCCAGGGCAGTGCATCCAGAGCAGTGCATCCAGAGCATTGCTTCTAGTGCAGTGAGTGCATCCAGGGCAGTGCTTCCAGGGCAGTGCATCCAGAGCAGTGCTTCCAGAGCATTGCTTCTAGTGCAGTGAGTGCATCCAGTGCAGTGCATCCAGAGCAGTGCTTCCAGTGCATTGCTTCTAGTGCAGTGAGTGCATCCAGTGCAGTGCTTCCAGTGCAGTGCATCCAAAGCAGTGCTTCCAGTGTATTGCTTCTAGTGCAGTGAGTGCATCCAGAGCAGTGCTTCCAGTGCATTGCTTCTAGTGCAGTGAGTGCATCCAGAGCAGTGCTTCCAGTGCATTGCTTCTAGTGCAGTGAGTGCATCCAGTGCAGTGCTTCCAGTGCATTGCTTCTAGTGCAGTGAGTGCATCCAGTGCAGTGCTTCCAGTGCAGTGCATCCAAAGCAGTGCTTCCAGTGCATTGCTTCCAGTGTATTGCTTCTAGTGCAGTGAGTGCATCCAGAGCAGTGCTTCCAGTGCATTGTTTCTAGTGCAGTGAGTGCATCCAGTGCATTGCTTCTAGTGCAGTGAGTGCATCCAGAGCAGTGCATCCAGTGCAGTGCTTCCAGTGTAGTGCTTCCAGTGCACTGTGTGCATCTAGTGCAGTGAGTGCTCCCAGAGGGATGCAGTGAGTGCTCCCAGAGGGATGCAGTGAGTGCTTCCAGTGATGCCGTGAGTGCTTTGCCCTGTGGGTGATGCTCCATCACTTCCCACCCTCTTCCTACAGGGCCGGGTGCTGCAGAGGGACTGGAGGAGCAGCGCTGGGGGTGACGGCGCTGGAAGGAGCCTCCAGTGCGCGGGGAGCAGAGGGATGCTCCCTCGGGAGCGCTCGCGGTCACAGCAGGGACCAGGGAGCCGGCTCCTCAGTGCTGTTGGCGCTGGAGAACTGGAGCCGGTTGGGAAAAGCCTCCTGAGCTGCTCTCCAAGAGGCAGCGCAGCCTTGGGGACGTGCCTGTGCTCGCTGTGTGGACGGGGACCAGCTCCCAGCCGGGGTGTTTCCTGGCTGGAAGCAGGACGTCGTGGGTCTGCTCTCTGGAAGGATGAAGAATTCCCATCGTCCGGGGCTCAGGAAGCCCATCAGGAAGGGGAGAAGAGCCTCCTGCAGGAGAGCAAGAGGAGCTCCGAGCAAGGGGAACCGGGCAAACCCTGTGGATTATGCTCCTAGCACATCCCCTCCTGTTTTTGCCTTTCCATCGGGGGCAGGCGTTGCAGGAGGGCGTTTTCCATCCCAAAGCCTGGATCTGGGTACAAGGAGCAGCAGGACAAGGGCTCTTACAGGGAGGTTGAGGAGGGTTTCATCGGAGCTGCCCCGTTGCTGACATGGATCCCAGTTCCCATTAAATCGATGTCAGGGTTTGGGAAATGGCATTTTTCCTTTGAGATTGCTGCTGGAGAAGCCTCGGAGCAACCGGATGCACTGCTCCATGGGGACACAAAGCCACACACAGCCCTGCACACCTCTGTACACACACAGACACCCTACACACACCTGTACATGTACCTGTGCATACAGCTGCACACACCTGTACATGCACACCCCTCTGCATGCACCTTTGCACACCTATGCATGCCACACGTGTGCATTCATACACTTGTACATGCACATACGTGTGCATGCATCTGTACAGCACATACCTGTACATACACCTATATATGTGCCTGTACAGCACACACCTGTACTGTACCTATACCTGGGCACACACCTGTAAAGCGCATATGCATACATCTGTACACATACCTATACTTGCACCAGTATAGTACATACCTTATCATACACCTGTACATACACTTGTACATGCACATAACTGTACACATCTGGACATACATAGACCTGTATACATACCTGCACACAGACCTGTACATACACCTGTACATGCAAATACCTGCACACACATCTGGACATACATAGACCTGTATACATACCTGCACACAGACCTGTACATACACCTGAACATACACCCATATGTGCACATACCTGTACATACATCTGGACATACATAGACCTGTATACATACCTGTAAAAATACCTGCACGTACATGTGTTCATATACCTGTACATGCATGTAGCTGTACACACATTTGTACATACATAGACCTGTACACATACCTGTACACACCTATGCATACATCTATGTATACACCTGTACATATACCTATACATACACCTATACATACACCTGTACATACACCTGTACATACACCTATACACGCCTGTACATACACCTGTACATACACCTATACACACACCTATACACACCTATACGTACACCTGTACATACACCTGTACATACACCTATACATACACCTGTACATACACCTGTACATACACCTATACACACACCTATACATACACCTGTACATACACCTGTACATACACCTATACGCACATCTATACACACCTATACATACACCTGTACATACATACACCTGTACATACACCTATACACACCTGTACATACACCTATACACACTCGTACATACACCTATACATACACCTATACACACCTGTACATACACCTGTACATACACCTATACATACACCTATACACACCTGTACACACCTGTACACACTGTACATACACCTATACATACACCTATACACACCTGTACATACACCTGTACACACACCTGTACATACACCTACACACACCTGTACACACCTATACATACACCTATACACACCTGTACATACACCTGTACACACACCTGTACATACACCTGTACATACACCTATACACACCTGTACATACACCTGTACACACACCTGTACATACACCTATACACACACCTGTACACACCTGTACATACACCTACACACACACCTGTACACACCTGTACATACACCTGTACATACACCTGTACACACCTGAACATGCACCTACACACACACCTGTACACACCTGTACACACCGGTACCACCCCCGCCCCAGGCCCCGCCCCTTCCCCTCAAGCTCCACCCCCCGGGCCCCGCCCCTTGCTCTCGCGAGAGGGGCGGTACGGGAGCGCGCCGTCTCCGCTCCCATCCCCGTCCCCATCGCCATTCCCGTCCCCATCCCCGTCCCCGTCCCCGCTCCCTCCGCCATGTCCGGCTCGGGGCTGGCAGCGGGCTGGGTGCCCACCCACGTGCAGGTAACGGTGCTGCGAGCCCGGGGGCTGCGGCCCAAGGCGGCGGCCGTGGGGGGCAGCGACGCGTACACGGTGATGGCGCTGGGCAGGGACAAGTTCTCCACGTCGGTGGCGGAGCGGTGCCAGGGGCAGCCGCTGTGGCGAGAGGAGGCCACGTTCGAGCTGCCCCCGCGGGCCGCCGCGCTGCGCCTCACCGTGCTGCACCGGGCCCTCGTGGGCATGGACAAGTTCCTGGGGCGCGCTGAGGTAGACCTGGCCGCGCTGAGGAGCGAGGGCGGCCGGCGGCACACGCGGTGAGAACGGGGGTGAGAGGGGATGGAGGGGGGGCTCCGAGTGGTGTGGGGAATTAGGGATGGGGGGGCTCTGAGTGCTGTAGGGAGTTAGGGATGGGGGGGCTCTGAGTGCTGTAGGGAATTAGGGATGGGGGGGCTCTGTGTGCTGTAGGGAATTAGGGATAGGGGGGCTCTGAGTGCTGTAGGGAGTTAGGGATGGGGGGGCTCCGAGTGCTGTAGGGAATTAGGGATGGGGGGGCTCTGTGTGCTGTAGGGAATTAGGGATAGGGGGGCTCTGAGTGCTGTAGGGAGTTAGGGATGGGGGGGCTCCGAGTGCTGTAGGCAATTAGGGATGGGGGGGCTCTGAGTGCTGTAGGGAGTCAGGGGGGCTCCAAGTGCTGTAGGGAAATGGGGGGGGGCTCCAAGTACCGTAGGGAATTAGGGATGGGGGGGCTCTGAGTGCTGTAGGGAATTAGGGAAGGGGGGGTCTGAGTGTTGTAGGGAATTAGGGATGGGGTGGCTCCGAGTGGTGTAGGGAATTAGGGATGGGGGGGCTCCGAGTGGTGTAGGGAATTAGGGGTGGGGGGGCTCTGAGTGCTGTAGGGAGTTAGGGATGGGGGGGCTCCGAGTGCTGTAGGGAGTTAGGGATGGGGGGGCTCCAAGTGCTGTAGGGAGTTAGGGATGGGGGGGCTCTGAGTGTTGTAGGGAATTAGGGATGGGGGGGCTCCAAGTGTTGTAGGGAATTAGGGATGGGGGGGGCTCCGAGTGGTGTAGGGAATTAGGGATGGGGGGGCTCCGAGTGCTGTAGGGAATTAGGGATGGGGGGGCTCCGAGTGCTGTAGGGAATTAGGGATGGGGGGGCTCCGAGTGGTGTAGGGAATTAGGGATGGGGGGGTCTGAGTGCTGTAGGGAGTTAGGGATGGGGGGGCTCTGAGTGCTGTAGGGAATTAGGGATGGGGGGGCTCCGAGTGGTGTAGGGAATTAGGGATGGGGGGGTCTGAGTGCTGTAGGGAGTTAGGGATGGGGGGGGGCTCCAAATGTTGTAGGGAATTAGGGATGGGGGGGCTCCGAGTGCTGTAGGGAATTAGGGATGGGGGGGCTCCGAGTGGTGTAGGGAATTAGGGATGGGGGGGCTCCGAGTGGTGTAGGGAATTAGGGATGGGGGGGCTCCAAGTGCTGTAGGGAATTAGGGATGGGGGTCTCCGAGTGGTGTAGGGAATTAGGGATTGGGGGGGGCTCCAAGTGTTGTAGGGAATTAGGGATTGGGGGGGGCTCCAAGTGCTGCAGGGAATTACGGAATGGGGGGGTGCCAAGTGCTGTAGGAAATTAAGGAATGGGGAGGGCTCCACGTGCTGTAGGGAGTTAGAGATGGGGGGGGATTCTGAGCCACACAGAGGCGATGGAGAGGGACCGAGGGGCCTCCGGCTCCTGTGGGGCCCTGGGATAGGGATGGGAAAGCCTCTGGGCCCTGTAGGAGTCAAAAAGAAGGATGGAGGGGGGGTCTGTGGGCACCACGAGGGTTGGGAGCAGAGGTGTGGAGTACTCCCAATTCCCCATGGAATGTCCCTGTGCCCCATAGGGATGTGGGGCTCTGGTGGAGGCCCCCCCCGTGCCCCACAGGGTTGAAGGACCCCCATAGGTCCAGGTTGCCAGCCCCATGTCCAAGGCACCTGCACTTGGGGCTGTTTCAGCCCATCCTGCTTGGTCTGGGTTTTAAGCATCTCTGTGTGAGAAGACGACTGGGAATGAGCACAGGCTAGAGCCATGTGTGTCCCATAATAAACCCTTAGCAGAGCCTCCGTGCCTGTGGGAGCAGCCAGTCCAGCGTTTCCAGGGGCTGCCTTCACTGGTGTCAGCGGGACACCAGCTCTTGTGTCACACTTGTCCCTTTGAACATGAAAAACACTGCCCTGGAATGCCAGGGGTGGGTCCAGGGAGGGTTTAACTGGGAGTCAGCAGCCTTGTAATGCGGCTTGAGGTGGCCCCTGAGTCACCTTCCTCTTCTCACTCACCTGAGAGCAGAGCCGGGTATCGGGGCTGGTGAAGCCTTCATTAAGGCTGTCATTAAGGTTGTGTCCAGCTCTAAGGTGTTTACACTGGGATGTGTTTCCTTGTGTCTTGAGCCGGAGGAAAACCGAGGGGAAGGAAGGGAAACAGAGCCTTGATTCTCCTGATGTTTCCAGGTGGTTGTGTTCTGTTTGAAGCCTGTTTCTGTTGCCGGTGCTTGGCTGCTGGGGCGATGGAAAGCCAGAAAGGGCTGGGGTTAATTCACACTCATACAATAAATGATGAAGAATTCATAGACTCATAGAACAGTGAGGGTTGGAAAGGACCTCAAGGTCATCTAGTTCCAACCCCCCCTACCATGGGCATATCTGATGGTTTTGAGGGGGAGATGTGTCCCTGTATCCTCCCCTTTGAGCCCCTCCAATGAAGCAGATGCAGCAGCGTTCGTGCTCTGCTCAGTGCTAACTAAGCTGTTGTTCACATAGCTTGTTTGGGATGTGTTTTGGAACAGGACCTGCTCTTCCCCCTCCACCCCCGGGGCACAGAGCCTGCAGCATGGATTGTGGCACTGAAACCAGCAGGATGCTCCTAGAAATCAATCACGGGGTTGAGAACAAAAGTGCCCAGTGCTGGCTTGTGTGAAAGGCAAAGCTTGTGCTGCCCTCGCTGCAGCGTTAGGGACCTGATAAAGGCCAAGGTCTCCTTCTAAAGGCCTTTCCCTGGTGCTGGTGCCTTGTAACTTCAGGTGTGGACGTGGAGGTAACTGTATAGCGTGGTGCTTGAGCATTCATCTCCCTCCAGTGTTCCTCTGCAGCACGCTTGTGCTTTCATCTGCAGTTGACGCTCATTAGGTTTGAATGTTTGCTCAAGCAACTTGCCCTTTCCTCTTCTCCTTCCCTGCTCCCAGTGCACCTCCAAATGTAAGGCTCTGTTTGCTTCCTTTACTTGCCCTGTACCAGCTGGGGAGGTGTTTTCCCTATTGGTTCTGTGGAACCAGGGATGCTGCGGCTCCATCAGTAGGCAAGAATTGATGTGAGGCACTGATAACTTTCTTTGCCAGCCCTAATGTGGTTCGAAAGGCTTTGAGTGGTAACAGAGGGCATGCGATAGCAGCATGCAGGTGGTGTTTAGGGTGCCCTGAGTGCTTAAGATGCAGTGCTTCGTGCACCCGGGTTTGCATTGCACAAAGGCATAAGGTCCTGTCGGTAAGGAATGTCCTTCCTAGTGCGCTCCAGTCACGAGCAGGAGGCGAGTGGAAGGCTCCAGACAGCCTGCAAGGCTTGGCTTGGCTCTGCTCTGTGTTGATTAGGGGTTTTGGAGCTCGAAGGGCATTAAGATAGCAACTGGAAAGGAGCTGGAATGAAAGGTATGAGGGCGTGGAGAGCTCTCTGGTACCAGTGTCGGGCTCTCGGAGGCTGCTTCTTCCCGCACCCACTTCAAAGGCCATTTGGGGAAGTCAGATGGAAAGAAGGGCAGAAGAGAGTGGCTGAGCTGAAATACAGGAATTCCATGGTGTCTGCCCCTTGAACCCTTCTTTTTAACCCTTTTGACCCTTCTTTTTAACGCTGATCTGGGTTTTAAAGCAGCCTTTACTGATAACTTCACGCCAGGGCATGTTTTCCTTAGTCACTGCGTGACTGTGACGTTGTTGGAGGATTAAAGGCTTTTCTTCCCTTGCCCTTACACTGTAGGCTGGCTTTGATTTTTAAGCCACAGGCACCCTCTGTTGTTGTGAATGAGCTGTGCCTCCAGAGCTGGGTTGTAAAGGGAATCATCTCCTTGTGGCTGCAGGTGGTACAAGCTTCGCTCCAAGCCGGGGAAGAAGGAGAAGGAGAGAGGGGAGATCGAAGTGGATATCCAGTTCATGAGGAGCAACATGACAGCCAGCATGTTCGATCTGTCCATGAAGGACAAGCCTCGCTCTCCCTTTGGCAAGCTCAAAGACAAGCTCAAGGGGAAGAGGAGCAGTGGCCTCTCCGACACGGCTTCCTCCATCGTTCCCAGCGCATCCCACTCCCCTGCTGACAGCGAGGACGAGGCAGTTGAGAAGGAGAAGAAGAAATCCAAGTTCAAAGCGTTCTTTTCCAAGCCTGGCCTGCAGAAGACCTCCCTTTCCCAGTCCATGTCAGTGCTACCAACGCAGCAGCCAGTCAACCAGAGGGTTCTGCTTCGACCCGGTGACTTCCAGGCGCAGTGGGATGATGAGGAGCCCGAGACCTCTCCGATCTCAGAGAGTGAGTACCGGCCCTTGCAGCACTGATGCAGCACAAAGTCTTTCCCCAGGGTTTTATTGCCCTTTCCACACTGTTTAGGATACTAAAAAGCAAATCCATATGGATTTACTATGAAGTGAATCCATAGCACATCACTTCTGGCCATGGTGGCAGGTTTGGATGCACGTAGGATGTTGATGCTCACACCTAAGCTTGCCTTGGGCTAGCATAGAAACGGGGGGGCTGCACAAGCAATACCCGCATGAATGTCAGAGCAAAGGGGGTTTCTTGCCTCTTGAATTCCTGCCTGTTCCTGTTTTTTTTTCCCCAGAGTCCTTTGGAAATGCCCTGGAAGAGAAGTCCTCTCCTTCTCCTGTGTTTAAGTCCCGTAAAACAGCGATTCTGGACAGCAGGCAAGTAGCCCAAGTAACCACGACCCACCCCAAGAAAGAAGGGCTCTCTTTATTCAGTGGCCTTAAATCCAAGAGCGATCCCGTTTCCAAGTCCAGTCTGTGTATCAATGGCACTCACGTTTACATGGAAGAGAGCAGCGTGAAGGACAACACTCCAGCCTCTTCCCCTTCTCCTCGCAACTTCCGGAGGAAGCAGCTCTTTGCTTCGGAAGAGAACCTGTCTTCCAGGCCTGCTAAAGGACCTGAAGAGATGGGAAGAACATCTCCAATGGGAAGAACATCTCCCAGTCATGCTGTCTCCGGGTCGACATCCTTGGAGACCTTTAAGTCGATGACTTTGCCATCGTACAAACTGCTGAGCAGTGAAGAATACCTGGAAACCGACGTTCCCCCGAGCGTGGAGGTTGGGAAAGAGACCAGAAAACCAGAGCACAAGAAGCCTGCCTTGTTCTCCCTGGTCGCTGGGAAGAAGGAAGCAGGGAAGGGTGGGGATGCTGAGAATATTCCTGACAGGACCCTGCAGGAGGAGGACAACAGCATTCCAGAAGAGGAGAGTGAACAAGAGGCCAGATGTGTTGAGCCTCCAGCGGATTCAGGCAGAGGGCATCCTGCAGGAGCCACTCACCACGTGGAAGACATCCCTGCAAGCAAGCAGCCTCTCAACCCCTTCGAGGAAGAACGGGGACCTGCTGCCCCATCCAAGACCAAAGCTGTGAAGCCCAGGTCAGTCCTTTCTGCTTCGGAGACCGCAGGAATGGGTCTAGGGGCGGCAGCAGCCTTTAGCTGGGCTGCTTCCTGCCCCAGAGCAGTGCCTTTTGGCCTGGCATCCTGCAGGCAGCAGAAGCGTGTTGCTCTGTGCAGGGTCCCTGCAGGTTTGAAGGTGGCTTTGATAGCAAATAGTCACCCTGGAGTTCTTCCTTGGTATGCTAAAGAGATGGATACAGGGATGCTACTCATCAGTGATGCTGAAATAGCGGTGCTCTGAGCGCAGGTTACTGTAGGGCTGAATTTTCTTGCTGGATCTCTTGCCAAACCTAACTTCTGTCTGAGCTGTGCCACTTGGAACGTGCCCAGAGGCTGAAGCACCAGTTCTAACATCCCTCCTTTCCTGGTTTTGGCTGTGGCCTTCCAAAGTGTTAACCTTGGAGCCCTGCTGCTTCTGCCATTGCTGACAGCAACGTGAAGGATGCTTGTGTGGAGTGGTACACAAGGCTTCTTCGGAAATTCTGCTCCTTTATCCTTCATATATATATATAAATGGTGTGTGTTGGTGGTTTTATATATATATATAGGTGTCCCCTACTAATAAGGCTGTGGTTTGTGCCTGTCTCTCCTCCTCAGTGCTTCTCCTGTTTAAACACCTCGCATACAAAGTGCCTTACTAATAAGACAGCTTGGGGTGCCATAGGCAGTGCTTCAAACCCGTGCAAGCTCCACAGCAGAAGTGCTCTGCCCTAAACTTTAGGGCTTTCTAAAGGCATATTTAAGGATGTGAAGCCGATCAGCTTGGCTCTGAGGTCTCTTGCAAGTGTAACTCATCTCCAGGGTGAGGAGTTGATGGAGCCTGGTGCTCAAGCTTCTCTCTTCCAGCCTCGTGTTGCATCCGCAAGTGACATGCGAGTGTTTTGTCCCTTTTTGCAGGGTGCCTTCAGAGGAGGAAACCAAAGCCACGCTTCCTACTCTTGCACCTCCTTCCCTGCCTGCTTTCCTCTCTGTACACCCTATGAGGAGTGCCAATAACCCTTTTGTTTCCAAGAAGGGACAGAAAGGCCAAGCGCCCGACTCCGGGGGCGTCACTGGTTCTCCTGCGTCTTTTACTGCTCCTCCTTCTGCTGCAGAGCTTTTGAATGGCAAGAACCCCTTTGCTCCCGAGTGGGGCAAAGCACCCCCAGCCCTGGATCCTGAAGGCATCAGTTTCCCTTCATCCCATCATCTTCCAGCCTCTGTTCCCAAAGCGCCTCCTCCTGGGCAGGTCTCTGGTAGTGGTAATAATCCTTTTGCTTCTGAGTGGGGGCAGAGCTCTTGGGGTCAGGGTGCTGAGGGCTCTGATGGGTGGCCTTCCCAGGGTGTCTCTCACCCACCTGCATCTTCTCTCCCCTCTGCTTGTCATTTCAATGGCAATAATCCCTTTGTGTCCCAGCTTGGGTGGGAAGCAGATGCACCAAGTTCGGAAGCTGTCGCTTGTTCTTCCCCTCTCTGCCTTCCTCGTGATGGAGGCTGCTCCTCAGCACAGCACCCTGCTGAGCCAAAACCCTCTGCTCTCAGTGCTTCAGGGAGCTCTTCAGCTGAGGCTTTACCTGGCACTGTCAAAGCTGTTTCTAACAAGCCCGCTCTGGCTCCAGCAGAGCGCTGCAGTCCTCCCCAGCTTCAGGCTCCCATCCCTAACGGGGACACCACAGAGACTGGTGCTGAGCAGGCACCTTCCCCTATGAGTGAGCTGAAGGACAAGCAGGAGACCTCGGGTGAGAAGAGATGGGAAAGGCCCCAAATGACTCCACTTGGTAAAACTGGCTCATTTCCTCAAGCAGGACCAGCCAAACCATCCTCAGGAGCTTGCCCCCTGTCCCCTCCGGTAGGGAGGGCTGGCAGTGAGGTGCTGGTCACACCACAGCCAGCACCACGGCTGTCTTTAGGGCTGAAGAAGAGCCCCTTGGTTGCTCATGCTGAGCTCGGGGGGGATGTACCCCCTTTGGGTCATGGTGCTAAATCTGTGCTGGGGCTCCCACTCCCTAAGGATGAAGCTTCAGATGCTCATGGGTGCCTCCCCCGAAGTGGTTCATTAGAGCCTGTGGCTCCCCCAGGGACACAAAGAGCTGAGAGCAGTAACAGGCATTTAAACGATGAAGCTGAGCGTGATTTATTTGACTCTCTTGCTAATCTCAACTGTGTTGTTCCAGTTCCTGGAGACCGTGTCTTGAAAGTGGCCAGTCTCCCCGTTATCCCAGAGGGAGGCTCCGATGATGAGCTGCTGGGTGACTCTCAGGAGGACCTGGGTCTTGCTGCAGGGGGTAAAAACGTTTCAGAGAGAGGAAAGCAGCGCCTGGATTTAATGTCTCTGCCTGAGGAACGGGAAGAGCACTCTGATAGCTCTGCTGGTGCCTGTGAGCTGAGCACCGCAGCCATGCTGCCTGCGCGAGTGGATGCTCGCAGTGTAGCTGCTTCAGGCTCAGGGGGGACGTCTCATTCCAGGGAGGATAACGCTCCTTTGGAGAAACAAGAGCTGGAAATCAGTGTGGGTGCTGCAGGGGGTGACTTCTCCGAGCCTTCTCTTTCCTCTTCCTCCCTGTCCGGTGCTTCCCAGCCTTCCTCTTCCTCTCATTCCCTTCTCTCTCACACCCCAAATCATAGAGCAGAGTCTCCGAAAAAGCCAGCAGCCGAGGGCTCCGCAGCTAAAGCAGGAAACTGTGGCAAGAAGAAGCTTCTGCAGGCCTGGGTTTCCCCCTCTGAGCCATCCCCTAACCAAGCCCAGCAGGGTGGTGAAACCGGGTCTCCTAAGCACAGGTGAGAGAACGTGGGGAATACCCCGAAGGTGCTGATCCGAGCCTTGCTTTTCCTTCCTGGGAGCACAGCTCAGCAGGCATCGGCTGCTCTTTGCGGTGATGGGGCATTAACTTCCTCCAGCCGTGGATTTGGGATCCTGTGTCGCATCGTTTCTGGCACCACGTGAATCCGTATGGCTACTAAGGATGCGCAGAGCACTCAAGGGGATCTCACAGGGCCATCTCGTAGGAAAACCATTAGGGAAACTTGGTGGCAGCTTCAGAAATAGGATCATGTCGTCCAATTGGGGGAATAGAGTGGAATGGATCCATTTTTCAGGAATGGGAGCATCCCCCTGATAAGCTGGGATGCTTTGGTACCTGGCCAAACTGGGCTCCTGATCCTTGAATCACAGCGAGTGATGCATTGCTTGTCCTTAGGGAAGCTGGGCTCAAATACTAGTGCCTGAGCTCAGGGTAACTGCCACTGAGTAGCCCAGGCTGCCTTTGCTTTTGTGGCTTACCACTCAGGTGTATTTCCTGGTCACTGCTTCTCTGTCTCCAATGCATCAAGTCAATAACACTAGCAAAGAACAGAGGATGCTTAACAAAAAGGCTACAGCTTGGACACAAATGCCTTGTCTTCCCAAAGCTGAATATCTTATCCCTTTGGCCATAGAGAAAGGGGTGGGATTTCTTCCCAGTTTCTCGCTGTGGTTTTGCTCTGAAGATGCATGTTCAGTTTGCTGCCTCTGTAACAGAAGCCTGTCTTACCATTGCAGACTCCATCCTGTGAAGCCCATGAATGCCACAGCAAACAAGTCCCAAAGTAAAGCCCTGAATGTCATCAGCACTATGAATGAGAAGCTGCTCGAGAGCAATGTGAAGGTAATGAGGGGAAAGGGGAGCTTTAACCCAAAGCTTAAGCCCTATATTGAACAGGGTTTGTGTATCTGAGAGAGTTTGCTTAGGTTCTTATATCCTGAGCAGAGCCAGACTGGGGTGGGCATGAATTCAGATGTAAAGGAGCTGTTGGCTTAATCTTGGCCTCAAAAGAGGCCTCCAGGCTTGAAGCATGTGGATCAGGATGGCTGGAAGCAGGGAAAACCCCTTGGGGGGGACCCTTATTGTCTTTAAGGGATTTTAGGGGGAGGGAAATGAGAAGTTAGCACCCAAATCCCTGCAGTGCCTCCTTCTGGTGTGAGTGAGGAAGGAGCAAATAGCTGGCATCACGGGATTCCAGCTGATGCATTGCAATGCTCAGTGGGTGGAAGGCTGTCATTAGGATGGCAGGGTGGGAAGCAGAAGGGTTCAGGGAGCAGCTGCGTTGTGTTTTCCTTTCCCAGCGGTGACTGCAATAGGAGGGAAGTGCCAAGGGCCTCAGTGGGTGTTTCTTGCTGTTTAACCCCAGGTTGGCATGTTTTACACACCAGGTCTGTGAACAGTGGCATTTGATGGTGCGTGGCTGCGGCTTCCCTGCATCTCACTGAGCTGGCTGGACCCAGCATGGCATTAGTCCAGTGTCAGTTGCACCAGAGCTGAGTTACAGACCTGTAACTGCAAAGGTTTGATGCTGAACCCAATGGCCTGGTTGCTGTCTGTAACAGCTCGCTCTGAGCCTGCCTGCTGCTCTGCAGAAGGCTGCTTAAGCTCCCTAACCCATGTCCCTGTGCTGTGAGCAGCACACACTGAGGCAGTTGCTCCTTTCTCCTCCATATACTTCCAAAGAGCTGTTCTGGAGGCAATGTTCCCTATGGGTTTTCCTAGGCTAACAACCCAAAAGGTGCTTTGTAGCAGGAAGCTGGCCTGGCATCGTCCATGCCTTGGCGCAGCGTGCCTCTGAGCATCCCGTTCTTGATCCTACGATGCTCCAGCTCCAAAACATCATTTGGATGGGACCTGGGGCTCCGTGCTGCTGTTTTGCACTGCCCATATGCCTGCACTGACCCTGCCTTTGTCCTCTCTCTCAGAAATACCACCCTTCAGATCCTGCCTACGCTTATGCCCAGCTGACGCACGATGAGCTGATCCAGCTCATCTTGAAACAGAAGGATGCCATCACCAAGAAGGATCTCCAGGTGCGTGAGCTCGAAGACTACATCGACAACTTGCTCGTCAGGGTCATGGAAGAAACCCCCAACATCCTTCGTGTCGCAGCATCCGGAACCAAAAAGGCTGGGAAGATGTAAAAGCTCCTGGGATGCTGGGTGAACAAAGGGCTGGATTCCCACCAGTGCTGTTGGGATGGATAAGGAGCTGACGTGGAGCAAGTGGGGACCGGTTGTGCTGCCACAGAAAACGACCTCTTTCCTGTTTCTGCCTTAAGCAACCCTCGGTTTGATTTGTAGTTCCATCCGGTATCTGCAGCCCAGGAGCAGAGTCACTTTATCCTATTTATTATTGGCTTTCTTTCCATTCTTTGGGAAGATTTGTTCAAGCATCTCATCCAGAGTGAAGGAGTTGGAGGGGCTTTGCCTGCCAGCAAGGCACTGGTGAGCCTTTGTGAAGGTTAATGGTTTCATTTTGTAGCAGCTTTCATAGATGAATCCCTCTTCTTTCTACATCTTAACTTGTAGTGCAATCTAAAACCTTATAGAGCTTGAAGATTTGATTGATTTAAACCAAATGATCACTACACTGACCTAGTCCAAAGATACTGTGCTTCAGACCAGGGCTGTTGTAAAAGTAATCAATTCAAGTTAAAGCTTAGATTGGAAAGGAAGAAGCGTCTCATCGAGTACACGTTGCTTCAAAGCAGCTCTGCAAGGGGAAGACTTGCAGGTCTCGTGGTCCAGGAAGCACTGGGATATGGTACGTTTGACTACCATAGGAATGGTAGGAATGAACTTGGGCCAAAGGTGGGTTTTCAATCAGAAACTGTTCTCTGATAGCCTTCAAATTCAATTCCTTCAAGGGAGGGAGGCAGATGGGTCTCGAATAGGTGTGGATCTCCTGCATGGCCCCGGACTGATGCTGCAGGGGAGGTCTGCAGTGATTCCTTTATGCCATTGCAGTTAATTTAAACACCTTGGGTGCTGAAGCTGGGGCTTGGAGCAACCTTTAAAGGTGCTCAGGCTTCTTAGGGGCGTTCCTTGTAGAGGCAAGAGAGGAACCACATCACCCTCCCCTGCGATGGGAGCAGTCGCAGTGCCAGTGCTTGGTCAGATTGAGTTTCTTTGTGACTTGCTGCTCATGAATGGAATGAATCTTAGCTAGCTGAGTGAGTGTTTTGTGAGGCAATTGATGCCCTGCAGTCTGCTTCCTTGATGGGTGGCTGGAGAGACACAGGTATGCTCTCCTCCCCATCTCACCACCTGCACTACAGCCTAACGCTGTGGAGCGGCACCGCTGCAAACCTAAACGTAGCCTCTTGTCTTGGTGAGCTTTTAACAATCAGATGCCTCTTTGCACCTCTGGGATTTCTCAGGGTGGTGAGAGTCCAGCAAAGGCTTAGAGGGAAGCTGAAGTACCCAAAGCAGGGGGTAGCAGAGGACCAAAGCAGAACTCCTGCCTTTGGGAGCTGGAAAGGGTCTGTTGGGTTATTCCTGGCTTGGAAGGGGCAAGCTTCTGACTCAGTTTTTCTACAGCAAAGCACTTTATTAGGGCCTGGACCAGGTGGATCAACCATCAGCCTGTTAGCTATTGTCCTAAACCACTGGAGACTCCTCAAATACTGTATTTTTGTAGTGAAAATAGTTAATATATTTGCCTCGAGGTGTGCGCATTCACTGGGGACATCCAAACCTGCTCTTCATCCCCTTTTGATTCCTATCCACTCCAACCAAAGTCTGGAGCTTTTCCTCGTGGGATGCTGGAGTTGAACCAAGCCTTTTAAGCGTTAAGAGCCTTCTGAAGACTTTGGGATACTTGTTTCTGGTTGAGCAGATGTCTTCAGCCATGGGTTCTTTGTGCTGTACGTTCTGTGGATGAAGGGGGTGAAACGCAGAAGGCTTTGCCCCCTTCAGCTCTTGGTGCTGGGTTTAGTTTGGAGTGGGACTGGATGCCTTACTCATTGCTGCTGCTTCTCGTGCCTTGAAGTAATGAGGAAGATGAAGGATTGGTGCCTCTCTGGAAAGCAACAGTTGCCTGGACCTCTAGGACTTGTCTTTTAGACTGTATTCCCCAGCTGTCTGATGCTGTAGGTCGGAGAGCCAGGAAAACCAGTTGTGCCTTTACACAGTGACTGAGGGCTTCAGGAGCCCGGGATGGCGTTATCCAGGGTCATAACTGGACACTGGGAAGCAGGGCTGGCCTCTTGCTTTCTCCTGCCCTCGTGGATGGGTCCTGCTGCCAGCACCGTGGGGTTTGCACGATGCTTTTGGAGCGTGGCTTGTGTGAAGCTTGGATCACTGGGGTGAGAACGCGCATCTTGGAGTGAGGGGCACAGAAACAACGTGGTAAAACCCACCTTTAGCAGGCTCCTTGGAGGCTGAAGCCTTAAAACCTTTCACATCCTCTCCTGGCAGCCTTTTGTGCCTCTTGTAGCCCGAGTTGTTCTCCCTGGTCCTTTGACTTCCACAACCACGAAAGCATCACACAAACCTCATCCCTCGGTCTTGTGCTGGCAATACCAGTCAAAGCCTTGCTTTGGCATCTGGGGACTGGTGGTTTATATCCTGCAAGGTGCTTCACCTTGACTTGAAGGGCCTTAAGAACCAAATGCATTGTTTTATGATTGAAGGATCTGAATATGTTTTTTTTTTTCCCTGTTTATACTGTCTGCTTTTAGCCTGGGAACCTGTTTGGTTTTACATGCCTTTTGGTTTCGTGGAACACTAAAATAAAAGTACCTTAAATCACGGGGTGTTGTTTGTATCTGAAAGGGCAGCTTCTAAAGGGCCTTGTCCCCTCCTTGTGACCGGCTCTGCTGCCTCAAACTCCTCATCCTCAAGGTATTTTTGGGCTAGTTCCATCCCTGCAAGGTAAACAGCTCACAGGGTGGGGAAACCTGATGGACGAGCTCATCCGCATCACCAGAACAGAGAGTGTCAGGAAAGCAGGAAGAGTAAAACGCATGTGAAAGGTTCTTGGCCTCTTCAATCACCCCAGTCCCAGCGCTGAGCCCTTGGTGCCCTAATTGTAATGACCCTCAATTGCAGCAGCAGGGGATGAAGAGAGGCAATCAGCTTTGTGCTGCCTTGGAGGCATTTAGCTCCAAAACACTTGCGTTGGGAGCCTGTGTTATTATAATATTGAATATACTAATAATAGTGACTACATTAAATATTAATAATTTAATAAATACTATTATTAAATAAATATTCAAAATATTATAATAGCAAAAGCGATTATAATGGAATTATTATGATGGAAGGTGGATGGGGGGGGCACCCAAACCCCCCCTGCACACTGGGGTGCTGCAGCCCTAAAGCGAGCAGGGATGATGCTCCGAGAGCTCCCCCTCTGCCCGGCCGCAGTGGGACCCCCCCCCGGCGGAACTCTCGTCACCCGGAACGCATGGTTCAGGGGACGGGGGCGGTGTAGGGAACGGACCGCTGCCGGCGCCGCTATTGGCTGCCGGTGGTGCAGCGGCGGAGCGGTCCGGCCGGGATGGCGGCGGGGATGGAGGCCGGGGGCCGGTGCCCCGGGTGCGGGTCGGGCCCGCTGGTGCAGGACGCGCACTACGGGCAGCAGCAGCTCGTGTGCGCCGCCTGCGGCTGCGTCCTGGCCGAGGGGCTCCTCACCAGCACCTACAGCGAGGAGCAGCACCAGCGGGGTGCGGGAGCGCCGGGAGGGGATGGCGGGGGGGGGGGCGGCCGCTGTCTCCTCCCTTCCCTTTTCCTTTCCCTCCTTTCCCATCTCTTTCCCTTCTTTCCCTTTCCCCTTCCTTTCCCTTCCCTTCTTTCCCTTCCTTCCCCTTCCTTTCTTCTCTCTTCTCCTCTTCTCTTTTTTCTTCTCTCCTCTCTCCCTTCCCTTCCCTTCCCTTCCCTTCCCTTCCCTTCCCTTCCCTTCCCTTCCCTTCCCTTCCCTTCCCCTTCCCCTTCCCCTTCCCCTTCCCCTTCCCCTTCGCCTTCCCTTTTGCCTTCCCTTTTCCCTTCCCTTCCCCCTTCCCTTTTCCCTTCCCTTCCCCCTTCCCTTTTCCCTTCCCTTCCCTTCCCCCTTCCCTTCCCCCTTCCCTTCCCTTCTTTCCCTGCCTTCTCTTCTTTCCTTCTTTTCCCTGTCTTTTCCTTCTTTCCCTTCCTTCCCTTCTTTCTCTTCTTTTACCTTCTTTTCCTTCCTTTCCCTTCCTTCCCCTTACTTTCCATTCATTTTCTTCCATTCTTTCTCTTCCCTTTCATTTCCTTTTCTTTTCTTTCCTTCCCTTCTTTCTCTGCCTTCTCTTCTTTCCTTCTTTTCCCTTCCTTTCCCTTCTTTCCCTTCCATCCCTTCCTTCCCTTTCTCTCCCTTCATTTCCTTTCCTTCCTTTCTTTCCCTTCCTTCTCTCCCTTCTTTCCTTTGTTTCCCTTCCTTTCCCTCCTCTCCCTGCCTTCTTTCCCTTTCTTCCCTTCTTTCTCTTCTTTCCCTACTTTCCCTTCTTTCCCTTCCTTTCTTGCCCTTCCCTCCCTCCCTTCCTTTTCTTCCCTTCTTCCTCCTCCCATCCCCTTCCTCCCTCCCTAAGCACAGACCCAGCATGGTTTCCCATTATAAGGCAAACCAGCAGCACCTCCCTGCCAGGTTCTATCCAGTGCAGTGGAGAAGCCCTGAGGCCCTTTGCTGGTTCCGTGTGGATAGAAGCAATGGCTCAAAGGGGATCCCGCCCCTCTCCCTTACCCACCGTGTGCTGCCAGCGCTGCTTCGGCGGCTCCATTCTGATCACTGGGATCCAGCACCATGCTCCGGATGATGCTGACGCTGTCCCAGGGTCCCTGTTTTCCTAACCCTACCTCTTTTCCAGAGGTGGCCTATTCCCAGAGCACTGGCCAGAGGGAGCAGCTGAGCCGCTGCCTGCAGCGAGGTAAGAGCAGCTCCTTCACTTGCCTTCTCACGCCACATCTGCTCTGGTTTGATGTGTTCCTATTGCTGCTGCTCTGGTTTAATGCGTTCCTATTGCTGCTCTGGTTTAATGTTTTCCTAGTGCTGCTGCTCTGGTTTGATGTGTTCCTATTGCTGCTGCTCTGGTTTGATGTGTTCCTATTGCTGCTGCTCTGGTTTAATGCGTTCCTATTGCTGCTCTGGTTTAATGTGTTCCTAGTGCTGCTGCTCTGGTTTGATGTGTTTCTATTGCTGCTCTGGTTTGATGTGTTCCTAGTGCTGCTTCTCTGGTTTGATGTGTTCCTGTTGCTGCTGCTCTGGTTTGATGTGTTCCTATTGCTGCTGCTCTGGTTTGATGCGTTCCTATTGCTGCTGCTCTGGTTTGATGCGTTCCTATTGCTGCTTCTCTGGTTTGATGCGTTCCTATTGCTGCTGCTCTGGTTTGATGTGTTCCTATTGCTGCTTCTCTGGTTTGATGTGTTCCTATTGCTGCTTCTCTGGTTTGATGTGTTCCTATTGCTGCTCTGGTTTGATGTGTTCCTAGTGCTGCTGCTCTGGTTTGATGTGTTCCTGTTGCTGCTGCTCTGGTTTGATGTGTTCCTAGTGCTGCTGCTCTGGTTTGATGTGTTCCTGTTGCTGCTGCTCTGGTTTGATGTGTTCCTATTGCTGCTGCTCTGGTTTGATGTGTTCCTGTTGCTGCTGCTCTGGTTTGATGTGTTCCTATTGCTGCTGCTCTGGTTTGATGTGTTCCTATTGCTGCTTCTCTGGTTTGATGTGTTCCTATTGCTGCTTCTCTGGTTTGATGTGTTCCTATTGCTGCTCTGGTTTGATGTGTTCCTAGTGCTGCTGCTCTGGTTTGATGTGTTCCTGTTGCTGCTGCTCTGGTTTGATGTGTTCCTAGTGCTGCTGCTCTGGTTTGATGTGTTCCTGTTGCTGCTGCTCTGGTTTGATGTGTTCCTATTGCTGCTGCTCTGGTTTGATGTGTTCCTGTTGCTGCTGCTCTGGTTTGATGTGTTCCTATTGCTGCTCTGGTTTGATGTGTTCCTATTGCTGCTTCTCTGGTTTGATGCGTTCCTAGTGCTGCTCTGGTTTGATGTGTTCCTAGTGCTGCTGCTCTGGTTTGATGTGTTCCTAGTGCTGCTCTGGTTTGATGTGTTCCTAGTGCTGCTCTGGTTTGATGCGTTCCTATTGCTGCTCTGGTTTGATGTGTTTCTATTGCTGCTCTGGTTTGATGTGTTCCTATTGCTGCTCTGGTTTGATGTGTTCCTAATGCTGCTGCTCTGGTTTGATGTGTTCCTATTGCTGCTCTGGTTTGATGTGTTCCTATTGCTGCTCTGGTTTGATGCGTTCCTAGTGCTGCTGCTCTGGTTTAACATGGTCCTAATGCTCTCTAAATGGTAAAAGCCTTCAGAGCTGGCAGTGGAGCACACAGGAGGCAGTTCAGCATCCTTCACCTGCACTAAGGGCGATGCTCCACGCTGGCTGCAGGAGCTGTGCTGCTTGTGCCTTCTCCTGGGGCTGGGTGAATGCTGTGGATAAGGGGTGTATCCGAAGCTGCTTGAGCTGATCCTTATGGGCTGTGTCTTTCCCAGGCATCAGGCGGGTGCAGGATCTCTGTAAGGTCCTGCAGCTCCCGGCGCTCTTTGAGGAGACGGCGGTGTCCTACGTGCAGAGAGCTCTGCAGCATCCCTCCTTCCATCTGCTCAGCCTGGAGAAGAAGGAGCTCCTGGGGGGCTGCTGCGTCTTCGTGACCTGTCGCCAGCACAACTGGCCCCTGACCATGGGCACCATCTGCTCGCTGCTCTACGCGAAGCAGGAGCTGTTTGCCAGCGTCTTCCTGAGCCTGCAGAAGGAGCTGGAGCTCTCTGTGCCCGCCCTGAGCCTGGCAGATCTGGTGAAGAGCCACCTGAACAGGTAACGGGGCCTCTTTCAGCCACTGCAGGGTCCTGCGTGGGATGCTGGAGGGAGGTGGAAAAGTTTCTGCCCAGGGCACAGTCCACAAGCAGAGGGAGACCTGGGCTGTTACACAGGTGTGTCAGTGTCATAGAGTCATGGGATGGTTTGGGTTGGAAGGGACCTTAAAGTTCATCCATGAAGGCACCTTCCACTAGAGCAGCGTGCTCCAAGCCCTGTCCAACCTGGCTTTGAGCACTGCCAGGGATGGGGCAGCCATAGCTTCTCTGGGCACCCTGTGCCAGCGCCTCAGCACCCTCACAGGGAAGAGCTTCTGCCTAAGAGCTCATCTCCTTTCCAACCCAACCCATTCTATCTGTGAATCCTTCAGGATCAAGCCTGTTTTGCCAGCCCTGGGCCCAGCCTGCTCTGTCTGGCTTGGGTCCTGAGGCACAACAGATACTTCCATGCAGAGCTAAACCCCAGCTCTGATTACAGCCACAGCGTTGAGGAAATTACTCTCTTTAACAGGTTAGGAGTGATGTTCTGGGATGAAGTTACTGCTGCGTTATTGTCTTCCTGCCCCTTTATCCCCAGTTTGGAGAGAGCCATGCTGCACTTGCCTAGGTGACGCAAGCAGAAACAAGCTGGTGCAGCTCCCCCATGACGCTAACCATAAGCTCTTTGCTCTTTCAGCTTTCAGCTCTTCCAGCCCACAGCCAACATCCCTGCCCAGTTTGTGGAGGACAAGGAGAAGGTGGTGGCCAGAACACTGCAGATAGTGGAGCTGGCCAGTGAGACATGGCTGGTGACGGGCCGGCACCCCGTGCCCATCGTCACGGCCGCAGCATTCCTGGCCTGGCAGTCACTGCATCCCCCTGCCCGCCTCTCCTGCACCCTGGCCCGCTTCTGCAGGCTGGCAGGGGTCGATCTGCCCCCACCAGCACACCTGAGGCTGAAGGAGCTGCTTGAGATCCTCCTCAGAATGGCCTCGCAGCTCCTTTGGCTCCGGATGTTTAAGCTGGACAAGAAAACCGTGGTCAAGCACATCGGGGACCTGCTGCAGCACCGCCTGGTGCTGCTCAAGAAAGCCTTCTGCTTGCAGGACGGGGAGGAGCAGCAGCCCATGGCCACGGGTGAGGGCTCTGCTCCAGCAGCACAGGATGGGGATTGTCCCTTGGAAGGGCAGCAGCAGCGTGAGGACACCCCAAGGCCCCTGCTGCCTCCCTGCCTCCTCAATCCAAGGAAGAGGCTGCGGACGGCAGCCCCGAGCGCTTCCGACTCTGCCGTCACCGGTGATGAGCCCATCTCCGACAGCGAGATCGAGCTGTACCTGCGGGGCCCAGAGGAGGTGCAGGCCTTCAGGAAGGCCAAGCTTTGGATGTGAAGGTCGCTGTCTCCAGCAGGATGGTGCTGCTGGAGGTGCAGGGACTGTGGGACCAACCCACCGGAGAGTGGGTGCTGCAGGGACAGTCACCCGAGGGGGCGGGTTGGGATGAAGCGCGTGATGTTCTGCTCCGTGTTCTGGACCAAAATGGGGTTTTTTAGGGAGTATCTGCTTTGAGTTGTTACATTTCTCTTAGAAATCAGTAAAAAGCAGGTGCCTGGACTGGTTTCTGGATTCTTTCTCACCGGTACAAGGTGTTTTGGCTCATCCCAGTCCTGTGGGGCAGCAGAATGTGGTGAGCCCATGGACCTGGAACTGGGTGATGCCCAGGGGGAAGGTCTCAGCTTCACAGGTTCACACTGCTGCTGGTTTTCCATACAGCTCCTCCAGCTTTCCTGGGGCCACCTCACCTTCTTATGAGAAGGGGTGGATGGGTTTGTGAGGATCAAGGAGACACCTGCACTTGTTGAGAGCTTAGATGAAGGATGGCTCGGGCACAGCTTTGGGCTCTGTGTGTGCAGTGCTGCCCTCCCCATGCCTGGCAGCCCGTTGTCCGTGTGAAGAACACCAGTACATCTTGGCAGATGGGCAAATCTTTAATATATTAACCAGAACATATCTGCTGGCAACATTCTATTCATAGAAAAAGGCAAACCAGACCCCTTTAAAGTCATCTCTTTGGCATACTTTTCCCCTCCCTCCCTCCCTCCCTCCCCCAGGTATATTGCAGGAAGCTCTCTTGTTGATATGTCATTTGCTTGTAAATGTAAACAGACCAACACGAACATAGTGTACTGGATAATACAAAGCTTTCCCTATAATACTGTCACAGTGCAGCAAGCATATACAACAGCTCAGCATCAGCACGACCTGGGAGGCTGCGGCAGCAACGTGTTCACCGCCAGGCTGTGGTTTTAAGGCATGGCTTGGGCAGAGATGAGGCAGGACCAAGTGAGGGGGTCCCTCAGGGCTGCTGAAGGTGAGAGAAATCCATCACTTAAGTGCTTTTTGTGCTTCCTCCCTCCCCTCCCCACGACCCTTTGGGAGGTAGCTGAATGCTGAAACTCGTTTGTACATGGGAGAAACAGAGGCAGGGAAGGGGCAGAGGCAGGAGAAACAGCCCCAGTCCAGCGTGGGCAGGGGCAGGAAGCACTGTGTTGTGCTGGGATGAGGTGGGGATGTGCTTTGCCATCCCAACCTTTTCTTTTAGGAAACCCAGACCTGGCAGCCTGGCTTTTATTAAGGTAGGGGAAAAAAAAAGAGGGGGGGGACGACTTGTTTTTAAATGGGAAAGATAAAAGGTAAGTGCTCATCCAAGCTCCAGCCCTTTGAATGCATCATGTCCAAGGAATGACTGGCATCATTTTCCCAGCAACAGCCCCTTCTCCCTGGTGCCTTCCTCTCATCTTACACCAGTAGCCAGGGAGTTTCTCTGCCTTCCTAAGAGCAAACCCAAGCGTTTGCTGAGCCTGTATCCCTGGGTTAAGGACCAGGACCTGCTTTAGGGCTCAGCTCTTTGGTGCTTTGGTGGAGAAGGGTCGGTGTTGGCTCCGCCAGCCCACCCCATTGCATAGCTTATGCCTCCCCTCCGAGGGCTTGAGAGCCTTTTCTGGCTGTGGTTTTAGTGTCTGGCATTAAGGCAGTGCAGACAATCGCCTCACCTTGGAGCTGAGGCTCCTCTTACCTTGTGCTTTGCAATATGGCTTTAACTTTGGCCTAACCCACAGGGCTCAGCGCTGGCCCAAACTCCTTTGCATGGGGAACCCTTTGAGACAGAGAAGCCGCTCTTTGACCTGCTCTGAAGCAGCTTCCTCAGGCTGGGGTTGCACAAGCATCGTCTCTGTACGTATAAAGGGCACTTGGGGTGGTCCCATCAGTGGGAATATTGCAGTCGTGGCAGGAGCAGGCTGTGGCCATGCCTGCTCCCGGGGAACACTGGTCGGTATGGAGGCACTGGCATCACTCCCTGACCTCTCTGTACATATATACATTCAATAATATAGCTTTGAAAAATAGACCTTTCTTCTTTCTTCCTCTGTATAATAAAATAGCCTTTAGGATCAGTCTGAAGTGACATGCAGGAGTGATGGAAGCACGGCTGCAGAGCAGGGATTGCCTCGCGCCTTGTGCCCCTGTACCCCATGGGAAGCTTGGAGCCTCCTCAAGGCGGGGGGGGGATACGGGGATCCCAGCATCACCCTGCAGCCAGGATGAACCCGAGCCCCCGGCCATCCCCATAGTGCGTGGGGCACGTTGCTCCCGGAGGAAAACGCCGCATCCATCCGGTCCTTCGCCACCTTTACACGGTGGTTTCGCTCTTCCAGAGGCCGGTCTTCATGCCAGCAGCGCCGTCAGCACTGGCCAGGTTGATGTCGTACTTGCTGCCCTTGAGCCCCCCGTTGTGGCTGGCCACGTTGAGCGGGTAGGACCGGCGCTTCGCCTCCTTCTCAGCAGCGCCGCCTTGGCGCAGGTTATCCCTGCTGGCGCTCCTCCGGCGAGCCTCGGCGAACTCAGCCACCCTCCTACCGCCGTCGCTGCCTTCCGAGTGGCTGGGACCCACATCCCCATCCTGCGGTAGCCGCGGTGCCGTGCGGGCGCTGCTCACGGGGCTGGTCCTGCCGCTGGGGTAGCTCTCGGAGTGGCTGTTGTGGATGCTCCCGCTCTCGCTCGAGGGATGCTCCGAGGGGCCCCGCAGCACTTTCAAGCGGTGGTGCTTCCCATCCCGGCACTGCTTAGTTCTGCCCCGGTGGCTCCTGCGCCCGTGGAGGTTGCTGGCGTGTTTCATAGTGGGTTTCCCATCGCTGGGATCCGGCTCCGGGCCGGTGGCCGGGCAAGCATCCGCCTGGCTCTGGGCTACCTGCAGGTTGGTGAGCTTGCAGCGGCCGCCGGCCGAGCCGGCGCTGCTGGGGGAAGAGGAGGAGGATGCCCTGGAGCGAGCAGCCTCGGGGTCGCAGCCGATGAAGACCTGCGAGCCGTCCTCCGGCACCAGCCCCGGGTGCACGTACGCCTGCATGGGCAGCGCGTTCCTATAGGACGGGCAGCAGGAGAACCAGGAGTTGAGGACATCCCGGCGCCGCACGCAGTGATGGATGAAGATGAAGAGTCCCAGCGCCACGGCGGTGACTCCATAGAGGCAGCTGAAGATGACGTTCAGGTACCAGCGCTGGGACACGGCCATGGCGCCGAACGTCCAGAGGGCCACGTACAAGGCGTGGGTGATCACCAGCGCCCAGAACTGCACCTCCAGGGAGTAGACACCGTCCCCTTCAGGGCAGGGGGGCCCCGAGTTCAGGGTGACCGAGATGGAGCCGGAGTCCGTCAGGAGGTCGCTGGTACCCCCAAGTCGTGGCGGCGGCTCCAGTGGCTCCGGGATGTCCTTGCGATGGGAGGGTCGGCACTGGAGGCTGAGCCCGGCGCACAGGAAGTAAATCCAGGTGATGAGCAGGATGAAGGCCACGGGGACATAGAAAGCCCCCAGGCTGGGCCGCCACACCAGCCAGCAGCTATACAGGAGGAAAGAGGCTTTACTGAGCAGACACGTGGTGCTGTGATGCTCAGCATCCCAATGGCACGGGCTCTGCGTGGTTTTCCCCCCAGTATCTGGATAATTCATGGGGAAAATCTCCCTGGTCTTCCCCAAGCTTTCCCGAGTCACTGGTGGGGCAGGGACACTTACTAGGGGTTGTTGTCGTGGTAGTTGTGGATGTTGACGGCTGCCGTGATGCCGCAGATGATGAGGGGGATCCCACCAGCGATCAGATAAAACCTGCGTGATGGGGACGGTGTCAGCACGCACCCATTGGGAGAGCACAGCACCGCAGGATGGGTGCTACGGCAGAGCCAGGAACCTCCCCATGGGGCCAGGGTGAGGGGAAGTGGGGTTCGTACCGCAGCATGGGTCTGGGGGCTGGCTGGGACACGTCCCCATCCGGCTGCCGCGGCACCTTCCAGGTCACCTCCTTGTAGAGCACCCTGGCTTTCACCGCCATCCACAGCAGGGTGGAGAGGGAGGAATAGTGCAAGATGATGCCGACCTGCGGGAGAGAGGTTGGGGATGGGGATGCTGCATCCATGGGGTCCTCATCCAGCGGGGCAGGACCTCACTGTGCTCTTGCACCTACCGCTTGGCAGACGATCAGGTACCCGGTGAGGGTGATGCCGCCCGCAAAGACAGCGGCTGTCATGGCCATGTGGAAGCAGAGGTTCAGCAGCATGTGCCAGCCCTTCCGTGGGATGAGGATGGTGCTGGAAGATAGACTTAGTTTGTATAGACAGGTATTGGTATAGACAGGTATTTGCAGCACGAGAGGCACAGCACAAAGCCTGCTCTGGAAGGATGCTCTGGTGATGGAGCGTAGGGATAAAGCAGCTGTGCACATAGAGCTGGAGGTACGGGATGCGCTTGGATCCTGGCCTGGCAGGACAGCAGCTGTGTTTTCATCCTGAGATGGACCCCATCCCTTGCTATTGCTGGCCCAACAGGGGGAATTCACAACACCCTCAATGTCCCACCTCACGTCTCGTTGCAGGACAAGACACAGCCAAGCAGACCAAGCACCCCTTGCCATGAAGGCAGGACGCATCCAGCCATAGAACCATAGAATGGGTTGGGTTGGAAAGGAGCTTAAGGTCATCCAGTTCCACCCCTTGCCATGGGCAGGGATGCCTCACACTAGACTGTGTCAGCCAAAGCTCTGTCCAACCCCACATTTCTGGAGGGTTCTACAAACCCATGTCCTAAAGAGCCGTATCCTTTAGGGCCACCTCCTAAAAGCCCATCTCCAGGCAGCCCCCCTCCCATTGCCAGCACTTGGATGTCTCCTCCAGCTGCCCAGAGCCACCAAGCCAAGCCCAACCCCTCCAACCGTGGCGCGGGCTCTCACCCACCCGTGGTTCACGATGTAGGTGATGATGGTGGTGAAGAGGCAGAGCAGCAGCACGGCCGTGCAGGTGTACATGGCCGGGTGCAGCACCTCCACGGCGCCCTGTGCCACACTGGGGAAGCCGCTCAGCTCCTGCACAGCGCAGCAGAGCCTGTCAGACCCATCCCCTTCCATATCCCCATCCCCTTCCCCATCCCCATCCCCTTCTCCATCCCCATTCCCTTCCCCATCCCCATCACCATCCCTGTCCCCACCCCATCCCCTTCCCCATCCCCATCCCTGCCCCCACCCCATCCCCTTCCCCATCCCCATCCCCATCCCCATATCCATCCCCATCCCCATCCATATCCCCATCCCCATCCCCATCCCTATCTCCATCCATATCCCCATCCCCTTCTGCATCCCCAGCCACATCCTCTTCCCCATCCCCATCCCCTTCCCCATCCCCTTCCCTATCCCCATCCTCTTCCCCATCCCCATCCCCTTCCACATCCCCATCCCTTTCCCCATCCCCATCCATATCTCCATCCCCCTCCCCATCCCCATCCTCTTCCCCTTCCACATCCCCTTCCCCATTCCCATCCATATCCCCATCCCCTTCCCCACCCCCATCCCCATCCTCATTCCCGTCCCTGTCCCCATCCCCACCCCCATTCCCTTCCCTATTTTCATCCCCTTCCCTATCTTCATCCCCTTCCCTATCTTCATCCCCATCCCTGTCCCCATCCCCTTCCCCATCCCCATCCCCTTCCCTATCCCCATCCCCATCTGCATCCCCATCCGCATCCCCATCCCCTTCCCTATCCTCATCCCCATCCGCATCCCCCATCCCCATCTGCATCCGCATCCCCATCCCCTTCCCTATCCTTTTCCCCATGCCCATCCCCATCCCCATCCCCATCCCCTTCCCCCTCCCTATCCCTATCCCCATCCCTTTCCACCCATAGCCCCCCCATTGCGCGCCCCACACCTACCATGAGCACGGCCACGTTGCTGAGGTGCCGGCAGTGCAGGGAGGTGACGTTGGGCTCCTGGGATGCCAATTGGCATCCCTCGGCGCTCCAGCCCCCCATGCCCCCCAGCACCTCGAAGTTCCAGTATGCGGCCACTGGGTCTGCGCCCTCCCCTGGGTGCCTCAGGGACACGGCCACCGGCTCCGATAGGTTTCCCACTCCGCAGCCATCTGCAGCAACAGGAGCAGGTCAGCAGGACAGGATTGTAGCGATGGGACAAGGGGCGATGGGTTCAGACTGGAGCAGGGCACGTTCACGTTGGACATAAGGAAGTTCTTTACTGTGAGGGTGCTGAGGCCCTGGCACAGGGTGCCCAGAGAAGTGAAAGCCCCATCCCTGGCAGTGTTCAAGGTGACCCGGTCCACTGTGAGGCATCCCTGCCCATGGCAGGGGGTGGAACTGGATGCTCTAAAGGTCCTTTCCAACCCATTCTATGCTTCTCTAAGTACCACCCTTCCACTCCCAAATGCACACGGGTGGGGGGGCCACCCTTGCCACATCCCCATGAAGACCCCTACGGATGGCTTTGTGCTGCAGCAACACCCCCAAGGAGCTCCATGGGCATCCAAACCCCATGAAACAGCCCAAGCCCCAACCCTTCACCATCAGCCCTTACAGGTCCCGGCGTAGATGACCGGCGTGGCCACGCTGCGGCGCTTGCCATCGTCGGCCAGGCGGGAGGAGTTGCCGGTGCTGCAGAAGAGTTTCCCGTTGCGGAACACCAGCAGTTGGAGCTTGCAGTCACCCGATGGGGCAGCCGCCGTGGGGCTGGCGAAGAGGCTGGGGGGCAGCTGGATGGAAGCCAGGGCGATGCTGTTCTGCGGGCGCACGGTCCATGGTGAGCAACGGATGCTTCCTCCCTCCCCCGGCCCCGTTCCGTTGGCGCCCTGGTTTTACCTTGATGTGGAAGCTGGTGAGGGACACGTTGGGGCGCCCGGTGGTGCAGCGCAGGCGCAGGCGCTGGTCCGGCAGCGCCTCGGGGCCCCGCTCGCCCGCAGCCCCCTCGCGCCGCTGGAAGGCCACGCAGCTCAGCCCCACGTAGCGCTCGGGCTTCACCACGTACGCCTCGAAGGCGATGTTGCGCGAGTTCTGCCGCGTGCGGCGAGGGGGTCAGCAGAGGGGTAGGGGCAGAGGGACCGGCGTTGGGTGGAGAGAGCCCAGCATGAGCAGAGAGAGCCCAGCGCTGGGTAGGGAGAGCCCAGCATTGGGTGAAGAGAGCCCAGCATTGGGTAGGGAGAGCCCAGCATGAGCAGAGAGAGCCCAGCATTGGGTGGAGAGAACCCAGCATTGGGTAGGGAGAGCCCAGCATTGGGTGAAGAGAGCCCAGCATTGGGTAGGGAGACCCCAGGATCGGGTGAAGAGACCCCAGCATTGGGTAGGGAGACCCCAGCATTGGGTGGAGAGAACCCAGCATTGGGTAGGGAGACCCCAGCATTGGGTAGGGAGACCCCAGTATGGGCAGAGACCCCCAACCAAACAGAGACCCCCAGCGCTGGATAGAGAGACCCCAGCATGGGCAGAGACCCTCAACACAAGCAGAGACCCCCAACACTGGATAGAGAGACCCCAGCATTGGGTGGAGAGAACCCAACATTGGATAGAGAGACCCCAGTATGGGCAGAGACCCCCAACACAAACAGAGACCCCCAATATTGGATAGAGAGACTCCAGTATGGGCAGAGACCCCAGCATTGGGCAGAGAGACCCCAGCATTGGGTAGAGAGAATCCAGCATTGCGTAGGGAGACCCCAGCATGGGCAGAGACCCCCAACACAAGCAGAGACCCCCAACATTGGATAGAGAGACCCCAGCATGGGCAGGGACCCCCAACACAAGCAGAGACCCCCAACATTGGATAGAGAGACCCCAGTATGGGCAGAGACCCCCAACCAAACAGAGACCCCCAACATTGGATAGAGAGACTCCAGTATGGGCAGAGACCTCAGCATTGGGCAGAGAGACCCCAGCATTGGGTAGAGAGAATCCAGCATTGCGTAGGGAGACCCCAGCATGGGCAGAGACCCCCAACCAAACAGAGACACCCAACACTGGATAGAGAGACCCCAGCATGGGCAGAGACCCTCAACACAAGCAGAGACCCCCAACATTGGATAGAGAGACCCCAGCATGGGCAGGGACCCCCAACACAAGCAGAGACCCCCAACATTGGATAGAGAGACCCCAGCATGGGCAGGGACCCCCAACACAAGCAGAGACCCCCAACATTGGATAGAGAGACCCCAGCATTGGGTGGAGAGAACCCAGCATTGGGTAGGGAGACCCCAACATTGGATAGAGAGACCCCAGTATGGGCAGAGACCCCCAACACAAACAGAGACCCCCAATATTGGATAGAGAGACCCCAGTATGGGCAGAGACCCCCAACCAAACAGAGACCCCCAATATTGGATAGAGAGACTCCAGTATGGGCAGAGACCCCAGCATTGGGCAGAGAGACCCCAGCATTGGGTAGAGAGAATCCAGCATTGCGTAGGGAGACCCCAGCATGGGCAGAGACCCCCAACCAAACAGAGACACCCAACACTGGATAGAGAGACCCCAGCATGGGCAGAGACCCCCAACACAAGCAGAGACCCCCAACATTGGATAGAGAGACCCCAGCATTGGGTGGAGAGAACCCAGCATTGGGTAGAGAGACTCCAGCATTGGGTAGGGAGACCCCAGCATGGGCAGAGACCCCCAACACAAACAGAGACCCCCAATATTGGATAGAGAGACCCCAGTATGGGCAAAGACCCCAGCATTGGGCAGAGAGACCCCAGCATTGGGTAGAGAGAATCCAGCATTGGGTAGGGAGACCCCAGCATTGGGTAGGGAGACCCCCAACACAAGCAGAGACCCCCAACAAAACAGAGACCCCCAGCGCTGGATAGAGAGATCCCAGCATGGGCAGAGACCCCCAACACAAGCAGAGACCCCCAACATTGGGTAGGGAGACCCCAGCATGGGCAGAGACCCCCAACACAAACAGAGACCCCCAACATTGGATAGAGAGACCCCAGCATGGGCAGAGACCCCCCCGACCCGCTCACCACCGCCATGTGCTGGGAGTTGGTGCTGAGCGTGTGCGCCGCGATCCTCTCCAGGGAGCGGACGATGCTGGTGCAGGCCTTCTCCTCCTTCTGCGACATCCACAGGATGTGGTCGTCCACCAGCATGATGTTGCTGGCCATCTCCACGATCACGTCCGTCAGCTGCGGGCACAGCAGCAAACGACCCCGATTCCTGCTTTTCTAACCCCAAAACCACCCAACGTCAGGGCTGGGCCACGCAAGGGATGGGAGCAGCACCCGGTACCTGCTTGATCTGGTCCACGTAGCCAATAAACTTCTCTATCATCTGCGCCACGTAGAGGACATCGACCATGTCTGAGAAGTTGGCTGCTTCGGCCGTGTAGACGCGGAGCTGGTGAGCCAGGGTCAGGGCGTTGGAGGCGTTGATGGGCATCTGCAAGAGCAGCACGGGTCGGGGAGGTGGGGGGGGTGATGCTCAGCACCAGCACCAAGGACACAGAGCCCCCGAGGCCCCGGGCTCACCAGCACGAAGGTGTAGAGGACGCGGGTGATGTCGTTGGTGTAGAGGCAATGGGAGTAGTCGCCGTGGTCCCAGCGCCCGGCGCGGTCGCAGCGCCTCCAGGCTTGCTTCTCCACCGGGGATCCAGCGCCCGCTGGCCCCGCGCCGAATGGGTGCTGCAGGCAGGGCTGGTAGGCAGTGATCCCTGCCAGGGTGCGGGGCCACCTGCGGGCATAGGCACACAGTGACCATGGAGCCATCCGCCACCACCAGCCCCTTCCCACTGCACGTGGGTATCCGCATCCTCACGCTGCTTCCCTCTTCAGACCCTCCCCAGCATCATGATCCCCCTCTTCCAATTGCAGGGCCCTCAGCGCAGAGGAGGGTGATTGGGATGGGGATTGGGATGGGGATGGGGGGGCACTGTTAATTTAAGCTATATTTGACTGTGCCAGTAATTTACATCCCATAACGGCCCCGCTGGGGTTACAGTGGGTGCCTGGAGCCTTTTGTCTCATGCCAAAGGAATTCCAACACCTCTGCTGCTGGAGCAGGGCTGTGCCGCCGGCATGGGAAGCCCTTCAAAAGCACCCGTGCTCCTTGGGGCTGATAATTGTTACCAGACACACGGTCACCTGCAGCGAGCCCCCGGCACCTGCACACACCGCATCCATCCCGCATCCATCTCGCATCCATCCCGCATCCATCCCGCATCCATCTCGCATCCATCCCGCATCCATCCCGCAGCCATCCCGCATCCATCCCGCATCCATCCCATGTCCATCCTGCATCCATCTTTCATCCATCCCGCATCCATCCCGCATCCATCCCGCATCCATCCCGCATCCATCTCGCATCCATCCCGCATCCATCCCGCATCCATCTCGCATCCATCCCGCATCCATCCCGCATCCATCCCGCATCCATCCCTCGTCCATCCCGCATCCATCCCGCATCCATCCCGCATCCATCCCGCATACATCCCGCGTCCATCCTGTATCCATCCCGCATCCATCCTGCGTCCATCCTGCGTCCATCCCGCATCCATCCCTCGTCCATCCCACGTCCATCCCGCATCCATCCCGCGTCCATCCCTCGTCCATCCCGCATCCATCCCGCATCCATCCCGCATCCATCCCGCATCCATCTTGCATCCATCTTGCATCCATCCCGCATCCCTCATCCATCCCACATTCATCCTGCATCCATCCCACATCCTTCCCACATCCATCCCGCATCCATCCTGCATCCATCCTGCATCCATTCCGCATCCATCCCACATCCCACGGGTCCCTACCTGAAGTCCCCACGGTTGTTGGTGACCCGCTCAGCAGGGCAGTAGGATGCAGAGGTTTCCAGCACCACGATCTCCACCTTCTTGCTGACGTTGCCCTGGGAGGTGGAGACCGAGCATTCCCACTCGCCGTTGGCAGAGACGTGGATGTTGGAGAGGATGAGCTCGCTGTGGGCACAGGGATGGGTGGCACGGTTGGGTCTGCCCCATGGTTGAACCCGCAGCAGTGGCCCCCTGAGCTTGGGGGCATGGGGACACACCATGAAGCATAGGAGGTGCCCATGCTTGGCATCCCACCCATGGCACTTGGTACACACAAACCAGCAAGCCCTGTGGCCACAAGTGCTTGTGTTCATCCCTATCCCCATGTTGTCTCTGCTGCCGTCCCTACCCCATCTCCATCCCTGTCCCTGTCTTATCTCTGTCATTGTCCCCATTTCCATCCTCATCCTCAGCCCCTTCTCCATCCCCATTCCTGTTCCTATCTCCATCTCCATCCCATCCCCATCCCATATCCACCCCCAACCCCCTTTCCATCTCCACCCCAATCCCCTTCCCATCTCCATCCCCGTCCTCTTCCCACCTCCATCCTTGTCTCTTTTCCCCTTCCTATCCTTATCCCCATCCTCTTCTCATCCCCATCTTCATCCCTGTCCCCTTCCCATCCTCATCCCTGTCTCCTGTCCCCTTCCTATCTCCATCCCTGTCCTCTTCCTATCCCCATCTCCATCCCTGTCTCCTTTCCTCTTCCCATCCCCATCTCCATCCCTGTCTCCTTTCCTCTTCCCATCCCCATCTCCATCCCTGTCCCCTTTCCTCTTCCCATCCCCATCTCCATCCCCGTCTCCTTTCCTCTTCCCATCCCCATCTCCATCCCTGTCTCCTTTCCTCTTCCCATCCCCATCTCCATCCCTGTCTCCTTTCCTCTTCCCATCCCCATCTCCATCCCTGTCTCCTTTCCTCTTCCCATCCCCATCTCCATCCCTGTCTCCCCTCCTCTTCCTCTCTCCATCCCACCCTCTCCCCATCCCCACTCCATCCCCATCCCTGACCTGGTGATGAAGGTGCAGTCATGGACGAGGCTCTCCTCCACAATCACACCCGTCAGCTCATCCTCCTCCACGGGCTCCCTGTTGTGGTACCACCGGATCTGTGTGCTGTTATCCAGGTAGGTCGCGGTGCATTGGAAAGGCAACCGGTCTCCCTGGAAAACCACCTGGCGCAGCGACGGGATGAGGTGGTGCGTGTGCAGCTCCGGGGCTCCCGCTGCGATTGAGGGGGGGGGGGGGGGGGGGGGGGAACACGACACAGAGCGGGGTTGAGCCCCGCGGGCCCCCTGCCCGCTGCCATCACCCGGACCCCGGTCCCCGCTCACCGCAGCGGAGCTGCGCCTCGTGTGCCCCGCGCAGCGGCAGCGCCAGGAGGTGCCGCGGGTACGCGCACACGGTGCGCTCCGAGATGTGCGCGGCGCGGCCCCGCGCCCAGGCCAGCACCCAGCGCAGGTTGCAGTCGCACGTCAGGTACTCGGTGGCAAAGTCACTGCAAGAAGAGGGGCACACACACACACACACACACACACAGGGTTAGGGGGTACCTGTGGGGCTGGGGGTGACACCGCTCCCCTATAGGGACCCCGCTGGGGGCTGAAAGGTCGGGCACAAACTCACACGACTTTCAAAGAGGGGAGCTCGTCGAAGACACCCGGAGGCAGGCTGGAGAAGATGTTCCCGGACATGTTCCTGCAGGAGAGGAGGGAAAGGAGGCGCGGGGAGGGAAGGGGGGGGAGCTGGGACTTAGAATCATGGGATGGTTTGGGTTGGAAAGGGCCTTGAGAGCATCCAGCTCCAAACCCCTGCCATGGGGGATGCCTCACACCAGACCGTGTCACCCAATCTGGCTTTGAACACTACCAGGGATGGAGCATCCATCACTGCTCTGGGTACCCTTTGCCAGCGCCTCATCACCCTCACGGACACCCACCCTCTTGTCTCCAACCTGGCTTGCAGAAGGAAAACATCCCAGCCCCCTCATTGTACCCACACATCCTACCACAGCACCCAATGAGCCTGATAGTGCCTGGTAGGAACCAGCCCTGGGATCCAGCACAGGCAGAGCCAAACTGCCAGCAACGGCACAGGAGAGCCCCCAGCGCCGAGCAGAGCATCCCCAGGGAGCTACTTACAGCCGGAGGAGGTTGGGGAGCCCCTGGAAGACGCTGGCGCTCAAGCAGCCGATGCGGTTGTTGGAGAGGTCCCTGCAAGGCAAAGTGAAGGAGGTGTTGGGATGGGGCCGCCCCGATGTCCCCATAGCCAGCCCCAGGGGGTCCTGGGGTGGGGGAGGCTGCAGCGGCACTTACAGGCGCTTCAGCTCCAGGAGGCCAAGGAAGGCGCCCGGCTGGACCGTGCTGATCAGGTTGTTCTTGAGGTCCCTGTGGGGAGATGGACGCAGACCTCAGGGTGTGCAGCAGGGCCCCAGCCCGACACAGCGGGGCTGAGGGCATGAGCACATCCCCAGCCCCATCTCCCACACTCAGCGCTGCAACACCCCCCCCCTGCAAGAGCCTCATTAGCAGCATCCCATCCCATTTCCCTCTCGTTATCACTCCAAAGGGCGCAGGGAAGGCGTGAGGCTCCCCAGTGCTCCTGGAGGTGTGGGGGGGATGCCAGCCCCTTGGCACGCTCCAGGCTCGCACATTGTTTCCGGAGCAGCAGGGTTATCTCCTGCATGTGGGATAAGAACACACCACAGTTGCCAGCACGGCCCCAGAAGGGCTCTGCGGCCTTCAGGAAGCTCATTGGGGTTATTGGCCTGATTGCAGGCTCCTATCTCATCAGGGGCTCACCAGGCATGTGCCTGGGTGGGGAGCCAGGGACCACCGGTGGCATCACCCATTGGATGCCCCCAGGACCAGGCGGTGGCCGGGAGAGGAAATGGGATCCATATGGAAGCGCCTGCTTATTTATAGCAATAGGGCTCATTGCTGGGTCACCCACAGCTTTGGGGACACCCCCTGAACCATAGCTCCCATCTCAAGGCCACAACCTGGTGCTTGGGATGGGGGAATGGTGCAGAAAGGTGTATGTGGGGCGTCCCACCAGTGAGACATGAGGGGCCCCACAGGGAGAGGGAACACAGGCGATGCTGCCTGCATCCATCAGCACATGGATGCGCTCGGCTTCCAGGCTAAAACTCATCCAAGGGGCTCCTGCAGGTTCCCCCAAACAAGCAGGGTTTGCTGTTGGGGCAGGGGGGGGAAATGGCCCCATGGTGACCCCCACATGGGAAATGTGCTGTGACAACTTCCTGACCAGCATCATCCTGCTCCTGCTGGGCTGATGCAGCTCTGCCTGCACCAGCATTCTCCAATGGGCAAAAGCGTGTCCTGGTGGCTCCCATGGCCGGGTGTGTAGGCAGATGTGCAGGCAGATGTGCAGGCAGGGACCAGGTGAGTGCCGGTGCCGAGAACAGAGAACAGCTCCATTCACCTGCACCGCCACCAGCACCAACACCCTCTGTACCAACAGCCACAGCACCCATCCTGCCAACACCCACCCATGCACACCAACAGTGACCATCCACACCAGCCCCAGTCCCTGCTATAGGTCCCCCCTATTACAGACCCCAGCCAGCACCTCCCACCAGCACATCCCACATCAGCCAGGGATGCAGCACCCAAACCATGCCCAGGACCAAACCCCAGCTCTGCTGGGCTGGGGGCTGCAGGGATGGGACCCAATGGGAGCCTGCTGGGAGCCTTCCTCATGCAGCCACTTCCTCCCCATGATAAGGCTCCTCTGCCTACGCTGTGCTTGTTGCCTTTGTGCTTCCGCTGGTCCTGAGCCCCCTTCTCTCCCCCCTGCACCAGCACAGTGACGTGCTGCAGGAGAGAGAGCACAGGGCTATGTGCGGATGGGACCCCCATTGCCTTATCTACATGGGGACCCCCATTGCCATGTGTGCATGGGGACCCCCCCTGCTAACCCTGCAAAGCAGCTGTCCCGATGCTCCCAGCAAACCCTGGCACAAAGGGCCTCATCCAGCCCAGTGCAGCCACAAGCACCCCCAGGGCTGAGCCCGCAGACACACAAGCAGCTCTGAGCACAGCAGCAGTGTGGAAAGACAGATGGACACACAGCATTCCATCACTGCTGATGGGCACACATCATTCCATCACTGCTGATGGGCACACAGCATCCCATCACTGCTGATGGACACACTGCATCCCATCACTGCTGATGGACACACTGCATCCCATCACTGCTGATGGACACACTGCATCCCATCACTGCTGATGGGCACACTGCATCCCATCACTGCTGATGGACACACTGCATCCCATCACTGCTGATGGACACACAGCATTCCATCACTGCTGATGGGCACACATCATTCCATCACTGCTGATGGGCACACTGCATCCCATCACTGCTGATGGACACACAGCATCCCGTCACTGCTGATGGACACACTGCATCCCATCACTGCTGATGGACACACTGCATCCCATCGCTGCTGATGGACACACTGCATCCCATCACTGCTGATGGACACACTGCATCCCATCACTGCTGATGGACACACTGCATCCCATCACTGCTGATGGGCACACTGCATCCCATCACTGCTGATGGGCACACTGCATCCCATCACTGCTGATGGACACACTGCATCCCATCACTGCTTATGGACACACTGCATCCCATCACTGCTGATGGACACACAGCATCCCATCACTGCTGATGGGCACACTGCATTCCATCACTGCTGATGGGCACACAGCATCCCATCACTGCTGATGGACACACAGCATCCCATCACTGCTGATGGGCACACAGCATCCCATCACTGCTGATGGGCACACTGCATCCCATCACTGCTGATGGACACACAGCATTCCATCATTGCTGATGGGCACACTGCATCCCATCACTGCTGATGGGCACACTGCATCCCATCACTGCTGATGGGCACACTGCATTCCATCATTGCTGATGGGCACACTGCATCCCGTCACTGCTTATGGACACACTGCATCCCGTCACTGCTGATGGACACACTGCATCCCATCACTGCTGATGGGCACACAGCATTCCATCACTGCTGATGGGCACACTGCATTCCATCATTGCTGATGGGCACACTGCATCCCGTCACTGCTTATGGACACACTGCATCCCGTCACTGCTGATGGACACACTGCATCCCGTCACTGCTTATGGACACACTGCATCCCGTCACTGCTGATGGACACACAGCATCCCATCACTGATGACGGACACACTGCATCCCATCGCTGCCGATGGACACACTGCATCCCATCACTGCCGATGGACACACTGCATCCCATCACTGCTGATGGGCACAGCATGGGATGTTTGCCTCCATCCCATCACTGCCGTCACCCGCTTGAGCCCCCCCTCGCAGCCTGAAGCCAAGGGGGGGAAGCGCTGGCCTCGCGGAGGGCAGGACCAGGACATTCCCAAGCGGAGCTGTGCTAATGAGAGCACGGCTGCCCCGGCCGCATTCCGGCCCCGCTCACACTCATTAATCTCATTACGCAGCTGCAAATCACTGGAGATGCCAAACCGTGAGCCTGGAGAGGGGGTGATCCATGGGGGGACCCTGAGACCCCATCCCCACATCCTGCTGGGACACCGAAGGGCGGGCAGGGGATGCACAAGCCCAGGGTCAGAAGTACCCCCACTTTGTCCCCACCACAGTCCCTCTATGGGGCTCATCTGTGCCGTGGCCCCAAACTGACCCTATGAAAGCAATTAGAGCTCCTGTCAGAGCAAGCAGGAGCAGTGTGATGCTGGCCAGGATGGGGAACGCAGCCCATGTTCCCCCTGGACATGCTGGAGACTCTCCCAAGGGATCCATGGGTATGGTCCCCAAGGGATGCAGCTCCCAGCTCCACAATGGCCCTTCCCAGTGAGCGCAGCACCCGTTAATCCTCCTGTTAATGAGAGCTTGGTGCCAAGAGCTTGGGGAGGACTCGGCCATGGGGCACTGCAGAGCCACAGGGTCCCCGCAGTGGCTGCCCCGTGCTCAGCCCAAAACCAGTCCCGTGGGGGTTTCCATGGTTTTAAAAGCCAAACCAGCCCCAGAGCTGTGCCCCCGTTGCATGGGGACCCCTGCTCCGCATCCCGGTGCTGTGCATCCCCACCGCAGTGCCATGCACCAGGCACTGTGCACCTCATCCAGCACCGTGCACCGAGTGCTGCCCATGGTCCGGCACCCAGCACTGCCAAGGCCACCACTGACCCATGGCACTGAGGGGCTGTGAGCACCTGCAGGGACGGTGACTGCAGCCCTGCCCTGGGCAGCCTGTTCCAATGCCTGAGCATCCTCCGGGGCAGGAATTGTTCCTCAGCTCCATCTAAACCTGCCCTGGGGCAGCTTGAGGCCGTTTCCTCTTGTCCCATCCCTTGGGAGCAGAGCCCAGCCCCTCCTTGCTCCATCCTCCTGTCAGGCAGTTGTAGGCAGCGATCAGGTCCCCCCTGAGCCTTCTCTTCTCCACACTGAACCCCCCAGGTCCCTCAACCATCACCCTGTGCTCCAGGCCCAGCACCAGCTCCGGTGCCCTTCTCTGGACCCAAAATGCTCCCTTTTTGGGGCTAATGAATCACTGTGGGTCCTGCTGCCCCCGCGGCTGTGCCAAAGCCTCACCAGGGCTGTAGCCATCCCCAGAGGCGGGTTTTGGTGCAGAGGGTGAATGCCCCATGGCGGGAGCCCATCCAGCCCCACTGTGGGGCCGCGGTGGGGAACAAAACACCCTCAGTGCGCCCGTCCCCACTCCCGCATACCTACAGATCAAACCCATATGGGGGCCATAAATCTCCCCTTATTGCAGCTCCCTCCATAGAGATGCCTTTCATGGCGAGATAAGAAAGTTGACTTTGTTCGGGGGGACAATATCTCTTTTCATAGCGACCCTCATGGAGCATGCCCCCCCCAGTGTCTCCTGCCCTCTGGGTCCTTTGGGTGCCAATGGCAAACCCAGTGCCCCGGTGCAGCAGCCGGGAGCAATGCTGGGAGCAGGACCCGGAATTCCTGCCTGCATCCCGCTGCCCATCCCGACCCCTAGGCTCCCCACTGGGCACTCACAGCTTTTCCAGAGCCCGCAGCCCGAAGAAGGAGCCGTTTTCCAGCACCGTGATCTTGTTGTTACTCAGCAGCCTGTGGGAAGAGCAGAGAGCGGCAGTCCCGTTATTCCCTTGGGATAGGGACAGGGATGGAGATGGGGATGGGAACAGGACAGGGATGGAGATGGAAAGAGTCAGGGACAGGCTTGCACGGCCAGGGATGCAATGGCCATGTTGGATGTGATGCTGTGGTCCACATGCGCGGCACCACCGCCTGGAAGTGGCCAAGGCATCACTCCAGTACCTGCCCATGGGTGCAAGGAGCTGCATATGGGGATGATGAGCTCCCCACCCCAGCATCCACACCAAGAGGGCACCTCGAGGACCAGGAGGGGACCCCCCATCTTCTGCCCCTGCCATCGAGGCCATCCTAGTGCTGAGATTTTATCCCTAAACAAGCAGTTTTCCTGGCCAAAGGGGCCCTTGCGGGTGATGGGGGGGAAGGAGGGCACAGCACCCGAGCATTCAGCCTCATTAGAGCGTGTCAGCGGCAATTAGCAGAGCCAGACCGGGGCCTGGGGACAGGAGCCGGCTCTCGAGGTGCTTCCCGGGTGGCTCCATCGGCACCGGCAACGCTTTGGATCCAAAACTGATGCAGGGGCCGGGAAGGCACCGGGAGCCCCGACCAGGGGGGAGGCTGGGGATGAAAAGGGCTCATTGAGGGCCGGAGCCGGGGCTGTTTACACAGGGACAGGCTCTGCAGCAGGGCTGAATGGTGGCTGTGTGCTGCAGAGCTCCATCCCCTGCGAGCACCCAGGGCTGCGAGCTGCCAACGCACCGAGGGCTGCTGCAAGGGGACGGGCTGGGGTCCAGCAACGCATTCGGTCCCCCCCTCCCCTCCTCCTTCCCGGGGCCTGCAGCCGCATCCTGTGCTAATGAGGAGCTGCCACCGGGCGCTGCTGTGTCCGCAGGGATCTGCGACCCGGCCCGCGGGGAGCGGAAGGGGCCGGCAGCCCGCAAATTGCTTCCACACGGAGCTGCCATGGTCAGGGCCACGTCTTTGCCCTTTCCTCCCCGCAGGGACGCGGCTGGGGCAGGGCTCAGAGCATCCAGCACAGCAGCAATGAACCCCGGCAGCAAGCTCAGCCCCCGGACCCGCAGCAGGGATGGGTCCGGAGCAGCAGCATCATTGCCGGTTGCAGTCCCAGCTCTGGGGCACGCAGCCCCAATTCCCATCCCGGTATCCGCAGGGGCTGTTGCTCAAGGCTCCAGCAGCTCCAGAAGGTTTCAATTCCAACGGCAGCAGATTTCACAACCCAGCACAGGCTCCGCACGCATGGAGGGGGGGACCTCGGGGGCTCCCTGCTTGAAGCTATAGTTAGGGCAAGCAGAACCCCCCCCGGCTAGGGGATGCACAATGGATCCTGATGGAGCAGCAAGCATAGAAAACAGGAGTGCCCCAGACACCGCACCCAGACCTCCTGTGGGGTCCGCATTGGGCAGGGAGGAGCTATGGGAATGTCGAAGCCTCGCAGGGCATGGGGCTGCGCCGGGTTATATCCAGGGATGGATGGGGCAGGGAGCAGCAGCGGCAGCCCCCGGCGCCAGGGATGCTCGCTTTGTTGCCGGACCCCTGGGACCAGCTGCTCCTCTGCCACGAAATCGCAGCTCCCAGCCTTAAAAGGCAACGCTCCCGATGGGCTCGGCCTTCCCTGTGATCCGCGGCCAGCAACCGGCAGCCGGGATAGCAGCCTCCTCCCATGGGGAAGGGGGACATGGACCAGGGGTGAAGCCACCCCTTGGAGCCCGGCTGCGCGGCGCCTGCTCTGCTCTGCCTTAAGGAGAGGTCCTCGACCACAGCTTGGCCCTGACAGCGACGGCTCCGCTTGGAAGCTCTCTTCCCTGCTAAAGGGTTTTGTGGGGAGGGATCCTGGCTCCGCTGCTCCCCATCCTGCACAAGCCGGCCGGGTCACGCTCCCCCCGTTACAACCCACATCCTCACACAGGGTTGGGTTTGGTTTCCTGGGCTTTTATGGATATTTGGTTCCAAAAACAAAACCCGTTTGCTGGGTTGGTTTTGTGTCAGGAAGTTCCCATCAGGCTCCACGGGACTTTCCATGCCCGAGCCATTGCGGGTCCCCAGCGCTATCCCCTTGCAGGACATGAACTGAAACACCCCAAAATACACCACGAGAAGTGTGCCCATGAGGACACCCCGATAGGGTCATGGGCGAGCAGCCCCTGAGCCGCACTGGGACAGCAGGACCCTACGCCGGGATGCAGCTGGATCCAAACCCCTCAGCTGGATTTCAAGCCCCAAGAGCTGCTTCTGCTCTAACGCCTGGCCAGGAGGAAGGAAAGGAGGGAGGGCAAAGGGATGGAGGTCTGGAAGCAAACCCTGCTGCATCCCAATCCCTTTGCCTCGCCATGGCCACTGTGGTTGCCAGCAGCTGGCAGGGGTTACAGCAGCTCTATGGATGCTCATTGAGGTCCATGTGGTGCCAGGGGTGCAGAGGGGATGTGATGTCCCCATGTCCCAGCCATCTACGGGCTTGGCAAGCCAGGAAAGCACGGCTCTGTTCCTCCAGAGCCTTAGCTCCAGCCCAGGCTGGGACTCCCCACCTTGGTAAACCCTTAACATCCAACTGCCCTCGAGCTGCTCCAGCATCATCCCATCCAAACCCCATCCCATCTCCAGCCCATGCTCCCCAACACTGGGACAATCAAGTCTCTCTGGACAACGCAGGGATTAAGGACCAGAGCATCGAGTCAAACGGGAATGACGGGGGGGATACGTGGTGGGAAGGGCAGGAAGAAGCCCCCAGGGAGCATCCTTCCATGCTGGGGGGATTCATCTGCGGAAGGGGTGCAGCATCCTCACTCTAACCCACCCCCATCAGGGCTCTTAGGGCTGAAACCCCACGAGGCTGCAGGCAGGGAGATAGAGAGAGGGAGATAGATCCCTTCTTCTCCTTTGTTGTTTTTTTTTTCATCTCAAAAAGAGGAGCCAAAAGCGCCAAAACCCGGGATTGTTTTTCCAAGCGCGCTGGAATCCACTTGGATAAATAACGGCTCCAGAAACGGGGCTGCTGAAACAATAAACTTCCTCTGGACCCAACCAAAAAAGGATGAGGGGAGACGGTGGCTCCCCCAGCCCGGGCAGGCGAGGGGGGGGGGGAAGGCAGCGAGTGGAGGTTAATGGGGGGGCCGCGGAGGGGACGGCGCTGCTCTGCTCTCCAAGTGCCTTAATTCAAAGCATCTGCTCGCAGCAGATAGGGCTGTGCCCCGAGCAGAGCTCAGTGCTTAGCACAGGGAGGGGGTAAGGAGGGGGAAAGAGGAGCCTTGGGAATGGCGAGAGGTGCTGAGGACACCGGGAAGGGCTCAGCATCACGGCTGGAGCCGCACGGAGCCGGTGGGGACCCGTCCCCGTCCCCGTCCCCGTCTCTGCTTTGTTTGGGATCTCGGGGCGTTGCCGCCAGCCTCGCGTCACGCCGGGCTATTTCGGACGGTGAAAATGATTGTTCCAAGCCTCAGCTTTTGTTAGCACAGGAAAAACAAGGCCTGGAGGGAGGGGAGGGCGAAACCTCGGCGGGGCCGGGATGCTCCGAAACACCGGGCAGCCCCCGGGAGCACGGAACCAAGCTGCAGCCCAATGCGTTAAGATAGGAGGGCTCGAGAAGGAAAGCGTCCGCGGGGCCCAGGATAACCCGGGCTGGGCGAGGGGAGCTCAAATAGAACTGGAAATTGGTCGTAAGTCAAAGCCCTCCGCTCCCTGCGGACAATCGGTGATTTCAGTGCAATGAAGCTGCGCGCAGCAATGAGGCCTTGCGCTGGGATTCCACATCTGGAAGAGGTTTGGGCTCCCGGCCGTGCGCGCTCTGCCTCTCCTTAGGGCTGCGGTGCTTTATCCAGCGGGCGATTAGCACAGGGGTCAGCGCAGGGGGAGGGAGGGGAAGCCGTGTTCAGAGGAATCAGCAGAGCCCCGGCACCCCGAGGGGTGTCCCCATGGGGTGCCGCATCCCATAGGGGACAGCTCAGTGCTTGGAGGCTGGACCTAACCCCATCCCTGGCGGTGCTGAGCACCCTGCTCCAGTGGAAGGTGTCCCCATGGCAGGGGTTGGAGTTGGGTGAGCTTTAAGGTCCCTTCAACCCGAATCATTCCATGGTTCTACGAGCGCTGCATCGGTACAAGCTGCTCTGAGCACAGCCTCGTGGCAAGAATCAAGCTCTGGGTATAAAATGGGGTGTCAGAGAGCACACAGCTTGTAATGGGTATCGCATCCCTGTGAGCATCCATCACCCTGCCTGTGCTCCTGTGCCTGTTCCATGAGGAAGGCAGAGATTCTGCCTGCACCAGTCCTGGAAGGTCTCCCCATGGCATGGATAAGACCAAAGACTGGCAGGACACAGCAGGTTGTGGATAGTACAAGACCCAAACCATCCCCATCTCCCTGTCCTGCCTCCACTGCACAGCCTGAAGAGCTCCAGCACCCAGCAGCAGGATGGAGCAGGACCACTGATTCCCAGCATCCCCATCCACACCGGGACTGTTCCTTGTGCTGTGGCTTCCCCACATGGAGCTAATTTCTGCTGCTCCACATCTGCGGGTGCTGCTTTGGCTCTGGTTTGCTCTTTCCCCAAGCAGCGATCCCTGCGAGGGGCCGAGGGAAGAGGAATGGAGCTGAAGGAAGAGGAATGGAGCTGAAGGAAGAGGAATGGAGCTGCAGCTCCACTCAGGACACGGCTCCCCATAAGGAACCGCTGCATCCCCTGGGACACGCTGGGACACGGGCATCCCTCATCCCCTGCTCTGCCCATTGCTGCGGTGCCAGCCAGCCCTTCTTTAGGCACGGGGGGTAAATCAGCAGCAGCTGCTGTGCAGGCAGCTTTGGATTCCTCAGCACAGGCCTAATAATGAAAGATAAATAAAGGAGTAAAGCCAGAGTGTGGGAAAAGCCGGGAAAGAGCCGGGTTGAGGGACCCGCAGGGCGCAGACCGGCTCCAGCCATCCCTGTGTCCCGGGACAGGAGCCTTCCCCTCCATGCACAGCACCATCAGTGCTAACACACGCCTGCTTCCAGGCCAGACCGGATGGAGACTGGAACAGGGCTCTGCTTGTAAGAGTTACTCAGCACAGAACATGCTACGGGGATGCTGAGCATCCCTGGGAGCATCCCTCAGGACCTGAGCATCCCCCAGGGCATGCATAGGAGCCCACGGGGCTCAAAACCTGCCTGTCCCCAGCGGGATGTCCCTGCAGCCCTTGCCATGTGCCCGGGCCCCTTCCGCACCCCAAGCGGCTCTGGGAGACGTTCCCGGAGCCGGAGCCTCTGGTTTTGATTGTTCCATCTGGAAAGGGTTTGGAATAAATCATGTTTACTGCCCGAGAGCAGAGCTCAGGGTCACCGCATATTTGTAGGTTTCTGCCTACGCCTGTAGGTTTCATGTCACGTTTTAGTGGGATCGTGTAATGCCCTAAATGCTCCTTGCACAGTCAGCTCAGCCCCTCCGAGGGAGCTCCAAACCCCATATCCCACCAGCATGGGGCTCTACCCCTTCTCTGTGCTGTGGTTGCACTGCTCCCGCTGCAGAAAGCACCGCAACAGGGATGCTTTCCCCAAACACAACCTGGTAAGGGACTCCAAAGTCCTCCTCGGGTGTTTGCCAGGGGCTCATGCGTAGAAAGGGCTGTAAGAGGGAGGAAATGAAGAGCAAAGACACCCAATGGAGAATGGGACCAGCTCCACCTGCCCTACGGCCTCCATCACCCGCCAAGGGACACCCAGGATGCACACGGGTGCTGTCGCTGCAGTGATTAACACCTTTAATACAACCCCATCAGGCTTCAGGCCCTGCCCATGGCACGTTTCATGGCCACGCTGCACACGAAGCCTGTTGGCATTGTGGCAGCCACCTCGTTGCCACCAAGCAGACATCATCACCCCAAAACGAAGCCACTCACAGGGAGCAGCACGGACAGAGGGAACCAAGGGATGCCAGCAAGCGGGTCAGAAGGGACCAGGAGCCCCAGTCCTCCGCAGCACCCAGGAAATCCTATTACAGAACAGAAGGTGCAGAGCTGAGGCCATGGGCACCCTCAGGGGATGACACTGAGGGTGAAAGCAGTGATTTCCTCCATCCCCAGCGATGAGGCCCTGCCTTCCCAACCGGGTTTTAATTCAAACATCTCTGCAGTTATAAATAAACCGACTGCAGGCGCCGGCCGAAACCACGTCCCTCGGCACCGAGGGCATGAGGAGGCTTTCGGGAAGCAGCTTCAGACCCTTCAGCACACCCCCGAACCCCTCTTAACCGCTCCTCAGCCCTTCCCAGCGGGTATTCCCAGCAGCTTTCAAACAAAAACATCCTCCCCCAGCGCTCAGCAGCAGCCGCTGCGGGGGGAAGCGTGGAGAAGGAGCCCGTTTCCTGGATTTCCAGCGCCCGTCCCCGCGTTAAACCCGTGCTCCGGCTTTGCGGGGCTTTAAAGGGTGCTAACGCAGAACCCAGCAGCGCTGCTGTGGTGCGGGATCACTTTATATATAGAGAGAACAACCCCCGCCCCGTGTCCCCATCAGCAGTGGGAGCGCGGCCCCGGTACCCGCCAGCGTGAGGCGATACCGGAGGGGGTCCCCCCGCTCCATCCCCGCTTCGGGGCCGCCGAGGAGCGCGGAGCGAGCTCAGCGCGACCCTTTCGGGGCCGACGTCCGGGAGCGGGGGGTGATGCCCGGAGCCGATGCCCGGCGCCGGGGGTGGGTGGGTGGATGGGATGCGGGGACCGGAGCGCGGTACTCACAGCGTGGCGGTGCCGTCGGGCAGGAGGCGCGGCTCGGGCGGCGCCGGGAGCCCCCCGCCGCTGCAGACCACCCTCCGCCGGGGCGCGGCGGAGCCACCGGGGGCTTTGGCCCGTTCGGCCCCGCACTTGCAGCCCAGGCTCTGTGCGGGGCAGCCCCGCGCCGCGGCCCCGCCGCTCAGCGCCGCCGCCAGCAGCACCAGAGCCGCCGCCCGCCGCATGGCCCCGGCCGAGGGCCACGGGCTCCGGGCTCCGCCACCGCCGCCCCGCTCCCCGGGGCGGCTCCGGCGGCGCCGCCTCCCCCGCCGCTCGCCGAGCTCCGCCGCCGGCCCTGGCGCCTCCCCCGGCCCGCCCCGGCCCGCCCCGGCCCGGCCCCGCCGACGGCATCGGCTCCGCTCCCAGCCCGGACGCGGGGCTGGAGCCCCAGAGGGATGCGGATGGAGCTCCGAGGGGTCCCGCAGGACCAAGCGCTGCGGCCCCGGAGTCCCGGAGGGCGAGAAGCTCCCGGTCCCATCTCGGTTCCAAGCTGAAGCCCTGGATATCAACGGAGGGGCTGGAGCCCTGCGTGGTCCAGAGCGAGTGTAGCCCATAGGGACCCGATGTGATGTCCCCCTTTGCATGTGGTCCATAGGGACCCGATGTGATGTCCCCCTCTGCATGTGGTCCATAGGGTCCCGATGTGATGCCTCCCCTCTGCATGTGGTCCATAGGGTCCCGATGTGATGCCTCCCCTCTGCATGCAGTCCATAGGGACCCGATGTGATGCCTCCCCTCTGCATGCAGTCCATAGGGACCCGATGTGATGCCTTCCCTCTGCATGTGGTCCCTAGGGTCCCGATGTGATGCCCCGCTGCATGTGGTCTAACGCAATGCCTCACTGTGGCACAGGGTGCTGTGCCCAGGGTGGTGGCACACACAGCGTCCTATCAGTGCCCTGTATGCGGGGGATTTGGGGGGGGTCCCCACTGCCTTCCAGGACCCCCATGCCATGGAGGAAGCCCCTACCCAAACTCACACAGTTCACTGCATGGTCACGCTGCTCCGTCCCCTCCCGGCCTCTGCCCTTCAGTTAATGCTCTTCCCTTCTTGCTTCCCTGTTTGCCTCAGTGGTTTCCACACTAAGTTCAATATTTAGCTTCCCATTCCCCCTCCCACGTCCCCTCTCCCTCCTCTGGGCTCAGCTCAGTGAGGCCACGGCTCACTGCAGCTTCAAATCAAAAGGGATCAAAAGCAGGCAATGAAGTCTCCAGGCCCCCATGCCAGGGCGCAGAGGAAGAGGGTCACGGAAGGATGATGAGAGGCCACTCTGGGAATGCGGTTTCTCTCCAGGACCAATCGTTCCTGGAGGGGAAAAGAAATTCACTCCTTTCTCCAAACAAACACGACGCGGTGGCCGTCGGGAAGAGGAGACAGCAGAGACACTCGTCAGCACAAGCTCCGTTTCCATGTGTGCTCTTACGGATCCGTTGGACCCCAGAGCCCTGCAGAGTGGCATCATCTTAGTAAGGAACCGACAATCAACAGTGAACCCACATCTTCTCCCCCCCCTGCTCTGTTTTTCCACTGCAGGAATTACCCTCCCGTGCCCTGGGCTGCAGGATGCTGGTCCCAGATCCTGCAGCTGAAGCTGGAAGAGCAACAGGAAACTGCTTGTGTCCAGCATCCGCTCCGAGATCCTGCGAGCATCTGCTCCATACAACACCCCCTCCGCTCCCCAACCCATCTGGGAGAAGAGACCCCTTGTTTAATGCACATTCCCAGCACATCCAGCGCAGCAGCAAGCAGGAGCATCCCCAAATGCCGCAGTGCAAAGGGCTCCTTTCGCTGGATCAAGCCCTGAGTTAAGGAATCCTTGCCTCCAAGGACCCCAGTGCCTGCAGGGACCTGAAGAGCCTGTATTGAGTGCAAGAGCTAGGAGCAGGACACAGGATTTCGGCAGGGGAATGGCCCAATGTTGTGATGCTGAGTGCCTGGAGGGAATTCAAGTGGATTTGGGCACATACCTTGTCATGGGCAGCCCTGCTGCTCACCCTGGGGTTACTCAGGTTACTCAGGTTACTCACACGCACCTCTTCCTACCAAGGGCAGCTCTGACCCTGCCCCAGACCCCAGTTGCTGCCCCTCTGCTTCCCCTGCCCCAGGGCTGGAAGGAAACCCCAGTGTTAAGGCAAGAACTCCCTGTGTGTGGATAGGAACGGGGCTTGGCATGGCTCTTGGGGGGCCCTGGTCAGTGCTGGCAGCATCCGAGGGCAAGCAGAGCAGCCTCCAGGACACGTTGAAGCAATCAAGCCCCCGTCTGTGGCCATCAGGATTTGAACCTCCCCTAAAATTACCTCCAAGAGCAGCCAAAACCTTGGCCAAAACGAGGAACAAATGTGAAATACCCGGCCCCAGCCCCGCCACGACGAGGGGAGCTCAAGCAACACTTCCCACATGCTTTGAGCCCAGCGGATTTCAGGCTCTTTCAAGTATTTCCAAGCCCCTCTCTCCCTGTGCTTTTCCAGCCTTGACCCCTCCTGATGCCTCCGGCCTGGGAGACAAGAAGGCAACCTGTTTGAAACTCCATCACCATGGACGTGCCGGTGCTGGATGCCAAATCCCTGTGCCCCTCGCTCCCATTCAAAGGTAAAAGCGCTCCTTAACTGCTGCAGGCATAGGAGGTGGGGGGGGGGGGGAAGACAACAAGCACAGGACTCTCTAAATTCCTTTCACTAGGATCCAATAAAAACCTTGGCAGTTGTCGGCCTTCCTGCCGGAAACCTGATATCCCAGAAATAAACACGCTTCCCAACTTTGAAGGGCTGCAGCAGCGGGCTCTGCCTCGGGTGAGCTGCTCTGGCCTGCCCCGTGCTCTCATCGACGCCAGGCAGAGCAGGGAACGGCCCTAAATCCATGGATTTTTCCCATGCCAAGCAGGCGGCTCAGCTCCAGCCACTTTGGGACACAAAGGATGTGATGTGATGAAGAACTAAATCGAGCCTGGCTTTGTAAGCAACGCCTGGACCCTCACCTAACGGGAAGCAGAGCCTGCAGAGCTCGGCACCTTCAGAGTGCCTCTAACAGGAGAGGCTGCTTCCTTGAGGATGCTGATGGCCACAGGCAGCCACCCCATCTCCCCAGGACAGCAGGAGCAGCAGCACATCACCCCATCCTGGTTTTATTCCTTCCAGATGCTCCCAGGAAGGGTTTTTCTCCTCTCCATCCACGTGCCAACACAGCTTTGGGGTGGGAATCAGCTTGGGCAGAGCCTTCCAAGGGACATTGCGACACCAGAGTCACTGCAGGGGACTGCTGAGGAACACGGGGCTGTGCCTTCACCCCAGGAGGTGATAGCCCAAGCCAAGTCATGAGGGAAGAGGAGGAGGAGCCCCTCTGGTCCCTTCATCTGCTGGACACATTCCTCCAAGGCAAATATTGACAGTGTCAGTGCCCGAGGAGTGAGCGCTGCTGCTGCTGCTGCAGTGAACCTGCCAAGTGCTTCCAATGGGGAATAAACTTGTGATGCAGAGGCCGAGGCACTGGAGCAGGGAGAAGGGTTCATTATGAGGCCGTGGAGTCTTTCATCTCCAGCTTGTTGGCTGCATCCTGGTGACCAGCAGATGGGAGCTGCTGGCGATGCTGTGGAACGAGAGGGTGGTCCATGGACATGCATCCGGCTCCGAACATCCCAGCTCCATGGGTGCCCAAAGGAGGAGCAGAAGGTCAGGGTTTCAGTGAGGCTTGACCATGGGAGAAGCATGGGGAAACTCTGGGGCAAGATGCAGTGGAGGGAAGGGAGGAGATCCATAGGGATCTGGACACACTGGAGGGGTGGGACCATGCAAACCTCATCCAAGTGGGTCAGGGCAATCCCAAGAACAGCTACAGGCTGGCTGGAGAATGGATGGAGCAGCCCTGAGAAGGACTTGGGGGTGTCCTGTGCTGGGCTGGGTCTGCAAGCTCAGGGTGCAGAGCACTCCCATTCCTCCTGTGCTGCTACAATATAAGAGAAGGAGCGAACACAGGGGACAGCAGCAGACTCTGCACACTGGAACCGAGTTCAGATAGAGCCAGAGCCCTGACTTCGCTCTGTTCACACACACGAGGATCTGCAGTCAGATCTCCTGGGAAGGGAGAGGTGGAACAGGAAGGGATTCACTTCAACCATCAGCTGGGAAGTGCGGTTATTCCCCCAAGGGTCATTCCTGATCCGTACCTGCCCCAGGAGCTGCTGGCTCCCCTTCGCTGCGCTGGGGAGCAGTGCCACCCAGAGGGCTGCTCCAGGAACAGCTCACACCACCTCAACCTCTCCCCCAGCTCAGCAGCAGTTACGTTTTCCCCTTTCTGATCCAAACCTCCCAGTTCCACTCCCTTCGCTCTGTTCCAGCCACCTTTCAAACCACCTGCTGGGGAAACGGCTTCAACGACAACTCAGGCCATTTATTCACCAGGCTGGAACATAAAAATAACATCTTTAATAGCTTTGGAGTTGGCACAGATGGTATCAGAATTCACCACTTGTTGATGGACTAGGAAACAACCCACGGTGCAGTGCTGAGGAGGGTGGCTCAGACCGCCTGTTGCTTCTAAACCACGGAGCTAGGACAGGTTAAGAGCTGACTCTTTTCATTTACATTCAGCATTTATAGTCAGAGGGGAAAGCCAACGGCTGGATTTAACTGTGTGCACACAGAGAAAAGCCTGGGAAGGAGGTTTCTGCTGGCAACTGATGTCTCCTCCTCTCAGCAGCACACAAAAGCCCCAAACCTCGGTTTTAACATGGGTTACAAGAGAGACTTGCCATAGCTAGTGTTGGCCAAACAGCATGTGACATTAACATGGGAGCTTCTGCTCTAAATGGAACAGCTACTGCAGTGGAAGAACCCCATTTCCCTCTTCCAGGAGAAGTGGAGGTTAGACCAGTGCTTAAGGTATTAAGACACAGCCTAGGAGCTCTGGCAGGGCTGACAGGACTCTTTGCAGGACCCCAGAACACAGCAGAACAGTAGGGGTTTCCTTTCTGGAGGTCTTTTCCCAAAGGAAAAGCAAACCTCAGTGCTGCCCTGCGAGACAAGGGAGTATTCTCATCCTCAGACATGCAGGCAGGATGCTGGAGGCACCAAACAGCCAAGTGACTCGCCTTGGAAAGCAACAGAAAAGCCCCATTCTGACCCAAAAGAAGTCAGACTGTTGAAGAACCACTAGGCAGGATGAAAATAACTCCCCATACCACAAGAGGTGAAGGGTGAAAGCATCCCAGAAGACCTGAGCAGACATGGAACCAATGGGAAGAGCCAGCAGTGTCAGCCTGGGAAGGATAAATACAAACTCCAGGCAAAAAGACTCCCCCACTTGCCACCTGCACCCAAAACGTGAGCTCAAGCTGGCAGCTGTGCTCCTTACCCATCCTCATGGGCTTGCTCTTTGCCCTCTGCAGTGTCACAGTGTGTCTCTAGCAGAGTTCCTGGTCACAGCATCTCTCAGGAGCCACCACGTGCAGAGCTTTTGTTTGGGGAAACATTTATAGGGTCTGTGGCGAGATGAGAACTTGTTTAATGAAGAATTTAGTCCTCAGTGAAACCAAACTCACTGCCACTGGTGAGGATACAGCTTGATTCATTAGCAGCTCCATCCTGACAAACACTTTGGTCAACCCTGTCAACCCAAGGACCCTGAAGGAGCCAAGATACCGCAGTCACTTTCAAGCATACATTGTCATATCATTTGTTGGTTCTACAGATTTCCAGTTCCTATGGGTACTCTACAATCACAATAAATTAGGAGGCATTCCTGGCCTCTGCTCTGTTAGGAGGAATTCCCTCTCACCATCACGATGGGGTGCCGACACGGAGGGAGGGAAGAATGCATAGTGAGGTCTCCCATCAGCTGTCCTCTGGTGAGGCCACTTCTTTTCCCACCTACTGACCCTGCACTGTCAAGGTCTCAGTTTTGCCTTCACTGCCTGCTTTGTTGGAATAATCTCGTTCTCCAAATATAGTGCTTCCAATCCTGACATTTGTGGATCCAACCTCTATCTAGGGAGAGAGACAAAGGAGGAGTTAAGGGCAGGGATGCCACCCAAACCTGCCAGCACAGTCTGCAGTCAACCTTCACGCTCGTCACATCACAGGATGGTTCCCCATGTACTCGCCACCCTACAGCAAAGGTCTGTTTGATCCATCCCAGAATCAGGAGAGTGCTTTTTCATGGACCAGCACCATCAGGCTTCCCCTTGGATGAAGATACCAATAGGCCCGTTTGGATGATGCCTGGGCTGGGCTTTGGGGTGCCTACAGCTGGTGCTGGTACATTTGCTTCCCAAGGGAAGGGGTGGCAGAAGGAAACCAGACTTACTGCATGCTGGAAGTCTGTGGACATGCCCATGCTCAGCTCCACCTTCTCAATGGGGAGACTGAGTTTTTCACACACTTCCTTCCGCAACGACAGCAGCATCTAGAAGGGAAGGGGAGAGAAAAGAGGATCAGACACTTGACAGCCACAGCAGCTCTGTTTCAGGGTTCCACAGATCCCAGTCTCTGCCCTTCTTTGAAGTCTCCTTCACACTTCCCACTGAAGCACCTGCAGATTCCCTATTCCAGGCTAAGTTACTGACAGCACCCGTACTTCCAAGTGTACACGTCTTCTGAAGACATCCCACTGTCACAGCAGCGTGACAGATGAGGAACATAGACCTGGTTCCTCTGCCTGATGAACCCTGCACGCACAACAGGCAAAGGAAGGCCGACTGCAACCCCATCTGGACACAGGACCAGAGGAGGCAGGGCAGGAACTGCTGCACGAGGTGTCCCTGCCATATCCTGGCTACAGCTCCAAAGGAGCTGGACCAAATACAGATGGACATCTGCAGAACTGAGCCTAGCACCTGCATTAATACCCTCTGAGCATCAAGGGTTTCTGCTGATGCCCCACAGACTTCCAGCCTGATGGGAGACAAGCCAACAGGTAACATTTGCTTCTAGAGAATCCTACCTGGAAGTCAGGATTTGGACCCTTACTAAGGTCATGCCCAACGCTGCCAATGGTCATTAGCCCCACAAATTCCAGGCTGGGACACTTGTTGATGATGTGCTCCACAGCAGCAGTGGTGTCTCCAGGAGGAAGGCCATGCTTACCTGGCAAAAAGCAGGGAGATCTGTGCCGAGCTCTGCCAGAGGCCAGGCTGAAGCTAACAGACAAGCAAGCTTCACCCTAGCTCAGAGAAACGCTTTAAGAGCACAAAGCAACCCATCCCAGTGAGGTTGTTTCTGTCCCGTCAGCAGGACAAACCTGCTTCTGAGCAGAAAAAGCCACTTACTGTCTTCTCCACTCGTATTAACTTGCACCATGACCTTCAGCCTCTGAGGGGAGCCTTTCTTCTGCCAGCAGCTGTTGACCCTGTCTGCCAGCTTCACCGAATCCACTGTTTCCAACATGAAGAGGTTTGGGACAGCTGGGGAGAAAACACAGGCTGAGAGCAGTGCTGCTGGCCTAGGTTTTGTACCTACACCTCAGCTCGCTCACAGAGCATTGCTGAGTTCATGCACGTGAGGTTGGTCCTATCTGAACACTGCATCAGAGCACACGAAACAGGAGTTACCCATCAACTTGTTGACGTTGGTTTTCTGCAGGTGGCCAATGAAATGCCATTTAATGTCCGGGCAAGAGGACAGAATCTGGAAGCAGAGAGGAACAGTGAGGTTTGAATGACAACTCCCTCTCCCCCCCCCCCCCCAGCACTTGAGTCTCAGTTTGCCCACAAACAAACCACCCAGTCTTCTTCTATTTACCCTAAAAGGCACACCTCAGCCACTGATTGTGTACTGAGATTGCTTCACCCTCTGCAGAGGAGCAGGGCTCTGATTGCAGAGCACTACATGGGGAAAGCAAAGCTCTTTTGTTACTGAATAGTCACAACGTGGTATTTACCCCAAAATTGTGTTACCACGTTTTTAAATGACTGTGAACCTCCTACAGCAGAAAGCACAAAAGGTAAAGCACCTTTCAGGCAAATACTTTATGACTGAGGCACACCTATTCACAGAGCCAGCAAGACAAGGAGAGGGAATGGGGCAGGCAAAGAGCTAAAAGTAACCATACCATCTATCTGAAGAGACAAGGATCAAACAGCCTCCATTGCCAAATCCCTACAAACCAGGATTTGTGCTGAGCAGCTCCCAGGACACAGCTATAGGGAGAGAGAATACACACACAGAGAGCTGTGTACTCACCCTGGAGTCTGATGCCTTTTCTAGCAACTCTTGAACCTAGGAGAATCAAGACAATCTCTTGTTAAAACCATGCCAGAGGTGCCTGCACCGTAAGAAGGGTTTCTCTAGAATGTATGTCCCTGGGACCAATACGCCCCTCATAAATACAAGGCCAGGGGCCTGATGCTATGGCCAAGCCCAGCTCCCCATGCTCAGAGCCCCACACAGGGCTGCCACAGTGCCTGCCTGCAGCATGGGGCCACCACCGACCTGTGAGGCCCGTCACAGACCTATGGGGCCTGTCGCCAACCCATGAGGCCCATTACCAACCCATGGGGCTCGTCACAGACCTAAGGGGCCCATTACCAACCCACGGGGCCCATCACAGACCTAAGGGGCCCATCACCAACTCATGAGGCCCACTGCAGTCCTGTGGGGCCCATCACCAACACATGGGGCCCATCACAGACCTAAGGGGCCCATCACCAACTCATGAGGCCCACTGCAGTCCTGTGGGGCCCATCACCAACCCATGGGGCCCATTATCAAGACATGGGGCTCATCACAGACCTAAGGGGCCCATCACCAACCCATGAGGTCCACTGCAGTCCTATGGAGCCCATTACCAACCCATGGGGCCCACTGCAGTCCAGTGGGGACCATCATCAACCCGTGGGGCCCACTGCAGTCCTATGGGACCCATCACCGACCCATGGGGCCCACTGCAGTCCTATAGGGCCCATCACCGACCCATGGGTTCCACTGCAGTCCTATGGGGCCTATCACCAACCCATGGGGCCCGCTGCAGTCCTATGGGGCCCACTGCAGTCCTATGGGGCCCATCACACACCCATGGGGCCCACTGCAGTCCTATGGGGCCCATCACCAACACATGGGGCCCATTGCAGTCCTATGGGACCCATCGCACACCCATGAAGCCCACTGTAGTCCTATAGGGCCCATCACCAACCCATGGGGCCCACTGCAGTCCTATGGGACCCATCGCACACCCATGGGGCCCACTGCAGTCCTATGGGACCCATCGCACACCCATGGGACCCGCTGCAGTCCTATGGGGCCCATCACACACCCATGGGGCCCACTGCAGTCCTATGGGACCCATCACCAACACATGGGGCCCACTGCAGTCCTGTGAGGCTCATCACCAACCCATGGGGCCCACTGCAGTCCTATGGGACCCATCACCAACCCATAGGGCCCACTGCAGTCCTATGGGGCCCATCACACACCCATGGGGCCCACTGCAGTCCTATGGGACCCATCACACACCCATAGGGCCCACTCCAGTCCTATGGGGCCCATCACCAACCCATGGGGCCCACTCCAGTCCTATGGGACCCATCGCACACCCATGGGGCCCACTGCAGTCCTATGGGACCCATCGCACACCCATGGGGCCCACTGCACTCACGTAGTTCTCCCCGAAGCTGCGCTGCCCGTGGCTGTAGGCCTCGATCACCATCTCCGCCGGCTTGGTCTTGCTGACGGCCACCAGCCGCGGCTGCACGGCCGGGAGCCCCTGCACGGGCACCCGAGGTGAGCTGGGAAGGCTCCAACCTGCCCCACGCTGCCCCCCAAGCACCCTTCAGCACCCAACCACGGCCCCAGCTATGGAAAGAGGTCAGCTTGGTCTCCACAGCAACAGGGACACCCCTAAGGACGACACTGGGGTCCTGTCACCCTCGCTGAGGGGAGCAGCCGCCTGCCTCCATGACAGGCCCCCAGGGCGCTGTCTCCATGGTGACGGACGGCCTGCCCCCGCACCGAGCGTACCCCCCACCCCACCCCACTGCGGGCCGAGGCTCTCCCCACAGCCCCGGTGCTTCCCCGCTCCCCTCCAGCCAATAGGATCGCTCCGTCGCGCACCGCCCACCAATGGGAGCGGCGGGGCGGGGCGTAGGGCGGCGGCGCCATGTTGGGGCGGCTGAGGGGAGGAGGGTTGCGGCTCCATGGCGGCCTCCTCCCGGCTCCGGTGCTGCCCGAGCGCACCTCGCTGCCCTTATAAGTGGCTTGGATGAGGCTTGATGCCGCGCTGAGGGGCAGTGAGGAGCGCTGGGGGTCCTGCTGTGAGCAACAAGAGCGGTGCCAGCACCTCATAACCTGCCCTGGCACCCCCTCAACACCGCGGCCTCCCCTTGGGCCGCCAGGTTCTGAGGGGAAGGATCCAAGCGGGAGCCTTCACCCGCGTGAGGAGAGCACCTACAGATCCCTCTGGCTCTTATGACTGGAAGGAGAACGTGGCAGGCAGCAGCCCTGTGTTCAAAGGGCATGTTCTGCCCACTACAGGGCTCGTTTTGGACCATATACCTTGAATACTGCAATAAAAACCACCCCGGAGTCCACAACCAGGCCATTCTGCACGAAGAGCCGTCTTCCTAGGGTGCAAATTCCAAATGCCTAGAGGTAAAGCACCCCTTTGTAAAGGAAGGCGGCACTTGTGCGCCCTGGGTGGTGGGGAGCAGCAGGACAATGCCAGCCTTTATCCCAGCTAGTCAGATGGAAGGAATGGGACCTGCCAGCTGGAACCCATTAGTTAAATACTTGCCTTAATGTGCAGAACTGGGCTCTCCCATATTCCCAGCAAGGACAGTATTGACACAGCTGGTTCAAAACACCCACCAGGCTCTGTGTGTGCTAAAACATGACAATGATTTGATGCAAACTTGACCAAATCCTTGCTGTTTGACACTAAAAGCTTGTTAGCGTGTTTGTCACCCTGCTCTGCTAATGCTTGTGGCCTTCTCTGAGCTGATAGGGATACATCCACCCTCTCCTGCTCCTTGGAAGGAGAGGATGGCAGCGGGCAGCAGCACATGGGTCAATGGCAGCTCAGCACCGATCCACAGCACTCTTCCCCCTGGAGCAGCAGCAGCCTCAATGTTACCCCTGGTCGTTCTTCCCCTGCATCTGATGTATTGAATGTAGATGCAATGCATCTACACGTTGTGTTATCTATAGGGATAAAAACAGGAGCACTATTAAAATTGAAGGCCATTTTATTGTCATAGCAAATACCAAAATAAAAAGGCTTTTAATACATAAGAAGATCAAAGACAGCACGGGGAAAGCATTCCCATGCTCCTGCCAGCGATGCTCGGGTACCACGGCAGCACCACAAACCTGGGTTTGCTTTGTTAGAATGGTTTTAAAACTCGGATCTTCCAAGACTTCAGATGATGGAAAGAGGCCAAAACGTCAGTTAAAGAGAGAGATGGAATCACGATGTAGTGACAGGTCTGGGAAATACAGGAGATCAGACATACAAGGAAGAAACCTGGATGCAACAGTGGTTTCTGGCTTGTGAAGCCTGGTTTCAACCTTGCTTTTTGCCTTTTGACTCTTGTGACAGCTGAAGTGACAAGAATAATTCAGCAGTAATGTTTTCAATTAAAACAAGAAAGAAAAAAAAGCATTAAGACTTATTTATTCCAAACTGTTGTCTTGCTGTGAAGTCATACAAAAAACCCCCACCCTTTTTAATACCACTTTGGCTTATTTGGGTCTTTTCATTAGCAAAAACCACTCATGTCAAATGTAGTTTTCAGTTACTAATGGAAATCTCTAACTTGAATGTAGAATGATCCCAAATGAGATCATCCTCAAAGGTTTAGATACTATTACCTCATCTGCTATTCCCTGTTCATAACCCTATAAAAGGCAGTATTACAGCCTACCTACTGATGCCATTTTGACTGCTGTGCTGTCTAATGTTGTAGGGGTGGAGATGGAACTTCCCTTTACTTGTATTTCCCAACAAATAAAGCTGACACGATAGGAGATGGGACTTTCCTAGAGCAGAAACTGATGCTTATCCTTTATTGTGCATTGTCACTCTCCTTCCTACCAGGGGAAAGAAAACTGAAGTAAGAATACTGGTACCAGCAGCTGAAATCCCTCAGAATTCTTAGTGTGATCACCTTATTCAAAGGACTAATGCATGTTTCAGTCACTGAAGGATGAAACCAAATGTAGTGGGTAGCAAGTGCTGGGGGCACAAGATTGCAAATGCAACAGGCTGGTTCTCTGACAACTAAGTTAGCACTTACACTGGTATCAGCTCATATTAGTATGTTGGCCACAAATGATAATGGCAACTAATAAACAGACTCTGCTGCCAAGTGGCAGATGGATTAGGGACAGAAAAAAAACAGGAATGCTCTCTCTAGGTCTGAACTTTTATCTTCAACACCCTCTCACGCTTTGCATGTGTGTCAAACACAACCCTATTACCTCTGTGCATCTGGTATGTGAAGAATTCATTGGCTTTTGGAAGTAAAAGGTACATTATATGGCATTGTTCTGAGTACAAAAGGAAAATTCAATGTATCTTAGGACAGTTCAGAGACAAGAGGTTCTGTTCTTTGCCCTGTCACTTCTCACTTTGATGGTTTGTGTCCTTTGCTACCTTAAATCTTCCCTTTCACAAGGTCTATTCAGAAAACAATCCTCCAAACACAAGTGAAACTCAGTTTCATTCCTTTCAGTTTACCTGAATGCCTTCTCTCTACTAAGACACTGTAAACACTGAAATCCAGTTGCTCTTGCAGAGGCAGGTAACGCACCGTGATGCCCGTGGGTCATTCAAGCAGTTACTTGCCAGCAACAAGGCTTTTGACAAAGTCAGGGTCCCTGAGACAAAAATGCTTTTCTCCCTGTTTTCCTAACTGGGACAATGGGACAAGTACCGTGCTTGCAGCCTGGTGCCACTGACAATCAACTCCAGTTCTCCAGCAGCACACCTGTGCCCCTCACCAAGCAGCTGGGGAAAGCCTCAAACTACTGACTCCCCCCTTCTGCCCTCCCCAGCTATGACAAATGGAAACCAAAGCAGTGTTAAGATGCACAAAAGGAACAGTTTGGGTCACTACCTGTAGTAGCAGTGGTGTAAGGCTTAGATCCCCCCATGGAAACCAGGGAACCTGCAGGATTTCAGCTGGATTTCTTTAACTCACTGTGGTCTCAGCTGCCCTAGCAAGGCAAACCAGGTCAGCTCAGACCTCACTAATAAGTGGGTTTATGCATTTGCTACACCCTGCACTCTGGGCAGACCTGGAGCATGAACACAGGCTGTTAAGACCATCCCAGCACCCCATGCAATGGGGGCAACCTGCCCTTTAGACAAGGTCTTCAAGCAGCTGTGTCTAGTGTACAAAAGTCTAGCACCTTTTTGTTAAAGGGGTTTCACATAAAGTACATGAAATTTCCAACCAAAACAAGTTGTAGCAGCAATTCCCCTCCCTCTGAAACCTCACCATTTCTTGACTTCCTACTGCTATGGGCCACCTCAATCCAAAAGGAAGTACCCATCTAAGCTGGCCTCTCCACAGGAATTTGGTCTGTATGTCCAAGAGAAGGGAGAGGTGCATCTAAAGGACATACCTGGAGCTGGCTGCTTAGAAGTTACCAGGAAAACCACCCCATAAATACCAAAGTCTAATTGTCATACAAAAGATTGAATGGATTAAGTCTGATTCGTCTCTTTCAGAACAGGAAAGGGGGAAAAACAAAAAGAACTTCCCAGTTCATGTCTCTTTTGATATAAAAGGAATAGAAATCTTTCAGTTGATGTTATGAAGTAGCTTTGAGTCCTCATTGGTTCCTACCCCATCTTCTTCTTGGATTCCTTCTGCCAGTCCCTCTGCAAATTTGGTCTGGCTTCCTGCATAGTCCATGAACATGTTGGGAATATCCTTGCCAAAATATATCTTGCTGTTTGCTGCAATCGCCTTGTATTTCATCAGCTGCAAGTACTCAGGAGTTAACTTCAGCTGCACAGAAAGAAAAGAGATCACCAACAGCTCGGATTCACTCAAAAGCAAGGTTGTGTCATGAGAATCCTACTTTTCCATCATGCTAGCAGGCACGCTCACCCTCTCTTCAGCTGAAGAGGCACAGTGCCCAGAAGAAAGCTCTCTTTCAATAGGTCTAAAGTGAAGCTCTAAATCCCAGTGACTAAATGGCAAAACGAGAAAGTGATGGAAGCAGCTGGGGAAACGTTCAATCCAAATGTACCAGAGATGCTCGAAAGCACATAACTCACTAAAAGCCCTTGCAATACAAGCTGCTGGAAAGAAAACACAACTGGCTTTGAGCCAGAGAGTAGATTGAAGAGTCTGTTCTGGAGAGCAGAGCTCATTCGTTCAGGATAATGACATTAGAACTGAGAGGATAGAGTAACTGGGACAGAATTTGTGCACAAGCATCCCACACCTCCATCCATTCTCACTGACCCTTACAAAACAGAGTTTTCCTGCTGGGATGGCCTGGGAACTAGCTGCAGGCACTTACAGCCTGGCATTTATCCATAGGATTTCTCTTTTTCCATTCTTTCTTTCAACTTCTTTCTTTGGCAGTACCAAGGCTTTGCCAGGCTAGTTACTTAGATGTGTAAGATCAGCTCTATCTGCTCTTTACCTAAACACTTATTTACTCTTAAGCCTTCCTGTCACTCCAGAGATGACTTGTGCCAGCTTGCACATCAGAATTAATAGACACTTCTGATTGCAAAGGCATGAAAGGGCAACACTGAAACTGGTATTCTATCTACAGAGGGAGCCACGGCCCCATTAGCAGAGCTGTTTCCAGAGAGGACCAGGTATTTCACGTATCCTGATACAAATTTATCTGCCCAAAGAAAATGAATTTGCAAATAGGGATCTAATTGTTTCAGGCTCAATCATTCTGAGTGATGGTTTTGGTTTGCCTTTTGATTTCAACAATGAGACACAACAAGCAAGCAATAAGCACAGGCAGCTCTTTTCCTGACTTCAGGTTAGATACAAGGAAGAAATTCTTTGCTGTGAGGTGCTGGCACAGGTTGCCCAAAGAAATGGTAAATGCTCCATCCCTGGCAGTGTTCAAGGCCAGGTTGGACAGAGCCTTGGGTGACATGGTCTAGTGTGAGGTGTCTCTGCCCATGGCAAGGGGTTGGAACTGGATGATCTTAAGCTCCTTTCCAACCCAACCCATTCTATGATCCTATGAGTATTTCTATACAGCCTAAAGGACATAACAATACCTTGTTAGCCTCAGCTACTTTCATAGCAGTGTAGCATTCAGCATCAGCTCTCGCCTTCTCTCTTGCAAGAAATGCAGCATCTGGAAGCAAACACATGTTTTCATATTCAGAGTTTTATTTCCAGCCATGTTAGCACCATTTGCAGCTGGAAAACTTTTTAAAGTGGTCAGCACCACATCTAAACTGTACAGGATAGAGTTTAGGGAAGAGGGAACCAAATGGGGAAACACAGCAATGGGATCTCAATTTACATCTACGACACTGCAGGATGATAGCACGGAGTAAGTAAATTGCCTCTGCAACTGAAGACCTCAAAGCATTTTATAAACATAAGGTTTTTATTACCACCCCTGTCACGAGGGCTGAGAACACTCTTTCTTCTCCAGCCAGCCCCTAGCTCTCGTGCTGAAAAGGCAGCAACTGTTCCAGTGCACAAGTGGGATTTGCCCATAACATTTGCACGGGACTCACAGCCCAGCAGAGTGCTCTGGAGATGGAGTTTGGGATTGTGAATGCAGTTCCCCAGATGGGATCTTCTCTGGGATGCTGAGGTTAAGATTCAGGCACGCAGAGGCGGGTGATTTTAACCTTCACCAGCTCTGCTCCTTGGATACATGTCAGAGAGCTGTTTCTTTGTAATAGAAACAATGTGTAAAGGGTCCAATCCTGCGGGATGTGGAAATTCCCTTACTCCTAGCAGAAACATTTAAGGAAACAAACACTTCCCCTTTCTGTATTGGACTCCCTTTTCTCCTTCTGACTTTATCTATCCAATGCTAATGATGCAGTGTGAGGCCACCGCATTAAGACGAGTGTAATCTGCCTGGTTTGCTGTGATCTCTTGACATCCCTTCTAGGACAGGGAGCCACACAACTGGAATACAGTCTGGATTTTGGAGTTGCACAGCTGGATAAACCATTTGTTTTCCTATACTAGCAGGGAGTCCTGTGAGCTGCTACACTTCAAAATCATGTCAGCAATTGGGATGGGTTGGCCTGCAACTTCCTCTCTTTTGCCTAAAAAGAGTGGTCCCAGTCGGAGACACCAGAAAGAATGAGGGAGACAGGAATCCTCTGCCAGCAGAGTTGAACTGAAGGGCTGACACCCAGTGACACACATTTATAAGGACTAAACCCCATTGTATTTCCGTGAAGAACTTCTTAATGAGAAGCTGCTGATCTGTAAAAGTCTTAATTGGCTCCTCTGTGGCCTTCTGCAAAGCTTGACAGGGCCTCTAATGAAGGTAATTGAAAATAAGGCCCTGTCACTCGGAGCTGGAAATGCTGACCCCTTTTCATGTCCTGGAATTCCCTTAACAAAGCAGTTTATCAGAGGGGTAGGGAGACATCATCTTAATTTAACAGTACAACCTCCCAGGAAGAGCACCTTGAAACAGAAGGTTCCAAGAAACAGTCTACAAAGAAGCATTCCTATTCCTGCCTCTGGTCAAGCCTAGTTCCTTAAAAGTAGTCAGCTGCAAAACTAAAGGGGGGTGAAGAAGCAGCAATGCAAACTACACAGTGAATGTCAGCTTGGACTGAAGGACATGGTCAATACACACATGTCAAGAACTACTGAGCTCCATGAACTGCTTCAGGATCTTTGGACAAAATTCACCACAGAACATTGACTTCCTACACACTCACCTTCAATCTCTGAAATCCGCTTCTCTGTTTCCTTTTCCATCACTTTCTGTCCATAAGTTATTTCAGCAACTTGTGCAATCTTTTCTGCCTCTGGCATGAAAAAGAACACATCCATGTTGTGGTCACACAGTCCTCCTAATGCCAGGAGCAGCTTCACCCACCAAAGTCCTCACCAGCCCCTTCTGCTGAAAGTAAATTGTGGGAAGACTTTCCAGCCCTCAGAAGGCAGCAGTCTGCATCTGTGGGCAAAGCTGGAACCCACCTAAAACCCCTTTGAGTTTCCTTGGAAGAGTTTGACATCAGCAGCCAATAACCACAGCAGAGATCACCCAAAAGTGAAACAAGTGCATCCCTCCCCAGTGCCTGCGTTCTTTTTGCTGCCTTCCCCCCACCTCCCCCTCTTCAGTTCTTCTACCCCTTCAAACTCAGATATACAGACCGATGAGGGCTTTCTTCCTTTCTGTCTCTGCTTCCTTCTCCACCACCTTCTGCTTCTGGGCTGCAATCAGCAGCTTTGTCTTCTCACTCTCCCTAATAAGCCAGAAGAAGCCAGTTACAAAGTGTGACCTTGCTGAAGTGGTGTGGCTGCTGGCTCAGTCCTCTTTCAAGCACATGTTTAGGGCAGGCAGCACTCAGGAAGCGAGCACATGTACCTGCACACAAAGAGCTTTTCTTCTAAACCAAAGTGTCTTTTCCTCCCCTCCATAGCAGGAAGACTTTCCAGCCAAGACAGAATGAAGCTCTCCCTGCTACTCTGTGCAGGCTGCCATAATGCCTTCTACAAGAGGCATTGACTGTTCACACCTAGTTTTTTTGGGATTGTTATGAGGGATTTAAGCAAAGTGAGACATTAGAATCCTGTGAAAGCCTTGTCTTCCTCATTTGGGTGCTTTGAAACCACCCTTCGTTCCATCACATGGCTCTGTGTACGCAAAGAAAATGCTGTTCCTGCTCCCAAACAGGGAAGACAGATTAAGAGTCCAGAACAAGCCTCTCCCAACACATATCCTACTGCATTTATGGTAACAGTTTAACAGGCTGATTTGGGATTTTGACTACCATGACTTCCCATGATACCCAAAGGTTGTATGGAATGCCAGGGAAGCAAAATGGACAAGAAGGGCCTTATTCTGGCCTACCCAGCCTGCTGGCAGGGTGCTCAGAGAACATAAGCATTTCTGACCGATCAAGTGCAAGAGAAGGCAGCTGGCTCAGGGCATTGAGAAGGGATCAGCGTGTCAAGTGCTATTAAAGAAAGTTATTGCAAAGCTTCAGCCTGTTGAATCAACAGTTTCTCCATCCCAGACAAACAACAGGATTAGTGGTGGACTCTCTCCACCTGCCACTCACTCGATGCTCTGGGAGGCCTCTTTAAAGCAGGGCCAGTGTCAAGAGGAAGGAGGCTGTGGGCAACGAATTGCTGTGCTCAAGTGCTCAAAAGGGAGAAATAGTTTCTAACTCAGCAGTGACAGACACGTGCTTGTCTGCTGCAGCCTCCCCAGGCCCTTTCTGCAGGCAGCACGAGGCTGGGAGCAGGCCTGGCAGAGGGCACACTGATCACTGCTTGCTGTGAAAACACATTAATCTGGATGAGCGATTCTTTTTGCTAACACAAAGGTGCAAGTCTCAGGCACTTACATGAGCTCGTAATTCCTCCGGATTGTTTCAGGGATGTTTGGCTTTGTAACTCGAACTGCCTGGAAAGGGAGACCAAAGAAAACATAGGCAAGCAGCCAACAATCAAAAGCCAAATGGCCCCTGAGGCTGCAGAGCACGGGGGAGCTGATGCCTGGGGCATGCTCTGCATGACCAGGTCCAAAGCCCACAAAGGAAAAGCAGAACTCGATGATCTCCTGCTGTGACAGGAGGCAATAACCTGGGTAAAGCAGTACCCAGAGTACCACCAACAGAAACCCACCACATCAAAGCTGAGAGGAGATGGGAAGGATATGGTTCTCATTCCTTCAGTTTTCTATTTCCTTTAGCCCTTTTTCCCTTTCCTTTTACCCCTCCTTACAATATGCACCTTAGACATCTCAAAGTAGAACTGTATAATGAATTACCTGTATAATTAATCCAGGGGCCATTGTAGTTAGGTCTTGCTGCAAGGCCAGTTTAAGGTTTTCATCAATCTGATCTGATTGGGGAGAAAAAAAACAGGTAACTACAAGTCTCACAAGGCAGCTTGTTGTCAACACATAGAGCTGGCTGGAAGGGCTCACATTTCTTATTCCTGGAAGGTAAGTACCCATGTAAGTTTGATGCAGAAGGGGTGGGTAGAGAACAAGCATCCCTGCCTCAGAGACAGGTTCCCATCTCTCTCAGCGTGTCGGGCAGCACAAAGCAGCACCAAACACTTGGGACACAGGAGACAAAGTGAAACTCTTCCCAGTTCCCCATAAACCACAGCTGGAATCTTTCTGAGCTAGAAGTAGCATCATTATGATAGAAAATCTGTGCTCTAACCCACTTCCCCATTGGTATCTTCCCAGCTAAATGGTGACTGACGAGGAACTGCATCTGTGTCAACAGGAGACAAAGCACATGCAAAGGCAGAAATATGAACTGGCTGCACTGGTTATTTCAATAGGCTGCAAAGAAATCTCCATAACGTCTGTTTGGCTCAATGGACACCAGTTAGCTCGAGCATAGCTGAGAAACTTCAAAAGGAAACACAAACCAAAGCCCTGCTTCAGTGGAAAGCCCTAAGGACAGCAGTTTCCAGTTGGGGCCTGCTGAGAAGTGCAAAGGGAAAAATCAAAATGTAATGGCCTTGAGAAAGTGATCACATCTCACTCCTTGATTATTTGCTTTGGTCCCAGTTTAGCTTTATCTGGAACTCGCCCTCACAATGGGGCTCAGCCAGTTTAGGAAGCAGCTGTTATCAGTTTCCTGCACCTGCTTGCAGATGTGGGGGCAGAGAATGACATGAATGGGCTGTGCCCCACTTCAGAGCCAAGCCAGCACACATTGAGCTCACACAAAGAGTTACACAGGAGTTTATACAAGTTCCTTCTGTGCAAAGCAGTTGCTTTGAGGCCCTTTCAAGCAGTTGTCGTCAGCAGCTGCCAACATCTGGAGATTCCATCGGCAAAGCAGTCCCATAAAGGACCTGGAGGGGAACCGAGCCCTGGTTCTGCACCTTGTGCAGCAGCACATGAGGAAGCAGAAAGCCAGGCTTCTTGGAAAGCCCAGTCAACAGAGAACAGGAGCTTGTGAACAGCCTGTGTCCTTCCAGGCACAAATTCTGTCCATTTGGGGTCCAGAACCATTCACAGCTACATTTCTGCCTGCAGTCAGCACTGCTGTAGTGCTGAAACACTGGAAGGGGTTTCTTGCCAGTCCAAAGCCATAAACAAAACACTCAGCACTGGCACCAACTGGTCTATTTCTGCTAAGAAACCACAACTTCAGGCTCTTTCCCAGTGTGCTCTCCTGGTGTCTGTTCTGCCTGAAGCCAAGGAGGAAGGTCAGCAGGCTCTTGCCAAGTCATCTTGTTTCCCAGCACCAGGCACTGCAGCCACAGGCATGACACAAAGCTAATCAAACCCAAAGGCCAAGGAGTGCTTGCTCAAAACAGCTTTTCCATCTGGATAAGCAAAACCTGTGACTGATTTCAGCAAGTCATGTTTGCTAAACACACAAATAACACCACAGAATTAGTGCTCCCTTTCCTAAAGCCCTCTGCTGCTACTGGCAGCTTTGGGTTTGGATGGTTCTTGTTACAACACACTGGAGCAGGAGTGACAAGGAGGAAATGATAGTAGGTAGTTAACTCTCCTGATTCCAGACAGGGCAGATACTGGATTCATAGGTAAAAAGCCCATCAGTTTGGGGTAAGGAGCTCTGCATCAATAGAGAAGGGGCAGCTCACCAAACAGCTCGATGTAGACCTCCTGCAGCGTGTGGACACTGCAGAATTGGTTCAGCTCATGGTGAATCTTGTTGAAGATGAGAGCTTTGTCATAGTCAGCGGTGTAGTTCTTCACTATGTCGTACACTGCAAAAGAAGAAACCCCTGTTCAGGGCTGGGCTGGAGGGATGCCTCAGGCTGGGCTCAGCACTTGCTTCAGGAGTCATAGTGCCCACCTGAAGTGAGGAATCCACCCCCAAGAGAAGCTGGCCCCACAAACACACACTTTGTGAACAAAGGGGAGTTTTCTCTATTGCTCACCTATTTCATAACACCCCGAGCAATGTTCTGTCACCTGCTCTGCAAACAGGACATCTCACTACCAACAAGGCCATCTCACCACCAACAACCCTCTCCACTCTACCTGCATATACACATAGGTTGTGCCTGAGCTGCAGAACACAGAGGTCAATGCACAATGAAGGAAGAACATCCCACAGCCAGCATAAACCAGCGGTCTCAAAGCGGGCCTCCAGTCAGCCAGGCAGTTATACCACTTCTGTAACCAACAGAGTGCTAAAAACCACAGAACTTGGGGAAAAAGGCTGCACAGGTCATTCTTCTTGCACTGCAGAGGCAGGTTTTTGCTCCCAAACACGCTTCTCTCCCCCTGCCTCTTGCACACCTTGTTCAAATCAGTTCTTCACTGAAGCATAAAGCCCAGCGGGGGTGTAACTATGCAACCACTGGTAGCTGGATGGCATCTGGGCTCTAGTGAAGCAAGTGGCAGAGCAGAACAAGTATGTGCAAGAAACAATAAACACACAAAACATGTGGAAGAGCTGGTTTTAGGCTTATACCCAGGAAGTCTGGGGCGTTACAGGGTACACAGGGGGAACACCAGCTCCAAATCATAGAATCATAGAATAGTTAGGGTTGGAAAGGACCTTAAGATCATCCAGTTCCAATGCCCCTGCCATGGGCAGGGATACCTCACACTAAACCGCCTCACCCAAGGCTCTGTCCAACTTGGCCTTGAACACTGCCAGGGATGGAGCATCCACAACCTCCCTGGGCAACCCATTCCAGTGCCTCACCAGCCTTACAGTGAAGAACTTCTTCCTTAGATCCAATCTAAACTTCCCCAGTTTGAACCCGTTACCCCTTGTCCTGTCACTACAGTCGCTAATGAAGAGTCCCTCCCCAGCATCCTTGTAGGCCCCTTCAGACACTGGAAGCTGCTATGAAGTCTCCACGCAGCTTCTCTTCTCCAGGCTGAACAGCCCCAACTTTCTCAGCCTGTCTTCATACGGGAGCTGCTCCAGCCCCTGATCATCCTCGTGGCCTCCTCTGGACTTGTTCCAACAGCTCCATGTCCTTTTTATGTTGACATAGCACAAACCTCTTCACGTCACCTCACCCCAGGAGCACAGACAGCTCCGGACGGCAGCACCGGCAGGGTCACAAGGGACGAGCTCACCTGCGCTCTGGATGAGGAAGTTCACCACCTCGATTCTGTCGAAGTAAATCATCACCCCTCCACTGCGAAGGGAAGGCAAAGCCGTGAGCAAAGCACGAAGCTGGGCTGGAGCAGAGGGGGACATCCCCCTCTAGCGGGCTGAGCCCGGCAGCCACAGCGGCTCCAGACACCAGGCTTCAGTCCGGAAACCGGATTAGCGCGTGTGAACCCATGGAAAAGGCAGCGCAGAGCTTGGGGATGGGGCTGCATCACCCACCCCAGCACCCTGAGCTCGCCACTGGTTCCAGTTATGGGGGGGGAGTGGGAAACCCAGCCCCTGCAAACAAATGTCCCCGTTTTAAAGCATGCTGGAGTTATCAGGGAGGAAAACAGGGAGAGGATCCAAAGGTTGCTCCCAACAACAACTCAACGTCTCACCTGGTGCCACAAGGAACGTTTTTCACCTCATCCGTCTGCAGCGTGGTCTGAAGAGAGGTTTAGGGAAAGAGGCTTAAGGATTCCCCACTTTACCCGCTCATGGAACAGAGTTTTGCCCCTATTCCCCCCTTCAATCCCCCCAAGGAGAAGAACCGGGCCTTCACAGCTCCCCGGGACGGTCCCGAGAGCCCTGGGCTGCAGACCCCACCATAACCCCCCCGCCCAAAACCTCCCACGGCCCGGTCCCGGCCCCAGCAGCACCTGCACTGACTTGTAGGACGTGATGAAGGGCAGCATGAGGTGGAACCCGGGCCCGCTGGTGGAGGTCAGCAGCGCTCCGCCGCTGTGGAACGGAACAGAGGGGCCGTGAGGGGCCCGCCTTGCACCGGGCGGCGGGGACAGGGAGCGGGGTGGTGGTGGGGAAGGCTCGCCTCACCGGTAATAGACACCGATGTGCCCCTCCTCGATCTTGTGGATGGCCGAGAGGAAGGCGGCGGCGAGGAAGCTGAGGGACAGCGCCGCGATGGCGCCCAGCTGGGCCATGCCCGCTCGGTAACGGCGCCGGCCCCCTCAGCGGCACCGGCCCGGCGCCGCCCTGCTGCGTCATCACAGCGCGACCGCGCCTTCTACCCCGCCAGGGGGCGGTGGAGGAGCGGGAGTCGGGAGGACACGGGTTCGAGACCCGGGGCCGCCTCTTCCAGTGTGGCTTTGGGGGGGAGCATCCCGCACCCCATCACCCTATACCCCCCAAACCCCTTATGGGACCTTGTTTGGTCAAACAGAGGACCCCCCCACCCCTTATGGACAAGGGTAACAAGGGGAAAAGCGACGGCCGAGGTGAAAACACATTAAATCCTCACCTCTATATGTTAAAGGAGGCTTAAAAACCACAGGCGAGACGTACAAAACGCCAGTAAAAGAGAATAATTTGCTCTTTGATAGATCTCCGAGGGTTCTCTCTAACAACCCCATGAGGGGGATTCAGCACCGCTTAGAAAGAAGGCATGAAATACCTGTGATATTTGTCAATCTGAGTGTTACAGCTCTTAAACAAGTGTGAAAAGGCACCAGAGATGAAATACACCCGGGTTAGGTTTGGGGTATTTCTGTGTCCATCAAAACACTTGCCCAGATTTAAGGCCTGGGTAAAATGTATTAAATCTGTAAAGGTTTTAATGGAGCTGGTATGTGTTTCATAAATCACGGGCCTCCACTCAGCCCCCGCTCGCTTTAATAAGGGTAAACTAGGAAATTGCTTGGAGCTGCAGCAGAATGCGGTCATCTCAGATTGAAAAGTAATAGGTTTTTACATGGGAAGGGGGGTGTTCTGGCTCGCAGGAGAGCTTTTGCCTCGTAACATCATTACCCTGAGCGGGAAACCAGCTGCGGCCACGTGTTTTAACAGCATCAAGATGTGAACGCGCACAAAGGTAAATATTATTGGTAATAATCCTGGAAAAAAAGAAGAAAAAAAGCCCCCAAAATCATTATTCCTGGAGCCAGGGCTAGGAATGTTCATTGGTGTCTGTGTGGCAGCTCTGGTTTAACAGAACGGGCTTTGCTATATGAACAAATGCTTTATTGCACTTCATCCCTGTCCCATTCCCTCCCCATCCCGCTGCAGTATAAAAACCACCTCTTGGCTTTTACCATGGAGCTGATTGAGAGTTTGAAGCCTCCCAGCCTGCCGGCTGCTGCTGCTCCATGGTCCCAACGGCATGGATCCGGGGTAGGGATGTGGCAGCCCCTTGGGATGTGCTGGGGCTTGGCCGCTGCTGGGGAGCAGAGAGAGGGTCCCCCCGCCCCAGGCCCCGGAGCCCGCAGGGATGGAGTAAAGGCTGTGTAAAGTCTGTCTAACCTCATTAGCTGTCAGCAGGAACAATGCCGGGCTGGCAATAAAGGCAATTCCGAGCCTGTTGGCCATTAATCACCGCCTGACAGTTGTGAATAGGGGTGGAAAAACTCTGTCCCCATGCTTCCCGCTCTGGTGTTTAAGGTTACCTCCGTGCGCAGGCGGAGCGCTGGGGTGGAAAGCTCTTGCTCACCAGTCCTGCCCTGTTCCATCTCCATCCCCACTTCTATCCCATCCCCACTTCCATCTCCATCCCCATTTCCATCCCATCCCTATCCCTGTCCCCATTCCCATCCCTGTCCTCATTCCAATCCCCATCCCCATTCAAATCCCCATCCCTGTTCCCATTCCCATCCCCATTCCCATCTCCATTCCCATCTCCATTCCCATCTCCATCCCACTCCTATCCCTGTCTTTGTTCCATCCCCATTCCCATTCCCATCTCCATCCCATCCCCATTTCTGCTCTGGATGCCATGGTGCCAGCTCCATGTATTGGCATGGGGAGCCTTAAAATCATCTGCTGGAACCCCAGAATTCCCAGTGACTGCTGCAGCTCCTCCTGGAGCACAGCAGCAGCAGGATGGGACTGGATTCCAGTGCATGAATGCAATGAAAGTGCATTAAAAGCTGATGTTTCAGTGGGGAGAAGAGGGAAAACTGCTCCTTAGCTGAGACCTAAAAGGGCATCTAAGCCCAGTGAGGGAAATCCATGGGTGCTCTGCGGGACTGGGGTGGCTGCAGGGTGCTCTGGTCACTGTGACATGGCTTTGAAAGGGAAAAAAAGTGGGGAGAGGGCCTGTGCAGGGGGGAAACACTCCACAAATGAAGTCTATCCAACGTTATTTGCACATTATGGTGCAGAATTGTGTTCAAGTCTGTCCGGCCTCATTCCATGTCAGCGCTAACAATGCAGCACTTGGCAATCACGGCCCTTCTGCAGCGCTGGCCATTAATCATCCCCTGACAGTCCCGAGCTGGGAAGGAGGAAACTGCTCACATGTGCTCGCTGGAAAGGGACCTTTCCTTTGCTCCCTGCCCACCCCAGCACTGGAAGGGTCCTGATTCCACACCCCGGGAATTCCTGTGACACATCTCATGGTGGAACAACCCCTTGGGAAGAGGCGTTGGGGAACGGGTTACAACACAGGGCATTCCAGCGGCGTTCTCCTCTCCGTCCTCTTGCTCACCACTAACCTCAGGAATAAGGGGGTTTGTCCTCAGGGAATGATCCCAATGGGAGCCAGTGGTGCCGTCCTGCTCACCCCAAGGCTTCTCTATGTGGTCCCCATCGCCCTGCAGACGCCAGCCCCATGGCCGGGTGCTGGCGTGCCAGGTCATCCAGTAAATAAAGGAGGGCTGTTTCCAGCCCCCCTGACACTGCTTTCCAAAGGGAAATGATTAAAAGCACTTGGAAACCACAATTCATCCCGGGAAAGAAAGTGGATTTACCCGAAGCATGAGTGAGAATTAACACTCACATCAGTAGGGCAGAGGAGGCAAACAGAGCCTGGCTGTGTGCAGGGGGAGAGACCACCCCATAGAAAACAAGGGCTGAGCTGGAGCTGGGTACCCCTCCTCTGGAAAGCTCGGTTGTTCCTTCCCGTTCTCCATCTGCCCCATGGATGAGTGGTCACAGAGGAGGAGAAGGGAAATCTCCTCCCAGCAGCACAGGGAAGGATGGATGCTCCTGGTGGGACCCAAAGTGGTCATTCCCGAATGTCCCCGAGGTACCTGGGAGCAGGGGTTTTGCACTAAATGCATTACAGAAAGGCCAAGGAACAGTCTCACCCTGTTCCTGCTGGTGGGAATTGGGCTTGTACCAGGATGCCCTATGGCAGCATCGACTACTGAGCCACCATGGTGATGCTCCAGTTGGGAGGGAGGAGAAAGGGTTCCCTGGAGAGGAAACGGGGACCTATGGCAAGGATTTATCACCCCATCCCAGAGATCAAACCAACATCTCTGCTCGGGATCAAAGCAGCAGGTCCCATCCCGAGGAGCTTGGAAAGGGCTCCAGGAGGGTGATTGATGTGTGGGATTCCGGGAAGGGCTCGGGAAGCCTCGGCGAGGTGCTGAAGCCCAGGTCAGGAGTCAGCCCTGTCCCAGTGATATATTTAGAGCTGGATAATGTAAGCAATGGGGAAGGGAGGGGGGACTATCCATGGAGGAGGTGCAGATCCAACCCCTTGGCCGGGATGCTACGGGATAAGCTGAGCCAGGGAACAGACAGTTGGATTTCCCTCCTTTCTGCCTTCAAATAAATCACAACTCCAGAGCCCTTTAAACTCTGCAATCTGATCTGTTCCAATAAGGAAGGGAATGAAAGGCTGCGTCTCCCTGGAAGCCTCCGGAGCCATAAATCCACTATGTACAAACACATACCACATTTCCAAGGGCATTGCTTTTCTTGTATTGTTTTAACAGAAGAATCATACTGCAATAAACTCCCTCCCTCATTAGCTGCCTGTGTCCAGGCCAAACGCTCCTAACGAATCCAATCAGGACAAAGGAATGCAGCCCTTGATCCAAAGCCTGCCCGGACGCTGACCCACCCCCCCCCCCCCAAAAGGCATTTCCCTATGAGCCCCATAGAGGGGCAGGATGGGGGGAGCTGAAGGGCTGCAGGTCCACTGGGGTTTGTCACCCCAAATCCAGCATCCCTGCCTAGTAGCCAGCATCCCCACTATGGATCTGGCATCCCTGCCTGGAGCTATCACCCCTACGTGGACCTGGCATCCCCACCATGGAGCCATCGTACCTCCATGGGATCTGGCATCCCTGCCATGGAGCCAGCATCCCTGCTATGGATCTGGCATCCCTGCCATGGAGCCAGCATCCCTGCTATGGATCTGGCATCCCTGCCATGGACTCAGCATCCCTGCTATGGATACAGCATCCCTTCATGGGACCTGGCATCCCTGCCATAGATCCATTATCCCTGCTATGGATCTGGCATCCCTGCCACGGACTCAGCATCCCTGCTATGGATCCAGTATCCCTCCTTGGGACCTGGCATCCCTGCCTGGCCTGCAACACAGCAGCTGGAATTCCATTTAGGGCTTTCTTGCATTAGTTCATTGTGGTCCCCACCATTGTGCACCCCAAGCAAGTGGGAACACGGGGCAGTTTGGATGAGGGACACGTGTGTGCCCCTGCCCCATGGGGCTCTATGAGACCACTCAGCTGCCTGCATGAAGAGGCTTGCAAAGGTACCGCATTGAGCACCAGGACAAACCACCCCCAAACTGGCATTTGGGGGTGTGTGTGTGGGGTTATTGGTCATTAATCACCCACTGACAGCTTTGAAGGGTCCATAGCTCCAATGGGACGTGCCTGGCACTGGTGGACGGCACAATCCCCTATGGAGCATCCATTGGGTTTTCCCATGGGTCCCCGCACTCAGCACCGCTCTCCCATCCCAAGCGCAGGAGATGCAGCAACTTGGTCTAATCTGGAGGGTGGTGGTGGTGGGGAAATCACCCTAAAACTCAACATGGAGCAGCCTGGGAAGCAAAACAGAGCCTGTCTGCAGGATTTACGGCGCTGGTGTGGCTGAGCCCAGAGCAGAGCTTGCGCCGCGGGTCCCGCCTCAGCCCACGGAGAAATTCCTTACTTATTGAATCACATTTGTCATCCCTAAATACATACGCAGGCCCGTGTTTCTGAATCCATCAACATCTTTAACTCGCTCCGCTCAGCGAGGCCTCTTTCAGCAGTCATTTATATTTAACTTCTTCCATATGCGGGGCTTGTCGCGTTGGTGTCATTTCCGGGAAAAGCAGGGAAAGGGAGGGGGGAATTCAGGGATGGGGAGGGGGGGAAGAAGGGAAAGGGGGGGGATGCGGCGTGTCTTGGCCGGCTGGAGCAGGCCAGCTGCTGGCATGGAGCGAGAAATCCACCCGGCAGAGCCAGTGCTCATTAATCATTTGAACTCCTCAACTGCCAGCTCCTTTCAAGATCTTTCAAGAAGTGTTTTCACCCAAAATAGAGTTGAAAACGCGCCGGGCCCTACTTTCAGAGTCTCATCCATCTGGCCATTATGGGGAGTGTCAGGCGGCTCTGACAGACAAGGCTGCTCTGTTCGAGGGGCCCCGGCTCCCGCAACCTGTCATATCGTGGGGCTGATCGCAGCTGACAGCTCCATTTGGACCTACCCAAGAGATAAAAGCGCCGTTCATGGCAGCGGGGAGAAGGGCACGGGGGAGAGGGATGAGCGGGGGGGGGGGTACCACGGGATGCGGGATGCGGGCAGCATCCCTGGTACCCTGTGCGCGCACCATGGAGAAAAGCAGCCTCTATCCCCAAAAGCCAGGGGGTGCGAGAGGAGGGTGTCAGGGTGCAATGTGGGGTCCAACCTGGAGCTCCTGTGCCCGTTGCCCACCCCTTGGCTGTGCTGCACAATGGGACCAAGCTCATCCATCCCCTGCGAAGCCCTTGGAGCTGCCAGGCCTCCTTTTCCCCCCCCTCCCCAAACTCACCTGGGAGCGTGCTGGGTGCTGTGCACACCCCAAAGTGCTTGAGCAGTGTGAGCGAGACCCCAAAGCAGCTCAACAGACCCAGTGCAGGGAGAGCTTCCTCCATGCGTGGCACCAGGAGGAGCCTGGCACAAGGGACACAGCGGGATGCTCCCCTAAGGAATTCCCTGCCGGTGCCGCGCTGGTGCATCCAAGTCAGATGAATTTGGGAATTACCAACATGGCAATGGAGGTGCGCATCCAGCGAGTCCTTTGCAAGCAGTTGTTCCAATACAGGCTTCAACTGGAGCCCAGGAGACGTCCCAGAAGGAACAAAAGGCTTTTCAGCTCCATTTTCCAGCAACCAGGATGGCAAATTCCCCTTCCCAGCCACGCAAGGGGTTGGATGCTCTCTGGAGCAGGTTGAGCAACAGTTTTCTTGCAAGCCTAAGGCTGCTCCGTGCCTCTGACAAACCAACCCAACTTGTGCTTTGCCTCAGGTCAGAGACATTTGCCATGGAAGAAGAACCTGGATGGTCCTGCTCCAGCCCCAAGTGCTAGTGATGGAAAGAGGCTCCTGACACTGCAGGATCCAGCCTGAAGAGGGGAGAAGCAAGACAGGAGCACGGTATCAGCCAGGTCTTGGTGGTAGCAAGCGCAGGAGCCAGGAGAGAAAGATGCAGCAAATCTGCTCTCTTGAAGATGTGGGGGTCAATAAAGTCCTTTTCAGCTCTCTGCTCCAGTGGGTGTCTGCAGGGTGGGTTTATAGAGGGATATAAAGCTTCCAGATGCCCAGGATGCTGAGTGTCCTTTGGCTGCCTCCAGGTTGTGCTGGGCCGGGAGGGATGATCCCCACTCTTTGGGACCACGAGGCACTGGTAGAAGTCACTGATGTGCATCCCAGCTCCGCTCAACCCATTGGGATGAGCTCTGCTGGCATCCCACCGCCTCTTCATAGCTCCTGCATGGCTCCATCCTCGCAGAGGCCACATCCCCCCACCCAGCCTGCCCCTTGCACAGGGCTGCGAGGTGGGATGAAGCCAGCATCAAGCTGCTGCAGGAGCTTTCCATAAGCCCCGTGCTCGAAAGCATCAGGGTGTGTGGCAACCTGTTTGTTCTTGTGCATTGAGCTGCAGGAATAGAGTCAGTCAACTGAGCTGTCAGCGAGCGTCTCCCCCAGCGTCCTCCGAAACACTTGTGTGTGTGGAATTATGACTCCTCGGTTATTCATCACCATAATAAACAGAGAGAACTCCGAACCACGCAGCACATAATGAACAGGATCGCTTACACGCCTGCCAGAGTAAACCAGCACGAGCGGGGCTGCGGGGAATGGTGCAGCACAGGCTGCGCTCCGCAGCCCACCAGCGACCCTGCATCCATGCTGGATCGCCGTGGGTCAGTCGGCTCCGGGCTCAGATGCTGCAGAGGGAAGGGGCAGCCGTGGATGCCCCTTGGTGCTTCCTATGGTGATCAGTCAAAACAGGGTGTCCTGGTGCCGCGGGGAAGGTGATGCTGTCGCCGTTGCAAGCGGTGCCGCTGGGAGGATTCCCACCACACGCCCGTTTATGGCCAGGGAAGCAGCAGCAGCAGCAGCTCTTCAGCCTCCATTCAAAGCCATATGGAAGCTGTCTTCCACCTGCAGCATTCCCGGTCACAGCAGCACCCCAGGTGCTTGCCTGAGCACCTCGAGGTCTTTTCTTCTTCTCCGCTCGCCTCCTCCAAGGCCTCTCGTTGCTTGTGCTGCTCAAACTGGAGGTGCTGCCCCATCCCCTCCGGCACGGTGCCCCGCTCACGCTGCAAACCAGGGGTCCAGCTTTGCGCCCCGGTGCCCCATCTGCTCCATTCCCGGTTGCAGCACGCAGCCCCGGGCAGCAGGAACTCTGCTGCTGGAAGCTCTGGCTGCCAGGACCACCTCCAGGTACAGGTCTGCTCTAGAGCACACAAAGCATCCCCCCCTTAAAGCAAAGCCCTGGGTACAGGGATGCTGGTGGGGCAGGACAGGAGATGCCCACACCAGTTTGGGAGCACAAACACAGAGCCCGTGTTCTCCAGGGCTTCCACCAGAGCTCACGTGGGGAGAAAAGCTGCTTTATGCAGCTGAGGAACTTCCCATCCAGCCGCTGTAGATGCCTCTGCATCCTGACCTGACCTCCTCTCGGCGGGCACCAGCCCCTGGAAGACTCGGTGCTCCGGTCTGCAACGCCTTGGATGCCTGTGGGCAAACACCTCTGCATCACCTAAAACACATCGAGGGGAGGAGGTTTACGTGCAGGAGAGGCAGGAAAACAACAACAACAAACTGTGGCTTGGCTCTTTTCGGTCACGTATTTATTGGGGGGCCAGATGGGCTTTACAAACGGGGACAGTTCTGAGGCACGCAGCACACGGCGGAGCTGCTCCGCCTGCGCTTCCAAGTCAGTCCTCCCCCAGCACAAGGTATAATGTTGCCTTTGTTCGGCTGCCTGCGCCGGGCCGGCACGGCAAAGCCGCGCACCCGCAGCCCGGCGTGGTCCCGGTGCTTTCCATCCGCACACATCCAACGCCGCGGCCCCGGCAACTGCCGCAATAAATCAATGGGAAAATAGAGGCTGCCAGTTAGACTAAACAAGCGCGTTCGCAAGGCTTGCTAACCCTCATTAATCACTCTGACAGCCCTAAAAACACATTTCCCCTTTAATGACTGTATTTGGATAATCAGAGCTTTTTCCTCACGGCGCGGGGTGACTGACGGGCGGGCGCGACTGCGGCGAGCGCCGGCACCGGGGTCAGCGGCGAGTCAAGCGCTGGAGGTCCTGGAGGGCTGGAGAAGTTGCCATTGTGCAAGGGGAAAAGGGACCCTGGGCACCCCATCCCCGTGCCCGACGCCCACCTTCAATCCCCTCCCACCGGCTGCGTTTGAAAGGGCCTTTTCTTGCCGCTCCGCGCTCCCTTTTTAGGTGACTTCTGCCTCCTGGAGAGGTTTGAAACCTCGCACATTTGTCTGTATAAATGATGCACCGCATTAATGCACAGTGCATTATGAAAATGGTAATTCAAACCCATACAACTCTAAATTAAGCCATACATTATCCGACCCACTCAGCCATATATTTTGGAGAAAGACAGGATTGAATCAAATCAAACCGAAAACTGTGGAGTGCAGGTTGTTAGACAGAATGATTAATAAAGTGCATCCCAGTGCTCTTATTATAAAATGAATTCCGCAATAACCTGGGCATACATTACATGGGGAGTTATTTAATACATTGGCAACACAATCATTCCCCAGCAGATGAAGGCCCCGAGTGTCAGCTGCTATCAGATGATACTTCGCAGTGTTTACACAGCCTGGCCCCAGTGCTGCAGTCTTTAGGGAGGGGAAAAACGATTCCTCAGGGAGCCTTCTGCACAGCAGGATGTATCCAAGCAGCATCCAGCTCCCAGGGAAAGCACGCTGGGCTCGGGTCTGGAGCTGGGAGCATCCTGGCCTGAGGAAAGGTTTGGGGGAAGAGGGGAGATGGAGCTTTGCCGTATGGGGAGGATGCACCAGGATGCCCTGGGAGAAGGGCTCCGGCAGGATAATGGCTTTGGGAAGTCCTTTACACCTGCCCAGGCTGCTCCATGGCAGCTGCTCACTAGCTGGCCCACAGTACAGCCCCAGCAGACCGTGCACAAGGGGTATCACGCCTCAAGCACATCCATGGGCATCGTGGCATCACTCTTTCATCCGGCAGCATGAGGCTGTGCACGGTGGAGCAGGAGCTGCAGTGAGGAGCTGTGATTTACGCCGGGGACCAGTGGCACCCAAGCAAAGCCAACACTGAGCAGCATCAGTGGCGGGAGCAGGGACCACATCCAGGGAGCAGCGATGCTCCCGAGGGGAAGGGGGGGTCCTGGCACGGCTTCAACCATCACCACTCAGCTCTGCGGCAGAGGGGATGGGAGCACAGGAGCTGCCCCTCGAGAGCCAAAGGGACACAGGGACCGGAGACACCATCACAGTCACAGCAGCAAAGCCCCCTCTGCTCCGAACCCAGTTCTGCAAACCCCAGGCCCTCACCCTGCAAACATCCCAACGGGAAGGAGCGGGACCACCATAAGCAAAGCCAGACCTGAGCCACAGCCACAGCAGGGCAAGGGACCAGCGAATCCTACGTCCCCCAGCCTTGAGGAGCTTGGGGATGGTGCCTCCAACCCCTCCACCAGCTTCCAGCACCACCATCACCTCCCCTTTCCAGCAGAGACCCCGGCCAGGGCCCTCACCAGCAGCCACACGCCTCCAGCCCCGCTCACAAGAACGGGTGGAAAACCAGCAAATCCCATTGGCAAAGCAAGCCCCTGTTTGAAGCACATTATTTTTCAGCTCAGAGGACACAAAGGAATTTAAACACAGGGCAGAAGGCAATATAGAGAAGACAATTAACTGGGATTAATTGCATGACTCACCCAAAATGCAACAGGAGGAAATCACTCAACAGCAGGGAAAAAAAAGCAGGGGAGCACATGGGGGCTTCAACAGGAAGCAGGGACAAGGATGGGGGTGCTGCTACAAACACTGGGCTGGAATAACAGCCCATTCCAGAGGGACATGGGGTGCAGAGATGGGAGCCATCCCCGCTTCAGAGCCATTTATCACCCCAGCCACCAAAGGGACAGGGCTGGGGGGGGGGGAACGAAGAGGCCCCTGCTACCCATGGCTGCTGGAGCATCCCTAACACCAGCGCGCTCCACGACCCCCTTCATCCCCCTATTCCTGCCCCAAAGCTGAATTCCAGCGGCGGCTGCAACCTCGGGTGGGCTCCCCCCCCTCCCTCCCTGCTTCTCGCCTCGCTTTCCACTCAACCGCCTTCTCGAACCTTCCCTCCACACGGGAACCCCGGTGCCTTCCTCCCGACGCGCGCACCGAGGAAGAGGAACCGGTGGGGGGAAACCGGGCGCATCTCCCCCCCCCTCCCCCGTCCTCCTTCAACCCCATCGCGGTGCTAACGGGGATGAGGGGAATAGGGGCTGCACCGGGCACCCCGCGGGACCGAGGGCTCCGCCGCTAGATGGTGCTGGGAGCCCGCGGCCCCGGTGCGGAGCCCGGTCGGGAACGGGGCGGGACGAGAGACGACACCAGAGGGTGGATATAACCAAGAGTCATTTATTAACAAAATAGGACTTACCGAGCCGGAGCTCATCCACCCGCCACGCTCGCCGCCCTCCCGCTGCTCCGGCCGTGGGGTGCCCCGCTCCTGCCCACCGCCGCCGCCGCCGCTCTTCGCCGCTGCCCCGGGGCTTACAACCGGGGTCCTGCCCCCCTCTTCCCCACGGTGGGACGGGGAGGGGATGGATGGATGGATGGAGGGGGGGGGGTGTCGGTGCAGGCGGGGCTTTGCCCGCCCGCCGCAGCCCGCAAAAATCATGGAAATTAAGGGGAAAAAAAAGGGGAAAAACATTAAAAATTAAAAAAAAAAAAAATAAAAGGGTCAAAAATGCCATTTGTAACGTTACAAACGAGAATCCAGAATGAGAAACATGGAGGGGGGAAAGAAGGAGGAAAATGCCTTTTTTTTTTTTGCCTTGTGTGTCAGGAGTCATGCAAGAATTTCTCAGGAGAAATTAAAAGGGAAGGGGGGGGGGGGAGGAAATCAAAAGAAACAGGAGAAAAACCCCCAAAGCCCCACACCTGCGAAGGAAAGAATAGTATTTTTTGTCTCTTTTTTTTTGTCTTTTTTTTTTTTTTAGTTTTTTTTTTGTAGTTTTTTTTTGTTTGGACACAGACTTTTTGCATACCATCGATTCATTGGTGTATTAATGCACTTATATTCCCAGCTTTAAGCTAACATACAGTAAATAAATACACAGTCCAAGGAGGGAGCGAGGAGGAGGAGGAGGAAGGCTGGCGCAGAGGGGAAGGAGCCGCCGCAGTTACTGATATCCCAGTGCAGAAGCTGAAGTTAGTCTTTGGCCGTAGAGCGCGTATGGCGAGTAGTAAGGTCCGGCGGCCGGCAAGGAGGGCACGGGCAGGGCGCCGGCCGTGGGCAAGTGGCTCTTGCCGTAGGGATGGTACCTGTTGAGTCCCAAAGTGTGTGGGCTCCTCAAGGAGAGGGAGGCCGGTAACGTGTTGGGGCTCCCGGGGGCAGCGGGCGGGAGGTGGAGGTGGCAGGAGGCAGCGGAGCCCAGCCCGGAGGTAGGGTAACCCGCCAAGAGCTTTTCCGCCCCTGGCAGGGCCGTGTGGGTCCGTAGGTGGGTGAGCAGCTCCTCGGAGGTGGCAAACCTCTTGTCGCAGGGTCCGCTGGCAGACACCCAGTTGCATATGTGGGGCAGGGGGTCGTTCTGCAGCATGAAGCCGTAGGTGTAGAGGGGGTGGCCGGGCAGGCTGGGGGTGCCGCCGGAGGAGAGCGTGGTGTGCACCGAATGCAGCGGGTGCGTGGGGTACACCAAGGGGTATCCGCTCTTGAGGCTGCCGGGGTCGTGCACGCAGCTGGAGCAGTTGCTGGAGCTCAGGTGCGAGGCGCTGTGGTAGCTCAGGCAATACGGGTCCCGGCATAATCCCTGCATGAAGGAGGGCGGCGAGGCCCCCGTGAGCGGGCTGGAGCTCGGCGGCTTGCCCGGCAGCCCCAGTGCCCCCGGGAGCTGGCTGCCCACCAGGCCCGGCTTAGTGGGGTCCAGCCCCGGCACGAACTGGGACGGGTAACCGGCGTAGGCACCGACGATGGAGCCGTGGTAGCCGATGCTGGAGGGTGGCAAAGGGAACACCGAGTGCCCCGGCTTGTAGGGAGACACGGGGGCCACATGGCCGGCGGGCGGCAGGGCGGGGGGCTCCGACTTTCGGCCCGAAGGGGGCTCTCCGTGCGGCCCGGGTTCCGCCGCCCCGCGCCCCAGGCCCCCGCCCGTCCCCTCGGGGCTGGGTTTGCCCGCTTCAGGCTCCTTCTTCTCCTCGGTGCCCTTGGGGTCTGCGTGCTGCGGCGAGGCCCCCCGGGAGCCACCGGGCGAGGCGGCGGCGGCGGCGGCGTGCGGGGGGAACGGCGGGCAAGCGGCGCTGGGTACCCGAAAGCCGGCCTTGTCCGAGCCGCCCTCTTTGCGCTGCTCCCCGCCGCCCTTCGAGTAGGGTTTGAAGCTGGACTTGTCCTCGGGCGGAGCGTCCCCGCTGCCCGGCGGCTTGAGGGCGGCGGGGCGGGCGTTGGGCTCCTTCTCGGCTGCGGGCTGCCCGGCGGAGGCCACGGCGTTCAGCTTGGAGGAGGGCGGCGGGTCGGGCTTGCCGATCTGCGAGCAGGTCTGGGCCAGCAGCGCCAGCGGGCTCTTCTTGGCGTCCAGCTGCGGGCGGAGCGGAGCCGGTCAGGGGACACACACACACACATCACATCGGTGCCCCCCAGCCCGGCCCCCACCCGATCCCATCCCACTCCCGATATCCCGGGTGCGGCGGGGACGGGCCCGGCGCCGAGCCAGAGCCGGGGGGGAAAGGGGGAGCGCGCCCGGCCGGGGAGAAGAACCGGGGTGCGGTGTAATGGGGGGGGGGTGGTGGTGAAGAAAGAACCGGGCTGCAGCAGCGGCGGAGGGAAGGAAAGCGGGGGAGCGGCGGGCACTGACCTCGATGGGGCTGACGGGCGTGGAGGAGAGCGGCTGGAGGTACTCGGGGTGCAGGAGGTGGCCGCCGTGGGCGCTGAGCATCTTCAGGACGCGGATGGGCAGCCGGCTGGCCTGGCGCAGCGGGTCGGCGGGGGGCGGCCGGGGCGACGGGGCGCCCGTAGCTCCGCGGCTCGGCGGGGGGCTCGGCCGGGGCCCGCCGGGGGCACCGCTCATTTGGGGGCGGGCAGCAAGGGGGGAGGGGGGGGGAAAAGGGGAAGGGGGGGGGGGGGGAAAAGCCCCGGGCTCCGCGGGGCCGGGCGGGCGGCGGAGCGGCGGCGGCGGCGGCCCCGGCGAGACGAAACCCTTCCCCGGCCCCACCGACACGTCAAATAGCCCCGATGGCGGCCGCGCTCCGAGGGGGCCGGCGCCGCGCACCAATCCGAGCCCGGCCGGGCCCCCGGGGCGGGGAGAGCCGCCGGTGGGGGGGGCGAACCGCTGCTGCCGCCGCCCCGCGCCGCGCCGCCGCGTGGGGGAGAGGCGGTCACGGCACGGAACGGAACGGAACGGGGTTAGAGCGGAGCGGAGCGGAGCGGCTGCGGCGCATGGAGAGGGTGGCACAGCCGGGGATGGCACGGCTTGGCAGGGCTCAGCTGGCAGAGCGTGGCACTGCTGGCATGGCATAGCATGGCACAGCTTGGCACGGCTGGCATAGCTTAGCATGGCACAGCTTGGCATGGCTGGCGGACCATGGCACGGCTCAGCTGGCACAGCTTGGCACTGCTGGCATAGCTTAGCATGGCACAGCTCATCTGGCACAGCTTGGCATGGCTGGCAGACCATGGCATGGCTCAGCTGGCAGTGCATGGCGCTGCTGGCATGGCATAGCATGGCACAGCTTGGCACGGCTCAGCTGGCAGAGCATGGCACTGCTGGCATGGTATAGCATGGCACAGCTTGGCACGGCTGGCGGACCATGGCACGGCTCAGCTGGCAGAGCATGGCACTGCTGGCATAGCTTAGCATGGCACAGCTTGGCATGGCTGGCGGACCATGGCATGGCTCAGCTGGCAGAGCATGGCACTGCTGGCATAGCTTAGCATGGCACAGCTCATCTGGCACAGCTTGGCATGGCTGGCGGACCATGGCACGGCTCAGCTGGCAGAGCATGGCACTGCTGGCATAGCTTAGCATGGCACAGCTCATCTGGCACAGCTTGGCACAGCTGGCAGACCATGGCACGGCTCAGCTGGCAGAGCATGGCACTGCTGGCATAGCTTAGCATGGCACAGCTTGGCACTGCTGGCATAGCTTAGCATGGCACAGCTCATCTGGCACAGCTTGGCACGGCTGGCGGACCATGGCACGGCTCAGCTGGCAGAGCATGGCACTGCTGGCATAGTTTAGCATGGCACAGCTTGGCACAGCTGGCATAGCTTAGCATGGCACAGCTTGGCATGGCTGGCAGACCATGGCACGGCTCAGCTGTCAGAGCATGGCACTGCTGGCATAGCTTAGCATGGCACAACTCATCTGGCACAGCTTGGCACAGCTGGTGGACCATGGCATGGCTCAGCTGGCACAGCTTGGCATGGCTGGCGGACCATGGCACGGCTCAGCTGGCAAAGCATGGCACTGCTGGCATAGCTTAGCATGGCACATCTCATCTGGCACGTCTTGGCACAGCTGGCAGACCATGGCATGGCTCAGCTGGCAGAGTGTGACATGGCTGACACAACTTGACATGGCACGGCACAGCTCAGCTTGTAGTGCATGGCACAGTGGCTGGCAGAGCATGGCACTACTGACATGGCTTGCCATAGCATGGCACAGCTCAGCCGGCAGAACATAGTGCTGCTAGCACACCTAGGCATGGTGTGGCACAACTCAGCTGGCATGGCACTGCTGGCACAGCTTAGAATGGCACAGCATGGCTCAGCTGGCATGGCATGCCCAGAATGACTTATCATGGCATGGCATGGCTCAGCTGGCACACCATGGCATGGCACTGCTGCTATGGTACGGCTTAGGTATGATCAGCCTGGCACAGCTCACACTTCTGCACCCAATCTGCGTGTCCTGTACCCAGGCAGTGCCTGCAGCCCGCCCTATAGCCCATTAACCTTCCCAGCAATGAACTTCTGATTTCTGGTTACCTTTTCCAGGCATCCTTGAATTGAATCCACAAAGCCCTGGGGCTCCATGATTGGGGGGAGGCTGAAATCCATCATCCCTCCGAGGGGATGAGATCCTCTTTCTATGAGGAGTCAAGGCACATGGATAAATCTTTGCGTGTTAAAATGAAGGCTTATCAGGAATAAATTCCCTATTGGCCCAGTCACCCTGTCCTGCAGGGATGACACGGTCTTTTGGCTCTGGGTGTTGGACATTTCATGTTTTCCTTCATATACCCCTGCCTGAAGGTGGTTCATTCACCACCAGCAGGTTCATGGTGACTGCTTGTGATGGGAAGGAACCAGCTCTCTGGGTGCACTGTGGCATGGACCCACCTCTGTCCTCCCTGCGCTTGGGTTTCAGGTCCCTCCTGCCTCCCAGAACAGGGAGAGGGGGAAAAGAGGGAGAAAGATGCCTCTAATGAATCAGATTAACCCCTGACAGATGCTTTGTGTTCCAGCTGTGGTGCTGTTATTAAGTCTCACCAAGCCTGGCTGCTCTGGGTTCTGCATCTCCCCAGCATCGCCACGGTGCACCCCGACATCGAGTCCTCCTTCTCCCATTGCTATCAATCACCCTGATGGCTGGACCTGTCCCTTTCCCCTCACTGTGAGGCTTTTCCCTCTTTTCCTTTCCCTTTCCCAGAGCTGACCACAAGATTGATTCAATCCGGAGCTCGGGGATGTGAAGGGAGAGGCGCTGCCTTTCAAAGGAGCCATTCAAGTCAGGAGGAAATGCAAACACCCCAAGGTGCCTCAAAAGTCACTCGAGTTGGATGCCAACAACAACACGGCCCTGACAAAAGAGTGTGAAGTGAGGTGGGACACCCGCATAAGAGCAGTGGTGATGCTGAATCGGAGGGAGGGCACTAAGCACTGGTACCTCCAGGGCTGCAGTTACCGCTTCCCTCGGTGCCTGGGATGTTCCAAAGGCCTGATCCTGCCCTGGCACTGGCACACCAGGGAACATCCGGATTCGTCTTGTGTTTGCTGGATTGAAACATCACCAAAGGGTCATCATGGATAATGATGCATCCTGCTCGGTGTGCATGCCCTTAGCGTCTCTGTTCATAGTCTTCATCCTAAAATCCTTGAGGAATTGTGGTTTTCTTTAAGTTCAGGAGCTTTCAGCAACTCGGGATGCTCCCAGGAAGGGCTTAAGGGTGACACTTTGCTGCCCAGGCCCCTTCCCAGCATCATCCCACCACATCTGCATGGTGCAGAGAGGTGCTTTAAAGGCAGCTAGGAGATGAGTGATGGGCAGGGATTGCTGGACCCCCCCCCCCAGTTTCACAGCATCTTATTGTGTTGCTGATAGGTTGCTCTTAGTGTTGTGAGCTATGGCACGGCATGGCTCTAGGCATTGGCATCCGAAGTCCTGGCGGTGCTGGAGGTGAGGAATGGGCAGGGAGCAACGTCCAGGCTGGAGAAGGAGAGAGGGATCCGAGTGCTGCAGCCTGCGTGGAAAATGGTGGTGGGATAGGATAAGACATGAATTTAAATCACTGCAACTCTTCCAGCATCTCTCTTTGCTGCACGCTGGGATAAATGCCTTTATTGCTGCTGGATGCACTTTAAGGGAAACATTCCTGGTCTGGGAGAAGCGGGGTGTTTGCTAGGGGAAATGGGGCAGGGGAGCAGCCCTGCTCCCATGAAGGTCCCAGCCAGTGGTGGGGATACAGGGGACATCTCCCTCCGTCCATCACTGCACCACGGGCATCCAAGATGTTCCTCAAAGCTGAGCTTTTCAGGTGCTAGTTGTCCCCCTCCTGATACAGGTGAATCATCTTCTACCAGCCTTCAGGGAAGCAAAAGCCATCGGAGCTGGCATCTCCCTGCCCTGCTCCTATCCTCCAGGTCCTACCGCTCCGCAGCGAGCTCAGGCCTCGCTTTTAGCTGCAGAACAAGTGCATAAAAATGATCTTATTTATTACAGGAGACATGTTTTAAAACAACTGACAAAATTGCAAGATGTAAAACGACAAGCAAGTGCTTCTTCTTTTTTAAACCCATATAGACTCCTGGCAATGATAAAAATAGTGTTTTCTGTTTTAAAGTTGGAATTAATCTTTCTTTCCAAAGCAATCATGTAGCAGGAAAAGCAGGAAGACACTTAGATGTTAACTGATGCTCGCTGGGTGATGGTTACTTATTGAGTAGCCGGGTAGCTGGCTTTGCTCTGCACAGCCATTAACATTAAAGCACATTAAAGCAAAGAAAGGTGAGGGGGGTTTTATTCCCCTCCCCTGTTCCCTTGATGTGTGGCTAACAGCTGGTTTTCTGTGTGACAAATCAGTGGGGTCTTCCTGTTGTTGATGTAATGAAGCTGTTTCCTGGTGTGAAATTCTAGGGGATGAATCGCAGGAGGGGGAGGAGAACATCCCACACTTATCAAAGTGCTCCGGAGGGGAGCGAGGGCTGGGATCAAAACAGGCAGCGGGGCCGATGCTGGGTCACGGAGACGTCAGTTGAGGCTTGTTTTGGGTGGGTTTTGGCCTGGTTTAGCTCTGAATTTCCTGCTGCTGCAATGCTCTTCGCAGCGATGGGCTGCTGGTTGGGGTATTGCACCCTAACCCTGGCAAGGAGCCTACAGCAACCAGAGGGTCCATCCCTCTCCTTCTTTAGGAGGGCTAGGAACCAGAGCAACCCCAAGCCCTGAGGTTGGGGGGCAGCAATGGGAGCGCTCCCCAGCCCCATCCACAAAGGAATGGCATCCCCAGGGATGGGATGGGCTGGAAGGCGGCAGCATCCCCATGATGGTGGGATAAGAGCCTGGCTGGGTTGTGCAGGGAGGCTTTGGGTAAGCGTGATGGGGAGGGAGCACGCAATAAGATCCAGTCTTAACATCACAGTAGCGCTGCAGAGAGCGGTCTAGTTTACGTGCCTCAGTTTCCCCATCTCTAAAGTGTGATGCTGACCCTCAGGACCCATCTCAATGGGAAGGGGCTTACCCTAAAGCACTTTAGGGACCTGGGTGTTCCTTTCTGCTGGCACCACCTCAAGCCCTTTTGGGGGTTCATTTAGCCCTCAGACACCCCCCAGCAAAAGCAATCCCTTTTACCTCCATTCTCTTCTTGCTTTGCCAGGATTAGTTAATTAAAACTATGCAAATCCAAACAACTTCATTTCTATAAGCCCAGGACCGGAGCCTCGAACCATTTGGTGCAGCTCATGTGGCACGTACGTTACATAAAATGTTTGGAGCGACTCTAATAAGAATGAAAAAGGCTGTAAATCAAGTTTAATTTATTCATTTTCTGTATGGTATGAAAGCCTGCCAAAAATCAGATTATTTATGAGCCCTTCGTAACAATAGGCATTTTTATTGGTTGCAAATGACAAAAGGGGATCTCAGAGGGAGATTTTTTTTCCCCCCTTCTTTTAGGTTTTTTTTTTTGAATGCCTTCGCAGAAACATTTATTTTGTTGGACTCTGTGATCTCAAAGACAAATATTTAATCATTGATACCATAAAAATAATTCATATTTTGATACCGACGAACACATCAGCCTTAAGAACATAAATACGCGGCGCTAATCCAGCCCAAAGGCTCCGGCGCGCGCCGCAGCGCAGGTTAGGGAAAGGGGCTGTGATTTACACCCGCTTCCTTAAATTTCCCATTAAGGGTATAATCTCCCATCAGGCTTTCACAAAATGCCTGAGCCACTTGGGGCTTTCCCTTTTCCACTCCTATTCAGTGGGCTGATGGGTGCAGAGGTGCTCTGTGTGCGCTGACACACGCGTGTGCCCCTGTACTCTCTTTGCCCAGCCACAGCTGATTCAGCCACGTCTCTCTGGTAACTGAATGCCTGCAAGGAAACCAACCGGGTAAAGCAGGTTTCCCATCTGGAAAACCACTGATAAACCAACCTGGATTGGCTTCTGCCTCCATTTCCAGCTTGTTTAAACCATCTTCTGGCACAGGAGGTGAGTTTGGTGATGGGCATGTGCTGCATGCCCTGCAGGGCAGGTACTCGCTACCCATCAGGCCCATCTTGGGGATGCTTTTGTGGATGTCCCAGAGGTCCCATCTGAAGCCCTGCTACCCATGGATGCACCCTAACCCTGGCAAGGAGCCTACAGCAACCAGAGGGTCCATCCCTCCCCTTCTTTAGGAGGGCTAGGAACCAGAGCAACCCCAAGCCCTGAGGTTGGGGGCAGCAATGGGAGCGCTCCCCAGCCCCATCCACAAAGGAATGGCATCCCCAGGGATGGGATGGGCTGGAAGGCGGCAGCATCCCCATGATGGGGACAGTGCGGTGGGATAAGAGCCTGGCTGGGTTGTGCAGGGAGGCTTTGGGTAAGCGTGATGGGGAGGGAGCACGCAGGAACAGGGGCTTTCTCTGTGCCGATCCTTAGGGAAAAAGAAGTAGAAAGAAAACCAAGGAGAGGGAAAAGAGGGAACCCCCTCCCTGGGAGAATTAGCATCCAGGATCTGTCAGTCACTGGGAGCTTTTGGTAAAAGGGGCCCCTTGTCAACCTCTGCCTTTGATGTGACTGGGACGGAGGTGCTCAATTAAAAGCCTATCAGTCTGTAAGTAAATCAACGCCTATCAGGCTTGTCACATCAAACAAACGATTATTGCAGGAACCCGCCCACCCCATTAATCTGGCTGTTCCTTCTTGACAGCTCAGGGTCAGGGCACTGTAAATCCTGCACTGGATTGCAGCCACCTGGAGCAGGATTAAAGCAGCCCTGCAGCATGTGCTGCTGCACCCAATTACTCCCTGGAGCAATGCGGCTCTGCTGAGGGGTACCCATGGCCCCGGCAGCCGTGGGGTCCCCACTGGAGCTGAGCTTGGCAAGGGCTTTGCTGCTGATGCGGGTGGTTTGGTGATGCTGTGTTGGCAGCAGGGGGCTTGGCTGCATGGTCCAGAGCTCAGCACCCGGCTCTGGGTGCTCAGCACTCAGCGCTGGACCAGTGTTGTATCAGAGAATCATGGAATGGTTTGAGTTAGAAGGGGCCTTAAAGCTCGTCCAGTTCCAACCCCCTGCTATAGGCAGGGACACCTTCCACTAGAGCAGCTTGCCCCAAGCCCCATCCAACCTGGCCAGCGAGATAACGTGAGAGCAGCAATAAAGATGGCTCTTGGCAGCTCTGGGAAGTTCTTGTGGGTAGGGATGTTCACACATGGAGGATGGAGAGCCCCAAGGTCCACGGTGGGCTGCTTCGATCCCTGCAGGTCGCGTTTGAGCCTGTGCCCTCCTCCGGCAGGGATTGACCTTGGGGAGCCTCTCGGTAACTCACACAGTGAAAGGAACCAACAGGTTGAGTTCTTGGGGCTCTTTGGGTCTGCGTTAGGAGCAGCGGTCGCCGGGGACACAAGGGTTTCCCATCAGGGTGCTGAAGATGAAGGCGATGGGCAGCAACCGGGCATCCCGCCTGGATGCGCTGGGGCTGCGGGCAGGGAGGAGGGTGCTGGAGCCGGGCAGCGGGAGGAAGGCAGCCGGGGCCGTGGAGAACAAGCGGCTCCATTCAAGGGAAGGCAGAAGCCAAAGTTTCCTGAAAAGCCTCTGTGCTGCAGCGGGAGCAGCCTCGGGGCAGCCGGAGCTTGTGATTGCGGCGCACAGAGGCAGGGGCTGTTCCAACAGAGCTAAAGCCGAGTCTCGCCATCACATGAGAGCAGCGCAGAGCAGTAAAGGCAGGGAGCGGGGCGAGCCCCAGGGAGGCTTCAGGGTGGGTTTGGGGAAGGGGCTCGGTGCCCCTCTCCGACTGCTGAGAGCCCCATTGGGGTCCATCCACCTCTATAGGGCAGCACCGCGACCCAGCTCATGGAAACACCCCGAGCAGGTTATGGGGATGCTCCTGGACCAGGACAGCATCCCCCGGGGTGACGAGAGGTCCCATCCTGCACCGGCCTAAGGATGCTGTGCAGGGAGGGAGCTGCTCCCCTCTCTCCCTAGGCCTGTTATCAACCTTTTCCCCCTCCCTCGGAGCCTGGCGCCTCCTAATGCGGCTCTGGCTCGCTGTCAGGGCGCGGAGCCGTCAGCCGGGGCTGCCCTGCAGGGGATGGAGCCGGCTCCGAGGCTCAGCGAGCCCTGCGGCCACCGCGCTCCTGCTTCCCTCTTGGCCTGGGTTTGGGGCACTCCTCAGTGGGCAGCATTGCCCTGACACACGCTGTGCCCCCGGGGCAGCATCCCCAGGGCTGTGTGTTCCCCCCCGGCATCCCCACCTGCAGTAGGGATGTGACAGCGCAACCTGGACCCTCCTAAAAGCACGTTCAAGTTTGGAGGAGGAGCTTTGGTTTTCCATGGCCCAAAGCGCTGGTGCTCCCATCACCGCCTTGATGCATCCGGACGGGGAAAGGAGGGGGAAGCTGGAGAGACAGCGCCGGTGCGAGCAGAGGTGACACCAAACAGGAGACAGGCTCTCGCCGTGCCACGTTTGATGCCGCGACACCAGGGATAAGCGGTATCAGCATCACCCCTCGCCCTGCCCGGCGCCCTCGGCTCATGTCAAGCAACACTCAACCGATAACCAGTGCCCATGTCCCCCATGGAGCCCGGCTGGGATGGGAGATGCTGGTGCTGGGGAAGGCGGGGGGGGGAATGGGTTGGGAAAATCCCTCCTGTCCCACACTGCTTCCACCCAGGTGAGTTTTGTATGGGGAGAAGCACGACCGGGGGGGATCTGGCCCTGCGGAGTTTATCTCCCACACATGATCAATGCCGAGTTTAAGTGAGGTTTATTGGTATCTGTAATTTAACATGACAGATTTCTAACATGAATTACTCTGAGATCATCGTGTGCATAAAATATGACAGGAATCTTTTAAGTGCAAGCATAGTTCTCAGTTAATTTAATAACTGAGATGGAAAATGGAATAGCATTAAATTTAATATTTTACATAATGCTCCTACACTTCCTTCACTTGCTGCTGGCATCATTTGTTTTCCCTTCTTCCTCATCTACAGCTCAACCTGTATGGCTCTGGAGCCCGGCCAGGGGGTGGTACCCCTTTGACAGGCCATGATGAGCCCCCCCCCCGGGCAGCCCCACATCTCCCATCCCATGGGATGCTCTGGGGGTCCCCCTCACCTCTGCTTGCTGCAGATGCAGTTCTCACCCTGTGCTCTCTATGGCACCTCCATCAAACCCCAGTGCTGGTGGTCCCAGTCCCATGTGGAGCCTGTGGTTGCATCCTGCTCCTTCCTGAGGGTGTCTGCAGAATGACCTGTTCCATATGCTCCCTGCTGAACAACAACACAGATTCCTTCAGGGCTATGGAATTAACCTCACTCTTCATTAAGAAGCAGTTTCCAAGCTGAGCCTGCAGCCAGGTCCCAGCCCCGTGCACACAGGCACGTCCAGGGATCCTCTTCCAAACGCTTCCTGCTCCCATTCCCTGTGTCCCCCTGCTCCATGCAGGCAGAGCCCCATGTGCAGGGATGAAGCCACCTTGCAGCAAGGCAATGGAACAGCCCATGCAATGGGCCTGTCCCACCATGCAGGATGGTGCTGGATGGAGGTGGGGGCTCCCACCCTGGGGTGCGATGCTGCTGAGCAAACAGCGTAGGTGCTGACAAGGAGGCAGACGAGGGGTTAATTCAGTTTACCCTCCTGCTGAGATCTCAGAGGACAGGATAAGATCAAAGCCCACTTGACCCAATGAGCCCATCCCCGTGTGTCTCATCCTCACCCTGTTCACCAGCCTCACCCCAAAGCTTTCCCAAGGAAACAGCCTCATATCCATGCCCGAACTCCCCATCCTGCACACACCAGGACCCGCAGCATCCATGGTGGGACGGGTGAAGCCCTGGGGATGCCCTCAGTGCTGCTCCACGCCAGGTTTTGTGCTCACCGTGGGCTTTGGGAGCGTGGTGGATGCCCGTGCGCTGCAGAAGGGATCAATACAGCTCTTAGCCTCGTCCCTTCCCCTCGGCGCCTGATTTAAGGGGCTCTGTAAGGTGGACAAGGTGTTAACATGGAGCCTCCAGGGTTACGGCTGCAGGCAGCATTGGTCCCTCCTGCCCGTGCTTCAAAGGGTTCATGGGGCTGCCATGCAAGGGGGGCTGTTGGAGGGATTACAGTGGGGATGCTGGTGCTGCTGGGGCTCTTTATCAGAGCCTGCCAGCACTGTAACTCTCTCTTCCAAAGGAGATGAGCTTGCAACAAACCAAGGATCCCATTAGAGGTAAGGAGACAAAATGGCAGGGATTTGAAAGCCCAGCGCAGGCACTAATCCAGCCTGGAACAGGGCGAGCACTCAGCTTCATCCCCCGCTCCCCTCCTGCCTGTTGGAACCAGCGCCGTGTCCTCGCGGCGCTGCCAGCACAGCTCTTGCCTGCGCCTTGGAAAGGCTCGGCCGCCGGTTTCAACACCTCGCTCTCACACCACATCATGCACAAGTTAATTCCACTTCCCAGGCTGATGTCAACATTCCCCTTTATGGCGGCGGCGGAATGCGGGGACCAGCTTGGTTTGCGTTCGCCGGGGTGCACGTTAACGCCTTCCAGGCAATCATGGGCACTCCTCAAAGGTATAGATGGGAATTGCCTGGATAACGCGGTGCAGGGAATAAAGCCGATGGGGATCCAGGCGAGGGAAACGCCGCGGTGTGTTCTCATAGCTCCACCTGGAAGCAGCACAGCCCACAAACGGGGCTGCAGCACCACAGAGCAGGCTGGCTGGGGTGGGTATTGGCATCCCCCAGAAGCGATCACAGAAAGCCACGGGAAGGGATATTCTCCTCCAACATGGAACCACCGCTCCATAAAGCAAACTACCCATCACTCACTAGAATCATGGAATCACAGGCTGGTTTGGGTTGGAAGGGACTTCAAAGCTCATCTAATTCCACACCGAAACACGCCTCGTCCTGCAGTAAATGAACCAGCCCTGAGCATAAGCGCTCCGGCTGGGATGTATCAGCCAAGGGAATGGATTTTCCATCGTCCCTGATCTATCTCAGGCCCCAAATGATGACGATGATCACTCAGCACAGGTAAAGGCTTCCAAAGGGCTTTGCAAACTCCAGGAAGCTCATCCCGAACATGCCATGAGAGCCATGGGATGAGGCCACGCTGGCCAGGGCATGAGACTGTGTGCTGGGGCTGCAGTATTGGATGGGAACCTTCATAGACGGGTTCCATCCCAAATCCCATCCCTATGGCTGCGCTGGCCACCCGCCTGGCATAAAGCTGCATGCAGGGATCCCGCGATGGCATGTGGGAGCGATGAATTCATTTCCATTTATGATCTGTGATGATGATACCCCTGAAGGATAAAAGTCTATACATAATAATCTCTCTCTTCAGCTTTGTTAACAACTTCAATTAACAGAGAGCTGCGTAATGCTTCATCAGCCGCTTGGATTACAGATGAAATTAAGCCATCATATTTATGAACTACGCAGCGAGTTCGAGGAGGACTCCACATATTTTACATTTAATAACTTGCCCTCTCCTTTTATTTATAACGTTAATAATGATTTGGTGGCTGCTTTGGGGAGGCAAACATAAATGGCAAAGCGAGGAAGCCAGTGGGAGCTGGCAGAGAGAGGGCTTCTTCCACTTCCCATCCTTCCCAGTTCCATGTTGGGTTTGGGGATGCTGCATCACTGGGGTGGTGTCATCATTCCCACCCCTTCCAACCAAGCCGCAGGCTGCAAATGCACTGCAGTCCTTCCAAGTCCACGTCTGGAGCACTGGAACACTGAGGGGCTGAGCAAGGTTAATTAATTTGAGCACAGACTGAAGCCTAAAAGATGGGGAGCAGCACATTGAAAGATGATGGCTGGCAAAAATCATTAGGAGCATCTTTCAACAATCCATATACCGTTATCGATCCTGCTATAGATCATGTTCCTTTCCCCTTTTTTGCAGGATCTTCTGGATCGATACAGCAAGTGCATTGAGACTGTAGCAACACATTTAAAACCTTATAAAAGGTTATTTAGTTGCTAACAGTGCAGCAGTTTCTGCAAAGCCTGCCAAAAGGTTACAGCTTTTTGGGCATCATAAATTACAGACGACAGGGAAAAAAAAGTAAGTGCGGTTTTCTTTATTGTCTCGGTGATGGATGGGCTCCTGAACAAGACACCAAATACATCATCTCACCTTTAATGGGACCACATTTCTGTAGCCATAACTCACCATTTTAAAATAGAAAATGGTGAAATATGGCGTTGTATATTCCACTCCTGACATATTTATGAGTCCTTCCCTTCTTATAAATACAGTGATTGCTATTTCAAAGCAGCCTGTCAGGTACGAGCAGAGCACAAACAGCTGGGGCGAGTGAAAAATTATAGCCGGAGTTGGACGGTCTCAAAAACTCTCTCTAGCAGCCCTGAATTTACGATGTTTGCACTAACTGTTATTAAAACCAAATCCATATCTTGGCAACAGGAATCCAGCGCTCCGGACCAGCTGGAGTGATGGTGCCGCTGACAGCCGGGGTGAGCCCAAGGGCTGCTCCTAGGGAAGCATCAAAAGGAGGGTCCAAAGCGGTGATGGAACTGCTCTGCATCCAAGGGGATGAACCTGCAGCGGGTGATGCTGAGCTTGGTGCTGGGGATGTGGGATGGAGCATCATGCCCTTGAACGTCCCACGGGCAGCATTCATCCCACGGCCAGGGGCGGACGTGGTGTCAGCTGCATCCCAAGAGCCGCCTGGCTCCGAGCATCGTGCTCCAGCTCTGGCCTCCCTCTTGAATTCATGCTTGAGCCCGTCATGGCAGTTTAATGTTACACTAATACAGGCTCCGGGTCTGGTGCCATTTCTGTATCATTATTTCCATTCATTCCACAAGGAGGTTTTACCAGTAAATACCTCGTGGAAGGAATAATCCTGCCAAGAGCCCTCCTGAGCATCCCTCGCCCCTGGGAGCAGGGGGAATTCTCTGGCCTCATTTAGGCACAAAAAAGGCCTCTAATTAGCTTTTTGTTTAGTCCGATTACGAATGTGAGTTTTGACCTTTCGGAGTGATTAGTTTATGAAGCTAACGCATCGGTTTCTAAACCACATACGCAGCCCAGGACCAGACTTGTTTGTGGTGCTGTTCACTCCTTTTCTCCCTTAACAGCATCGTACAGCGAGCTCTTGGGCTCTGGATTTTGGGCACAGGATGAGGCTCTGCTCCGCTGGGCTGCACGGGCACATCTGTAGTGCTTCAGGGATGAGGGTGCTCCAAGTTTTAGGGCACGTGGACCTTTCCCAAAGCTCTGCTGTCTCTGGAAAACCACATCACCCTGGAAGATGATGGTTCTGCTGCCACCACCAATGCGTGGCCCATCCCAGCTCCTTGGGACCCTCCCCAGTTCCATTTGGGAGGCTGATTGCTCCCTCCAGACATGCTGGGGTGCAGAAGCAGCACCAGAGATGGCCAAGGTCATGGGCAGAGGCTGTTGGAACAATGGGCTTTCACATGCTCTTTGTGGTAGCTAAATTCAAACCCACTTTATCACCGATTCACACTCCTTTATCTGGGCAAAGCCCTCCAGAGGTGCATTTGATTACCCTGGGTTATTAAACAAAACCTTTCTGATAATGAAGAGAGGTGATCTCTACCTTTGCTCCTGCTGCTGTTGGTTTATCACGTGTGGAGACACGCTGATTGTGTCTCCGGGGCCCATGAATAACAGAAGATAAAGGGTTGGTTTGGGTAAATCTTCTTGGAGAGCATCTCTTGGCACAATAGCTCCGGGCCTGGGGGGCTTCATGGGAAGGCAGGGAGGGAGAATCAAAGTTTGTGGAGATAACACCCCCCCCTTTGCCTTTCCTCTCCTTGGAGAGAAGGGGCTGAGCAGGACTGAGACCATGGAAACCCTGGCTCTCTGCCTGGCTTTAGGTCTGCTTGGATGCAAAGCTGGGTCCCCCCATCCAGAAGCCCAACCAGACCTGGTTCTGCAACCCCTCCTGCCCAGGCTGGAGGGACTGAACACCCCTGCTCCCCCCATCCACATCCCTATGGGATGCAGCCCCCCATCCCTGGCACACACGGTCCCCTTCTCCCCATCTCGAGTGTTCTCCTCCCTGCACACATGCAGGGACCTCTGCGCTGACTGCTCTGCTTTATAACATTGCTGTTTCCTGGCCTGGCTTTATTACAGCTGTTCTTTGGGGTATGGTGTTATAAATTGGGTATGTGATGACGTGTAATCACTAACTGCAAAGCCAATACATTTTCGCTGCAACAGCAGCAAGACAAATAAAGGCGAGCGGAGGAGGCTGGCGAGGCTCTGACAAAGGCAGGCACATACACAGCCACGGCTCAGCTACAAATCTGGCTGGGGACTGAAGGCAAGGTTATCCTCATGGAGCTGCATCTGCCGTCTGGGACAGTGTCCTTAGGATTTGGGAAGGGTTTCGGGATGCTTGGGGCCGATGCTCCTTGCCTGTCCTGCTCCAGCATTAAAGGAAATGGGGGGTTCCTCGGGTGAGATCCAAAGCTGTTCCATGGCACATCCCTGCTCCTTCCCCCTGGCCCCTCACGCTTTGTTCAGCTATGCTGCTCCATGCTCTTCATCCTGGGAGATTTCCCTATAGCCCAGGCTGGAGAATGGCTTAAAGCATCCCAGACTCCATCTGCAAGCCAGAGGTGCTTTGTGAGCACCCATGGAAACTATTTCCATGGCTCGGGAGCCTGCCTGTGCGGGCACAGTGCTGGGTGAGCCATTAAACCACCTCTTCTCCCTATAGCTGCTCCTGCGGCTTGAGTCAGCGTGGGGCAAGAGGCAAACCCAGCCCCAGCTTTGGCACCGGCTGAGCTGAAACCGGCCCCAGGACTGTTGTCCTTAGGAGCAAGAATCACTTGTGCAACAGTGCAAATGTGGCCGGTGAAGATGGGATGGGTGATAAATGGGAGGGAGTCAACCAGCTGCAACTGAAGATGTGCCTGTGTGCTGCTGCACTGGTTTATCATGATAAATGTCATCGGGAAATCAATTCTCTGTGTACTTTTGGGAATTACAACTATCATTTCGGTGTGATTTATTTGCTGTATAACATGGGCGAGGGCTCTTTGTTCATCGTTTTGAAAGTTCATTTAAAATTGCTTGGAGTTCTTGGTTCTCCACCGTGACACGGCGGATGGGTACCTGCTCTGCTGTGAAATACAGACCCAGGTAGAGGAGGCTGGGCTGGGAGCTCTGTTCCTTCCTTGTCCTGCTCCTGTGGCTGGGAGTCATTGGAAGCCCTGTGAAGCTTCCTTGCATAAAGCCGTGTCAATGGGGGTATCTCCTGCAAAGGGATTGTCCCATGTCCCATGCCTGCTCCTTTGCAGCGCTGGGCTGGGACTTCCTTATGCCAGCACCGGTATGCTGGGGCAAACCTCCCCTTTTTGTCTTCCACGCCACCCACCAAACCTGTTTGTCCTGCCATGCTGCTTGCTGGGGAGGCAGAGAAACTTCCCATGCTCCCAGCACGGAGCGTCCCATTGTCCCATCTCCATCTCACACTGGGCTTTGCACTGGTGCTCACACCGGTGCTGGTAGGAATCTGCACACATCCCTCTGTGGGTGTCCTTCCCATCCCAAACCTCTCCCTCCTTGCTGGAGGGATGGGGACTGGGTGTGCTGGGGGATGCAGGGATGGGGGCCAGGACCAGGTTGGCCAGGGGAAGAGCAACCAAAACCCAGCTGAGTTGAGCTTGTTTATCCCTGAGCACTGCGGCTGAGCAGGGAAATGATGCTCCTTATAAACACAGGGGGGGTAAACACCAGGCGGGGGCACGAGCTGTTTAACTTAAAGAACAATGTTGGCACAAGGACAAAGGGGAGGAATAGGCCATGAAAAAGATGCAGGCTGGAAATGGGAAGAAAGCTTAAAATCATCAGGGGAGCGAGGTTCTGCAGGAGCCTCCTGAGCAGGGGATGAAGGGATGGAGCCCGGTCCCGTTCTGCATGGGATGTGGTGGTGCTGCTCCCTTAGCGGGGAGCCCCATGCTGAGGCTGTGCCCGGGGCTGAGACATCTCCCATAGAGAAAAGCAGCACAGCTCTTCCTGCAGCCTTGAGCCCCCGTTACAAGCTCTGTTTCTGGGAATGCTGCTCCAAGCCAGACGCAGCCTTTGGATCTCTCTTCCCGTGCCTTCACCAGCAGCAATAAACACTGTTTGATGGGAACCCTTTCCCTTTTCCCAGCCAGCACGGGGAAGAGTTGGGACCTAAAATGAGGGCAACCTCCATCCCTGGCTGCTGCTCTCCTCCTCTCCCACTGCCTGACCGAAGGGCTTTGGCCAGCCCCAGTGCTTCCTCTCCATCCCTACCAAGGTTCCTCAGGGCTCCCGCTGCCTCCAAATAACACGTGCTTTAAATATTCCTGCTACCTCCATCCCCTGGTATCACTAAAGTTCGGGAAAACCACTGCTATATGAATCTCCCAGACTTGTTGGGCATTAATCATTTGTCTTTAAAGCCAGGAGCCCAGCCCTGGAATCAGGCCCTTAGAGAAGAAAAGTTCCCTGGGATGTCCAGGTGCGGAAGAAATCCCTATTCCTGCCCTAAAAGGCATCCCAAAAAAGCACCCTGGGAATACTGCAGTGTAGCTTTGGAGCCTGTATAAGGCCACATTCCCCCCTTCCCACCAGGGAAGCTGCTTTTGCCTCCTCTTGGAAGGGCACCGAGTGCGGGGCTGCGTTCCCAGTGCCTAACCCATGTCTTTTATATAGCAGTTGACACCAGGTGTGTGCTCAGTGCTGGGGCTTTAATGCCCGGGAGGAAGAGAAAAGCACTCGGTGGGTTTGTGTTACAGAGCATAAACCTCCCATAAATCACAGGGCAGCAGCAGACAGTGAGCAGAGGCGGCTGTGGCAGGATACAGCCGGGACTGTGATGGGAAGAAGTGCTGCATCCACCCGAGGTGCCATCAGCGCCATGCAGCGCCCTGTACCCTGCATCCCGGACCATCCCAGCATCCTCTGCTCGAGGATCGGGATGCTCTGTGTGCGCCTGAACTCCTCCAGCACCCCATTGCCGTCCCCTGCCCGCAGGCGGGCTCTCTCTGCAGCTCCCTTCTGGTTTTCATTACCCTCCTCCAAGCCAAACACCAACAGCCTAATTTGGAATAACAGGCGAGTGAGTGCGAAGGGGGAAAATCCTGCACTCCCTCTTTTCCTGAGCTAATCCCCTGACAAACTCTGCTGGGGTCTTGTTCCAGAGATGCCCCTGATTGAAATGGAAATACTCCCCGATCCTCTCCCTTAAAGGAGAAGCTTCCCTCTGTTTATGAAGCCTTCCAGAGGGGGGTTTATGATTCCCTCTTAATGGCTGGCCTTCCCTAGGAATGTGGCTGCAGGAAACATCGCTGCCCATAAACCCCCTCCAGCCCCAGCTCGCTGCCTGACATTGTCATGAAACGAAAATATCCCTGATGCTTATCAGGGGCCCACATCAAAGGCTCGCAGGCCATAAATCTCCCTGGGACTGTGCCATGGAGCCCAAATAAAAGCAGCTCCTTTGGCTAATGGGTGTCCAGAGAGATTCCTGCAGCCCCCATGGGATGGGCAGGGGGGGGATCAGGGGGATCCCAGCACACGCAGCATGGGGTGGCTGGGATCTTTTGCTCTATCCCATGCAGGGAAAGCCCCTGAAACTCTTTTCCGTCCCTTCTGCGTCCCTCCTGCATTGAAACACAAGTGAACACGAATGGCTCCTCCTGGGAATTTGTTGGTTCTTTGCTTGGCATATACAAGGAGACAGATCCCACCTATCCATGCTGGTGCCATTCAGAGGTGGCAGGAGACAACACGGCAATTCCCAGTGACAGAGCTTGCAAAAAGGGTCGTTATCGCATCCCCAATTGGGGCCAAATCAAACTTCAATAAAGCAATAACAATCGGGCCTGAGTGCAGGGGGTTGAGCAGTGGGAGAGCCGAAATGCCTCTTCCTTGCTATCCCACTGCCCGTGCATCCAGCAGCCCTGGGAAGCCAGAGCGTGCCCAGCGCATGGCTCGGGGTGACCCTGGCATCCCCAAGCCAGGGCAGGCTGACAGCCCATTATGCAGCTCTGCTATCTTTTGTTGCGGGCTGGAGCCAGGAGGATCCCTGTGGATGGTTCAGATCCAGGTAACGCAGCGCTTTCCAATCCCAGGAGGATATTTCCCACCAGCTGGGCTGCAGGGTCACCTCCAGCAGCTTTCAGCAGGGTATCGGTTGCTCCGTAAAGACCTGGAGTGATGGATACTCCGTCTCCCAGGTAAGCTGGTCCAGAAGTTCTCTCCCTGGTTGCTCACCTGGGGATTGAATCATGCTCTGCTGCATTGACACCCTCACCAACAATTACCCAAGTGCCCAAAGGGGAAGGTTCTACCTCACCCTCATCAGCCTTGTTATGGCCTGATGACACCAGGATTTACATCCTTCAGTGTGGAAGATCCTGCTCTCTCCAGGCAGGACCGTCCCCACTGTCCCAGGCTACAAAACCTCCCCGGTGCAGGAGTGAAGTTCTTTGTACGTGGCATCTTTTCCCTCCCCACAAAGCAGGGTGATGAAGTCGAAGTCTTGACGAGCAAGGTTTAAAATGCAGGAGCTCTCGGAGAGCCAGACATTAATGTGACATCTCTCTCCAGCACTTGCCATTCCCTCCCTTCCACAGCTTTGATGTTAACTTCTTACAAGCTCCGAGACGGCTGTAGGATTTGATCAGTAAATCATGCATGTTAATAGGGAGAAGCAAGAGAAAAGCAAGAGGTTCCTCTCTCCCCATAAATACAAGGGGGAAGCGCAGGCTGCGTGCACTGGGCCCTGGAGCTGCTTTTGTACTCCCTTTGGCTGCTTCTTCCAGGTCTGTTTGGATGATGGCAACTTTGGGGAGCTGCAATCAGCAGTGTGAGTGGGCGAGTCCATGGTCAGGAGTCCTCGGTGGGAAGTGGAACCAGTTTGGCCACAGCTTTAGCACGTGGCTCCTGTGTCTCTTCTCCTCCTCCTTCCAAAGTAGGTTAGTTTCCCCTTGGCTATCAAGGGAGCGTTGGTGATGCTCAGGCAGGTTTGATATTTAGTCACTGCACCTGTATTGGATGGCTCTTAATTATTTATACCTTTCCTATCCTGTTTTCTTAAGTCAGTTGGGAAGAGGTGACAGGTGAAGACTTCTTGTAGCAGATGCTTATGAGGCGGGTGAGGTGCCTGCTGCTCAGATGAGAGGAAAAGAGAAAGCGTCTTCTGCAGGAGGAAAATGACAAAGCCACGTAGGAGCTGCCTCATTTAATAGTCAAGAAGGAAGAAAAAAACCCTCCTGAAGCCTCCAGAAAAGAAACACATTCCTCCTGAATAGAGGGATGCTCTGGGGAGCAGATGCCTCCCTGTCGCATGCGGAGCCCTTCGCTTAAGGGATGTGCTAGGGGTGCTACGGCCGTGCTGTGAGATCTCTCCCATTTAACATAATATCCCCTCTGCAAAGGGATGGAGTGGGGCTGATCTGCTCTATACTGCCTCTCTGCATGCCCAGGGCTGGGCAGCGCCCTGCTGTGCCCATTGGGGTCCCCACAGCCACCAGCTCCACCGTGATCCTGCGTGTCTGACCCATGCGATCCCATCTCTTGCTACCGCTCTTCCCAGCGGCTACACGGACCTGCTGCTTTCTCACATCTAAAGGGAGATGTTCCTTTAGCCCCAGTGCCTGGTACCTCCTGCTCTCTGGTGACAGAGGATTTAATCTCCGATGACAGCCCGACTGCTCGTGTTTGTAACTGTCACCCCGACTCGTTCCCATCGCGCTGTGGTTACGTAGTGAAGGACCGGGGCACGGATGAGGTGGATGCAGCACACGGCGCTAGGTGAAGATGCTGAATAATCACATCACCATAATGATGGCCGGGGGAGCAGGGGGACCCAGGCTCCTCCACTGAGGCTCAGCAAGGGCCTGCTCAGCCTCAGCAGCGAGGGGCTTCACCACACTGGTAATTCCGAGTGCTGCTCCTGCCATTGGGAATGTCAAGTTGATTATTTTAACCACATGAGATCCCTGTTCATTAACATGAATTAACCACCTAAATATTCCTGGGTAAACAAGCTATTAGCTATAGGGAGGGGAGGAAAACCACCCTGCAACCATCCAGATGTGGGGCTCCGTGGTGGCCTGCCTGGGGCAGTCCCCCCCCTCCACCATGCTAATGAGACAGGGCATGGGGCAGCGATGAACTCCCGGTACCTCCTGGCTGCCGCCGGCTCCAGGTATGACACACACACACACAAAGGTACCTTTTTATAGGTAGGAAATTATAGGTGCCATGACTTCAAAGGCTTTTGCAACAAGAGCTTTCCCTTTGATAAATGACAGCATCATTAATGGTGATTTATTACCTGGGCTATTTCGACAAACAGAAATAACCAGTTTCTTTTCATTTGGCTTGGTGGGTTTTTTTGCTCTGGGCTACCCAGACATAGAAGGTGGCTGGTAACAGCTGTTTTACTGCTGGTAAGACATCTCATTTATTAACTTGTCATCATGTGTCATAAAGTTTAGCAAAATGCTAGATGATTGTGTACTTAAGCTAGGTAATTACCCCATTATTAAAGCTGCCTTCTTTATTTATTTGCTCTTCTGGTGGTGTGTTCCTACCTTTGCTCTACATGCTGCCTTAGTCACAGGGCACAGAGATGCGCTGCCTTGTAATTATCTCTCTGCTGACTTCCACTCTGCTCTTACAGACATTAAAACTGCCTCTGCCAGCGACGGGGATGAGCCGCTGCATCACTTGGCCAGTGCCCAGTGAAGGGGCTGCGATGCTGCTCCGAGAAGTGTCACGTCCCGGGGGCTGCATCCTGACACCGACTGCTCTGACCGTGGCCACGCCACCAGCAAAACCTCACCGTGACAGCACCGAGTGGGGAAAGCAGCACATGCTGGAGGTACCCCCAGGGGAGGAAGCAACCGGGGCAGAGGGGATTACTGACCTGGCTGCTGGCGATCGCTGTACAAAGCGTTTCTGTTGTGCCAAGCTTCTAATTACACACCGTGAGATGAGCTGCTTGCGTGGAGACAAAAGCAGATCCACACCTTGATGAAGGAGTTGCCTAGACAGAGGAGAAGCCCACGGTTAGCACAGAGATGCTAATTGCCTTGGGAGCTCCCAGAGCTCAGGTGTGTGGCTCCTAGGAATGTCTGGGACCCTGTCCGGACACGTCCGTGCCCTCTCCTGGGTAGGGTGAGGCTCGGCGGGCACCGGCACCGCGGCGTTCCCAGCCAAAACAAGCTCTGCATCCTCTCCTCCCATCCGAAGCAGCATTTGGTGCTGTTCTGTGAGCACAGAAACCCAGTTATAAGAGGTTAAACACTTGAAACCGCCCCATAACCAACTCTCATCCGGGCAAACAGGAGCTGGACCGCAGGAGCAGCCGTGTCAGCTCAGACCAGGCAGCATCCGCTCCAAGCCCTGCAGTGAAATGCCAGTGGGAAGATGCAAAATCCATGGTGGCAAACACCAGCAGGGTGGCTGCCCCACAGGGATTAGCTCTTCCCAACCTCTTCTCCTAAATCCAGCCTCACTTCTGCAGTGCAGCCCTCGCTATCCTGCCCCACGCAGCCGGAAGCTGCCCTGCACATGCTGCTTTCCCAAAGCTTTGGCTGCTTGGGAAATCAGGGAAGATTTTATGGTGGCTTGGTGCTGTGTGGGCAGCCAGTGTCTCCACCAGCAGGTCCCCATGCTTAGCACCAACAGGAGAGACTCCTCTGAAAGCAAATGCTCCATCTTCCCTTTCACATTCTCCAAGGTCAGCCCATATTAAACCAGAGAGAAATAATTACCAAAAAGGCAAATCAAGAACTATTCCCTGCTACTGCCCACGTTCCATCCTGGCCCTTCCGTGAGTGATCAGGGAATTTCATCCATAAATCCATCTCTTGCACAGGGAAAGGTTTTGTGTTGTAATTAACAAGTGGCTACAGCACAGTAATTACCAATAGGTTAAGATTCAGCTTCCCGAGCTGCCCAAGGTACAGCGAGGGGGCTCTTTTACATCCTTTGGAGGTGAGATGTTAGTTTAGGGCCATTCCCCCCCATGGTGCACCTTGTCTGCAGGGTAAGAACCCCATGGAAAGGAAGGGAAAAGCTGATGAGAGCATAACCCCACCCTGCTCCACGGGCCCGACACCTACACGTCTGTGCATGGCGTTAAATACCTGCTTCAAGGGATTAAGGAGGCAGTTTGGTAACTCAGAGGCTTTGCACAGGGAGAGTTGCACCCATGAGTTTGCATTGGGTGCTGCTCTGGAGCCAGCAGCATGAGCCAAGGCCAGGGCATGGGGTGATGGGACGGCTTTGGCTCCGAGCAGGAGGGACAGCGGAGGAGGTGAAGCGGTTCGGCCCCATCGGGGTGGTTTGGACTCAAGGAACGGTGGTGGTGGGTGACAAAACCCCAGCCCCGCCGTGGCCCAGCAGTGAATCTCCCCATTTCCATTTATTAAAACGGCGTTTTTATGACAGAGAGATGTTAAAAGTGAAAACGGATGAAATCCATTTCACATCCCCCATCGATTTCCAGGGCTATTTACAACTGCAGAGGTATTGATCTCCCCAAAGTGCCGGATGCTCTTGCTCGTTACATACGACACTTGCATACTTTCGGCAAATAACCCACCCAAACCTGCCACATCCATGGATCCACAAGGAATGGGGGTCAGGGGCAGCGCTGTCCCCACCACACCACCCTTGCTCCTTGCTCCTAGTGCCTGCCGATGGGAGGCAGGTGGGTACCACCGCCTCTCTGCGCACCCTTATTGGGGTGCTGGACACCCCGTATCCCCCCAGCAGCATCCCCATTCCTCTGCCATATGGGGATGAGGAAGGAGACCTTAACTTGTGATTCCCCACGTAGAGGGGACTGGAATTTCCTTGGAATAACCAAGACAATGTTGTTTTATGTGGGATTGAATGTGCTGGGGTTTGTTGTGGCCGGAGGGGAGTGCGGTTGCCAGTCTGGATGGCAGGGAGCAGGGGAGAGGTGAGACCTCAGGGCTGCTATTCCCCATGCCATAGAAACCCTCAGGTGACCCCAAATCCCTGTTTTTCCTTCTTCTCCTACCCCCAGATCCATTCCCACAGCCCCGTTTCCACACCTCTGCCATCCTGAGGGCATTGGGGAGCCCCTGGCCACGGTGCCCAGCACAAGTGCGGGGGTGCCCTTTACACGCATGAGACCCAACCCAGACCCTGTTGCCTTTACACCTCACCCCAACAAACTCCTCCTGAAGCCACCTAGGAGCTGCCCAAGACCACGCAACCATGGCTGCAACCAGCGCCAATGGACGGGGTTGCAGAAGGGCTGCGAGGGACGGGTGCAGCTAGAAACACCCCAAATCCCTTTGCATCCACTTCTGTGTAGGTGCCCTGCCACAGTGCCAGCAGACAGTGCGTCAGGCGCTGCCGAGGCCAAACAGGGAGGGAGCAGGAGCGTGGTGCAAGCTACAGCCAGAGGGTACCTGCAGGCTGGGTGCTTCAAAGAGCACACGGGGCTCCGCTGGTACCCGCCACGCTGGCATTGCTCAGCATCCCCAGGGCGATGCCTGCATCTTGATTCCCCTCCAGCAGGCTGAGTCCAGCCCCATTGCAGAGCTCTTGGTTGGATCAAGACCCTTGTTTCCAGAGGGGGGTCCAGGGTGTCTTAACACCCCTTTCCCCATGTGCCAGGCACTTCCAAACACAGCTTCCATTATAAAGAGCCGGTGCAGCTGTGGGCAGGGAAGCTGCGTGGGGTGAGGTTTATGGAGATCCTCTCCGTTGGTGTCGGCCCTGATTACATCAGTCAAGTCGTGTTACTCGGCTGACAGGTGCTAATGAGAAGTGACAGACGTGACAGGGAGCGGGCAGGCTCCAGGACTGACACCACGATCCCAAAGGACGGGTCCCCCCATCCCAGGGCTGCTCGGCATCAGCTCGGTCCTATGGCCAGCCGAACGCAGGAGGCTTTGTGGGGCCACTGCTCTGCTCTGAGCCCAGGGATTGGGGCTCCACAGCCATGGTGGATCTGAGCCCATGGGGAGCTGCTGCTTTTCCCATCAGAGCTGAGGAAATCCACCCGTGGCCAAGCCAAGGCTTCCCACGGTGGCCAACAACCGGGAACTCCTGCTTAAGAAACCTCAAAGGGGCATGAAACGGGTGGGGAATGCCAAGGATCCCTCCCCAAACCCCATCCTCCTCCACCCCGCTGAGCCCCCTGAAAGGCTTGGCCTGGAGAGCTGCAATAAAGGCACAGCAGGGAAACAGCACTAAAGCAGCCAAATTCAGCTCAAACGCCTTCCCCATGGGGTTGCTTTGCCCCCCAACCATTGCGGTGTGACGGCGATGCCTCCCCTGCCAGCTCCCGGCTGGAGCAGGACTTGATGGGCTGAATAGGAAACAGGTTGGGACGTGTTTGAAGCCGCACTGATCCCATTGCTCCAAGAGCCGGAGGAAATCTGGCACAGGGATAACCGGTGCCGGGGCGGCGCGGGCACACATGCACTGAGAGAAGGGAGGTGAGAAGGAGCAGGGATGAAGTGATGCTCTCACCCTCTATCCCACCAGTCTGATGCACACTAAGGTCACTGTGGGATGGCTACACGCTTGGGGACCACCCTCCCAAGTGTTGGTGGCAATGGGTGATGCCCTTGTCCTGCACAGATCCACGCAAGGCTGGAGAAGAAGAGAGGCAAAAGGGGAAGGTTTCATGGGGAAGGTCTTCTGCATCCCCAAAACAGGCAAAGAAGGCCAAAAGCAACGCTTTGCCATGGCCAAAGAGGAACCCCAACCAGCACCTTCTCCCATTAAGGAGCTGCCAGTTCTGCCCCACACACCGGCAGTCAAGGGGGGTTTAAATCAGGATCCATCCTCCCCAGCCTTCAAGGTCTGCAGTCATTGACATTTTGTTCTGAGTCAGTATTAACTTCTCAGGCCAACAGACAATAAATAGAGGATAATAAACAGTGCACAGCTAAATACTGATTTATGACTATTTGGGTCTTTTGCATGAGTTTCCTACCCTCAAGGCTCACGTGTTCACCAGCACTGAGATACGTGAACAGGAGTGAGGTTCAAAACACCTCAGCAAGGGTGTGAGGAGCAAGTTCTGGTGGTGCCTGGCAGGAGAACACTGGGATCACCTTGGAGCTCTTAAACCATGCTAAAAACGTTAAACCAAACAAACCTCACCGCTTTAAAAGCATTAAAAAGAGCTTGAAACCCAGCATCAAATCAAGTTCATGTGCAGGGGGGGTTTATAGGTACTGAGATTTTGAACCAACTCTGTAAGGCATTAAAAGGAACTCTGAAGAAGCATGAAACCAGGTGAGAGGCATTGCCTTTAAGGTGACGGGACGGAGCCTGTGTCTCTGTCCCATTGCCCCATCGTGGCGTGCAGCGCAGCGCCTTCTTGGTGGCGAGGAGCTTCTCCCTTCCCCTTTCCTCTCCTCCCAGCCCCGATGTCAGGATGTTTATAGAGCTCCAAATCAATTTGAGGCTGGGAGACGTTCAGCCGGAGCAGCACTGTGCTGAGAGGGTCAAAGGCCCGTCGCCAGCCCGGATCAGACACCCTGATGTATTAATTCAAGCTGTCAGGACCAATCTGTGTACAAGCGCTCGGGGAGACGCAGGCAGCGCTGCCCCAAAACCCAGCCTGACGTTTCACAGGGAACGCCTGCAGCAGCACCGTAACGTGGGGTGATGCCCCTATAAAACCCTACAACATCCCGGGACGGGAATGCTGCTCTTCCTGGCGTCCCTGGCACGGAGGCAGATCTGAGGAGCTGCAGGAAGTACATTTGTTCCTGGGAACGCTTTGATATTTCGCATGTGAAACGTCTGCGTGCTGGAGGAGCTCAGGCATCTGGCAGGAAATTACCATGAATCCTGTTTCTCTTACCAGTCACACACATGCCTCCTCGCTCTGTTCCTTCCCCCCCCCCCTTTCCTTCTCCCTGCTCACCCCCTTGGTTCACCTTCCCCTCTGCCCACACCACAGCCTGATCCAGACCCTAGATACGGTCCCATCACCCCCATAAACCCCTTCATCCCTCTCTGCAGCACCAATAATCATAGAATCATAGAATAGTTTGGGTTGGAAAGGACCTTAAGATCATCCAGTTCCAACCCCCTGCCATGGGCAGGGACACCTCACACTAAACCATGGCACCCAAGGCTCTGTCCAACCTGGCCTTGAACACTGCCAGGGATGGAGCATTCACAACCTCCCTGGGCAACCCATTCCAGTGCCTCACCAGCCTAACAGGAAAGGATTTCCTCCTCAGATCCAATCTAAACTTCCCCTGTTTCAGTTTGAACCCGTTACCCCTTGTCCTATCACTACAGTCCCTAATGAAGAGTCCCTCCCCAGCATCCCTATAGGCCCCAATCTGTCAGACTTGTATAAAACCCTTCCTCTGTTTGCTGTGGGGTTGAGCTGCCCGAGAGCATCCCCCTATCCTCTGCTTATCAGACTGGGTTAGAACTGGAAGACCTGAGTTTGAATGGTTCTTCTCATTCAAACTGGGGGGTGTAAGAAAGGTATTTTGGGTGCCAGGCTGGAATCGCATGACTCTCTCCTCAGCCTTGGGTACCACCTTTAGTTTGGCCAATTGAAGCGCACACCCACAGCAGGGCTAGCTGCATCCCTCATGTACGATGCTGATTTTGGGGCAGGGATACCCAAACACTCTCCCCATCCAGCTGAGCACCGGGGCCTGCGGGTGAGCACCCAGGCAGTGTCAGGATCAAACCTGGAAGAGCTGGCTCCCTCTTCCCTGATCCCAGTTCTCCAGCCACAGGCTCTCCGGCTGGGAATCCTTACCAGTGAGCACTCCTGCTGCTTCCCCGTGCCCTCCCTGCCTGGGGAGCTTGGCTGCACATCAGAGGAGCCGTCTGCCTTCCCGCAAGGCTGGAGCTCCAGACTGGATTTTCATGTTGCCTCCTGCTCGGAGCATCCCCTGCTCCGGAGTTATCGTGTCCATCGGGCTGCCGTCAGCCTGCTCCGTTCCCCACCAGCACGGCCCTTGCCAAGAGAGTTATGAGTGTATTAAATGATTTTATTAGAGCAAAGCACAGCTCGTGCAGTGTAAACACAGGTGGTGCAGCACACCTCGCTTTGAACCGCGGCCAGGCCAGCGGGAGCCATGCAGGGCCCAACATCCTAGGATTTGGGATGGTCTGGGGGGGGGAACTGAGGCAAGAACATGGTTGGGATGTTCCAAAGGGTGAGCCCTGAGGTGGGCAGGCGCAGGCAGATGTTGCTGTTCCATGGGGCAGAGGTACCCAGTACTGCAGATGGATGGATGCTAGCAGCGTGGTGTGCCATAAGGACAGAGCAGGGAGTCCTTGCAGCAATCAGCCAAACAGAGCCCCTTTGAAAACAGCTCCTCACTTATAACCAGGATCATAGAATGGGTTGGGTTGGAAAGGACCTTAAGATCATGCAGTTCCAACCCCCTGCCATGGGCAGGGACACCTCACACTAAACCACATCACCCAAGGCTCTGTCCAGCCTGGCCTCGAACATCGGCAGGGATGACAGAACTACCTGCGGAACAGGCAGCCCACAGCCCTGGTTGGGCTGACACAGAGCACAGGCTCCCCTTTCTCCCCTTCTTGCTTTCATGGGTTTCATTTTGGCCTTGATTCCAGCAAGTTTACTGACAGATTACTTAATTTTAACTCAATGGCTTTCCTGTCTTGTGGGAGGCATATTTCTAAGTATCAGATTTATCAAAAAGCCCCTGCAAAAACAAGGGCCAGAATTACTCTTTTGATGGTTCCCCCAATAACTACAACCACAATAAATTTCTCAGGCAAGACAACTTGAGCAGGGACCTTTTGTGCTGGCGTTTGGGAGCAGGGAGCAAAGAATGCATGGGGTTTGGGAGCACCCCCCTCCGTCCTGGCTGTGCTCCCCTCCATCCTCCACCGGCACATCTGGTCTCGCTTGTGAGGCTGGTCTTCCAGTTCCCAGGGGTGACATATTTCTCCCTGCCTATAACTCTAAATCAGAGCAGCATTTCAATAAATCACAGTGAACACTTTATTTATTGGACATAGTTTTGGGGCTCTTAAAGCACGGAAAATAAATTTAATGGAGCGTTTGGAGCATTTCTCCAATCTTTTGAGGGATTACTTGGGGAATTTGTCAACGGAGCCAAGCACAGCAGCTTGATCCAGAGAGATGGGAAAGAAATTATGGGAGATACTCTACAAAGGCCCAGGTGTACCCTAAATCACATCAAAAAAAGATTAATGTCAGAGGATTGCTTGCCAGCAGGGTTGATTGGCAGCGCTGCAGTTTATTTAATAAACTATCATTTTAGCCAGAGGCTGACTTTAATCTGAATTCCATTTTCTTGTTTTGGCGTACGCTATGCCAAGCGATTTATTGAATACTGGAGCGGGCTTCTTAACCTCAAACACCGACAGAGAAGAAGGAGGAAAAGCCTTGAGAGCCCCTGGAAAGCCTTGAGACAGCAAAAGCTGCTCTGCTAAGAGGGCAGGAGCTCTGCTCCTTGCTTGCTTTGGGAAGAGGTGGGAGCAGGGATTGGTTGTGGAAACCCTCATCTGAAGCGCAGGGATTGGCAGTGCAGGATAGAGGTTGGAAGCCAGGCCAGCTTTGAATCCCAAGACCAGGGATGGACGCAGAGATGCAGGCACCAGAGGCCTTTATAAACCAGAGGGATGCAGGAGGAAGCAAGCGCATCCCTGTGGATCCCCCGAGCTTCTGGGGACACAGCCAGGGTTGGGCAGCTCAGACCTGCTCCCAGCCACCTGGGAGCTTGGTGGGCAGAGAGGAATCCCTCCCCTGGCATCCCTTGGGTGCACGCAGGGCCATCAGCCAGCACCCAGCACATGTGCTTGGTCCTTGAACACCCACTTCCATGAGGAACCGTGGCAGAGCAGAGCCAGCATCAGAGACCTGCCCTCTGGTTCTCTTCAGCTTCCTGAGGGGATGAAGGATTAGCCAAAGCTATAAGAAACCTTGGAAAGGTTTTAGAACCACCCTGGCTAATGGGAGAAGAGCCTCCCCCCAGCCTACCCTTGCCATGCCCTGCCTGCACCAGCACCAGCACCCCCAGCCCTGCTTTAAGATGGGCAGACAGCAGCACCCAGCACCAGGGTCGGGCTCACAAGAGCCAGGGGCCCGCTGACCTGCAGGGCTCTCAACGTGTTTGTGCAAACAGACAAAGAAATCCTAACTAATAAGGACGCTCGTTCCAAGATTATGATTGAGTTTTTCCCCCCTGTTCTGCTTGATATTCCTGCCAAGGAAAGAAAAATCCGCGCTGAAGTCGAGCAGGAAATCCAATAAAATTTCTTCAAAAGATGGGTCTGACATTGAAAAATAGCAAAATTATAAGAGTAGGCCTCAGCAAAAGAAAAAGGGAGAGTTATTATATCTGGCACCTAGCGAGGGCCCAAAGCTCCCTCTCCAAATGAGCCATCACAGATTGAAAGTGTTTAGCTTCCCGTTGATTAAACACGGCGCAGGACCCGCGGCGTGCCAAGCCTCGGGGATCCAAAGTTTGTTTTCAGTCAGAATGTGTTTTCAGTCAATGGAAAGAACGGCCGGGCGATGTAACCGAGAAGCCTCGGGTTTGGAGTGAGTAATGATGGCGATGCAGAAGCTCAGGGTGGGGGGAGTTGTTAATCATTCGACCCCAGCCTTTGTAATTCAACTCAGCGACTCGCACTGCTTTGGAAACCTTTTTCCCCCCTTGTTCTTATTAATACACAAAACCCCAAGCAGTTTTCCTCCTGTTTCTTAATTCCCCCCCTGCACACAAAGCGATAACATCGTCTCCTTGTGCCATTATGATCGCCCTTTTCTTTCTCCCAAGGTACCCATAAGCAGCTCCAGGTCTGCAGCACCACACCAGGCTGCTTCCTCATCACTGTTTGATGCTCCTGCCCCACTTGCAAAATGAGATTGATGAGAGCAATGCTTGTTAGGAGGGACCCAAGGCTTGGGGGACACATTCCCTGCCCAGGAACCATTGGCACAGGTCTGGTGGAAGTGGCTCTCCTGGAGACAGAACAGAGGCCATGGAAAACACCCCATTGGCAACACCCCTGGCTTTTTATTTTTGGCAGAGGAGGAACCATTTCATTGCTAGGCTGCGTGCCCAGCTTCCAGTGATGCTCACAACCTGCAAGCAAGCAGCACATGGAGCACATCTGACACCCCCCCACCCCAGCATCCCACAGCCTGGTGCAGGGCAGCAAGGGACCAGGCACCGTGCTGCTCGCTTGGGTTTGGTGGTGGCCTCAAGCACTGGCACATACCCCGGGTCCCCCCTAGGGCCATGGGGCTGCCCAAAAGGGCAAAATCCTCCTCTCATAGGGAAACCTCAGGCAGATGGCAAGGATCAAACCCCAGAGCCCAAGGAGTGGGAGGGATGAGCCCCGAGTTCAGCACTGGGTCCAAGAGGTTGTGGAGGGACGAGGGGGACACAGATGGGGTGGCTGCAGGGATGAGGCTCACACAGCACCTGATGCACAAGGAGCCCGTATCAATGGCCCTACAAACCCCTCCCTTGGTCCCCCCAGTCCCCTTTCACAGCCCACTTCCACCCAGCCCTTTGTCACCCGCTGGCTTGATTCATTAACTGGGTTTGCCGGGCTGCTTCTCATTAGATAGCCAACAAATTCCAGGAAGACAGGACACCCACTGGGCCTAAATGAAATCAAGAGAACAGAGCGCTGCTACAAGTGGTTTAATTCAAATTACAGCAAGATATTATCGCCAACTGCAAGTGCTCAGAACCATGAGTCAGACCCCCACAAGGAACGAGACGGGCTTAGAGGAATCATGACTTGTTAAGTGTATAATTAACTTTGGGGTGATTTTTATTTACCTTCCAGTTTTCAGCCTTCGGGACTCAAAGTTCTGAGCTTGCCTCGGGGAGGGTTGGGAACAGCTTAAAGTGAAAGAGGGGAGGAAGGCAAAAAACCCCAAAGAGAAGAGGAATGCACCCGCACTCCTGTGATGCCAGGAGGTGGGGATTTAAAACGACACAGGGGTTGTGATAGCCATCCCTTGGCCTGCTGGTATTGCCTGCCCAAGGCCCCTACAGCAAGGCACAGTGAGATGTGAAGGATGGAAAACCCCACAAGTGTTGGGGTATAGAAGCATCCCCATGTCTCACCCCCAGCCCATCTATTGAAATGCTTCGCTTTCCCAAGGGGAGGCACAAAGGGAAGCACAAAGAGATTTGATGCACAAGCTGCAGACGTCCTGAGCAAGCACCCAACGCTTGCCTGTGCTTGCTCCCCACAGACCTCTGCAGCTTCATCTTCCTCCTGGCTTCCCACACTGAGCCCACGCTGCCAGGGGCTCCAGGTCTACGGGCAGTGGGTGAAATGGTTTCCTTCACCTCCTCAAACACCATCAATCACAAGAGCTGGGATGGAGGCAGTGCAAGTTCAACTGAACCGAGAACCTGCCCTACCTGCAGGAGACCTGGGGTGAGCCCCACCTCGCAGCATCAACAAGCACTGCATTAACAGCAGCATCTGCTCCCTGCTCCACCTCTCTCTGGGGCAGGAGCCAGACATGCACAGGACACCACTGACACGGCACAACCTCATGAGACGCTCCAAAGGGCACACAACCAAGGCCACTGCGTGATCACAACCCCACCAAGGACACAAGGACACAAAGCCAAGCAGTTTTCTGGCCGAGGGATGAGTTTATCAGCATCCCCAAAGCACTCGCACAGCCCCAGAGCGATCGCCCTCAGTTGATTCTTGTGGCCCTGCCCTGGCCAACCCTGCTCTGCTCCATGCCTCTGGGTTGTGTCTTGCCCTGTTTCCGCTGAACAGATAGTAGTACCCTGCTATCTTTCATTGAAACATCATGTCCAATTTCTCCCTTGATTAAACCCATATTTTGCTTGGCTATAAGTCAAATAGATGAGGGCCGCACACAAGTGAACTAATCTCAGTTTACTCGCCAGTAGGTAATTTGATAGACAATTTGGCAGGCATCCGCTCTAGAATTAAGCAAACCTGAGCAATAAAGATGTAGGAAAACAATCCTGAAAAGCCATAATGAGACGTCTAGTTTCATTCAATAGCAACTTGTTCCACTTACGTTTCTGCTGACACTCAGGACCGCAGTGGCTGCCAGCACCCGGCCCGGCGAGGGCACGCTTGGCTGGACCTCCATCAGCCAACAAGTGCAAGCAATGCTCCAAGCTCTCCTGATGTGGTCCTCAGTGGAGATCAGCTTTGCTGCTGCAGGCCAAGCTGTGGGTAGCAAACAGCAGGAGGGGATGCTGAAGCACTGTAGAGGAAAAAACAGCTCGAGCACCTACAGCACAGGACTTGCAAGCACCCTCTACCCCTTCCCTGGAGCAGCAGTAATGCTGGTGATGGTGAGGCTGAGCTCCCTTTTATGGCCTCTGCCTCCCCATCACTACCCAAGCACCATCACCTGCAGCACCCACCTCCCACCCTGCTGTTGTGATGGAGAAGACAGAAAGTCTGTGGACAACACCTGGGGCTTATCCCTTTGGGCAAATAACCCTGTGATTTGGGCCATGGTAGAGCCAGGACCAGCGTGGGTCTGGTGCCCTATGATGGAGATGGTGCATGGGTCCGGGTGGGTGCTGTGGGGTGATGGCCAGAGCAAAGGGGCTGTGAGGCTGCTGCGGCGCAGCTCCATCCCTCTTAATGCCATTATGTATTGCTGGCATTAATCATGCCACTAGGTAAGCATTATGGCACTTTTATGGTAGCTTTGAAGCTAATCTGTCACTAATGCCTTCTGGATTATCATGATTTCTTACAGTTGTGATTCATTAACTCAGATGCCTAATAGAATTAGTATTAAACATCTTCCATAGATTTCTGCCTCAACATGTTGAGGTTTTGAAAGCCTTTTCAATATTTCATTGTGTTGTGTTAAATGGCACGTCACGCACATTGTGTGGTCCCGGAGAACCTGGCACAGCCGGAGCTGCAGCAGGAGAGGGGTTCAGAGGGGTGGATGGAGGGACACAAGGTGCCACTGGCTCTTGGGGATCACTGCAAGGGCTCTGGAGAGCACCTATGCTGGGGTATGAGGGGTGGGAGAGGTTCCCAGCTCTCACCTCCATCCATGCGAGCCTGGTGCTGAGTAATGGAGCTTGTAGAGAAGAGGTTAATCCGCTTTGAGGATAGAAAGTGCAGTGCAGATACTAAATATGATTGTGATTATTACCTGGCCCTGGAGGAATCCTTTCCCTAGACAGTGCGAAGTGCTCCTAGTAGGACTATTATTCCTAATAATCAATATTAATTTTCAAAGCGTTCTCCAGGGCTTAGAATTATTTTCTTGTTTAGGATAAGATCTGGCTCTTGAAGCAGGCTAAGAAGAGGTATTATTACTATGATTATTATTAGCATTATCATTATTATCTTGGGTTTTAGAAGAAAACCCACCTTATTTAGATAAGCATCTCCCCCCAGCAGCAGGTTGTGGAGCTCAGAGACCTTTATCTGGCTACTTCAATCTGTGTGTGGTGGGTAAGAGAATTTTACAGTTATTATTGTTAATAATGTGAGGCCAAGACCAGAACAACACTGCATTAGGCTGCGTGCGTGTGTGCGAGCAGGAGGAGCCCGCACCATGCTCCTGGCTGGGTTTTCCAGCTCTTTCCAAGGAGCTCTGCAGGGATTTGGTGGTGGAGCAGGCAGGGTGGGAGGATGCTGATGGTGGGAACTGGGAAGAGCCTGGGCTGCCGGATGCCGCTGAGGTTCCTCTGGTTTGGGGAAGAAACGCTGCTTTTAGCAAGGCTCCTCTGGAGAGGAAAAAGGTCAGGTTTGGGGCAGGGGGTTGAGTGATGGCCTGTGAGCAGGGACAGGGGGCACAGGGAAGGTGGTTTGTCCCACTGCCAGAGTCAACCTGCATTGGTGACTGAAGCCCTGCAGCGCTGCCATCAATCACAGCCCGCACTGACAGCCCGTGTGGCAACCGGCCCCGCTTCAAACCAAGTTCAAAAGCAAAGGGCAGCTCCCTGGGACACTGACCCCCAACTGAGCACCCCGGGGCAAGGGGACACCCGTCCCTCCAGCCAGTGAGGGTCCCTCCGTGGGGATAAGCCCTGGGGTGAGCAGGATCTGCCATGGGAATGATTGATTTCCCAACTGCGAGCGGCTGCTCAGTGAAACGCTGTGATTTCTTTTTGCCTTTCTTTTATGCTCCCCCCCCCCCCCGTGTGAGTGAAATAATGCACACATTCAAGGGGAAAAGGAAAAACCTAAAACTTCTTCTCCATGTGACGTGTCTAAAATGTGCATTTCACACACACACACACACACAGTTTTTGGTTACAGAAACTGTTTGATTCTCCCCTGGCCTTGCTTTTATGCAACCCTGAAACACATCAAAGCCAAGCGTTGCTGGAGAGCAGCACTTCCTTTGCCTTCTCATCAAAATGCCACTATTGATGTCACTGCAAGAGGAGAACCTCGGGAAGGGGGACTGAGAAGGGCCTTTAGGACCAGGGGGTTCCTCTGCCTCCCACCACTGCTGTGAGCCCAACACTTGTGCACATACTCGCGATGCTTTTTAGCCCATTCTCCTTGCTCAGGAGGAGCAAAAAGGAACGGGAAGCTGCAGGAGTGGAACAAACGCACCCCAAACCCCACGGAAGGCAAATCCCTCGGGAAAGGCTCCCCTGCCAGGCTGCGGCTTTGCGGCAGCTCGAGAAGAAAGGGAGGGCAAAGCATGGCCGGGGCCAAGCAGCTCCGGCTGCCCCGAGCTGCTCACTGCAGCCTTTGTTTTAAGGAGTGAAAGGGGCGGTCATGGGACAGCAGTCAGCCGGGGGAGGCGAGGGGAAAGCTGTAATTAGGGTAACTTGAAGGCAGGCTTTAACCAACAGCCGCGGGAGGCCCGGTTTGATCTCCTTGTGGGATAGAGCCTGTGATTCATCGTGGTCCTGTCGAGGGGGACGGACACCTGCCCGTCACATGCTTTGATTCCCTGCTCGGGCTTTGATCTGGATGGGCTCTGTGGGAGGGTGCTGGAGCACAGGTCACTTTAATGCTGCCCACAGGGGGTCATGCAGGAAGGGGCTGAGAGGAGTTCGTCCGAAGGGGAAAAGTTCATCCCTGATGCAGGGGTTAAGGGGGGGCACCGGGGGGTTGCTGTGGTCCTGGGGGGAGAAGTGCCCATGAGAGCGGTGGGGATGCTCGGCACTGCCACTGCGGTGGAGGAGTGGGGCTGGCTCCAAAGGAGGTCACTTTGTCCCCCCTTAGACCTGCTCCAGTGCAGCCCAAAGGGCTGTTGGTGGGGTTGCACCTTGGGATGAGACAAGGGGGAGCCCTTGGGGGGGGGTGTGTGTGTCCCCACCTTTCCCTGCTCCCTGCATCCCACCATGAGCCTGCACTGGTGGCACAACCGGAGGAGAGCAGACACCCAGGGTGCAGCAGCATTGCAAAGCATCCTCCATGGGGACAAGGTCCCTGGTCACCAGCCCTTCCCAGCAGGGCTTCCAACCCAAAGCCACCATACAACAGGGAATCAGGCCCCAATGTGCCCCTGTTGGGAACCCTCGGGCATCACCCTGTGGACACCACAGGTTCTGGTTGTTCCCTGCCACACTGACTGGCACAGGGCCCCATCCCCGGTTTATTCTCAGCCCTGACATTTGTGCCAAGCAGGCAGGGCAGGAGGGGTTCCTGCACAGTGGGAAAGAGGATCCTGACATCTCCGCTTTCAGCCTGACCTTGAAACTGGAGCAGGGAGGTGACACTTCCCCCCCCCCCCCGGATCACACTGCTGGTGTGGGGGGGATGCAGTGGGAAAACCTGGCACATCCAGGGCAGGAAGAAGCAGTGTTGGGATCTGCAGTGAGAGCAGGGACAGTCAGGAGGATGCTGGGCACAGGGTACCAGCTGCAGGGCTGCCCATGGGATGGGGGGTAAAGGGGGATACACCCCTGGTGGCTTCAGGGGCTTTGGGCACCTCTCTAGGTGGTATTTCCTTGACTAGAAATACAGGGGTTTCTACCTCAGTAGATGGTTGGAGCCATAGAAGCAGGAGGTGGTTTTGGGGAGAGAAAAGGTCTAATGTGCTAAAGCCAAGTATGGGGAAGCCTTTCCCTTTACGGCACTGCTCTATAACACAAACCAACCTCCAAAAGCCCCCGGACCAGCGCAGTAAGTCTGTAATGGGGTGTCCTGTTTCCTAATCTCCTCAGTGAGGAAGCAACATGTTGAATTTAAAATCTCCCTCTGGTGAACGCTAACTATTTAAAGAGCGCGAGGGTCTTGGAAATGCAAAACAAAGATCTGTTGATTAAAAACACATGGTTTGCTCCGGAGGCACGAGTAGCCAGGCAAATCAGTTCTGACAGGATTTTGGCTTTTTCAATCCCACAAGACACGATGGTGATTTATTATAGTGATGTCAGCTGTGGTTGAAAAAAAGTTCCCTCTGTTGTCTTAATAAAAGAGCTTTACCTTGGAATCATTAAACTCACAGCCTGTTTATCTGAAGCGATGACTGGGAATGTGAATGGTCCCCTCTAAATCACCCGGCCCTGTGCTGGAACATATGCCCGCACATGAGGTGCGGTGACAGCCTGGAGCTTGCCTTGCTAATGCGAGGCGGGTGATGGATATGATTTAGTGGGGCTTTGAAACCTGGAGGGGAGATAAGCACAGAGGTGAGGAGGGGAGCCCCCACGTTACAAAGGGGATTAGAAAGACAACAGGGTCTATCTGTCTTCTTCTGCCATCCATGCAGATGTGCAGAGCTGGTCTCTGTAAGGATGTGCTCACTGCTCCCTGTGCAAAGATCACACATTACCCCCCTCTGCTCCCTGCGAAGATCACAGAACCCTAGGATGGTTTGGGTTGGAAGGGACCTTAAAGCTCATCTTAAGAATCAAGCTGTGGCTGCCCCATCCCTGGCAGTGCTCAAGGCCAGGTTGGATGGGGCTTGGAGCAAGCTGCTCTAGTGGAAGGTGTCCCTGGGTTGGAACTGGATGAGCTTTAAGCTCCCTTCAACCCAAAGCAGTGTGGGATTCCATGCTTAACGTGCTGGGCTTTGTCCTAAGGAGCAGGGTGCAGCAGCAGCAGCAGCAGCAGTGCTATGATCCCGGGGTGTTAAACTGCAGACACACCAGAATAAAAGGCCCGGCTGGGTATCAGCTCCAGTGTCAGCTGCAAGGTGTCAGTGGGAAAGAGGAAACCTTTCCCTTACCACGCTTAATTTCACTGTCAAGACACATAAGTGCCACATGAGGTGGACACGGTACAGAGCGATGGGAGTGTAACAGGAATAACGTGGAGGCTCAGCCTGCCATCCCTCATCCAGCTTATCGAGTTAGCTGAGCTCAGCAAATCACACCAGGCGACAGGGATGGGCGTCCCTGCTCTGCCAGGCTCTGCAGCCCTTCCTCCTGCAGAGAACCAGGATCATCCCTATGGCAAAGCACCATTCCCGGCGGAGCGGCGGGATCGCCTGCGGTCCAGCCCTGTTCCCTGGGATCTGGCAGCAGTTAAGCACTGAGCAATATTTACTTCTTGGGTAAACAGTCGTAATCTCCCTAACCAGAGTTTATCACAGAGCAGCGACTTGAATTCCTCTTGGATAAGCCCTGCGTGTTGTGGTTTTCCGAGCAAGAGGTTTTCCACTGCCATTCAATGCAAAGGGGAAGCTCCAGGCCTCAGAGGGATGAAGGCTGGAGCTGACCCGAGGGGGGCAGGTCCCCCTGCTCCAGAACCCCCTCGAACCGGGGCTGAGCCCCGGTGATGGAGGAAGCAGGATCAAAGCCCCTTTGTTCAGTCTTCATCACAACAGAGCCCTCAAAGCGGGAATTCCATCAGAAATAATAGACATTGAACAAAAAAAGACCCCATTTCTGTGGGATGTTTATGCTACAATCCCAGAACATGGAGGCTCAGACTGTGAGCCCAGTGAAGGACATGGGAATGCTACCAGAGACGAGATGCTTGGCAGGTACTCCCATCTCACCTATGATCCGCCTTAGCTTTCCCATCAGCGGGCCTGTTTTTATGTGGCTCCGAAGCTGAGCACGGCTCCCACCCTGCCTGTGGGACAGTTAACCAAGCTGCTGCATGGCTCGCTCCTGCAGCTCTGCAGCCACAAGAACACACGTTATTGAGCGGCTCTCCGTGGAAGCACATCTCTAAATACAACTTGTGGGATGTGAGGAATAGCCCAGGATGATCCCAATGTGGTTGTTAATGTGCTGGGAGAGGTGAGGTTTCAGACACCAACCAGAGATTCAGGTGGTCAGGGCGATGAGGTGAGGGTTTTACTGCTTCCACAGTGATTGCTTTATCCCATGGGAATGCCACTGTGGAGAACGGTGACTTCTCTAGGAGCAGGACGACGACAGGGGCTCATCCAAGTCCTCCCTGTGCTTGGAAGCCTCCACCTGGGTCTGCAGTCAGGGGTTTGGGCTTGGGGCTGATGGGCAGGAGCCGAATGGGAGAGCTCCAAGCCCCGAGCACCCCACGCTCCCGGCTCTCCTGCAGGATTTGATCCGGGAGCAGCGAGCGGCTGCTTTGGGAAGCGGCAGCTGTCCTCGCCTGCTCCACCGTGAGTTATGGGGCTGGGCCATCCCCACCGTGCCCTTTCCTCCCCGCAGCTGCTCCTGGTCTGCAAACAGTCCCTGCTCCAGGAATGGTCCTGAGGGATGGGCAGCGGGCGCTTGGCCAGGGCTGAGGCTGAGGCGTTCAGGGGCTGAGGTCAGCAGAGCATCATCATCATCCGTGGGGTCTCTGTGTTGGCAGCAGCCCTGGGGGAGAAGCACGGGTACGGGAGCGAGCCCTGGGTGATGTGACCTGCGTGCAATGACTCCACCAACCCTGCTGCCTTGACAACAAAGCCACCGTGCTCCTGCACATGGAAACTGGTGCTGCTCCATGTGCTCATCTCTGCTGCACCCTGCACAGCCTTAAGTCCACTGGTAGAAGCAATGTTTGGCTTTCATAGCATCCGTATGTGACTGATGGCCAGAAAGCGGGGGTCCATAAACACCCTGTCCCCATGTGGATCCCTCTGTGCCGGGACCCCAGTGCTGACTGGCCTTCAGGGCTGGCCCCAATCCATACCACTGCCTGTGCCATCAGGGCCCCCAGGACTCGGAGGTGCTGGTTGTGATTAAAGCTCACAAGATGAGGACCTGCAGGAGGCCTGGCCAGCACTCGAAGCAGGATCTAAACGTGCTTTGGCAGGCTACAGACCCACACATGGGTCTGCCCAGCGCTGTGCTGTGCTGAAGGGCAGCTCTGCTTTATGTGCAGAGCTCAGGAGTGAGCCCACATGGGGTCAAGGCACTGGCAGCCCTTCCCTCTGTCCTCTGTGCAGAGCCAGCACATCCTCACTGGTGAGGCAGCAATACTACAGGCTGGGGAGGATGCAGAGAGCCTCTCAGCAGATGGGATTGGAGTGGAAAGAGCTAAGACTCCACTCTCCTCTGTAATGAAAGGAGATGGGCAAGTCATAGCCAAACTGGCTGCCATAAATCAGCTCGGAGGTGTTGTTCAGTCCTTAGGTACACCTGAAGACACGCTCCGTGCTGCAGGCATGGCTATGGGAGCTCTGTGTGGCTTTCAAATCAATCTCCTTCCAACAGGCAGCCTGAACTGGCTGCTCCCGCCTGTGCCTCAGACAGGAGGGCCAATAAAGAGGAAAGTCAGCACCTCCTTCCCTTGGTGTGCTTGGATGCTTTTCCAACCTCCTCTTCAAGCCCCTTTTGGAACTGCTCAACCATGGGGTCAGAGTCCCTGGATCCGAGGCAGGGGAATGGGATGGGGTTTGTGCCTCCTTCCCTGCAGGGAACCCCACTCTCTGCTCCCAAAGCCATTCCCTGGCTGTGGGATTTTGCAGCCTCCTATGGAAACGACCCACAAACTGGGGAGGAAGTTGGGCAGAGCCCTTCGGAAGCTTTGGGTTTGCAGCTGGGAGACAAGGCTGGGGTGTCCCTGGGTCTTGGTGCATGCTGAGAACCAGCAGCAGAGAGAGAACACCAGCAAGGAAAGGAGGTTGGTGACGCACTGCTCTGGGCTCAGGCTGGGGAGGAGCTTTCATCCCCAGGGTTTCAGGGCTGGATCCAGCAGGTTGGCACCAAACCCATGGCCTCACGAGCATCCACAGCAGCACCTCCGCCGCTGCCACAACGAGGTACCCATCCGCGGGGCACAGGGGAGCAGGAGGGTCGCTGCCTCCCGTGCGTGTCTACGAGCAAATTAGGAATGAAATAAATAAATGTGCTAGTTTACAAATAGAACTGTTACTTGTTACTCACAGTATTAACAGGCGCCTTTTATATTCTCTCCACCCCCCCCCCCCCTTTTTTTTCTTTCCAAGGCTGTGAAAGACGTTTGTTTCAGTTGCCAACATCTCCACAGAACTAATGTGGGTGGATTGTGACAGATATAATTTCTCCATCCTACAGTTTCATCAACTTGAGCTCTGTTAAACTCTACCCGCTGGGCTCGGCTCCTTTTAAAGTTTCCGCTTTGACAGGTAGATTTATTAGTCTTGAAATTTGTACAAATCAGATGTCACTCGTGGCAACTTGTCAAGCCGTCAGTCTGCCGAGGGAGGCATGAAAGGCTTTGCTGGAGAGAGACGGCAGGCAGGCTTGAAAGAGCCTGAGCAGAGCACACGAAAGGAGCGGGGTGGGATCGCAGCCTCCTTGATCCAGGGGGGGGTTTGGACTTTATTGCCTATGGAGCGCCGTGATGCTGCTGGATCCTGCCCGCCGAGGCATCGAGGCTGTCAGCATGCACTGACGGCACTGAGAAGCTTGTTATGTGTATTTAGGGCACGGCTGAGGCATGGGGAGAGGGTTTGTAACGCCGGGCCGTTTGAGGTGTTCCATTCGTCCTCTAACTAAGCCAGGAGTGGTACCGCCGACGTGATGCCTTCCAAAGGCTCCAGCCAGGGAGAGGAGCAGGGACCCCACCGCCGGTTACGCCTTGGTCCACATGAGCATCCCTCCCCTTGCCACAGCGTGCATCCTCTGGATAGAGCCCTTTATCCATCTGGAGGCAATGGAAGCGCAGCAGAGGAGTCCACAAGCTGCCTCAGAGCAAGCAACGCTGGTTATCCACTTCCATTTCCTTATGGCATCAGCACCAAGCTGCTGCTCCAGTGTCACTCTGGCCAAGGGGGGATCCTTACAGTTTGCCTTTGGATGTCCTCTATGGGAGGTCGTTGTGGTCAATCACAGCATTCAGCAGCAATCCCATGTGCATGGATACACGTGGATTAACCAGCCCTGGAAAGCTGCAACTGAAGGAACTCACCTTGCCAACCACTTGTGCTCTCACTGACGAAGGCAGGAGCGAACGTGACGCACGCCTGTAAAGGACCGTGTGCTGGAAGGGGTTAAAAGACGGCGCCCATCTCCTTGAACAGACCAACCCACCACGTTATCCCATGGAATAAATTTGGGGCTGGTGAAACGAAAGCTTCAAAGTCTTTCAATAAAAAAAGCCACTTAGAAAACATGATTTTGATTCCAGTTCCAAGGAGAGGGGGAAAAATCTCCACCAAAATCAACATTTTCTTTACATGAAAATTTACACTTTGTTTGAGGAATCTGTTTGGGCTGAGAAGGCTCCTGGGGAAGTTTGATGGGGGACGTTGCTCCCTGGTGATGTGGGCACCTGGCTACTGCCGGCAATGGAGAGGGCAATTCCCCAATGTGCCTGTCCAAAGCCATAACAAGGGGCAGAGGAAGCCAAGTCCTGTCCTGTCCCCCTGGCTCCTCTGGAGCTGATCTCTCAGCCTGGAAAGCTCCCAGTGGAGACAACCTTGCTGCAGGCTGGCAGTGCCTGTGTGGTACCTACACATCCCGGGATTATCCCGCACCTCTCCATCATATCCCATCCATCTCACACAAAGATGCTGCCCCAACCCAGGGCCTGGGGTAAGGAAAGGTTTCTCATCACCAGGATCCAAAAAAAACCTATTTTCCCTACTCGTATCAAGCAGAGCTCAAGCAGCACCATCCTCATGGAATCCCCTCCCTAGTCCAGAGCTGCTCCCAGAGCTTCGTTTCAATCCCAACCTTTACACCTCGCCTTAGTACACACTCCCAATGGAGCTGTGAAAGGAGAAATGATTTAGAACTGAAAATGGGGCCCTGGGTCCCAAAGGGTACCCATTGGTACCTAAATGCCCCCTTCCTCGAGCAGCTTGGAGTGATCTCCTCATAGGAGGAGAAGAAGAAAACCCACTTCACACAGGAGGATTTGCTTTGGAAGAGATCACTTTGTGTCACATCCAGCCTTGGTTTCCTTTTGTGTGGCAGCTTGCTTCCCACAGTAGGGAAGGGATAGGGCACTCAATGGTTCACCCCATGCTTTCGCCACTTCAAGTGGCAAAACCTTGTGCTGGGACAGAGCAGGGCAGGGGTGACCAGCTGGGTTTTTCCATGTGCTGTGGGTGTCTGCAAAGCGATTTCAACACAGGGAAAAGGAGAGGAGAGGGAAAGAAGGGAAGGAGGGGGGGGAAGAATTGCCTGGCATGAGTTCAGAAAGCTCTCCAGCTCACACATCTGGTTCTTATATTTCAAAGTTAATTAGTCATATTGAAGCTGTCTGAAGATAAATTTATCATCCAGAAAAAACACAAACAGTTTGAGAAATGAAAGGAAGGGAGGTGACACGGCCTGACGTTTAAATAAATCATTTTAACATGATTAAAAAACTTGTCCTCCCTGACACCCGGAGCCGGATACTTTGTAAAGACTTTCTGACAAAGACAAGTCCCTGTTTGGTACACAAAGCCCCTGCCGTTCAATTACACAGAGTAATCTTTGGCCAATTACTGCTCCGAGCGACTACCAGAGGATGCGATGCGCGGCACGGGGCTGAAGCAGCCCAAAGAGGGGGGGTCAGGCATGGTCCGTCCTGCGTGCCGGAGCTCGGCTGGGTGGGATGGGGATAGAAAGAGGGGAGAGGCAAAACCAAGGGCACAAGCAGCACCCCAGTGAGCCCCACTGGGCTTGGGATGCATCACTGCCTTTGCCGTGCCCATTCCCCCATCCCTCCGTGGTGACCTGCAAGTTTTCCCCTATGAGCATCCTGGATAATGGGATATCCTCATCTCAACTAATGATGTCCGCAGCTTTGCTGATGGGATAACAAGAGGCACTGGTTCTGCTGCAGAAGTCTCATCACCTCTGTAATTGCCACCCGAGCACGCTAGTGATCTGTCAGTGCGCGTTCCCATTAACACCACGCAAAAGTCTTATTAGATCAGTGGCTTGAGCTCGATGTCCATATTATCAAATTGCCTTCTCACTACCGTGAGTGATGGAAGGTTTGTGATTAAATGAAACACTCGCCCTGAACGTCAACAAGAAAAGCAGCCCCGCGTGTCTGCTTGACAATACGTCTATAAGCTAAACATCAATCAGTATTAGGGCAAATCAGCATATCAGATGACCCAGAGGAAGAGCTCAGATGGCTTTCATTCCAATTCACCTGTTTTGTCAGATGCTTTCAAGGGCTATTTAAGTCTCACCAATCCTGGCTGAATTACTGCTACTTTCCACTGCCGAGGTCCAGCCCCATTCCTAGGGAATCACTCAGGATTTCTTCCTGTGATCAGATCCAGCCCGTTGCCTTCCCGTCATGGCTTTGGGAGGGTTTGCAGAGGTCTCGGAGTTTCTTAGTCCGATAGGAAATGTGCAAAACGGGGATGAGGGCGTGCTCCCTACCCTACGCAGGAGCAGGGATGCGCTGGGGACAGAGCGGGAGACAGCACAGCACCGAAAGCCATCCCGCTGCTTGGAGCCGAGGGAGTTCAAGGAGGTGGGAAGAATCCCATCATGTCACAAGAAAAGAGCTCTCCTGCGCTTGAAGGAAGCCAAGTGACATGAGAAAGCTTGGAATAAAGATAAATAGATGAGAAAGTGATGCTTAATGGAGAAAAATGAATATTCAAGCTGTTCGCAGGGAAGAATCTCTGACTTTGGTGCTAGTTACACTTACAAGGTTTAGACGTTTTCTCCCTGTCAAAGCCTTCACCGTAATTGTCCAAAAGTTCCTTGATTATTTCCAGCAAAACTGTCAGCTGCCTTTGAAGTATCAGAACACTCTCATCACATCTTATTAAATAGTAAACATCATTTGCAAGCGTGCGGGAGATGCAGGCACCGCGGCAAGCGGCTCGTCAAAGTGGGTCGCTGGGGTTTGAACGCGGCTCCATCCTGCACCAGGCAGGGGGATGAGGGATCAGCACCAGTCCTGCGAGCTTGGCTCATCCCTCACAAGGAGCAGAGAGCACAGGCAGAGCCAGGTCCAGCTCCTGCTGCCCATCCAGCAGAGCCAGGGATGCCATGGGATGGGCTCATGCATCCCAAAAGCATGGTTCACACATCCTTCTCTCCAGCTTTCCCCTTTGGAAAGTACCAGAGAGACCATCCCTGTCAGCCCGGAGCATTTTCAAACATATTGGGAAAGAATTACTTAATTTGAAAAGAAAATCGTGCTCTGGATCCAGCCTAATGCTTTCATGCTATTTCTCCAAGCCAGATTTGGAGCGACTTATTTCTCCTGTTGAAGTGCCTTTTGAGAGCTGAATCTTTCATAGAAGAGTAATTGTGCAATTAGCTCGGAATTAGTAAAAATTCATTCTAATTACTTCCAGGTGTGACACATTCGATGCTGAAAACCAAGGATGGGAGCAGCAGCACCCTGTCCGTGTCTGCTGCCAGCGGGGATGGGAACAGAGCTTCAGCTCGCAGCCTGATGCGTGCCCTGCAATGATGCTGTTGAAACCAGAACTGCAGAGTGAGTGCAAACAGACCCCGAGCAAATGCTCTGCTCAAGCAGGGGGCCAGGAGTGGGTGCTCCTAACACCCACAGCGAGCAGCCTGCATCAATCTGCTAATCCATGAGCCCCCAGTAACACCCAGTGCCTTGGACCAGTGAAAGCTGCGGCTCAGACCGACCCGGGATGCATGAGTACGAGCAAGCCTTGGACAGGAACCATGCATGGGGGTGAGGGTCAGACCCTACTCAACGCCACTCACCCATGAGCAGTGGGGTTGGGCTGATTGCCCTCCCCTCAGCTCTCCAAAGGGGCTTCAGGGCCACGATGCTGCAGGGAGTTACAGCCCATCTCACCCTGCAAAGCCACAGCTAAAGCCATAGCCCAGCAGTTCACTGCTGGCTGGAGAGGAAAAGCCAGGTGGATCCCAGTGTGCCTGGTACATCATTAAAAACCCTGGGAATCGCACAATAAAGCCTGCAAGGTTTCTCGCTTTAATTCCAGATCAAAGGCGCTTTGGGAAGGAGCATCCCAGGTTTGAATGCTTATCTCAGCCAGACCCCATGAGCTTTTGAAGTTGCCCCATCAGTCACTAACCAAAGATCTCCTTTTAGATGGGGGAATCAACTCCCTTTCAGCAGAACCCAGTGGTTATCAGTTTCTAAACACCACTTGTCTTTCGAATGACCTTCTTTCTGTGAGCTGACCCTGGAGCCCTCAGCAGAGCAGGCAAACCTTGCAGGAACCGGCCCCTCCGTTTGCAGAGCATTGGCACACACATAGCCCTGCTTTCAGGATGTTCCAATCAGCAAAGAATGCGTGTTTGGAAGTAATAAACCCCTTTAGAGGTAAATAAATACATGCTGTAGTCCCCGTTTAGCACATAGCAATTGCCTCCAACTGCAAGTACTAACAAAGACCTGGCATTTCCAATCAAAAGAGGAATTCACAGAACTATTAGTCTGCTTTTCCTCATCGCATCCAGACAACGCTGGGAAGACAGTAACATTTCAGAGGATCAAGTCCTTAAATACAAAGCTTTTTTTTTTTGGCCAAAGAGCCCCTCTGGTAGCACAAGTAAAGGGTCTTGTCTCAAAGCTATTGGAAGTGATGCATCTGGAGCATAACTTAGGGGTAAACTCCCGACATCTTCCCCTTTTGCCATTGAAACTGGTATAAAACTTGCCTTAGGCTGTTCAAATCCCTGCAGGATCCCAGCACGCAGCAAAGAGCACTCCTTGCGGGTTCATTGTGCCGAGATCAGATGACAGCCTGCTCCTTTCAGCCGCTATCCCCACGGGCATTTACACCTTGAAACTCGATGTGGAACATGAGCGGGGCTGCTGCCCATCTGCAGGCTCTATTTGGAGCTCCCCTGCTTGCCTGCAGCACGGCTGGCACATCAACAGCCCGGGGTCCCCCTGCTGTGATGCCTTCGTGATTCCTGACCCACTATTCTGGTCTTGCTCTCTATTTCTGGAAGCCATCTCCTGGTTCCGTGTCATTCCTTGGAATTGGATTCTTCACATCCCCTGCCTCGATGGCTCAGCACTCACTGTTAACTCTACAGGCTCGCAAGACGGGTGCTTGCCTCCTTTTAGGAAGCACGAAGGGGATGAAAGGAGAATGAATGGACAGCGAGGTCTGTAGATAAGCAAGAACCTAAACAGCACTGATTTCACTGAGTTAGACCTCATTTCTTACACACTTGCAAGAGCAACACTGAATAACTAAAGAGAAACCTCTCTTCTAAACCCCAAACTGTCAGTGTCCCAGGCAGCAACAGCTCTGGCTGGCTGAAGTGCCCCCATGCTGCTGATCCCAACTCCCAAGATCCCATTGAAAGCCCGGAGCGCGAGCACAGGAGACTGGAAGGTGGAGCGCACGGGAATGCCGCTGCCAAGAACTGGGGTATTTTTTAATAAGGGCTCAAGCAAACCCATAAAAAGAACCCCGTCAGCAGGGCAAATTTCATTCCAGCTGGGAGCTGGATTCCCGTTAAAGGGAAAGTGCCAGCAAGCCCTTCAGCTCCAATGGCACCACCAGACATAGCTGTAATTACGAGCTTTCTCTTGCTGCGTGAAAGCTGTTATGAATTTCAGTGGGCAGAGGGGCACAGAGGAACAGTAAATCACCCAAACAAAAGGTATGGGCAGCAGGGAGCAGGCTCCGGTGTTAACCGAGCCCCACTGTAAAGAGCTTAAATGATGAACATGTGCCATAGTTAAAACCGAGGCTGCAAACTGGGAGCTAATTGTCCCCGAAGAGCCCAAGCATCTCTGCAAGCAGGGGATAAATCAGGCCCTGCTCACTGGGAATCCCAGTGCTCCCAGTTCATTTGTAGGAGTGGAAAGAGCTTTGCTGCAACGCCGCTGGGGAGAGCAATGCCCTGGCTCTGTGTGCCCTCGGATGCTTGGAGCCTCCTTCCCTGTTGGGGAAGGGTACAAGGTGCATGAAGAGCAGTTTGTGAGAGCAATGGACATGGGGACATAGAAAGTGTCTTTCTGGCCCAAGTTTCCATGTAGGAAACTCCTCCCTGGGCCACGTTCATTGCCTGGGGGCCCTTCGTTCATCCCCAGAGCTGGCTCCTGGTTTGAGCTTCACAGTTGGCCTCAGATCACAATTAGAGCTGAGCTTCCCTTCCAGCACCCAAGTGATGCCTTTCAGTGCTGCAGCATCCCTCCTCCAAGCCCGGCTGAACACGTCCCTGAAAGCCACTGCTCCAGGCTGGAATTCCTGGTTGTGCCAGCAGGAACAGGAGCGATGGGCACTGCTGGAGGGCTCCAGTACAGAGCTGGGAGCCTGGAAGTGACTCCAGAGGAGACGGACACCCAGACCTTCACCCAGCTCCATTCATCCTCGCCTCCATGCCGCAGCTTTCTGCAAGCAAACTCGGCGAGCACAGCTTCCCATGAGCAGTGCCTTTGGGCAGGACTGTCACCACCCCTCCAAGCACAGCCCCTGAATAATCTGTTGTTGATTTGTACACGGATTTGTACCGGAAAAGAGATTTTTCCCAAGACCCCCAGCTTTACACAGCCTCCTTTATTAGTCCTGGATGGAAGCTTGCAGGAGGCTGAGCCTGGGGCTAAGCTGTGAGTCACAGGACCATTGCTCAATGCCAGGGCCTCACCAGAGGAACCTAAATCAACCTCAGCTAGGACTTCTAAGGGAAACTTAGGCCCCCCTGGCCTGAGTTACAGCCAGCCAAGGAGGTTCTCCCAAGGCAAAGCAGCCTTTATTGGTCAGCTGGATGCCAAACGCAGCCTCTGAGCTGGAAACTTGACATTGGAAGTGGATGATCTTTAAGGTCCCTTCCAACCACCCTATGATTCTATGAACTTCTGGCCAAACACAGCAAAACAGACCAGTTTTGACCATTCCATCCCCTGCAGTGTGCTGTCAGAGATGCCCATCTCTCCTTCAGGCCTCTTACCTTGCTCCTCTCCACTTCACCCTGGGGGCATTCACTGCTTTAACATCCTCACATTGCCCTTTTGCTGGCCTCTGAAGCGTGCCTTCCTCCTCCAGGCACTCAAGAGCATCTGCCTATAGTTCCGGGCAGGATTCTGAGCCATTCCACCCCTTCCCAGCTCATGCATGGAAGGGAAGATGCAAGCAACCCCATGCCTTAGACAGGAATGGAGCCCTCCCAACGTTCCCCTTCCCTCCAGCCCATTCCCTAGGGATTACATTTATTTATCCAGCCACTTCCTCCTCCATTGTCCCCAGGTCACCATCACCCTGCCCAGGGAGACAGAGCAGCTGGAGCAAAAACACCAGCATTGCCTTAACACCACTGGAGGGGGAAGAATCCTGATGCTTGCCAGGGCAGCGTTTCCCCCGCTTCCCCTTGATGGATTTTCCTACTTGGAGAGCTCTGTCTGCAGCACCCAACTCCCCTGCCCCATGAGGAAGTCAGCGCTCGGGCCGAGACAGCCGCAGCATTAATATCCCAAAGTGGGGAGCGAGGAGGGAGAGCGCGGAAGCCAGCCCGCACCAAACCACATCAGTAAAATGAGAAAGCCCGAGATTGCGCCATCAATAAGGCCCAGCTGACACTTCCTAAATTCATAGCTTTAGCACACAGCAAAGTGTCTCCTTTTTATCAGGGATTTGTTGACAAGGGTTGCAAAAAGATCTACAAATAATACTGAGTGGGGCTATGAAAATGTATTTGTGGAACATTTCGGTAGCAGGGATCACCATTATATCGGAAGAATTCATCTTCCTGGAACATTTTATTAGAATCAAGATTTTATAGCTGCTCCCTTTTAATTTTTTTTTAAATTTATTCCTTTTTTCTTTTATCCAACCCCCCATTCCTCCACTAAACGTAGCATTGGCCGAGAAGATGCAGGACCAGCATCTCAGCTCCGCACCGCTTCCCTGCTCCCTGATTTATCCCAGGCTTTCCCAGCCTGGCAATGGCTATAAGAGGGTTGGTTTTCCAGTCTCTTTTCCCCTATGGGTCTCAGGGTCTTGGTGCTGGCCAGCATTCAGAGCACAAGAGGAACCCAGGAAGGTGCCTGCACTGAAGGCAAAGCATGGCCAGGCTCTGCTCGCGTTTCCCTGTGTCTTCCCCCAGTAAGTGCCCATCCTGCCCTCTGCCCTCCACATTCCCTTCCTTTCCCAGCCTCTCCACAGCTCTGCTCGGCAGAGGTGATAATAAATCCCCAGCCATGGCATTACAGACAGTCATAAATAAGGCTTTGCTCTTCGGAGCCGGCACTTTCCATTAGGGCTGTCTGGATGGGGCTGTTGATACCCCCCATCTGCATGGGGCCCGGCTGTAAAACTTATCAGTATGCTTTCCTCACCCCATAAATCATCCCAACGGGAAGCCATATGGCAGATAAGGCCTTAAAAACATAAGGCACAGGGAGAGAGGGGTCACTGGTGCTTTCTGGTGGCACCTTTTGAGCCTTGCAGACCCCAAACCATCACTCCTTAATCAAATCTCCGGTAGGAAAAGCCATGCGGATGGGGAAACCAAAGCCAGCGCGCCTCAGGTCACCCAGCTTTACCTGCTACAGGGCCAATATACACTGTTATATAAGCTAGATATAGTTTTCCACCCAGGCAACAGGTAGATGCACTGAGGAGAGCTCCCAGCACCAGAGAAGACCCCACTTTGTCCCTCCACTGCTCACTTGCAACCCTACTAACACCCCAGCCCTTAAGGAGTTCAAGTGTTGGGCAGTACATACCAGCAGCTCCCAACCAGCTATGAGCATGCTGAATACACCTATTTTGATACAACAAGCCCCAAGTCCACAATGCAAAGTGATTGTTGCATTAAAAGAGCCTCACAACAGAGGAACTCGCGTTTCCTTCTTCTCCCCACTGCTGCAGCAGAACAGGAAGCACAGCGCTCCCAGAGCCAGGTTTTTCCCACCCCTGCCCTGCCCATCCTTATTTATTTCACTGCAGAACGAGGTGTAAATTGATACCAAATCAGCCTGTTTGCATTTCACACCCGCACCGCACTCAAGGAAACGTGTAAGGGGATGAAGAATGAGGCCTATTGTTGTTGGGCTGCGATTAGAGCCTTACAAAGCACAACATCCTGCAGTGAGCTGTTACAGGAGCTGGGTGCTGCGGTACCCCGAGGCTCTGCACACCCGGAGCCGCCCCGGCAGCGCCTTCGCGCTGGCACAGGGATGCAGCAGCTCCCAAACAGGGATGGGCGATGCATGCAAGGGGAAATGCACCCTGAGTTTCTATAGTGCAGGGATTTACCACCCTCTTCCCCTGCTGTGAGTGTCTGGATATAATCAAACACTATAAATGGGGGAAAAAACAGCTGAATCTGTCAATTCAACCCCTTGGCACTGGATAAATGAAAACCAAGTGTTTGGGGCACTATAGGCATGTACCTGCTTGCTTCCTCCCCATTCACCTTCAGCTCCTGCTCTGCTTTACAGCATCTCTTTACCTCGTTCCCACTGCAATCCATTCAACAGCACATTGTGGGGCATCCTCGCCTTCCTGATGGCAGCTTCTATTGGTAGCCAAGAGCAAGGAGCTGCTTCCCCAGGGCGAAGGGGTTAAAACTGCATCTCAGTGAGCAAATGAAGCTTTGGAGACAAGGAGCAATTCCAGGCATTCCTGCTACCTCGATAGAGGCCTGTCTTGTGGAATCTGCCACAGTGAACTCTTGGGAACACATTAAATTAAGTGTCCTAAATTCGCCTAACTATGCATTTAATTTGGCAGTAATAGGACACTCTCTGTGTAATAGCGGAGTTGCTGTATAATAGAGGAGTAGCTGCATATTAATATTTTGATTATTAAGGACATGTGTATTGGAGGCTTGATAACTATGTAATATATTATTGCTTAATTGCTCAGGCTCTTAAGTATGTTTTCATAATTAGCTGCTATTTAGTTAACGTAAATATCCAGCTTATTAAATACAGAAATGCATTTCTGCTCCCAACAGCTTATTTGCATGAGGAGAAACACCATGAGCTGAGCAACCACCGGCATGGGAGGGCAGGGACCTCACGAGTGGCAGCACAAAAAGGGCATTTGGCACCCAAAAGCTCATCACAGGCACTCCAAACCCCACGGTCCTTATTGGATGTGATGGGAAGCCTTTCTGAGTTGAAGCCGTGGCTTGGTCTGGTTGCTCTCAAGCAGAGATAATCCCCTCTACCTGGACCAGATTGATGTGCTTCCTCCTTCCTTAATTTGGTAATAAATCTGCCAAGCTGGGAGGCTTCTGAATGAGGCTTTTGCTCTTGTTTCTGCATGGAGGACCCATAAAAAACACATGGAAACGAAAGGCAGAGATGCATATTTCATACTGTGCCTAAGCTGAGCCCACAGCTTGGGGATCATCAGCATTTAAGTGTTAGAAGCACTGCATTTCCCCAGCCCAGGCACCATCGCAAGTGTGACCAAAAGCAAATGCTTTTGGGACATCACCTTTGGTCTGAGTTTGCTCCCTGCAATGGGTGCCCCTGCTTAGGAGAAATGGGGTTTCAATGGAGAAGCCTACAGCCAAGCCTACAGGCAATGCCTCGTGTGCAGCCCTGCCCCAGGCTTGGACAACCACTGCTTTGGGGTGTTCCAGTTTGCGGGGATGCAGGGAACAGGCCCTGGACCATGGCAGTGGGGAGGCCTTGCCTTTAGACCCCAAAGATGCTCTCTGCCTGGCTCACAGCAGCAGCAAACGGCAAGTTCATCCCAACTGCTTGTGCTGACCTGATGGAGAGCATCGCTCCCACCTCAAGGTCGGAGCCACCATGAGCATCCCAGCCCATTCCTGCACCCAGAGAGGTGGCAGCGCTCAAAACCCCTCCAATCCTGGGACGAAACAGCCCAAAGAAGAGGGGTTGAGCTTGTTTTTTCAGCTCGCAGGTTTCTTGTTTTGGTTCCTAAAGGCTCCATTTCAACGCGTTTATTGTCCCACTCCCTAAGGGGGGAGGAAGGTTGAAGGAGCAAATAACTTCACCGCTGCCAGCATGTTGATTTGAGGGCTTTTTAAAGAGCGTTAGCAAACACAGTTATGTACAAGGGAAAGGGAAAAAAAAGCCCCTTCGTGCCAGCACGTGTAATTCCTCCAGGAGCAAGTGGGAGAGGAACACAAACCCGACGCGCGCTTCCAAACCGTAACCAATATTTGCACATGGCAGTGACTAATCCCCCGCTCTGCGCCGCGGAACAATAGGTGTCATAGCCAAGGAGCAGGAATGCGGCTCTCTGGTGCCTGCTCCTGTGCCACATAAACAGGGAGAGGAGGAGGGTTTTTATCCACCTGGAGAACCATTCGCGGAACAGCGGGTTACAAATGCGCTCGGAAAAATGCTGACCCAGGGCTGCTCCTGCACCTCCTGTGCTGGATTGGCACATGATTTGCAGCACTGCGGGAGTTCTGGAGCTGACCTCATTAGCAGTGCATTTCCTGGCTTGTTAGCATCATATTTGTATAATTTACGGCACCTTCGTTTTTATGGAATGTGTTCCTTGTAGGGTGTAATGGCAGCAATATATTTAACCTCTCCTCTTTAGGAATGCTGCTGCTGAAGGCAGCCTGGAGATATAAAAGGGATGGTTTTTTCACCTCTTCTTTCTCGCATCCTGATGGGTTGCTTTCTTTTTTTTTCCCCTACCCATTTGCTAGATACCCAAATATACGTGCAACCTGCAAAGTGTTCATAAAAGCAACGTGAAGCTGTGCTCGGGAAACCGCAGCTTTTCAGGAGCATCCCCAAGGTCGAGCCCCTAAATCAGCGCAGAGTCATCTTTCCAAAGCCATTACTCAGCTGCTGGAAGAGTAAAAGGCACACCAGCAAAAAGGAAGGACAGCTCAGCGGTGAAGGCACACGGACGGATGTGGGCTCCTGGCTCTCTTGGCCAACCTTGGGCATGTCTCTCTGTGATGGTTTTAAAGATGGGGATGCTCCTTTCCTGCAGGGCTGGTGTGGCCAGGAAGCTCTGCACCAGCATGGAGTAACCTCAAGTAAAGGAGTGAATGGGCTGGGAAGGGGCAGACAGGACACACTGCTCATGGACCGAGGTTTAAGAGGCGGGTTTGAACCCTTCTGCTTGTCTGAGCTGCTCGGAGCAGGCAGCGGGTGACACAGTGGGAGTCTGTGCCTCCCAAATCCCCCCAAAGGAGCATCGTGGTCTGCAGAAGGGAAGCTCTGGCACCATTCTGAGCGCAGAGCCTTTAGGAATATGACCCTATTTCTGTCCCAGTCATCGCAGTTGTTTTGTCGCACTCTGGTAAATTAAAGCATTGATTTTTGTGAGTGGAAGGAGGACAGGAGAAGGTGACGTGCAGAGAACCCCTCCGAGCAACACAGAGCTAAAGAGGACAGGGGCAGCTGTGCCTCCAGCCAGTCCCTTTCCAGAGGGAATGGGAACCAGCCACGTCTGTGCTGCACCCCAGCTGCAAGCACAGAGGACATTGCCCTGGCTTCACATCCCATCCTTACAGCCGTCTCCAAGAACAGGAGCAGACGTGGTCACCTACAGTGCCAACCTACCCTCAGTGCTCGAGGCTCGCTGTGTAACCCACGGAGAACAGCAACACTTGGAGGCTCTGAGCCAGCCCAGCCCCATCAGAGGTGTCTGAAACATGGCAGATAAATCCCTGCAAGCGCCTGCTTCCCTCCATCTCAATGCAGCCCGGGGTGACAGCGCAGATGGAGACGTCTTCTCTTGATGACTGAGGTCCCTACCTGCAGAGATGTTTACTACTGATGGGTGAAGCTGAGCGCAGCGTGGAGCAGGGTTCTCACTGGGGGTGCTGCTCCCGAGGCAGGCTCCGACACGACAACACGGGCGGAGGAATGCAGCACCCAAAACCGCTGGAACGCCCTTTGGGGCATGAGTTAATGCCAGCTTGCTCTCGGGGCTCACCCATCACACCACCAAGCTGGCAGCACTTGAAAGCGAGCGCCTATGACTAACCAGACCCTGTGCTAGATTAAAACTGTGCTTACTTCTGGCTTTGTCTGCTCATTTGAGCGGGCTGAGACGCACAGTCAGCAAAAACGGGGTGCTCCAGTCAGCGGGGACTCCAGGGTGATGTGGGTTGGGGCTGTCCTACATCCCCTGTCCCTCCCATGGAGGCTAATGTGTCCTCCTAAACCACTGGTTCCTCCAGCTTGGAGGAGACATCAGACTAAGACCATTTCTGCTCTTGCTTTGCCAGGCTTCCATCAATTCTGAGCTGGGAAGAGGTTTAAGGAGTCTGTGGATTCATGAAGCAGAACATTCCATCACATACACTGCAGTATCTCCTACAGCAAGCACCTCTCCCAGTGGGAAGTGGGCTGAGAACACACATAAAGCCAAGTCATGTCATGGCTTGTTTGAAGTGAATATGGACCCAGCTCAAGAGAGCTAAAGGTCTCCTCCCTGTTCCTAGTGTTTGAGTTCCTCTGCATCCCCTGGTGCTGTGCTTCCACATCAGTGTCATTCCAGCATCCCTGGGTAACTGCTAACGGGATGGGCACGGTGGCTGCTTCCCTGCTCTGTCCCTGCAGTTGTCAGCTCCACCTCCATTCCCTGGGCTAAACTGCTGCTCTGAAGAGGGTGAAGTGAAAATTAAGCAGCTTTTCCTTCGGAGACGGAGCCCTCCAAGCCGGAACCAACCCATCCCTCCTGGTACAGAAGCTATTCGCAAGGTTAAGAAGGGCCTGGGGCTCTCGCCGCGGCCAAGTGCATCCTCCATCTGCTCCTGCAGAGCCATTCCTGGCCTTTTGCTCGCCCTAAAGTCACAAATTCGCTCCTATCTCTTTATTATGGGATGAGACATCCTAAAGGCACACCATGGACCCTCCTGTGACCTCAGACCAAGGCTCTCCTCAGACAGGACCAAGCATCCAAGTGAGTCCCTCCACCTCACCTGCTGTTTCCTTGCTGAGTTTCCACCTGCTTTTCTCCAGTAAGGATCTAAACCACCAGGATCCCACCTTGGGGGTGAGAGGTGAGGAGCCTGCAGCGTGCAGAGCCTCCTGTCTGCACCTGCTTGCCTTTTGCCTGTGCCTTAAACTGAGATTCACATCCCTTCTAGCTTGATTTAAATGGAACCTGTCTCATTAAGCGGCTTATGTACCCGCTCCCTTGTCTAAACATCCCGTTTTCATGCTGCTCAGGTCGCCTCGCAGTGATGAATTCCATGGGTTAGCAAACAGTTGCACAAAAATACATCTTTTTGTGATGCTTTTCAGCCTGTTTGCACCTGACACGGCTCTCGGGCTGTGACAGCGGTTCCAGATTACTCACCTTCCCCCTTCCATTTCTATTTGCTCCAAGCCATCCTCATTCCATTCAGCCTCAAGCTGAAGAGCCGGTAGGATCAAAAGTGAGTTTCTGATACCAGGAGGGGAAATGTGGCTTTGTCTGCTCCCATTGCTGCTCACAGGCTCATGTGGGGAGGTACCTACAAGTGGTACCTTCATGCTGGGTTTAAAGGGAAGAGACGTCTGAGCTGGTTTCTAGCACCGTGCAGAGCCCCAGCTTGGGCAGGGATGTGCTCCGTGCTCCATGCTCCATGCGCTTGGATGTGGCCCTTGGGCCATGCGATCCCCTCCAGGGCTGCTTCCAGTGAGGAGGAAGCAAGGGGAAGGTGGCATTTCCAGTGTGTGTTACGAACCAGCCTCCTCTGCTGCTGTCTGGGGGGGCTCCCGTCCCTGTGGTTACCTGCTGCAGCACACGTGGATGGGCAGACACCCAAGGGGCTGGTCATGGTGACATTATCACCCCATCATCAGTTCCCACTGGGGGTCAACAAGCGTTCCCACCCAGCCCAAATACCTGCAGAGAGCAAAGGAGAGAGCATTGATCTGATCTGCGTGAGGCAACAGCCCCCAGCAGCACCCCAGAGAGCCACCTCCCTTCCTGCACCCTGGTGCTGCAGTGGGGAGCACCCATCCCCGGGTCTGGAAGCACACAGGGATGGGGTGAGCATCACTCCTGCTGCGGTGCAAGGCTCTGGCTTTGCAGCAGCCCTGGGAATGAGCGGCAGCAGCAGTAATGTCTCCATGGCTTCTTGTTAGCTGCACTCGAAGCAGGGAAGTGACTGGCCCTGACAATATAATTTACATTGCTGTATAAAACTATCTGTGGAAGCCAAGCTAATTTGTGCCAGATTAGGCTATTTGTCTCAGCCACTGTCTAACGGCACAATCTATCAGAGGGCTGTTTTCAAATATCGCTTTTCAAGCGTGCCCTTGAGAGGCGGGAATTGATTGGGATCTTAGAAAGCAAAATTACAGCAATAACTTAAAAGAAACAATAATTACTGAATCATACCAGTGTCAGCACTCTGCAAAACATGAAATAGCCATCAAACCCCAATCCAATATATTCTGCAGCAAATTTATTGAATGGAAAAAGCAGTTGAGTGAGGCTTTTTTCTTCCCCCCCTCCCCTCTCCCTTCGCCCCCTCTCCCTCTCCCCTGTACATATGGTTATCTCAAAACCGCAAGTGAATGAGTCGATAATTCTTGTCATTGACTGCTCCATTTTCAGAGAGTCAAGCAAAGATCCATTAGCTACCTCCCCACTCGGTGTCTTTCCCCTTCCCCTCCAGTCATTTGCTAGTCTGCACTCCTCAGGCAAACAAACATATATAACTAATCATCTGTTAAAACGCCGAGCCCCCTAATAAATCTCTGCAACCGAAATACTTTAATGGGTAATTAATTGATCCTGTTCCAGAGGAGTAATAAGATAATAAATTAGACAATATTTCACTCAGTTGTGTCAGTGTACTGCTAATGGTGCTGTAGGGCTAAGCCGAAGGATAATAAATTAGCCAGAAATTAACTGCTAAGAGCTTTCTGCAGAGAAATGGGCTGACAGGCAAGGCGCCGTGATTTAGCGCCCCGCTGCCACGGTGCTGCTCTCCATGCCACTGATTTATTCCCCGGTGCTTGCAGACGTGGGATGCTGGTTGGGAGCTGGAGGGGTGGGGGGACAGGCGAGGGGTGCAGCACCCTGTGCTGGATCCCGGGAAGCCCAGGCAGGGCCGCAGAGCCGCGGATTGATCGCAGTGTGGATGCGCTGCATGTAGGTAAATTACTTTTGTGCTGACTATAAAGGCTGTCTCTAAGGCGAGTTATTACCCATCCAGCAAACAAAAAGGGAGTATTTCCTAGTGCATCTGTCATACTTCATGGGAAGCTTTGGCAGAGACGTGGGGACGGTCGATGCTGAAGGATCCATCCTCGCCTGGTGCAAAGCAGCACAGCCCCGCTGAAGCCTGGCTGCTGGCTCCAGCTCTGGTAATGAGAACTCGAAGAGGTTTGGAAGCCTGGCCCACACACATGCAGATGTCTGCAGCAGGGGCTGTTGAGTGCTGAGGACTTTGATCGTGGCAGAAGCAGCCGGGCTCCAGCAATGCCAGAGCGAGGTGGGAGGCAAAGGTGGGCTTAGGGGGACCTAAAGGCCTGCTGCAGTGTGTTTGACCAGGGACTGGCAGGGTCGGGCCATCCCAGAGAGACAGAAGACAGAACAAAAGGTGGCTTTAACAAGCCAGAAAACCACTGGCCCTCTCAGAGGCCCTGGATTTATTTCCTACCTACATCTAAGTGGAAGAGGAAAACAACGATCAGCCTGTGGTGGAGGAATCTGGCTTCCTAGAAAGAAGGAAACATTTGAAGCTCTCTGTTTTGCAGAAGAAACAAATACGGCATCTGATTCAAACCTGCCATTCCAGAGGCTTCATGCTACCCTTCGTCCAAGCCTGGAGCGTGTTTGGAACTAAAGGAATTAAACATTCCTGATGAACTCTGAGCTTTGAGCACTGTAGGACACAGCTTTGGGTCCAGGGTGAAGGTCATGCTTCAGGAGTGCTGGGGGAGATGTGGGGATAGGTAAGGAACAGGCTGGTGAAATCCCATGGGAAGCTCTTCCCCAGTGTCCTGCATCCCAACCCAGCTCAGCCCCGCAGCATCCTGCAGCATCCCACCTAGAGCATCTCAGCAGACACCACGGCCAAGCACCACTCCTTGGGTCTGCCCTCTCCCGCTCCCCCTGGTCTCCTTCCTGCTGCCTTTGCTTCCTGAGAGGAGGTGAAGAGAGCGATAATCAGCCGGGGCACCAGGAGAGCTCCTGGATGAGATTAAAAGCAAATCAAAGAAGAAAAATTGTGGCATGGTTTATGTCTTCCTAATTAAAACCCCGGCAGTCTCCCTTCTCTTCCCCCCACCCTTTCCCAGCTAATGTTACACTAACGAGCTGAGTTTAGTGGCATTTATGTAGATAAAAGTCCTGATGATTGATCTCAATGGCTTGTTAAAATTAGTTTCAGTCCACCATATTGATTTAATTCCATTGCTTGAAAGTGCTAATTAATAATGATAATAAAAGTGTCTGGGCTCATTATTATCAGGAGGCAGGTTGGGAAGGGGATGAGGGGCACAGCGGCTTGTGCATCACTCGCTCCACCTAAAAATGGCCTTTGGAAAGCTGGTGGGGAGTGGAAAGCAAACAAGGCAGGAAATGAGGGCAAGGGAGGGGGGATAAGGGGTCTGGGGTTGCCCTTAGTCAGGGTCAGAGTAACTGCAGGGTGGTTTAGCAGAGTGACAGTGACTTGGCAACACTGCAGGAACCAAAGGCATGAGGCTGGGCGCTCCCTGATCCATAGGGATCTGCTCCCAGCACCTCTACCTTGGGGTCACAAGCCCTGGGGAGCTCAGGGGACCACCGGGTATTTTATATCCCCATCTGAACCATCCCCATAGGCTGGGGATTGTTTCAGGGCTGCACTGACCCCAGCGGTCCCATGCTGGGTGGGCACCCATTACTTAGGCTCCTGTTAGATCCCTTTGTGCTTCCTGAAGTGTTTTGCACTGGGATTCATCCCTGGTCCAGACCTCAGCTCTCATTAAGGAACTTGTCGATGATGCACTGCAGAAGGATGCTCCTCCTCTCCTTCACATACCTGCTGTCTCCAGCTACTGCAGGGTCTTTCCTGGGGAAATTAATTAGTGTAATTAATATATTTATGCAATCATCCCAAGTGCTGATTACCCACAACTGCAGAGCAAACTTCTCCCCGTGACAGCACCTCTTCCCTGGGCTCAGCGCTGCAACTGCTCTGCATTTGTTCAGCTCCTTTGGTACCATTCTCCAGCGCCACCCTCACTGCCTCCCAGGCCCCAGCAGCCCAACAGCCACCCCTTATCCTGGAGGCTCCCACTGGAGCCTCCCTGGCTGTAACTAAGCTGGTACCCACTGTGCAGTGAGGGGTAGGAGCAAAGGGAAAAGCAGGTTGGGGCAGGGCCCTTCTCTCCCCCTCCTCTTCCCTTCTTTCTCTCAGTTCTTTCCTTTTTAAAAACTCGCCGTGTCTTTCTCATCCATCATTTTCTCATTCCCTCTCTCCCATACACAGCGAGGCAGCTAATGGAGTCTGCAGTAATTCAGTCCTCGACAGGGGCTGTAATTTCAATAAATAATTACAGGACTTCACTTCATCTCCCTCCTTCCTGAAACGCCACGGCACAAACTCATCGCTGGGATGGTCATCAGAGAAGGGACTTCAGGGTGGGCTTGGGGACTGCAGGGAACAGACCCTGCTTTCCCTCTGGGGTCACTGACTCTGTGTTCTAAATGTGGGGAATCACTGACTCATAGAACGGGTTGGGTTGGGAAGGACCTTCAGATCACCCAGTTCCAACTCCCTGCCATGGGCAGGGACACCTCACACTAGACCATGTCACCCAAGGCTGTGTTCAACCTGGCCTTGAACACTGCCAGGGATGGAGCATTTACATCCTGTAACCAACCCAGCAACACTGACCATGGCAAAGGCAAACCCGAGGTGAATAATTCCCCCTGGGTGCTGCAGGCAGTGAGACCATCGATAGCCATTTCTAGTGCCTTTGGTCGTGGCTGAAAACAAAGTGAAGGTCCCTGAGTTCTCCTATAAATGGTAATGATAACACAATTATCATGCAAAACAAAAATTAAGTTTAATGGTGCAGAGCCAGGGTGTACTGTGGAGGTAATTCATATTAATTATGTTTGGATTAAAAGCTTATTTCTTTTGTTAGCATCTGCAAGTAGGAACTCAGCAGTAAAAAAAGCTGCATATAATTACTGCATCTTATGGAGGAGCAGTGTCGAACTTAATGGAGCATCCCCGTTCTCTCTGGGCACCCGACGAGTGGTAATATTTCACATTTTATGAAATACAGAAGAAATAAATTACAGGTTTAATGATAAGCATTACTTGGGCTCGTAATGCAGTGTGACTGGCTACTTAATGTGCTCAGACCTGCAGACCCGAGTGGCGTGGGGCTGAGGGCAGAGGGTGCCTCTGCTCACGGGTGCCCATGGGGACACTGCACCCCAGAACTCTGCCTCAGCCCCCACCTGAGCTTGTGGGATGGTTCTGCCTGTTGGGATGAGGTTGTGAGCTCAGGCAAGGGGCAGATGGATGCACTGGTCAGGTCTGCAAAGCGTTATTCTTTCCTGAAGTCACACCCTGAGTGCCTCTGTGCTGCAGTCAATGCCACCCATTGCAGTGATCCCCTCATGCCACAATCAGTGCCACCCATTGCAGTGATCCCCCTGTGCTGCAGTCAATGCCACCCATTGCAGTGATCCCCCTGTGCCGCAATCAGTGCCACCCACTGCAGTGATCCCCCTGTGCTGCAATCAATGCCACCCATTGCAGTGATCCCCCTGTGCTGCAGTCAAGGCCATCCATTGCAGTGATCCCCCTGTGCTGCAATCAGTGCCACCCATTGCAGTGATCCCCCTGTGCTGCAGTCAATGCCACCCATTGCAGTGATCCCCTTGTGCTGCAATCAATGCCACTCATTGCAGTGATCCCCTCATGCCACAATCAGTGCCACCCATTGCAGTGATCCCCCTGTGTTGCAGTCAATGCCACCCATTGCAGTGATCCCCCTGTGCCGCAATCAATGCCACCCATTGCAGTGATCCCCCTGTGCTGCAGTCAATGCCACCCATTGCAGTGATCCCCCTGTGCTGCAATCAATGCCACCCATTGCAGTGATCCCCCTGTGCTGCAATCAATGCCACCCATTGCAGTGATCCCCCTGTGCTGCAATCAATGCCACCCATTGCAGTGATCCCCCTGTGCTGCAGTCAATGCCACCCATTGCAGTGATCCCCCTGTGCTGCAGTCAATGCCACCCATTGCAGTGATCCCCCTGTGCTGCAGTCAATGCCACCCGTCGCTGTCCCCGAGTCCCTCCCGGGGAGAGCTGTAGGCACAGCTGAGGGTTTGGTTTCAACCAGGGTTCTGTTTCCATTCTACATCCCCTCCAACTGGGTGCTGGCGCCGCAGGGGCAGGCTGTGCTGACCCGCCTGCAGTAGGGGACGAGGTTAATCCCACTGTCATCACCACCCATAGTCCATTCACCCCCTAGACTCTCTGGGAGAGTCTCCCTGTTCCTTATTAGTCCAGAGCTTGACACAAGCTGTGGGTGCCAGCTGCTATTTTAATACATTTGTGCTGATTCGTGTCTTCCTTTTAAGCATAAACCAGTTTGGGACTGGTCTTGAAGTGCTGCAGGGGCTTCAGCTTTGATTTACAGAAGGGCCACTTTTGAAAGCATTTTATTATTATATTATTATTATTAATAACACTATTACTATTACCATTACTGTAACTACTATTCTTATTTATTCCTGTTAATATTATTATTTAAACCAGAAAAGCCTCCAGCTCTGCCCCCAAGTTCCAGACTCATTGACACAGGCGGCCTGAGCCTGGATACTGCAGACCATGGAGGGTGTTGAAAGAGGCTCAGGGCTTGGGGTGTGTTTCAACCAAAGGCTCAAGCTGGTTCAGTTTCCCCCATTTCCCACACCACAGTTTTTCTTCAGGGCTTTAAGCTGCATCGACACCATCATTAGTATTATCTGGTTATTGATCTAAGAATTAAAAGTGCTATAGCTGGGCCTTAAGGTCTTGCTCTAACAGACCATAATGACACAGAGCAGCTGCCTGCTCAGCAGCCTGGGCTGCGCAGAGCAGGGCAGAACCCTGAGGGATGTGACATGGTCTTTAGTTACCATCCAGGTGACTGAATGCTTCAGTCAATTCCTTCCGGTTGGAATCTGGCTGAGGAGGAAAGGAAGATGCACAGTAAATGGTCCCTGTACAGCCAGGAATTGGCTTTTAAATGATGGGAGCGAGGGATGTGGCAGCAGAGGGGAAAGCAGACTGACTTGTCTTCACAGCAGTCATTCAACAGAACACCTGGAATGAAACTGGGTGATCCCATCCCAGACTGGCAAGCACATGGCCCAGGCCAAACAGCCTGTAGTTCCTATAGCTGGGGATGCAGCTATTATTGGCCAGCACTAAGGTGTCTGCTCATACACAACGTGCCAAGTGTCTTTGAGAGGCAGCCGTAATCCCCAGCAAGCATGGAGTTACCCACACATGGTCAGTCCCCCAGATCTTTCCTGTATTAGGACATCCTTAGTTTGGGAGAAAGATGAGGTCTCTGGCTCCTGGAATAGCAGCAGGACCCTGGCTGCATCCTATGAGCTGGGCAGCAGCAGGATGGGGTGGACCCAGAGGGCTGGCTCCAGTACTTTAAATTTAGGGATATTTCTATCTTTACATCTCCATATGGAAGCACTGCCATATCTGACATGATGAATGCAACACGGACACTAGGGATTCCCCTGGGAAGGGCTTTCTCCGTCTTACACCTCCCATTGCCTATTTTCACCTCCACCTATTTTATCTCTGCCCACTGGGTTGACTGCAGGTACTTGTGGCTCTTGCTCTGTCTCACTAGAAGGAAATCGTTTCACTTCATTACTAACCTGGTCTAAAAGCTCATAGGAGCCTCCTGGGGTTCACTCTACAAAGGTCCCACCTGGAAAGCAGGAACACAGTCCCAATTGGAGCCCTGTTTGGAGCCTTGGGGGTGACATGGGAGGGACAACCTGCTCCAGGGGGGAGAACAAGAGCAGCCAGCAGATGAAGAACCCCAGCTCTTTGGAGAAGAGCCTCTGTCCATCAACCAGAGCAATGATGGGGAGCAGTGGGCAAGGGCACCCAGAACCCAAGGGATCCACGTGCCCATAAATCAAACCCCAGCCTTATCCCCCCACCCTGCTGCAAGAGGGGAAGCAGCGAATGGGCAACGCATACGTGTGCATGTACACACACAAGCATCTCTATACACACACCCACGGAGCAGATTCCATAAATCAGCACCATTCCTGGCTTTCCTTCCCCCCCCCTCCTTTCTTTTGACACAATAAATCTTTTTCTTCCCCTTTTTGTTGTGAAACCAGTGGTGGGGATTGCATCATCTCCCTTTCGCTTCCTTCCCCACCCGCCCCTAGAACAGCACAGATTAAGATAAAGTGATAGTGCTGTGTCAAAGAGTGCTTTACTGCCTCACTTGGGATAGAAGAGGAGAGGTTAATTTATCATCACTGGGGAGAACTGACAGAAGAGAGATATACTACCGAAGGGGGATTTAGCACAGGGCCAAGAAACTTCACACTATTTTTACCATCTGTCACATGCTCTAATAAAGCAGGACAAAATATGAAGAAAGGAAAAATGAACTATCAAACACTGATGTAATGCAGCCCATAAATCTAATTTAATTACTTTGCATGGAGACAGGTCCTCGAGTCCGTGTGAATATACTGGATTTTCTTGGCAACTTAACAACTAAGTGTTTTAATAACATCACACTATAATTTATTCCGCTCGAAACACAAAACCTCTTTTGTGCGAGTTTTTTCCCCTCCTCTTCCCTTTCTGTGTGTGAGAACTGTTAATTTTGCCTGCTAATGTCAAAACTGGCATAAATTCACATGTGAACTTGAAGCCTGACTGCGAAAGAAGGCGGAGGTTAGCGAAAGCCTTTTGATTGTTCCTTGCTGGCTGCGTGCGCTTGTGTGTGCGTGTGCGCGCACACGGGGCTGTGCACCGTGGAGGAGTAATGGGGCCTGGTGATGACTTGGGTGAAGAGAGCTGTCTGGGTAACTGGCTTTTAATCCCGTGGTAAGAAAAGGGCAGGGAGAAGTGGGGATTGACCAAAACCACCCCAAAAGTAGAGGGACCAAAAGGAGCCTGTTTTGGTTAAGAGGCAGGCGAGGAGGAGGAGGATGGAGCTGCCCGGGTGAAGGCTCTGCAGGGGCAGGGACCCAGGGGGACCAGGAGCAAATCAAACCCAGTAGAATTATTATTCAATATGTGTTCCTGTGAATCCGGATGCAGTTACAGAAATTATTGCTAATAATGAAAGCTATATATCAAAGGTTATAAAATCCCTGTGTGCTGGGACACAATTTTTCTAGGCTTTGTTCTGAACCATTAAAGATGACATATTGAGTTTGTGTGCCTCTGTGTTTAGTAAGAGACATTTAAATCTGATTTTAACCTAAACTGGCAATTCTGACATTTGTCTCTGGTCTTTAAAGTAGGAGCTATGATGCCACAGAGCGGGGGGCTGTGGGCTGCCCCCCCTCCACAAGCCTCCATGACCTCACGCAGCAGGGAAGAAGTGAGCAGGTAATTAATTTGTTAGATCATCAGTGATTCATGTAAAATGAAACCATCACTCTCTGCAGAACTCCCCCTGGGAGCAGGGAAAGAGGGAGGAAAAGGAATGTCTCGTGTGGAAGAGGCCAGCACTTAAAACAAGAAGGAGCATGGGATGGGGGTGCAAAGACCCTGCCCATGATCCGAGGATGCCAAGGGGTGAGGCCCCTGCTTGATGGGCACCCGCAGCCCCATTGGGAAGCTGGTGGCGCGCGTGGTCCTTATGGCAGCATCCTTATGGAAGCGGGATTGTTCCCTTGGGGAGGTTCAGCCACTTGTAGAGGATCAGGGAATGGAATCACTCCTGCCCCAGGGCTCTCTTTGCTGCCTCTGCAAAGTTTATTGAACACTAAAACTCTGGGGGCTGCTCAGAGCCAGGGCTTAGGGTCTGCAGAAGGCAGAGCCCAGCGCACGTCCCCTGCTTGCTGCCCTTCAGGCCCTTTCCTCTCCCATCTCCCTGCTGCACTGCCCTTTGGAGAAGAGGGAAAAGCCAAATCCAGGGTGCATTTTCAAGCGCAATTTGAATTTCTCCTTCTCCCCCTCCCCTTGCAAAAAGGCCATTTAAGGGGAGGGGAGGCAAAAGCAGGACGATGTCCCCAAGTGAGGACCCATCCTCATGGCTCCCAGGGGATGCTGCGGGGTTCACCAGCCCCATGTCGTGATGTAACAGCCAGAGCTGCTGCTCAGAGCTGTTTCATCACCCACACAGTCAAAATGTCAGATGATTTATGTGACCGAGGCTGGATTTAATAGGAGAGCGCAGCCTTGCCATGAACAGAGCTGCTGCTGTCCCGTCCCCATCCCTGTCCCCAGCCTGGGCTCACGTGCAGGAGCCAAGCGCACACAAAAGGTGATGGAGTTTGCAGAATTGGGGTTTTCACCCCAAAACCTCACCCAAAACTTGCTAGATCTCTTTCAACACTGGTTTCCCCATACAGAGCTCCTGCTGCAGCAAATCCATTTGACTTTGGGGTAGCACCTCAAGGGAGGGAAGTGATGGTTTCAAACGGGACGAGGGCAGCAGGAGATGCTGCCCTGGGTGGAATGGGAAGGTTCCACTTGTGCACTATTTGCTCAAGGATCAAAGTTTGGGAATCTGCAGGCACTGTGACCTCTGCACGAGGGAGCCAGCCCCGGCCACAGGCGCTGCATAAATGCACAGCAAACCACAAATCCTTTAAGCCCAAATAATCTTCTCCAAACCCAGCATCCCACCAGCTCTATGGAAAGGGAAAACTGTGGCTGAAAGCTCGATATGACTAACCCGGGGGGTTGCTGGGAAGTGTTTGCTTGGCACATGGGGTATTAAGCGGGTCCCTGGGGCCCCACTGCCCCATAGGAGCCCACTGAGGCTTTGCATGTGAGGGCTGGGGGGTGCTTAAACTGGCACAGGAGCAGGGGTAGGATGTGGGGTGTGTGTGGGGTTTGTGGGACACAGCTCCAGGCTGGGAAACCCGATGCTCCGGTGCCACTTGTGCTGGAGCAGATCCATTGCAGGTTATTTTTGCTGGGCATTGCTCCGCTGCTGGCACTTGCAAAGCAGATGACAGGCGGGAATGCTGGGGCTGCAGGGGGTGCGTGGCACCAAGGCACTGTTTTGGGGTACCCTTTTCAGTGGGAACCCCAACAGTGGGAACTGAAGCTCAGCTCAGCTCAGCCTGCAGACACTGAGCCGAAGCAGTGGCCTGATCCCATGGGAAGAGGGCTGAGCTGGGACAAGGCTTCCCCCTCACTGCCCAGAGCATCGCATCCCAGAGCTGTACCCGCAAGCACTGCACAGCAACTATGATTGATTGCACAAGGGCATTTGCACCCATGTACTGGGGGGGTCTGCTCTTACAGCACCAGAGGTCCAGATAACCCAACCCAGGAATCATTTCTTTCTTTTTCTAATTGAAATTTTAGGAGAGAATGTGGCCATTCCCAAATTCACTGCAATGGAGCTACAAGGTGCATTCCCAAATGCATTGGGTGCATTTGGTGCTGCTCCTTCCCCTCCCCTCTACTCCAGTCCCCACCCCTATGCTTCAGGTCTGTTTCCTGGTAGGGAGAGCTCTGTCTGTGTGTATATCTCCCCAGCAGAACAGGATCTAAGTCTCTTCAGGGGGTTTTTACAAGGCAATGCAGTGCAAATCTTATGAAGTAGTTCCAGACTACTCAAATGCATCACAAGACAGTGGGAAGGATCACGAAACTGCAGTCAAAGGGACTCTGCAACCTCCTGTGCACATATATTCCTACCGCAGAAGAAGATTTTGTGTAATACACTAGCATTATATGGTTGCAGAAATACACACCTTCAAATATATTGTTCAAGAGATGGGAATTTATGTCCCTCTATTTCCAGTGTCCCTCTCCCCCTCTTTCTTTTTCCTGTGTTGGAGATAATGAAAACCCTGGTATTTAAATTCAGTTGCAGCTCTGAGCTGCACAGATTGATTGCTTAGAAAAAAACCATATATATATAAAAAACCCCTCAGAGCATGTATGCATAAACTAGATGGTAGATTAGGTTACTGGGAGAGGAAACGTACAAACGTACCGGGAATGCACCTTTTGCAGGAAGATTAACTGATGGAGGCGGCAACTTGCTGATGAAGGCAGTTTGTGTAAGAGCAGACCCTGACTACAGAGACTCATCAGTCACCGCTGTCAGCATCCGCTGCCTTCCCCGGTGCACGGAGCAGCTCGTGCTGCAGTGGGCACGGGGGGGATGCTCCCGTTGGACGGCTCCATCGGAGGGGTTTGGCTTTCAGGCTGGCGAGGGTGAAGCCCAGGGATGTGCTGAAGGCTGCTGTGATGCCAACCTGGCATAGGAAAGATCCAGACTAAGGAAGGAATACATCCCAGCTTCCCATCACATTTTGCAGTGACCAGGACCCACGGTGTGAATTTCCCCCCCAGCTGCTGTTTGGGAATATGGGAAGAGCTACAAATGGAGCCCTTAAAACGTGGCTTTGAAAACTCTCCTCCTTCTCTTGGGGCTCCAGAGCCTGGCCAGCACTGGGGAAGCTGCCTTGGAACCAGCTGCTTCTCCTCTGGCACTGGGAATGCCGGCACTGCCACTGGGAACAGGAGGTGTCGGGTCAAAGAGGTGCACAAGGACAATGCAGGCTGTCCCCCTCTGAACTTTGGATTGCGCTCATCCTCGCATCCTTCCCTCATACCTGCGACTGCTGTTTCTTGAGACCTGCAACATGGGATGGGTCCAGGTGCTCTAGGAGCCAGAGGAAAGAAAATCAATGGAGAGAGATGGAAAATGCCCCCGGGCAGGGATGGAAAATGCCTCTTAGCTCACGCTTGAGCTGAGGCTGACTTGTTGCTGCTGTAACAGCACTGGCACCCTGAGCTGCAGCCTCTGAAGCAAAGGCACCCCAAGCCGTTGACAGAAAAGAGGAGGGATTTCCACCGGGAGCTCCTGCAGCCGATGGGATAAAGCAGGGAGAGCCCGAGGCATGGGCCAAACCAGAGCTGACACCTCTGGCAGGGACAAGGCAAACGCGGCCAAGGTGATGCAAGAGGGAGCAAACCACAAGCGGGACGGAGCTAGGAGCTGTTTAGAAAGGGGCTGGCAGCAGGAAACTGGTTGTGGAGATCCATGGGGAAAGATCCCTCCTCCAGCAGCTCCCCGGTGCCGGGGACACGCATGGAGCTGGAAACCCATGGAGCTGCCCGGACGTTCCTGTGCCTGGGATTCCCTGTACATGGTTTATTACAGGGTCCAGCTGCTCCCAAAGCACCGGCTGCGAGGCCAGGCTGGCCAGTGAGAGCAGGACGGGTCCTCATGCCCCTCCTTCCCCTCCAGGCCTGCTCCAGTGCAAACCAGCAGCAAGGACTCACTGCAGCCTGGTTGGGGCCAGTTTGCGCTTGTGCTTTCACTACCGCCTGTTCCTGAAACAGGTTTTGCTACACACACACACACACACACAAGTTTTTCCATGAGTTTCCTGAGTTCATGGATAAAGTCCAGAGCTGCCAAGCTCCCAGTACTTTGCCATGTCACACTAATAGCTTCCAGATCCCATCACATATTAAATTCATGCGGTTTCAGCGAAGCCATCTATTTAATGCAATTCGCTAAATGCCTGCGTAGCTCCAGTGACAGTGACATATTAGGTTTGCAGTCTTTTGCAATCTGATATCTCTGAATTTGCCACTGTACTAAAGATTTGATTAATGTGGTTCCATTTCAGTGCAGTAATTGGCTGCGACTGTTGTAGAAAATAATCAGGCTTTCATTCCTTACAACTGCATGGACATGCTAATGAGAGAGTGGGTTAATTAAGCCCCAGGCAGAAAGCGACAGTTACTGATGACTGTTATGACAAACCACCGACTCGGCATTTGGGAGCAGGACAGCAAATTTGCACTTTATGAAATTACAGGAAAACTGGGACATAAGGAATAAATAGTTACATCTGTTTGGTGAAAGGCAAAGAGGAAGGGAAGAGCGAGCAAGATGGTGTCGCCTGCTCAAATCAGGGCACGAACACGCGGGAGAAAAAGTTGGGAGCCCAGAAGTGTGGGGAAGGGAACAAACTTTTACTGCTCTTCGCAGCTTCCCAGTGGGTTGAATCCATTGGCAGGGTGTGAAACACGGGACAGCCAGCGAAAGGATCTGCATGGCTGCGAGACGGCTCCGGGGGCAGGCGGAGGCTGCGGGATGGCCTGGAATAAAGCACATTGGGAGAGACATCAACCAGGGCCCACCCTTCCCTGCAGCTCCAGTGCTCCTTGGGGGGCAGTTTGGCCCCCCAGCTCCACTGCAAGCGATTGGGGTGGGTTTGCAGCAGGGACGAGCTGAGACTTTGGGCTTCCTTAAAATGTCTGGGAGGAGGAGGAGGCTCCCGGAGGAGCAGGAGGGATAGAGCCAGAGCTGTGCCATGACATCAGCGCTGATGCAAGGCCTTGGAAGAACATCAATGCCTTCAAAGAGCTCAACAAATCAAAGCCAACCCCCAAGAGCTCCTCACTGAGCTGGGCATGAAGTGACCAAAGAGCCAGGCCTTTACCTGGAGGCTCCCCCAACCCCAGCTTTGCTGTAGGAATAAGTCATTTATAAGGAGTAACTGGCAATCTTTTCAACCTTCCTTTTCGTGCCAGGGCTATTTTGCAACATAAGCACTGCCACCATATAACCAATGATTTAGCTGAGGGGTTTTATAGTCTGAAATGGCTTTAAAATTTGTTTGGAATTACCTTGAGTACATTTTAAACACTTAAATTGTCATCTTTGCATGTTGGACTATTCACGGTGTGCTACAGGGTAGGGGTTTTTTAACTCCATTAGATTGCAGAGCAATTCTGCCATTGTTTTACCAAGCTCTCCTGAAAACAAGCTGACAGCGTATCCACTGCATCCTGCACTGCATGAGACAAGGAAAGGCTGCATTGGGCACTGTGGGAAACCCCAGTGCACCCTCCCCGTGGCTGCTGGGGTGTGCGCATCCTCCATGCGCATCCTCCATCCCACTGCCACTGTCAGCAACAGAGATATAGGAGTGAGTATCCTCCATCCCATTGCCATGGTCAGTAACACAGATACAGGACTGAGCATCCTCCATCCCATTGCCATGGTCAGTAACACAGATACAGGACTGAGCATCCTCCATCCCACTGCCATGATCAGCAACACAGATACAGGACTGAGCATCCTCCATCCCACTGCCATGGTCAGTAACAGATACAGGACTGAGCATTCTCCATCCCACTGCCATGGTCAGCAACGGAGATACAGGACTGAGCATCCTCCATCCCATTGCCATGGTCAGTAACACAGATACAGGACTGAGCATCCTCCATCCCACTGCCATGGTCAGTAACACAGATACAGGACTGAGCATCCTCCATCCCATTGCCATGGTCAGTAACAGAGATACAGGACTGAGCATCCTCCATCCCATTGCCATGGTCAGTAACACAGATACAGGACTGAGCATCCTCCATCCCATTGCCATGGTCAGTAACGGAGATACAGGACTGAGCATCCTCCATCCCCCTGCCATGGTCAGCAACAGAGATACAGGACTGAGCATCCTCCATCCCACTGCCATGATCAGTAACACAGATACAGGACTGAGCATCCTCCATCCCACTGCCATGGTCAGCAACAGAGATACAGGACTGAGCATCCTCCATCCCATTGTCATGGTCAGTAACAGAGACAGGCTGAGCATCTCCCATCCCAGTGCAACCTTATGAGTGTCTTTAGATGTCCAAACAAACGGGGCTTTTACAAACACATTCACAGGTGGGATTTCGGACCCATCCCAGGAAGGCAAACACAACCAGGGTTTATTAATGGATCCCATGAAGGTTTGAGGACTGTTCTGTGTTCCCTGCTGCCTTCCAAAGCTGTGAGGTTTTCCTGGGGGATCTGACTCCTATCTTTGCACCTCACCTGAGCCTTCCTCCCTCTGCCTCCTGCCTGTTCTGGGGAGGGGATCTTGAGGGTTTCCACATTGCCCAGGCAGCTGTCGGGGGTCCTGGGTGCTTTTATACAGGTCCTGGCAAAGGAGCCCCTGGAGGAGAAGCCATAAAAATGTTTTATGTTGGAATTGGTTGGTTTCTGTGCAATAAAACCCGGAGCCATTGAAAAGCAAGCTCCTGTGTAATTACAAAGACAGAGGAGATCGCTTCCATATGTCTGAGTGGGTGTGAGGGGCCCCGAGCCCGCATCTGCTCTCTTTGTTCTGGTGGGGTTGGGGCAGGGGGGGAAAGGGAGAGAAAGAAGGAGAAAACAGAAGACAGCAAAGGGAACTTGGGGGTCTGCTGGAGAAAATGACCTCGTCCTAAACCCTGGCCAGGCCTTTGAGGATGGAGGCACAGCAACATCTGGCCCGTCCGAAAGCACACTTGATCAATAAATTGTGCTACCAGGCACAGACCCAGGGAGATGGGAGCGCCATTCATTAAGCAGCTCGTGAAGTGATTGATACGCTTAATTTTCCTGTCAAATGCGGACGTCCCTTGTAAACATGTCAATTGGGAAAAGTTCAAGCTGGTCACTCGGATTTATGGCTGGAATAACATGGAGGTGGAAAAGAGCGACGCGTCCCCTGTGGCCCCTGTTGTTTCCTATTACACGGAGAGCCAACGGACCCAGGTGCTGCAGCGTCCTTCTTCTGCCCTCGTCCTCCTCCTCCTCCTCCTCTCCTCCCTGCCCACAGCTGAGATAACAAAACCAGACCATCAGGCTGGAAACAGCCCAGAACTTGGCCCCAGCCACAATCAGCTGCCTAATTTGTTCACCTTGATAAAGTGGAAGCCTTTAGCTGGAGGTGCCTTTGATGGGCTGGGCTGGAAACCCAAATCCTACCTTGTTTTCCCTGCCTTAAAGAGCCGCGTGTTTAACTTAGCGCCGTAGCCACGATGAGCTGCCTCGAGCCAGGATATTTCACTTAATAGCAGACCTGTGATTAGACATTTTGCTCAAAATATTTGGTTTTAGGCAAAACATGGGAAGTGCTTTGGCTTGTTCGCATTGTGCAAATGGGTTTGGGGTTGTGTTTGCCAAGAGACACAGAGGTGGAGGGGGGATGTGTGGAGACGGATGAGACCTGAAGTAGCAGCTCTTCCCTGTGAGGGTGTTGAGGCATCCTCAGGGCGCACAGAGAAGCTGTGGCTGCCCCATCCCTGGCAATGTTCAAGGCCAGGTTGGACACAGGGGCTTGGAGCAAGCTGCTCTAGTGGAAGGGGTCCCTGCCCATGGCAGGAGATTGGAACTGGATGAGCTTTAAGGTCGTTTCCAACACAAACCACTCTGGGATTCTATGAAATCCAGGGAATGCCACCCAGTTTTTGCTCTGGGGGCACTTTCAGGGTGCAGCACTGAGGAGCACAGGACATCACCCCCACCCTGTCATCTGTGCTTAGAACCACAGAATCATAGAATAGTTAGGGTTGGAAAGTACCTTAAGATCATCCAGTTCCAACCCCCCTGCCATGGGCAGGGACACCTCACACTAAACCATGGCACCCAAGGCCTCGTCCAGCCTGGCCTTGAACACTGCCAGGGATGGAGCATTCACAGCCTCCCTGGGCAACCCATTCCAGTGCCTCACCACCCTTACAGTGAAGAACTTCTTCCTTAGATCCAATCCAAACTTCCCCTGTTTCAGTTTGAACCCGTTACCCCTTGTCCTGTCACTGCAGTCCCTAATGAAGAGTCCCTCCCCAGCATCCCTATAGGCCCCCTTCAGATACTGGAAGCTGCTCTGAGGTCTCCACGCAGCTTCTCTTCTCCAGGCTGAACAGCCCCAACTTTCTCAGCCTATCAACAGCTTGCACAAACCCTGTCCCGGGAGCCAGAAAATCAGCTCAGAGCAACCTCAAATGACTTTATCCCCCAGCCCTGCTCCCCCCTCTCTGCACTGAGCCCCTCCTCTGCCCACAGGGGGTTCTGGGGGTGGTGGGACCATGTGATGCTGTTCCTCTGGCAAAGCTGCTGCCGGGAAGGCGATGCCGGTGCCGGGGCGTGCAGCGAGCTCCATCACCCTGCCTTTCCCAGGGATCCCCTTCTGGGCCGGGCACAGCTATAAATAAGCAGTTTTGTGTCTGATTCATTTTTATTTCTGCTAACTTTTATCACGAAATAGCAGTCATCGAATCAACACCTCGGCTCCCTTGAGCATATTCCCTCTGGTGTCATTTTTTGATAAATGCCAAGAACAGCCTAGCAGCAGGAGACCATTATCCTGTGACATGCTCCACTCTGCTCACATTATCTCTAAAATAACACGGATGCTCACACAAATCCCTGCAGCAGTGGTGACAGGGACCAGAGACAGACCCAGCCTTGGCTGGACCGCGGCCGCAGCAAAGCAGCCGGCGCAGCTCGGCACCTCTTGCTTTTCCCAGCCAGGAGTTGTCTTGAAGCTGCTGGGTACCAGTGAGCTGTGGTGGGTGATGGTGGAGATGCAAAGTGGTAACTCCTGCCTATAGAGGGGGAAAAAAGTTTTTACAGTTCATACTGTCCCCTTTATAACTTATTTTAGGTAGATTCCCACCTCCTCGGGAGACTGGAAGAGCCTGAAGCATCACGGGATAAGATCAGCATCTCACTGCCAAAAGCAGGACTTAAACTCCCAGATTTTGGAGTAACTCCTCCTTCCCTTTTCCTTTGTTTTTACACAGGTACCAACCTCACAGAGCCCATCAACTTAGGAACAAAGAGCAAAAGGAGGGAGGGGAGCACCAACACCAAAGCTAGCATCATTCAGGCTTCACCTAACCCCCCAAATTTAGATTTCATTGTGTTTCTTAAGGCAAATCAGGAAAACCTGAAATTTAATTTGTTGTGGAAATGGAATATTCTGGGGGTGATGCAGGGATATGTTTTTTCATCACAAAGCTTGTTAAAGCCAGCTGGAGAGAAGGCATTTGGGGTGAGTGTCTGGAAGGGAAAAGCTCATGGATCCTTTTATCCTGGCTGAGGGTTTACAGGACCTGAGGGCTGTGCAGAGGGGAAGGAGCTGCAGTGAGGACCCAGCAGCGCAGCCAGCACCCAGCTTTAGAGACAGCAAAAGGAACCCAGGGATTCCCCTTCCAGCTCTTCTCCACTGTCCCATTAAACACCCTTGTCTTGAAGCCTGCAGGAGTCTGAGCACTTTGGGCAACAGGAATCCCATCCTGTTCCCGGGGATTTGGCATCGTTTTGCGTCAGCCTTGCCCTGTTATCAGTATTTATTTTTGCTAATACGACACAATTAAAGGGTAATCGTATCTATACCTTTCAGATCATGTCAGGCAAAATGAATGCTGTTACAGGATGATCCTAACGTGACACGATAGGACATAGTTAATGCCATGAAACGTTCAGATCATGTTAATGGAAGGGAAGGGAGGGAGAGCTTTGGTGCCTCTCCTTTGGGCAGCTCGCTGCAGTGCTTGGGCTCATCCCTGGAGGCTTCACTGCTTCCAGCTGGAGCTCGTGCCCCTCTGCAAAGCACAGTGGGTGGCTGGGGTGGACATGTCCAGGGCTGCGACAGTCACGGGTGACAGAAGAGGGAAAAAGCCTCATAAACCACAACTCCTACACCCGCATCCCTCTGGGTGATGGCTCTGGCTGCTTCCCTTGCCTTGCCCAGCCTGGGCTCTCAGCATCTCTGCCACTTTGCACCCTCACAAACTCTTCCCAGCTGAAACTTGGAGGCATGGTGGCAAAACTTGGAGGAAATAATTAACAATTATTCCACAGGAGAAGGTTCCAGCTGGAGCAGTATCTGGTGGTTGAACATATATCTAACAAAGGCTTGTTATTTAAGCAATAACCCTTGAGAAATTGGTCGTTACCAGCATTAAACGACTCAGCCCATTGCCAAGGATGGTTAACGCTCTAATAAACTGGTCATTAACTGCAGTAACAATGAATTTCGAGGGGATTATTGCTATTATAAACCTTAATCAATGGTTTATAACAGCAATAATGTGGTCCTTTCTTTTAATGGTAAGTAGTGCGGCATGAGCAGCCTGCTTGGAAATAGTTTCAGTCTGGCTGATAAGACAAAATCAGGTGTTAAAGGCCCTCCAACTCCAAACACTTTTGGGGAGGGAAAAAGGCCTGGAGAGGTCTGCAGTGAGAGGTGGTGGGGTGGCTGTGGCCACAGAATGGGTGCTTCTGCCATGAGGAGCACCAGGCCTGGCTGTGGGTACCCGAGCTGGCCACCCAACATGCTTCGGCCAACTTAAACCCACTGGGCAGGATCTGAATTCACTGCATGGGTCCTCTGGTGTGGAGTGGGCAGAGATGTGGAGAGAGGTGGCAGGGGGAAGAGGACAGGAAGGAGGACTGGATCCAGGCATCCAGCCATGGATCTGCTGCATCTCCATGCATAAGGATTCGTGGACATGGGGACCCTAAGCACAGGCAGCTGATGTCTTGAAGATCCACCCCTAGCTCCTCACAAGGAACCACGTTATTATGGGTCACACGAGACGAGGATGAAGCCAGTGATGCTGGTGACTCATGCCAAAAGCCCCAGACCTGGTGGGTCTTCTGGAGGAGGGCTTGGGAGCCCTTTGCTCTGGGGGCCAGGGGAGCGTGGGCACCCAGGGACAAGGTGCCTTGGTGTTTGGCTCACCCCTCTGCAAAGGGATGTGAAAGCAGCTCTGGCACCCTCTTAGCTTGTTTTGTGCTCTGTATCCCTTAAAAAATAACATATGATAATAAAATAAGGTAACAACCTGATAATGGTGTAATTCCAGAAGGTTTTAAGAAGCACCCCCTTTTCTTGAGCTAGACTGAAGGATGCTGGGTCAGTAACAGCCCAGTCTGTGCTTCCTTCCCCAGGCAGGCCCCAAGAAACCCCTTGCTGGGCTGAAACTCACCTTGTCAGCCCTATGCAGGGAATTATCTGTGTTGAGCAGCCGGGGGCTCAGGCACCTTCACTCTTGGCAGATGCAGGGAGCTCGCAGAGAAAGGCAAGATGATCCCCAGTGACTGGGGCTGCAAAGCCCCCAGCCAATGAGTGAGTTCTAATTGTGCTCTGATTTGAATGGAGATCTCCTTCTCCATCCACAAGGGCTTGTGATTTTTACAGCTGGTTCTCAAGCCCTGCTCTTACCTCTGCGCTCCTGCAGCTGGGCTGGTCATGGCTGCAGGAGCAAAGCATCATCCTGTATTATCCAGGGTGAATTCACAAGCAGGCTGGGAGCTTGGGCTGGTTTTGGCCAGTCTTCTGACGTTGTTTCTGACATGGTCCTGCTCATCCCTCCTTTGGCTTGCTTGTCAGCATCCCTCTGAGTGGAGAGGACTCTTCTCTCCGTGCTTTTTTTTCCTTCAGAAGAAGGCTGCAATGGAATAAATTGGAAAGTTTACTTCATGCAGCATGGAAATAAAAAAGCTCATTCAGAAAGTTAATGATTTATTTTATAGTTTCATTATCAGGGTCACATTACTCAATAGCATTTCAAACATGTCATTTGTACAAACTATGGTAATTAAAATTTATAACGTACTTCATCAGCGGCATATGAATCTTTTAGCCAGCACTCTGCTGTCATATAAACAGTGTAATTTCAGCTGCAATTCACCCTTTATTGGCTCTCATTTGTGATTTAACAGCCATCAATGACTGTGCTATAAAGAATAAATTAACCATCCGTAAACCTTATGATGACAGGGACAGTCAAACAGACTTAAACTGCCTCCACCAGACTCTGGTGAGCCAACAGGGATCAGACCCGGGAGGTGCTGGTGCGAAGGCGCGATCGCTCCGTCACCAGGGTGCTGGGCACGATGCACACGCTGCCAGGTCCACCATTCCCAACTGAATCATGGAATCATGGGGTGGTTTGGGTGGAAAGGACCTTAAAGCTCACCCAGTTCCAACCCCTGCCACGGGCAGGGACCTCTTCCACTAGAGCAGCTTGCTCCAAGCCCCTGTGTCCAACCTGGCCTTGAGCACTGCCAGGGATGGGGCAGCCACAGCTTCTCTGTGCACCCTGTGCCAGCGCCTCAGCACCCTCACAGTAAAGGATTTCTTCCCAATATCTAATATGCAAATGGAGCTTTCTGTCAGCACTACCCAGAGGGCTCAGCTGAAGGATCCCTCCCCTCCTGCAAGTAGTTTCCCTCCTCCAAGGAGGAGTTTCAGCCACTAACAACTTTCAAATCCCTTCTCTGTCCTCCTCATTGCAGTATCAATCCAAGATGCATCCACAAGATCCCTGCATCGCTGCATCCCTGCAACCTCCCACTGCAACTCCATGGCCCCTGCATCTTCCCCAGCCCTGAGGGCCACCAGATTCTTGTCCAGCACCGGTGGAACCTGGGGAAAGGATGGAATTCAGCAGGGAACTCCCTGGAGTGCATCACCTCTGTCCCCATGGCCAAACCCTGCCTGCTGCTGCTCCTGGTGAGCTGCAGGGAGGAAAAGGGGCAGGCAGCACAAACCCAAACCCTGGTGCTTCCATCCAGGGCAAGCTTTATGGACCTGAGAGCAAAGCTGCAACGAGCCATTTCTTAATCAGGGGCTCCTTGCAGCCAACAATTATCCACCAGCTTAGTTGTGCCCATCTTCTGCAGAGGGAGCAGTATGTTTTAATGGGATCCCTCCTATGCTTCAAGCTGACACTGTACAAAGCTAATAAATGATATGGATTGGATTTGTTACTGAGACATCTCCAAGGAGCCTGGGTCATACAGGCCAATAAAATTGGCCTCATAAATTTACCCTGACACACAGGATTACTCCAGCATTGCTGAGGTCACCTTCTCACGCTGATTTATTGCCAGCCCATGGGTTAATAATACTGTTTACGGGGTTGTTGTTTTCCCCTACACGTAGCAGATATTCATCAGCATGTCTGTGCCTTCTCGGCGCGGGGGAGACGCGGGATGGGGACGTGGTGGGGAGGGGGAGCCTGATTTATGTTCTAGCCAAGAGTTTTTGTGTTTAAAGGAGCTTGTGACAGACCTCAGCAGGAGGAGGGAAACTTTTCCTTCCCCGAATCCCAATGGAGAGGGGGTGGCACTGGAACTGTCTGCGTGTGACAGGGCTAAACTTGTGTATTCCATGAAGAAAGCATGGAAAAACACAGCCTGGAGAGCTGCCTTCTCTGCAGCCCAGTTCTCTCTGTTGGCAGTTCTGATCAGTGTTTGCTGGTGCTTAAAACCCTGCAGCTAGAATGACCTGCGTGCAGTAAGAAGGTGGGACAGGGCTGTGTGTCTGGTGTGTCCCTCGGTCCCTGCTCCAGCTCCAAGAACAGCCCCATGTGCTCACCATCCCTCCTCCAGACCCGGGGCAGCCAGCCCCACTCCTCCTGCTGCTTCGTGTTATTTCCATCCTGCCGTAATCGGAGGGGACAGGTGAGATGTGCTTCAAAACACTGTAATCATATTTTAAATGGAAATGAAATGTGTGAATTAAATGTAAATTACAGCAGAATGGAAGGACAATCACTATTAGTTAAGGTCTGACACCTATTTTTGCAGACCTTTCCTAAATGCCACAACTTGTTTCTCCGCACTTGTGACGAGGACTTGTAATTCCATGGCAGCTGCTCGTGCAGTCGGGCGGATGGTGGAGACCGAGGGGGGCCCGTGTCTTTCAAATAGCAATGGACTGCTTGTTGGTTCTGGGGAATTACGAAGCACCAGTGATGTTTTTATTCGGGAGCCATGAAAATAAACCTTGGTGTTTCCCCCCCTTGAAAAGGTGAGGCCGTAATACAAAAGGACGTTTTTATAGAGCCAATTTATTTAAGGGTTCCCCCATTTGCTTTTATATTGGAAAAATATGTGCCCTGCCAATGAGCTGGAATTTCTTCTTTATCTTTAATCCCTCCTGTGCCTCCTCCGAGGCACCGGCTGCTCCTGTGGCCTCGCAGGACCTCAAAGCCTCCCACTAAAGTCTCACTTCACGCTTCACCTTAGGAAGCATCCACAGCCCCTCCGCGGTCCCTGGTGTGTTAAACATGGTCCGTGCAGACAGGCACAGACAGTCCCTGCCCTGCGGATGCTGGGTTATTACTGGGGTAGGGAAGGTGAGTCCCAGAGAGATAAGAAGTGACACTTTGGCTCTATGGCACAGTGGAGGGACAAGCTCCTTGCCTGGGAGAAGTGAACTGCAGTAATGAGACAACTTACGTGCAGTGAGCAGGGGACCTTGTGGGCAAAACCCAGCGCTGAGCAGAGACTGGTGCCTGGGTGACATCTTTGTGATTCAGAGATTTCCTCCTGCGCCCCTTGTTCTGCCTGTCTCCCTGTAAGGACAAAACATTTACTGCTCTCATTACTTTTCAGCTGGGGGAAAAAGAGGATCCTTGTCCTGAGGAAGCTGGGAGCTAAGCGCTGATTTCATCTGTTCTTAATACCTGGGGTTACACGGCAAATGGTTTATTTTCAAGGTACTGGACAGTAAATAGTCAAATGCAAACTGGCAGACCCTCAACATATCATCACGTCGCTCTGATGCATATGAGCTTAGGTGCCGAAACACTTCACACAGGGAAGTGGCACTGCCTGAAGTGCCCCGACTCCTCGGAGCAGCCCCAGTGCGGATGCGGCCATGGACAGCAGCAGGGCTTGGGAAAGAATTCCTCATGTTTCCCTTCCCTGTTTCAAAGCAGGATATTTGGGCTTAATCTCTTGCAATATTGCACTATGGGAAATGTGTCATCAAAGGCCAGGCTGGATGGGGCTTGGAGCAAGCTGCTCTAGTGGAAGGGGTCCCTGCCCGTGGCAGGGGGTTGGAGCTGGATGAGATTTACGGTCCCTTCCAAGCCAAACCAGTCTGGGGTTCTACGGGATAATCCCAACATTTAGTTCTGGTTTCAATAGTTCTTACAGATATATAGAGAGAGTACACCGAAACAAAATGCTTTATGAAATGGAAAAAAACCCTATGCCATTTAATTCCTCAAAGGTCAAACTGAAATGCTTTGGCCTTATCGAAATGATTTTCTCCTTTGATTTTTCTTTCCAAATGCAATTTCATCAAAATCAGTGCTTTTCCGCAAATGTTTCACCTTTGGTGAAATGGCATCTTCTGACAGAGGAGTGTTTTAGGGGGAGATTTCTGACCAGCTCTTTCTGGGAATGATCCACCAGCCATGGCTGGAAGGACAGAGAGAGGGATCCCATGAGCTCCTGCTCCGGGCTGGACTTTCCAAACTGAGTTGTTCTGTCTGGAGATCAGATACCAGGAGAGCATCCTGAGGCCTCTCCTGCTGCTGTCCCCACTGCTCAAAAGCTCAGCCTGTGCTTGAGCAAGGAGCTGGATGCCGTGGTCCGTGGCACGGCACCGTGAGAACAGCCAGCTGACTTCCCCTCGCACCATCCCTGACAGCGATGGGATGGAGGATGGGATGAAGGGGGAAATGTCTCTCATTCCTATCAGGTGATTCACTCCCTGGCTCGGTGCTGAATCCTCCCTCCTCCCGGAGTGAGAGCGCTGGGAGGCTCCAGAGCCTTCCTTCCTATTTTTGCAGCATTGTCAGGAAGGAAAGGGTACCATCTGGTTAGCCCTTGTTTACTGCACACCCTGCCAGTTTGAGCTTATTAATCATATTTACCCAAGTATCTTAATTACTCCCTGTCTAGCGACTTGCCTTGCACTCAGCTGTTGACCCGCTCCCCCCCCCCCCCCTTTCTTTTTAATTCCTTTCTATCATTAATCACAGGAGCAGCGTGGGCAGAGGAATCCACGCCTCGGCTCTCACTGGTGCTGCTGCTCTCACAGCTGATGGGCTGGAGCTCCTCCTGCCCACCTTCACAACGCACGCACTGGGGTCAGAGCAGGCAGCACAAGGATCAGTCCTGCCCTGCTGTGGGGTGCCGGGGTCCGTGGCTGGAGCGTGCACGAGGAGGCACCATTAAAGATGGTAATTTGTTGATCCAAGGCTCTCCTGGCGCTCCTGTGCGAGAGTGGCACCGTTTGCTTTACGACCTCATAAAGTCACAGCCGAGAGGCCGATTTGGAAAACAAACTGCCTCAGGTTGACAGATAATTAGATACAGGGGACATATTATACGCCTTTGCGTATAAATGCGCTCCGAAGCACGTGGGTTCATCAGAAGTTTAGGCTATGGGAGAAGCAGGTACTGTCAGCACATCAGGATATATGTGCTGGTGCAGCCTTCAGATGACGGCTCCGTTTTACGGCCCTTTCAGCTCCTGGTGGCTGGGGTGCCGTGAGGATGGCTGCACTCCAGAGGCAAAGCTGCCTTGGTTTGGTTGGGTTGGGTTTGGTTTGGGTGGGGTTGGTTTGGATTTGGTTTGGGGGGGGGGGGTTGGTTCGGTTTGGCAGATGTGGTTGGTTTGGATTTGGTTTGCTTTGGTTGGGTTTGGTTTGGTAGATTTGGTTGGGTTGGATTTGGTTTGGTTGGGTTTGGTTTGGTTGGTTTGGGCTTTGTAGGGTTTGGTTTGGTTGGGTTGGATTTGGTTTGGTTGGGTTTGGTTTGGTTGGTTTGGGCTTTGTAGGGTTTGGTTTGGTTGGGTTGGATTTGGTTGGTTTGGACTTGGTTTGGTTTCATAGGTTTGGGTTTGGTAGGGTTTGGTTTGGTTGGGTTGGATTTGGTTGGTTGGGTTTGGTTTGGTTTCATTGGTTTGGGTTTGGTAGGGTTTGGTTTGGTTAGATTTGGTTGGTTGGGTTTGGTTTGGTTCCATTGGTTTCGGTTTGGTACGGTTTAGTTTGGTTGGGTTGGATTTGGTTTGGGTTTGGTTTGGGTTTGGTTTGGTAGATTTGGTTGGTTTCATTTGGTTTGGTTGGGTTTGGTTTGGTTGGTTTGGGTTTGCTTTGGTAGATTTGGTTGGTTTGCATTTGGTTTGGTTGGGATTGGTTTAGTTGGGATTGGTTTGGTTTCATTGGTTTGGGTTTGGTAGAGTTTGGTTTGGTTGGGTTGGATTTGGTTGGTTGGGTTAGGTTTGGTGATTTCTACCCCAGCAACCTCCTGAGCTTCCTTCTTCCCACAAGACAGGGCTTGTGTTTCGCATCTTGGATGTCACACTCCCGTGCTTGCAGCAGGGAGGAGTGGCTGAATGGGGCTTCATTCCTATTATTGCTATTTTTGTGTCCCTATATCACGGCCAAGCCTCACTCTTCCTGAGAGTGAGCCCACTGAGAACAGCAGAGCAATTCTGCAATGACACAGGCCTTGTATTTATAGGGCAATTCAGCATCCTGCTCTCCCAGCCCCTGAACCACAAAGTTTCAGATATTAAAACCAAACCAAACCAGTTGGGTTTCTTTTATGCACTTCAGGATTTAAGGTGTCATCCAGCCATCTCGTCAAGCTCTCAGGGTCTGCTTTTCCAAAGGAAAGCTGAGATCCCTGTATGACCACGGCTCCTGCTGGGGGTGTTTTCAGAGCATAACCCCAATTCTGCATGCATAGCTGCATACCCCTCTGCTCACCTCTCAGTGAATCAGACCCACACCTCACTAAGACAACCCCTCTTTCCCACATATCCCTTTATCTTGGGAGTAAGGCGGAAATTGTCACTTGAATGACCATATTCCCAAGGAAAGCACCACCATCATTCCTTCTCCCTCAGAAAGGGAAAATAAAAGTGAGTGTGGGAAAGACAAAGCTGTCAGAAAGGAAAGAGAAAAAAATCCCCAACCCTAAACCCCCAGCAGCCCCCATGGAAGGAGGTGATATAGAGATGTTGTCACTTTGATGAATTAGATCTTTTGTTAATGAAGATGCATTGATTTAAGGGTTGTCCCACCACATAGACCTCTCTTTCTTTCCCCTTCCCTGGCAAAATACAGCCCAGGGTGGTAGCAGCACATCTGCCCCCATGCCCTTCATCGCCTCCTTCTTCACTGACCATGTTTCCACTTCTAGATTGAAAAGGAACCTGGGCAGTGCTGTGTAAGCAGCACACGGGCCAGCAAGGTTTCTCCAGGCTGTTGTGCATGCCTTGTCCCATCCAAACCCACAGCCCTGGGTGCTGGTACTGGTTTGCGAGCCCCATTCCACCTTGCAACTGCCCCAGCAGGGAGGATTCTTTCCTGCTTCACATCTCCCTTTGCAGACTGGTGCCTCTGTTACTCTTGTGCCCTCAGCACTGGACACGGCTTTATCCTATTTCCACTGGCGACTGCCGCTGCTCCATCCCGCACTTCCCAAGGGAGACTTCCAGGCTTTGCAGGTTTCCTCGCTGCCTCTTGTCATCACTTGAGCACCAGCGAGTCAGAAGGAGAGAGAGAGAGAGAGAGAGGGAGAGAGAGAAGGGAGAAAAAGTGCTGTGCTGTGTGGATTATTGTGTGTTTGTCATCTGGAATGGTGTAAGCTGTAGGTACAGCATCTCCCAGCGGTGATTTATGGCCGCTGTCAGGCAGCACCAGAGCTTTGTCTGCTGTAGCGTGGAGGATGAATGCGGGGCTGTCAGCCCGGGCAGGGCAGGCTCCCTCGCGCTCGGCTCCGCGCACTCGCTCCCCATTTCACGCCACTGAACATAAACAATCTTTTGTCAACCTGACAGTCACACTTGCTCCGTTGGAAACATAAAGCAGGGATGTATGGCTCGGCTTTCATTACCCCATTTTCCTCGGCTGTGCCGACAGCGCTCCAGGAAAACGGGGAAGGCGACAGCCCAAAGGGATCCCAAAAAAGATGGGAGGGAAGCGACGCATCTCCCCAGCACACGTGTGCCAACGCCGGTCGTGACCACGCGTGCTCACCCACGCACGCTGCATCGTGATTCACACACGGGTCTCCCACTGCAGTTTTGACATGCCAACGTGCCCTTCGGTTAGAGCATCAGCGTGCTCCTGGAGCAGTGCATGTTTCTGACATAGAATCAAGCAGGCAATCACATGGAACACACTGGGACCACGGCACACCTGGTCACGGGCGAGCCCCTGCTCGCCAGAGGCAATGGGAAGTCTTACAGAAAACTAATGCACTTTGATTAACACGATTAATTGTGATTGTAATAGCCCTGTACGTGCAAAGTGCCCAAAGCTCTGTTCAAACCCAGCCTTTCCCAAAGCTAGAAGAGGGTGTTAAGAAACTAGGGTGAGAAGTGGGCAGAAAGGCAGAGGAAGAGCCAGCACCTCCAGCATGATGATCCAAGCACCAGGCTCCTGCCTGCACTTTAACCCAGCGAGGACCAGGGCTACTGCTGATGCAGGAAGGGTGGTTGCCCTGTGCCTGGTGCAAGCTGCTCTTAACTAACAACACAGGTACAAGAAACTCTGGGCAAAGGAGCACTTAGAGCAGGGACAGATGGAGCATCCTGTCTGAAGTGCTAATGGGACATACGTACTCACTCAGCTCAGCCCCACTGTTATGGGTACTGGTGAGATTTAGTGTAAAGCACCATGAATTTAAAACCTGCCAAGGGGCAGAATAAGTGCTGCTGATCTTGTGGATGCTCTAAGAGGTGCAAGGAGCAAATTCCATCTTGGTCCTAGAGCCATTTACAGCTGTGACTTTGGGTGAGAGCAGCAGGCAAGGCCAGGCCAGTTTGCCCCTTTGACAGGGGGAACACCACGGTGCACATTGGTCACTGCACTCTGAAGGGACATGAGAGGGGACAGGCCCTTCTCACAATCAGCCCTCTGGAAGGGGGCTCCTGGCTATTGCTGGAGGCTGGAACTGGCTGCAGGAGCTGAAGCCCAGACTCCTCTTGGATGATCTCATAGCAGCCTTCCAGTATCTGAAGGGGGCCTATAGGGATGCTGGGGAGGGACTCTTCATTAGGGACTGTAGTGACAGGACAAGGGGTAACAGGTTCAAACTGAAACAGGGGAAGTTTAGACTGGATATAAGGAGGAAGTTCTTTACTGTTAGGGTGGTGAGGCACTGGAATGGGTTGCCCAGGGAGGTTGTGAATGCTCCATCCCTGGCAGTGTTCAAGGCCAGGCTGGACGAAGCCTTGGGTGCCATGGTTTAGTGTGAGGTGTCCCTGCCCATGGCAGGGGGTTGGAACTGGATGATCTTAAGGTCCTTTCCAACCCTGACTATTCTATGATTCTATGATCCGTCCTCAGGTTCCCCCCCCCCCTCCACTTCCTCTCATGTTTCTGGATACTGAAGGAAGAAAAACGCATGACTACGTTTTGGCTCCCCGGCCCAGCAGCATGAAAGGGCTGCAAACAGCAAGTGGGAAACCATAGACTGCAGCACCGCAGGACCTGCCAGAGGGCAACCACATCTCAGCTACAACATTCCTGACGTTAGGAACAACATACGCCTTTCCCTGCAGCTACCGCCTCCTCCTTACGGTGTGAGGATAAAAAGCAAAGTGTGAGATGCTCCAGCCCCTTCGTGTCCCCAGCGCTCGCTCTTCAGCATCCCACCAGCTCCTTCTGGAGGCGCTCAGCCCTGGGGCTGCCGGAGCCGTGCCGGGTGCTTTGCCATAGAGCAAGAACAGGAACAGCTGCAGCCTTCCTGGGAACATTCCTGTCCTGACGCGCTCCTTCCGTTCCCGGCTCTGGCGCTCTGTCCTCTCCAACCCTTCCCTGTGACTTTGAGATCACCGGCCGAGGCGGTGTGGGGGGGGAGGCAGTGGAGGAGGGAAATAGCTTCCAAATAGTTTGGTGTTTTCTTTTCCAGATGGTTTGTGTTGGAAGCTCCTCCGTGGAAGCCTGAGCGCTGAGTCCTGAACATCTGCTGAGGAGCAGCGTGCTCTGGGTCAGTGCGAAGAGGCTGCTGGAAGGGCACGTTTGGGGAGGGTCCTGGTGGCAACGGCTGTCCCTGCATCCCGAGCTGCACGTCGGGTATGATTTGTGATGTGCTTTAGTGTGCGTCAAGGACACCTAGAGCTTAGGGACACGCAGCCTTTAAAAGGATTTACATACGTCTGATGCACCAAGGGCATCTGCTCTGGAGCCAGGCTGAGAGAGCTCGGCTGGTTCAGCCTGGAGAAGAGAAGGCTCCACAGGGACCTTAGAGCAGCTCCCAGTGCCTAAAGGTATTGCCAGAGAAGCTGTGGCTGCCCCATCCTGGCAGTGTTCAAGGCCAGGCTGGACACAGGGGCTTGGAGCAAGCTGCTCTAGTGGAAGGTGTCCCTGCCCACGGCAGAGGGTTGGAACTGGATGAGCTTTAAGGTCCCTTCTGACCCAAAGCAGTCTCTGATTCTATGATCTGAAGAAGTAAACAAGGTGGTGTCTTATCCTATGGCCTTTCCAATGGCTTTAACCACAATGATTTATACTGGTGAGCACGATCAAACAGGTATTGTAGTGACAGCGCTGCCTTCCTGCACTTGGCTGCTGAGAGTGGCCTTTTAAAGGCTGCGATGGTTGGAGCTGCCTTGAACCACAGAAACTCTGAGTAACCAGTTCAAGGGATCAGTGAGAGGAAAGGAAACTTTCCTGGCAGGTTGCTGTTTCACTCTGTCCGTTCAGAGGTGACTCGTTGTTGCCACGACCTCATGGAGAGTCTCCGTATTTGTGGAAGTGCTGCTGGGTTTGCTGGGGAGGGACCAAACCGGGCAGATCCGAGCCAGAAGTGACACCGAATCAGTCACTCACAAGGAAGAGTAATTGCGACAGCAGACGATACCTTAACAAAAGGCTGGTGAAGCCTGAGGGATGCTCTGAGTGGTGCCTGGCTCCTGGGTTAGCGCTGGGTGAGTCACCAGCAGCTCCTGGGTTGATGCTCCCCTCCTGTATCCCTGTATGAGCCTTCAGTGCTGAGCTGTGCCCCACTGCAAAACCCTGAGACCCAAAACATGCTTTAGTATTGCTCTGATACTCCCTCTGTGCATTCTTCCCTCAAAAGGCCACGGTATTCCACAGCGACAGACCCAAAACCTCCCAGAAAGCTCCTACCTTCAGCTAATGTGATCCTGCACACATGTATGCATACAAGCATATGTATATGAACATACATGCCTGCTCTGAACATGAAGGAAAAGCAATACTGAGGTCCCGTGTAGAGCTTTGCATGGAGAAACACATAAATGATCAGAGCAGGTTGGACTGTTTCCTTTTCAGCTCTGACCCAAGGATTTGGGTCCTTGAATTCATGGATCCTTTGATCCAAGGATCCCTGGCAGTGCTCAAGGCCAGGCTGGATAGCGCTTGGAGCAAGCTGCTCTAGTGGAAGGTGTCCCTGCCCGTGGCAGGGGGCTGGAACTGGATGAGCTTTAGGGTTCCTTCAACCCAAACCAGTCTGGGATGCTGTGATTTTAATAAGCATTTAATGCTAATGAACCTTCAGTGGTTACAAGGTTACAACTTTAAATTCAGTTAATTGCAACTCCTATTGAGCTTTAATGCTACTTACCTGTGCTGGAGCTGCACCCATCCCAGCTGGCACCATCTCTCCCTATCCCACATGCGAGCACACCCTTATTTCCATGGGGAGAATTATGTTCTCCTGCAGCTGCACTTGCTGTACCCGGGAATTATGGGTCCTTCCACACCTGTGAAAGAAACATTATCCTCAGCCTTCAAGGGTGAAACATCTTATATTTAGTTGGACTAAATAATGATTCTTCTCTATCCTTCATATCAGGATTTAAGAGCACCCTGGAGCTACAAAGTTTATTAGAACCCATAAGAAGAACTGTACCATAAACGGGACAACTGTGGCCATAAACCTGCACCTTGAAGTCGTAACAAATCCTGGGATGTTGAAGTAGGACACAGTCTTGTCTCAGTCAGCAGAAAGGAAAAGAAAAAAAGGGGGAGAAAGAAGAAGAAATGCCAACTTAAGCAGAAAAGAGGCCTGGAAATATAGAGGAGAAGAAAGGGAAAAATAATAATAATAAAGAAAAGCATGGTGCCTGCATAGTCCTCTCAGTAGGAGCCTTGGGATGGGTGCCTACATGATAAAGTGCAAGTCAGATTAATGGGGAGGGAGAGAAAGGGGAGCCTGGAGGAGGAGAGGGAAGGCAAGGTGAAAGGAAGGAGGTGCTGGAGGGATTTATGAGCCGCTGATGCAGGGAGCGTCACTGGCAGCAGCGGTGATGGGTGGCTCAAGTGGCTGGGCAAGGGGAACAACACAAAAGCCACCCCTGTGTTGTCTTGGGTGAGACCCAGTGCCAGGAACAGGGATGAACAGCTCGAGGGGGTGAAATCCCTGAGATCTGGGCCAGAGGCGAGGGGTGCCTCTGAGCAACACTGGCTCTGGGAGGAGGATGCGGTGTGAAATGGGCTCAGGGACCCCTCGTCCCCTCCAACAACACATCCCTCAGTTGCCCCACGTCTCTTTCCTGTTGGGTTCCCTCTCCCTTTTAGCTGCTCTGCTTTGTTTCATTGTCACTTATTTAGCTCCCATTGGTAGCCAAAATCCTTTCAGCATCTCAACCTCCAAGCAATCTCCTTTTCCACGCCAAGGTTGGGGTTTGAAGTGTTTTGGTTTGTACATTTTCTGCCTTCTGCAGCCATCGCAGATGCCTGGTGCTGGGATGCCAAAGGACTTCTGGGATTCCAGGCAATTTGGGCAGGCTCTGAGCCACCCTCCTTCATGCTGTGGAGGCTGCAGAAGCCAGTGAGAGCCCTGTCCCTCCCCTCCAGCCTTCACTCTTTTGTCACGTCAGGTTATTTTTGCTGCTGTTGAATAGATTAAATGACAGAGGTGGTTTTTCTTTTTAAGTAATTGAGTTTTATTTTGGAGAGGGAAAAACAGCGAGCTAAGTGGGAAAAGGAGGGAGATAGGAATAAACCACACATCTTTTTATATAGGATCCACAGTTAATTCTTAATTAGAACTGACAGATGCTTCTCCCATAATCCTATTCCCAACATGTTCTGTTTGCTTTGTTTGGCGCTGCATGATACATGGTGGCATCGTAATGACCTTTCGCAACTCCTCCTGGAAGTGTTATTGGCACTCCAATGATTTATTGCATGTTCCAGTTGATTACTGGGCCATTTGTCAACATTTCCCCCCCCCCCCCTCCATAAACCTGTCTCCTGTGTCACAGACATTCGCTCGCATGAAAATTTAAACAAATACAGTGTGTGGCTTGTAGGCAGCATCCTGACTTTTACTCCAGACTTCCCAAAGCAAATCCATTCCAGCCTCAGTGAGGGTTTCAACCTTGCAGGGCTCAAGGATGAGGTGCTCTGCTTGCAGGAGACGATGGGAGACCTGGGCATCACTTCCAAAGCCTTATTTTAGAAAGCTATCTCCGGGTGATCTGTGCTAGTTGCTCAGTTGTTTATTGGTGTTTTGGTACCACTTATGGGAATGGGGGGAAATCAGTCCTGGAATTAAACACCAAAATAATGATCCTTAAAATGACTGCCTGAGGACAGCCTGTGTTCTCTTCTCCTATTGCTGCTGCAGGCAGAGAGGCGCAGGGAAGAGGAGCAGGACAAGGGCTAGGGCTGCGGATGCAGGAGACCGGGGGCACATTTGGAATCACAGACCAGGATGGAGCCTGGGAACACAATGGGCCTCATGAAGGAAGGGCCTTTTGGGGCAGTTACAAAGCAGACACCACTCAATTCACTAACACTTTCCTGAGCAGACACTGGGACTGGGGCGGGGGGGGGAAGTTATTCCTTAGACCAATCCAAATCCTGAGGATAAGACTGCAATTATTCCAATGCCTGAAAAGGATCAGGTCCTTCTCATCCCCGTCCCTCTGGGCACCCAGAGATGGATGCCATGAACAGAAGCACCCAGAATCACCTACCTGATTTAAAAACCTTGGTCCATAAGTAAACTGGATATAGTGGCTGGAGCATCTGCACTGCATTTCGAGGAAGCTTTTCCAGGCACTCGTATAAATCCCGCTCTGCTGCAGGAAAGGAAAGGTATTGTTTCACTGCTGTGACATCAATGCAGGCCACATAAATTACTTTTTATTAAGTGTGCAGTGCCCTGTAAAAACACACACACAACCCAGGGATACTGCAGAGCAAATGCAGCAGCACAGCCAGCCTTCAGCAGGCTTTTCCATCCAGAAGAGGCTGGGATGAGAAAGGAAACTCGCCGGGGTGGGGAGAAGGGTGGCTGGGGCTTTTTCCAGTTCCAGCTCGGATCGGCATGTAATGTATGGCTTAATTTCCTCTCAAATTAGACACTTGATAAAAAAAGTTATTATATCTGTCAAGTTGCCAGTGCTTTTTATGAGCGTGATAAACTAAGAACCACTGCTTTACAAACCTTGATAGGATGTTTCAGTACCTGGAAAACAATTTTATTGCAGCCTGGACTACTAACAAATTGCAAATACTGATTAAGCCATAAAGTTACAACAACATTAAAAAATAATGAGAGGTTATTGCACAAGGGGAAGGCTCTTAAGCAGCGGATGCAGCCGCCAGGTTTCCATTGTGCAGGGTAACAGCCCGACCTGCAAAGTGCCTTTCACCAGGAGAGCTCACACGTGGAGGGTGCTGGGGAAGCCAGACTGGGTGCAGGGACCCCTGTTATGCACCTTAATATCTGTGCTCTGTGGTTTTCCAACCAGGGAGATCTGAATCATAGAATCCCAGCCTGGTTTGTGCTGGAAGGGAGCTTAAAGCTCATCCAGTTCCAACTCCCTGCCATGGGCAGGGACACCTTCCACTAGAGCAGCTTGCTCCAAGCCCTGTCTAAATCTCAGTCTCCCCTCTGGCAGGTTAAAACCATTCCCCATGTCCTGTCCCTATAGGCCCTTGTCCAAAGCCCCTCTCCAGGTTTCTTGCAGCCCCTTTAGGCACTGGGAGCTGCTCTAAGGTCTGCCTGGGGCTGTGAAGGCCCAGGAGAGCATCCCTGAGCATACCAGCACCCACAGGTACCAGCACTAAGACACTCCTCTCAATACAAATCAGCTTCGAGCAGGACTGGAGTGCATGAATATCAAAAGACCTGGCTCCTAGATCTCCCACACCTCAGCTTCCACACTCTAACATTAACATCACAGCACTACGTCACAGTGAGGACAGGCAGAGGCAGTGCCAAGGGCTTGGGGTCTATGAGACCCTGCTCGGTCTGTGCTGTCAGATGGATGGAATGACTTTCCCAATTGGAACTGAAATACCAGGGCATGGTGTGACGTAAGTTACTGAGTGCACCCACGAGCTCCCATTGCTCACCAGCACTCCGGTGAGGAGGGACCCCCTGATATCAGACCCTCCCTAGCACATCCCACCCCATCTCCTGCTGCCTCTGACCCCCCCCATTGCTCAAGTCTGCAAACACAAGCATGTCTGAACACAGCTTTAGTAATGACTGCTTGGACACTGCCAAAACCTCCTGGGGAGCCCGAGAGAAATTCCTTCTGGGAAGCACCATTGCATTCAGCCCTGTGCAGGGCTGGCAGGGTTTAGCAAGCAAAGCACAGCCTGGGGTTGGCTCGGGCTATCAAAGGCCATCAAACCTGAGGGAGGTTCCAATGGCAGGATTTAATCTGACTTCCTTTTGCCCCATGCAGTTTTAACGACGGCAGATTGTGCTGGTGGCTTTCCCCATCCCTGCCATGGCTGAGGCTGGGACATGAATCTCCTCACACTATGGCTCTCATGTTAAAACCCTGGGCACAAGCTCCCTGTGTCCTTGCAGTAATTAAAGAGCCCAGGCTGCAGATGGAACTTCAAAGATAAAAGTCAGTGAAGTATCTGCCCATGAAGTTTGTGAAGCACTTTGGGGCCTCTGTGGATGCCCCACATGGGGGAGGTTCTATTGGCACTTCTTTAGCCTAGCAGTGAGCTGGCCCAACCCTTCAGTGATGATTAATTTAACCCTCTGCTTTTCTCCTTGTCAACCGTATTGAGTTAACCTTTGAAGGTCCATTGATCTCAGTGATTTATTGGGCATGATAAAGAGCCTTTCAAGCGATCCTGTTTCTCAGCCCATGGGTTCCCCAGGAACACGGGCCTTCACTGCTGTCCCTCCACCTTCATATTACATTTCAAGCGTGTCACCGGTGATTTTAATCACATGAAATCGCTTTTGATCTCGGATTAATGACATGATGAAATCCTGGGCAGAAGGGACAGCACGAGGACAACACCGATCACCCCTCAGCTCTCGTACTTTATCCACCCTCCTAAAGCAGAACTTCCAAAACAAGGTATTTCCATGCTGGGCAGCGCAAGCCCACAGCTCTCCCATACCCAATCCTTGTTCCAAGGCACACCATCCACTCACCAGCACTTGTGCAAGGATGACACAAGCCACTTCACAAGTACCTGAAGAAAGGCAGCATGAAAGGGGTTGTGAATGCAGCAGCATCAGAAACCCACTCGAAACTCAAGCTAACATTCACCTTTCTCCTCTTCCCCACCATCTGCTGAGCTGTCTGTGCTATGCAGGTGCTTTCGGAGTCCCAAAGTCTTCCAGTCTGCAAGACCAGCTCAGCTGGGACTTCACACCTGGCAGATCCTCTTAATGACATTTCTGCCCTGGAGCAGCCCAAGGGCCTCGGGGTCCTTGTCCTTGCTTTCTGCTCCTCAACAGCAAACTTTGGCAGCGGCTCTCCCTCCCTACCCCCTCCGGTTAAGGCTGTGCTTTAACTGCTGCACTACTGCATCCTGAACTAAGGATGCTGCAATTAAAAACATGGAGGGTTATTGCCAAGAACGTGGATGCCTGAAGTTGATTAAAAAACATTTGCTGAGGAACATAGCTTAATGATGGAGGTCACAGGGAGAAAGATGGAAATGAAAGTGAGAAAATATCCCCTGCTCAGGCAAGATGGTCCTGTGGACAGGGTGCAGTGGCCCTGAAAAGGGGCCTACTCCTTCCTCCTTGATCTGAGCTGCGAAAAGAGCCCCTTTATCACTCCACCTGACCCATCCAGAAGGAAAATCAAACTTACTAAACTTACTATAATAAAGCAAAGGCCTTCAGCACTGGAGAGGAAAGGTCTGGGTGGCAGCAGACAGCAGAGATCAGTGTCAGGAGCTGCATGCCCTGGGTGCAGAGCAGAGATACTCGCAATGACCCTGCAAGCAGACTTACTCCATGATGGTGTCCAAGCTAGTAAGTGCCCTCTGCTAACAGAGCCCATTAGCTCAGATGCAGCCCTGCACAGATGCAGCTACGTTGGTGCTGATGCTGCTGTGTCCTGCATGGACAGGCTCCATGCAGGAGCCCGAAGACTGCTGCAACAAGGCACAGAGAGGGTCCTTCGCTGTCCAACCCAGGCGAATGAGGTTGATCCCCTTCGCAGTAAATACCCAGGGCCCTGCAGGGCTCCTCTCCGAGCTCTGTCACCCCCAATGACACACACTGGCTGGCAAGTGGCACCTCGAAACCAGGGAACCATCTGGGAGCTCGGCGCGTCTCCCGCTCCGGCGTCTCGCACGTCCCTGAAAGGTGAGCGCTCCCACGGGAGGATGTGCTGCTTATGAGCCTGAGCTGGAAGCGTTTTCTTATGCACACACAGAAGTGGCATTTTGCTAGATGTAGGGAAGCAGGCAAGACGTATTTGTCTGCGGAGGCTTTGCACCTTCGGCAATTATGTCTGCAGTCTGGAAAACAACAGCAGCAGGGTTGCATCGGGGAGGGGAGGAAATTCTATCATGTCAGAATAATGAGATCTGTGATTTCAGCACTTACTGGGTCAGAGACACACACAGTGTGTTATCTGTAATGCTTTCCTCTGACATTCAGGGGAATTGCGTTTATGCAGAGGACAGGAGGCACTGAAGCACGGTGCTTCAGTGGGATGCTCTGCTTGGGGGCTCACCTGCCCCACGCCCGGGGGGTTCCTGGATTCCCAGGGTGTGAGGAGCAGCCCTTGTGCTCCATCTGCTTCACACCCTCGCTGGGACACAGCCGGCACGTTTTGGATGGATCCCAGGAAAGTGGGGTCTGCCTCTGCCTTCCTCACCCCGTTAGGGTGGCTCAGATGAGTTTCAGATCTAAACCCTTCAGGCCAGGAGCCCCACAGCAGCGACAGGAAGCGATGGATTACCCCCTCATCTCCCATGGGTTTAGGTTTAACCCTGCTGGAAGCGAAGGAGGACATGAGGAACACAGAACAAGGAGGCAGGATGCATCAGGGATGACACTGCCCCAGGTATGGACCTGCTGCCCATCCCAGCTAAGTGGCACATGGCTTGGGAGAGGGTTGATGGTCCAAGGAGCTCATCCCCACTCCTGGCTTCTGACCGCCTCCGACTTTGGCACCATGGTCTTGATCCTCCCTCAAGACAAGAGGCCTGTGTGAGTATAGCAAGGCTAAACACACACAAAGGAGTATAAAGTGGGGCAGGTTGACCTGGGGCAGGTTTCTCAAGGAGACAAACCAGAGTTTTCTCACAATCTGGAAAACGCTCCATAGGCATTTTTGAAGCTTTAGAGAAACATCTTAAAACCAGAGGAATTCCTTTCCCTCCCTCTCCCTTCAGGAACCCAGAGTAGGGAAACTCAAAACATGCTGCTTTCCCAATTAAAATCCATGGCTTTTCCTCCAAACCAGCTTATTTTCCAGCAGAAATAGAGTTTTCTGACAAAAAAAAACCCTATTTTCTTATAGAAGACAACTGACCTACACCAGAACCGAACCCACTGGCTGCTTGGAGGGAGCCCTGCCCTGGCTGTGCTGTGCAACATCACAGGAGGGTTTTCAGACCCCAGGACTGCTCCCACAGCCCCAGCATTGGCCAAAACATCAATCAGAGAGTCTTTATCAATAAACCCCATCATTTCCCACTAATGATGCGAGGCCTTGGACTAGAAGCTGAAGAATAATCAACAGTGGAACTGGTGTTTTGCTCCTCATGACTTTCTCCTTCCTAATTCTCCTCATCCAGGGGTTTTATTACAGCTTTTGCCTCTTGTTCCTCCCCCTCTTTTTCCAGAGGAGGATGAAAGCCATGTCTAGATTACAAAGATGCTGTTTTCCAGCTGTTTAAGACAGGCTGAAGCACAGGCCTGAGCCAATACCCAGGATCAAACCTCCCACTGTGGGAGAGGGAGTTCCAGCCCAAGGCCAGCTCTGAATTTTGCCAATAGCTCCTATATTTACAGTTTTCCTTGAGGGCTTTCATTACAGGCCACAGAGCTTTCACAGTCAGGATCTGGAGTTTGTCTTGGAGCTGATGTGCAGAAGCTGCCTCCAGGCCAACGTTTCTGGACAGTTCTTGTAAGACACATGGAGAAAGGAAGAGGAAGGAGGAAGAAAACTGCTCTGAAGTGAACCCTCACAAGGGACTGCCACAGAGTTATGCCCCATGATGGTGGAGCCACCTCTCAGCCCTGCCCAGCGACTGGTGGATCTCCAAAGCTGAGGTCAGGCCCTTGCTGCATCTAAAGGATGGTTGCCCAGAGAAGCTGTGGCTGCCCCATCCCTGGCAGTGTTCAAGGCCAGGTTGGATGGGGCTTGGAGCAAGCTGCTCCAGTGGAAGGTGTCCCTGCCCATGGCAGGGGTTGGGGCTGGATGAGCCTTAAGGTCCCTTCCAACCTAAAACCATTCCAGGACTTCATGAAATCCCCAACAATACAAACACCCCCCATGGCAAGATGTTTCACTGCACTGAAAAGGCCTCAAAGGAAGGGGGATGACTTTCCTGCCTCCCTGGCGCTGTGGGGCACATCAACCCTGCCCCAGCCTCACTGATACCCACAGAAGAGCAGGCCAGTGGCTCTGCACCCTCCAGGTGGGTGCTAGGAGCTGCACAGACAGCGCTTTGTGGCCATAGCCAAGAGCAGGTCCCTGCTTTTTGTCTATGATAGGCTCAACTAATGATGGTGTGAAACGCTCTCGCTCGTCCGGCTGCTGATCTTTTGGGCAATTATTTGGAAGTAATGAAAGTGAATGCATGACATTTAAAAGAGAAACTCCGCTGTCAGCAGGAAAGCTGCCACATTCCTCCTGCACCTCCGAGAATACACTTAGCTTGAAATAATGTTCATTTTAGCCCAGTTGTAAATTACAAGTGTGCGAGGGTCTTGGGGGATTTATTACCATTTGGAAAGAGGTTATAGGCCTTGCGCTGGTGCTGCTGCATCTGGTGCATGCTACAGAGCAACCACAGAGCAAAACTTGGAGGCAAAAGAAAGCACCTTTTATAGCTCATCTCTGGTGGCTTGTATTGCTAACATTACACACGCACACACCCCAACCCCAACCCCAGCAGTAAAAGAGGAAGGATTGCAAAATCCCTTTTCCCACTTGCTGGCTGTAATTGATCCAGGGTTGGTAATAACCAAGGACCAAACCTCGCTGGGCTCCGGGCACGGAGCGTGGCCACCGGTCCCTGCGCCAGGGCTGCGGGCGCGGGGCTCCGGCCCCTTTGGGATGCTGCTTTAATTTGCTCAGGTTTATGTTCTCTTTTTTTTTTTCATTGCAGGTGTTTCATAAAAATGCAGCCATGGAGCTGGCAGGAAGCAATAAGCTTCAGCTTCCTCTGCATGAACTAAAGGGATTTCTTCCTCCCTTCTGGCAACGATGGAGTTGTGCTAATGTAAGATTAATGCTCTTCACTCCTGACCCTGCTGTCTGCAGCGTGTAGATGCTGACGGGTCACCTTTAGTCCATGCCATTAGTGATTAATTAATCGCAGTGTCTATTGGATCCATCCCTTTCAGTGAGGATTTCTGCACTAATGCTGTTTTGATTCCTTTTGCTCCCTCCCTCCACATCAAACTGTTCAATGAGTTCCCTTTGATATCCCGAAGGAAGCAGGACTTTGCTCCCGGTTCCCTGCTGCATGCCCCTGAAATGTGCCAGGAACAAGTGAGTACCAGGAACACAACCACAGGTCTGCAGGGACAGCCAGGAGAAAGAGGCAGTGAAGACAAGGAGGCTTTTAAGCCTACATCAGAATATAAGAGACAAGGAAATGGATGTCGTCTTAGCTGGATGCACATATTCCTTGCAAGCTCCTGTGCCAGTTAATGTAAGAGAGATTGATTGTCCAGCTTTTAACCAAACACATTTTTCCCTGAAAAGGTGGGTTGTAAACTGAGCAGTGCTCATGGGAATAAAGCTCTGGAATAAAGTGACTTTAAGGTACGTGTGGGGAGGGGGACAGCATGGACGCTGGGGTCACGATGGGTTAAGCAGCATGGTAGGGTTGCCCTAGAAGAGCAAACCAGAGGGCTGTGGAGCCAGCTCAGCAGCCAGAGAGTGTCTGAGTGCAGTGGCCATGGAGGCTGTGAGATGCTGCAGAACCACAGCAGCAGGATTAGGTACAAACACCCTCCACACTGTACATAACAGGCCCCAACAGCCGTGCTGGCCACAGGGTGGGAGCGGGTGGGAGGCTAAGGCGGGTGGCTTGGCACCCGCGGAGCATCCATCTCCGGCAGAGCATCAGCTCACCAAGAGTTCCCCAGTGCGGGGACGGGATTTTCTTAGATCATGAGCTCTCCCTCCCCATCTGTTTATCTCTGTGAATGCCATTAATCATGTTGTGTGCCTGGACAGTTTATAACACCACATCCATCCTCTAAGAGCTGTTATCGTACACCCTGAAGATCTCGCAGATAAATAGCCAGGTCAGCTGCAGCTGTTCCAATATCCTGAAGAAATCAGATTTATCATTTTAGATTAAAAAAAAAAAGCCCCACACAAGCCCACGGACCAGACCCCCCCCCTGCCAAGCCCACAGCAGGCTGGCTGGGCCGCTGTGTTTCTTGGCCTTCCACAAGTCCTGCTGCTGCTGCCTTCCATCTGCAGCCCAGTGATAAATGGCTGCAGGGTGCCAGGTACAGTTCAATGTTGAAAAATCCCAATATGTGACTTAGGCATCTCATTGCAAGTCATTAATCTAAAAGGAGGTTGGTGCCAGGACAAGGCTCTCACTCACTCCATCGTCATCTGGACCTGCTCGGCACAGCCACTGCCAGAGGCAGGGAAGGAGGGAAGGGAAGGCCCCTGCCATTTTCCACTCACATGAGAAGTGCTCTCCAAGCCATTAACCCTCTCTGCAGCCCTGGCCAGCTCTCACGGGGCTATTCCATCTGAAGGGATGCTTGAGCATCACCTCCAGAGGGGCTATGGATGGTGGACACTGCTCAGCCTCTGCCCCCCACAGCCCTGTTAACCCTTTAATCCGCATGGAAAGGCCACCTTCATGGCACACAGCAAGGCTGCCACTGCTCCTTGGAGCAGCACCTTGTCCCATACTGTGACCTGGGGCCCCTGGGCAGGAGAAGCCGGAGCCCACGTCCTTAAGGATGATGCTCCTGCTGCCTGGTGGCCCCATCCTGCCAAGGTGCCTCTGCTCCCTTCCGCACCAGTCACATCCCGAGCCTTGTGCCTGGTGCCAAATTGAGTTGTAGCCGTGAATTATTTAGAAGCATCAGTGGAATATTGTTGTATCAGTAACGCAGACTATCAGTTTGTGGCCTTGGGGCTGCCTCAGTTACACACTCCATCACTATTTTCTCTCATGAATAATGCAGGAGTGGAATTACTCTGCATGTAGAGAATTCATACCCTGAGAAAACAAGGTTGCTCCAAAATTAATTTTCCGTACTAAAAGAGCGACAGAAAATCAATTAATCGCATATTATTCTATACGGAGACAGAGTAAGGGAAACAGCGAGAATGGCTGTAGCTATACATCAGCAACTGCTGTATTGGCAGAGTGCTTTGCAGGGATGTGAGTTACAGCCAGCTACAAAGAAGGTAAATATATTCTACCCAAGAGAGCCCTGGAACATCAGGCTCTGGAGCTCTCATCACAGCCACATGGGCGCTTCCCGAGGACAAGCAGAGCTCAATGCTTCATTCCGCGCCCAGCTCCCTCCTTTGTCTGCCACAAGCGGGCTCAGGCTCTTCCTGGGGCAGCAGCCAGGTAAAAGCTGGTTTTCCAGAGGTGTCCAGGCCTGAGGATGCAGCCTCTGCAAGCCAGGTCCTGTCGCTGGCTGGATGAGGTCCCCTGGATGTGGTCCTGCTGCAACTCGGGTAGGGATATGGACATTTACCTCTTCAGGAACACAAAGTAGGAGCTTAGAAATCTCATCTGAATAAAGCCCCTGCTTCTAAATCATGGAGCTGGAAACCAGGGGAAGGGAGATGCTCTGTTAAAGAGCCCAGTGTGGTCCCAAGCAGGACATCCCACGGTCAACACTACCCGCCTAGGAGCTCTGCTCCTGCCTCCAGCACCAATTCACCACACAGCTTGTGTCAACACTGCTTCATCTTTATCTGCTGAACACCAACAGTACCCAGCCGTTGTAGAGCAGAGCTGGGAGGCTTAATTAATATTTCAGATTGCTTTGAGCCTCACAGCAGAGCAAAGCATTGTTACTTAAAGTACTTCTCAAGAGGAGTGAATGCTGTAAAGCTGATGCGGGATCAGGCACAGACCTAGAGCTGAGGCAGATCGGCGCAAGCAGCGGGGCAGGAGGCAGAGAAGACAGTGTCTACCCCTTCCAAGACAGTGTCCACCCCTTCTCGTGGCACAGCACCGCATCCCACCACCCCCAGCAGCATCCCACGGGCATTCCAGGGAGTTTGCCCCCACCAGATGAGCGGAAGTTGCTCTGCTGAGTTGGACTTTCTTTGTCGAGACATGGCCATGGGTCAGCCACAGAACCACCTGCAGAAAGGCTGTAACAATACTGTGGCCTGCACCTCTTCCATTCCCTCGTTAGTTTTGATTAATAACACTCATTGATTTAACAAATGGCATCATAATTAAGGGATGAGGAATTAGGAACTGGTCAGACATCGACAGCATCCTCAGGAATAAAACTCAAAAATAAACTAATCTATAATGAAGCCTGGCTCCTCAGTGCAGCTTAATATTTTTCCCTAAGCACTCAGTTCTTCTGCCATCTCCTAGAAGTGGGAAGGTCACACAGTGGAGATCCTTTTTCCAGCAAGGAAAACAGCAGCTTTCAAAGCGCTCACAACAACAACTTCAATGGCATTTACAAGTTGCAGTCTTGGGGTTTATCACTGGGTTATTACCAGTGTGGTTTCTACACTGGATTTACGGGGGTTTTATTTCTCTTAGCACTATTAACGGGAAAAAACATGGAAGAAACAATCCTCTATACCTCTACCCACATGTCCTTTACCAGCTCTAGATGCAGCAGAGGTCATCAGCAAGATGAAGCTGCTGGCGGAAACCTCGCAGAGGCATCACAAGAATCATTCTCCTTTCTCTGAAATGGGACAAAAGGGTTTTCCCTCCATCTCTGCCACTCCAACGCATCAACAAGGATGAAAGGAAACGTGTATTTCGTGTGTCGGCACAGCAACCGCACTCTTTGGCCTCGGTATCCTCTACAACCCACATCTCTGCTCCTCACAGCACTGCATTTTTGCCCACCCCAGGGGACAGAAGAAGCCTTTTTTGCTTTCAAGAGTAGCTGCAGACATGTGAGTGCATGTATGTGTGAGTGCACACGCCTGCGTCCGTGTGTGCTAACAGGAGACAGCAACACGGGAGTTTGCTCCGTGCCTGCATGAGAAAGCAAAGAGGCTTCATGTATGCACGTACAAAGACACAAATCACCCGCTGACAAGCGAAACTGAGCACTTGCAAATGCCTCTCCAGGCCCCTTTCATGCTCACAAGCCAACGGCCCCTTGCTCCCTCCCTGAGTGATTTACCTTCTGCTCTGTAGAGGCAGAAAGTTTCCCCACGCAGGGCCCAGGCAAGCAGAGAAGCATCTCCATGGGTATGGAAGTGTTTAAGGAGTGTCTGCGAGTCCCCCAACCGGAGCAGACATGAAAGGGAAGATGCTGTGCGTGATTTATTGCGTGCTGAGCAATCTGACAGTCGTTCTGTTTGAAACCGCTGTCCTCTGGCTTCATCCCGACGAGGGGAGGGCTCAGATGGATGCTGGGGGAGGAGGAGATGGATGGCGATGGGAATGCCTGGTCCCCTCCCACCCCCCCCCCCGCCAGATGTGGAGAGGGGAGGATCTGCTCCAGAGGGTGCACTTGGATCCCGAGCCCTCTATCCACAGATGTTTATTGACTTATACATCGAGTCTTTCAAGAAGTTCATTAGGAAGCAGACCCATGGAGGTTGCTCTTCCCTCCCCAGCATAGCTGGCCATGCTCCCCAGCATGGGGAAAACAGCTTTTGCCCTGTGATGGTCAAAAGGACATATGGGCTCTCATGGCTTAGCCATGAGCAATGAAGAAGGTACCAGCATTGCTCACTTGCTTTTCCAGCCCTGATTTACCGTAAGGATAAGCCTTCCCTCCCTGTGAGTCCCAGCAGCAGCACAGCAGAGGGGAAGTGAGGGGCATCAGCTCCCTTTGCCCAGTGCATCATCCCTTGTCCCCCCAACTGGGCAGTGCCTTAAAACCATAGGAAACAAGAAGAGTCCTGCTGCTGCTGCTTTCTTTGGCTTTTGGGACTCGTAACTTCCCTTCAAGTGTGAAGGATGGAAACTTCCTCGCACGCAGAGAAAAGAGGTCAGGTTTTCAGGCAACAGCAGGACTCCGGGAGCTGAGATTTTCAATGATGACAATTGGCTTGAAATCTGGTTTGTGGGAACTGTTCTCCTTGTGCCCAGCAGCACCCACCACCAGCAGCATCCCACCACCTCACCAGAGCTCCGTGCTGTGCCCTAGTCCAGCAGGGGCCTTTGCTGGAGAGCCAAAATCACGCTTTGTCACCGTTCTTCAAGTATTGATATAGACACTTCAAACACTGCCTTATTCTGTCCACCCCTTTAGACTAAATCTGCCTTGGAAAACAAATGACCCTATTGGGCTCAAAATGCTCCCGCAGCTGACTCCATAATGAGCTGTTTATTATAGTTCCCATAAGTGAAATCCATTAAGTCTGACAGAAATGCAGCTACAGTTTACATTCAGCATCCATGTGAGGGGAGTTTTGGGTCTGAATTAAGTTTGCCCCTTCCCTCCTCCACCCCAGCAAAGCCGTACATGATACTGAAATGAATTTTCCATCATTATTTTCCAGAAGGATAAAGGCTGAGCTTTCCTGGGCCTGGATGATTTGGCAAGTTGTCCAGCCTGTCTGCTATGAGTCTACATTTTCTCCCTTCCAGTATCAGCTTTCAGTCTTGAGCACTTGAAAGGAAGGAAGGTGGTTTAGGGATGACACTGTTCTTTAAATCTTCAATGAGAGTTTTTTCTAGCCTCCTTTCAAGATTAATACTGGTGTTACTATTGTAGCTGGCTGAAAACTGAAGTTTCCATGGGATGAGAAGTTCTGAGGTTTCAAAGAGGAGTAACTGTCCCAAATGGAGACAGAAAGCCAGGGTCTGTTACTATATCAGAACCAAAACAATTAATCCTTTCCTTGTGTCTCAATTACAATATGACCTTCATACAGAACGGTAAAGTCAACATGAAAGATTTGGGGACTGTAGAAGCAAAATGTTTTCACAGTTCTCCAGAACACGTCAAACAAACCCCATGTGTTAGCACAGAACATTTTTATGCCATTGAATCATCAGTTTTCAATGGAAAAGCATTCCAGGTACATCCATCTAAGCAGGTTTCATCACTGTTTGCAAGCACTGTCTAACAAAGCACGGGGCTGTTGGTGTTTTCCAGTTCTCTTGACAGGAGTGAGGAAATGGGAGCTGTGTGGGAACAGAAAAAGGTGTGAACAGGGGCAGCAGAGAACAGACAGGACACAATGGGCAATAGAGAAGTGAGAGAAAAATCCTGGACCAACAGCAAAGCTGCTCTCACCGGTGCCATCCTCACCAGGATGTTCACTGATGCTCATCAGTGGTACCCTGGTCCTTGAGGGGTTCCCAGAGAGCCCCAGAGCTCCCCAGCATCTGCAGGAGAAGCAGCTGCCACTTCCCTTCCCCTCTGCAGAAAAGGTCTGGGTGTGATGAGAGCATCCCCTCGCTTCCCGCAGGAAAAGGAGATGAGTCTTTTCTACCCTGATGGCTCCGCAGGCTGATTATACAAACTCTGCCATGAGTGGCTGATTGACCTTGGGAAAAGCACTTCATACCTCTGCAGATTGTAATCAGGTAATATCTGTGAAGTGCTCCCAAGTCTTTGGACAGAGAATGTTGTAAGATGATCCCAAAGGCAATAAAAAAGGGGGAGAAATGCTGCCCAGGCATACAGAGAACTGGATCCTTGAAATTACATTTCCTTCCTCCCCTCTCCTCCTCCTCCTCCTCCAAACGTGGCACCGATCTGTCAAGTCCGGACAGACGCCGCAGAGGTGTGCGCGTCTGGTTTATCACAGGAACGTCTGTATCGCACGAGCACATGCACAGATCTTGATTAATGGAGATGAATCCAACGGATGTTTGATGGCCCCATTTTGTAGCAAGAAAAGAGGTATTCTATAGAGCTGTGTGTGGTGTGTGTGCAAGCAGGAGAGGCCGCCTGCATTAGCATATAAATGTATTTAAAGTGAGACAAATACTGGTGGCTTTGGCAAGCTGGATACCTCTGGAATCAGAAATGTAAACTGTTTAGAAAGGGAAACATTCCTGTTTAACTGTAAGGAAAAGGCGGCTGTGGAAGGTAAACATCCTCCCAGAGAAGGAATCGCTGTTGGAACTCGTCCTGTGCGCTGGGAAAGGTGGATGTGGGTGTTTGAGAGCTGGTACCACGGGGAGCTGGTGAGCCAACCCTCCTCGGGGCAGGCTGCAGCATGGGTGGGAGACACACGTGGAGTGGTGGCTGGCAGTTCCTAGAGAGATGGGCACAAAGAGCAGTGATGTCCATGGAAGGATGCGTGCATCACTGCTCCAAGGTGTGTAAGCTGAGGGTGGACTCATCACTATAAACTCTCCTTTCAGCTAAGTGACTGTACACTCATCAAGGGCTGGGCCACTTTGACATGTGCTTGTACAATACCTGCTGCCAAAGGCCTGCCAACTCCAAGTACACCAAAGATGACAATAGTGAGAAGGAGTCTTCATTAGTGAGAGTCTTCATTGATTTCCCTCTCAGCCTGGAAACGTTTAAGGTAGGATAAGGCTTACTGTGCAAAACAAGTCACCTCTTTAAAACCATATTCTGCTTGGCTTCCCAACATGCTTGTGTGGGGGAAAAACCCCAAAGAATGATGGCACAGCCCCACTGAGGCCCCAGGCCTGCACGTGAGCGGTGCAGAGCCAGTCACAGTAGAAGCCCAACAGACCCAGAGCATCCACTCACACGCACCACCCCGGTGCAATAACAGCAAGTTTGTCCAAAGAGTGAGGATTTGGTCTGTTCCTCACTCTCGGTTTGTTTTGGAAACAGCTGTTAGCCTGTGCGGTAAAACAGAAGATGGAAAGTGTCACAGGAATGTGCTTGTCATGTGAAACCTTTCCGAGGAATGGCAGGGAGATTTATGTGGAGCATTTGGTTTTAATTCGATGCATATGGCTCTAGATGCCTGAGATTGGGGAATGGCACTCTCGGCCAGGACGCATTTTTCAGGGGATGGCTTGTGGCCTAATGCAAGAGGAGAGCACATTGCAACCACTGGGCCGAGCTCGTCTTCCTCTGGGCCAGCTCCTGGCATCATAATGCTTCCCACAGAACCATGGAATGGTTTGCGTTGGAAGGAACCTTAAAGCTCATCCAGCTCCAGCCCCCTGCCATGGGCAGGGACACCTTCCACTAGAGCAGGGTGCTCCAAGCCCCATCCGACCTGGCCAATCCGGGACTCTAGGACATACAACATCCAGTAAAGGATGCCCTCCTCTCTCAGGCTCTCATAAGACAGGTAAAGCATCTCCATTCTTCCATACCTCTCTGCCCACAGTGGTTATTGCTCTTTTACCAGCATTGTTAAACTGTTTTCTACCTATTTCATGAGCAGGGGTGCAATCAGCATTCAGGCTATGTAGAATTATGAGCTTAAATGCTTTTGCCTCCCTCCCTGCTTTTCTTTGGGGGAAAAACCAAGCAAACCAAACACAAACAAAAGCAAACCAGATGTGGCCTGTGCTCTGGCAAGGGAGAGCGCATTGCTCTGCGGGAATCTCACAAGTGGCTGTGGAGATAAACAAGGCTGGGCTTGTGAAAGGGAGGCTGGGGGTGTGTGGGGAAGGGAAGAGGGGTGAGGAGAGCATCTCGTTGTCAAAGAATGAGAAAAATGTGATGCACTCCCTTGAAAAGACAGGGAGAAAGAGGGAGAGCAGTGCAGGGACGGCCACAAAAGTCATGCAGGCAAGAGCCTGCAGCTGGCTGCATCTGAAAACAAATGATTTTAATCAGCTCCTATTCAACTACTGTCAGCTCTGATTTACCGTGTTCAGCCAATTAAGGTTTTGGGGGGTTCAAAGGTTAGGAGGTGAGAAACAAAAGCATGTTGGTGGAGGGGAGGAAGACTGGAGCAAGGATAGGAATGGGGCTCTCCAAGCTCTTCCCTGAGATAAACCATTGGGGTCGAATTGGACTCAGCCTGGGCAAGGGCTCTCATGGGCTTGGGTGATCCTTGCACAAGCCTCAGCCCCTTACCCAGGGTTGCTCTGCACAGGCCCATCATGGGCAAGTTGGCAGCTCCTGGGGGAGCAGTGGGGTGGCTGCAGCTCAAGCCTGGATGTCCCAGATGCTCGGGACTTGTACAAAACACAGCGGAAAAGCTTGGGGAAAGAAGCAGAGGAGTTTAAAATCTGCTGTGATTAAATGGGATGTGGTCTCCAACGACGATGGAAGAAGCACAGCAAGTGCAATGCTCACAATGCACCTGCAAGTTCCCTTTCGGAACAAGGCTGCTGCAGCACCAGCACTGGTGCCCAGCAGGCAGAGTGGTTCCCCTGGGAAAGGCGGCTTTAGACTCCATCGCTCTCGCACAAAGCAAGTTGCTCCCATCATCTACAGATGACAGAATAAGTCGAGGTTTCTCTCCCCCCCCGAGATCATCACTAATATATTCAATGCAAACAGTTCCAGCAGGGCCGTGATATGAGCTTTCCACAATTAATTAGCCCAGCTTAGTACTGAGCAATAAAGAATATTAAAGAGAAAAACTATCTTCCCGAGTGCAGAGCTAGCTGGGTATTTGCACAACTCCCACCTTAGTGGCAGATAATAGTCTGGAGTCTTTGATCCTATAATAACTCTTAGAACTATTAGGAGTGCTAAAATGCTCCCAGGCTTTGGCTTACGGCGATGCCTACTCCTAGGACACGGCATGGAGGAGAAATGCCTCCCCGTGTCCCACACATCACGGTCGGGAGGTCCTGTTTACCCTGAGGTCTCTCGTTTTACTCATCCCAGCCTCGTGTCACTGGGCTGTCTTTGTTCCTCCTATTTAGCACTTTGATTTGTGCAGCTCTGCTAAGAATCCCCCTTGCAGCTTGTTGACTTATCACTCATCCCCGTGAGTTGCCGTTCCCTCTTCTCCTGACAGCTTTGCCTAATGTACTTATTCATTCCATTTAAATAAATCGAACACGGGCCTATGACAGCCGATAAGTGAGTCACACAAGAACAAACAGAAAGGAAGCACTGCAAATAGTCAAATGTCAAGCAGGAATGGAAAACTGTCCCTATAGCTCCAGCGAACCTTAGATGTCTAATATTTATGGCCAACTGATGTCATTAGAAAGTAAATAAGCCCTCTTATGCTGCATTACAAAAGATTAACTGCAAGCAATGGAGTTTAAATAGCACAGATAAGTGCAGATGGAAATAAACCTGTTTAAAGCTGGAAATATTTGCTGAACCTCCTTGCTGCTTTTAAGATAACTGATCTCTGTATATCTGTATTGAATCTCACCATAAAAGCTTTGAAACGTCTTCTGGCAAAGCCGAGCTCACTCGTGACTCAACCTCTCCTTATCTCTCCAGATTGCCCGGGGTTTTTTCATTCCTCAGCATGCAGGGTGGGGAGCACACGGTGGTGTCAGCATTCTCCATGCCGAGATGCTCTGGGCCAGGGTCATTCACCCTCACTTGGAAAACTGGCATCAGCTCCAGCCTTTGCCCAGCCCCATTTGGACCTCTGGAGCGAGCATGAATGCCTCTAACTCACTGCAATTCACCCAGCTTCAAAGGATGTCAGAAAAACAAATAGTCTTTTAGGTTATTGAAGTGTGCTCCAGCTGAGGAGCTTTGGAAAGAGCCCTGCATGATAGATATTAATGAGTTACATTTTGCTGATAAGGAAAGTAAGCAAGAGAGAAAGGAACAAGTGATTCACTTCAGTGCTTTGCTTTCTCGTGCCCACACTAATCTCTGGAGCACGCTCCCATGCAGGGCGATGCTTGCTGTGATGGTGAAACACGCTCCAGCCCTTGAGCCCTGCCCTCTGCTTGGGCAGCACAGGCTCACCCGTGTTGAAATGCATCCCTCAGCGAGTGGGCATGGGATAGGGTCAGGTCTGCACGTCGCCATGTGGAGGCCGAGGGATGCTGCACGTGATGTGTCTGTGCGAGCCTTTGAGTGGGTTGAGGAAGGGAGGACACGTGGCCAGGACAATAAGTCAAGCATTGAAGAGGCAGCGAGCCCCTACCCTGGGGTCCCCGTGGCCCCTCGCTGCCCGCTGGGCACCATCTGTGGCTGGCCTCTGTGCCAAGCCGGTGCCGCACCGCTTCTCCACTGCAGAAACATTTATTTGATCCTACAACATTGCTTTCAAGATGATTAATCTTCGCCTGGCTGTGTGTTTAGGCTCTCCATAAAGGCAGGTGCATGTGTTCATGTGCTGCTGCTGTCAGGGCTGTTAATGTAAGCGTCTGTTTTACAGCCCAATTGACAGCCGTATTGTTCTGGCAGGGTTACAGCTCTGACATGTGGAATCAATCTTTTTAACCTGTCAATTAATCAGTGGGCAGCTGTCAGCCCAGCTGAAAGGCCTGAAGGACAGTGCCCTTTCAATGGATTATACTGGATGCTCAGTGGAGTAAAATTGAAAGCTTCAGTCTCGAGAAACTCTCCCTGCATTCAGAGCAATGCTCAATCTCACTTTTACTGCGGGAAGCAAGCGCCGGGCCCTTCCTGCCTGCAGCCATGCAGAGGAGGAAGGCACCCGGGCTCTGGTTCATCTCCAAGACACAACCACAGGGCATGCCTCAACGCATCCCCGCCTCCCCTCCTTAGAGGAGGCTGGAAGGTTTGTAAGACATGGAACCACTATTGAGGGGTGGCGTGGTGAGAGGACTGATGCTGGTCCTCGCTTGCAGCCCCTGGTGCCTCTCAAGCCCCAGCCAAGTCCCTTGGGGCTGGGCTACGTGCTGGACCCCACCACCACCATCCTGCAACGAGCTTCCCAGCTTCCCATGCCATGCTGTTAACCCAGAACAATGGGAGCTACTCCAGGTAATTTCCTCCTGCAGTTCCTGTCGGCAATTTCCTTCAGGGTTTAAGTCTCCCCCACCGTTTCCTTGCTATTTCCAAAGATGTTTCCCAAACCAATGAATAGTAAGGGCACCTGAGGGAGCTGACACTGGTCTGTAACGCTATCTCCCTTTTCCTAGAGCAAATTGGGATTCTCTTTATCACCCCTGGAGCAGATGATGAAAAGGGAACAGAAAATACCCCCGAAGTATCTCGGAGCGGTCAGGGTCCCCTGGCAGCAAGCAGCTCTGAGAGGCAACAAAAGCATAACCTTGAAAAGAGCTGCATTTCCCCAGTCCCTTCAGCCTAATGTACTGTGGTGCTAGTTGAGTGGCCACTAATTTGATTCATATGAGAAGCATGACCTTATTCCACCAAGTGTTTTCCAGCCTGGATTTCTCTAACTGCTTGTTTATAGAGAGTATATGGAGCATTTAATGTTTTTTCAGCTGTTTAGGAACTTGCTTTTTTGAAGGCAGTCCCAAGAGAGCTGGGTACAAGTCACAGCCTCCCCCTTCCCTTCCCAGCCATTCGGTGCCCAAAGCCACCTTCCCTTCTCTGGTGCTGGGAAGGGAGCAAGGATAATTTATTTGGTGGCTGCATCATTACATGGAGGTGACTCCAAATGCTATTATCTTTGCTTAGCAGAAGCAGGGAGCAGTCAGTGCTCTCTGGGTAATTTATCTTAGGATCAAAAAGCTATGGAGACACAGAACAACTCTGCTCAAGCTTTCATCTCTCAGAACCCTCCTTTTCTCAGCTGAGGATGGGCAGGGACCTGGGTGCCAATTCCTTCGTGATGATTTTAGATGACTGATCTTTCTAAACTGCTTTATTCCTTGCTTACCACACAGACGTGGATAGATGAAGCACTTATAGATTATCCCTGTGTCAGATCGCTTTGGACAATTAGTCACAAGCTAAGGAGTACCCTCACGGTTTCCAGCAAGGGGAAAGCATTAAGGGGATGAGGAGTCTGCAGGTCTGGGTGTCAATCACGCAACAGTGGATGGCAAATTGCACAGTGGATGACAAGTGCTGGCCATTTGCATAAGACACCCCTGGTTATTTGCTGCAGGGTCCTGGGGAAGCCAGTGTGAGGTTGGCAGGACCTGGACAAAAGCACATAGCACCTTTGGAGGAAGGCTGGGTGCCAATGAGCAGCATGGAGCAGGAAAACAGGCTGCGTAGGGCAGGAGATGTGCAAGGAGAGCAGGTCTAGAGACAAACCTCAGGAGGGCATTGGCTCCCAGACCTCTGTGAACAGCCTCCTGCTTCCACTTGATTTATTCTCACATTGCACTGCAGGAAATAGAGAAATATTATCTCCTGTTTACCACTGCGAGCTGAGATTAAACACCCTGTCCAAGGTCACCGAGGGAGGCTCTGGCACAAGGAACTGAACAGGAGTTGCCTGAGCCCCGCTCTCACTGCCAGGCTGGAAGTGCCTCCTGTGCTCGGAGCTGCCCCATGCCAAACAGGGACTGGCACGGCAGGGAGCTGTGCTGGGACAGGTCCTGAGGGTCCCTTGCTGAAAGACACTGAAGAAGAGTGAAGAGTAATTGAAATGTTTTCATTTAGGGCCCTGTTATAAAAAGCAGCACGACTTAAACACCAAATGCCTCCTAATTTGCACCTGACTCTTTTAATCAAATCGAGCTTTCAGCCCTAATCCTAAACCAGGCTTTACAGAAAGGATTGCAAAGAGCTTATTCATCAGGAGGAGTAGAAGCTCAGAGAAGTCATTAACACCTCTTCTTCTGCTAGAGGAAAAAAGGGGTGACCTGTGTACAGCTCAGTTCACACCTGCTTCTCTCCCAGACTCCTTTTTCCTCAGCCAAGCTGAGCTTTAAGGTCCCTTCCAAGCCAAACCATTCTGTGATTCCTTCTAGCCTGAGATGCATCCCCCAAAGCAAAATCCTAAGTGACAACTATTACGCATCTGACTCGGATGCAGCTGTACCTACTGATGATTTAGATGCCAAACATCCTCCTGAAGCCACAGAAACAGGAGGGTTTTCAGGTGAAACCGTCAGCTCCAAGTGACTTTACAGACTCCTTTAAACAAATTTTTACCATAATCATTTCTCTGTGCAGTGTCTGCTATAAAAAGACAATAGATTAGATAGCCACAGAGCGAGCCCGTGCTTGTAAATCAGGCGCAGGGCCTCGGCGCTGCCTCGCAAGCATCCTGCACTCTGCCTCCCAATGGTTTATGGTGTCATCCCAGTCCCACAATCCCCCGAGTGAATTACAGCCTTGCAGGCAGCGGGTGGCCATCTATTATCCTACATGTAAACAGGTATTCAAATAGCAGCTTCAGAGCCTTCTCCTTGGCATTTAATCATGCCTGTAATCTAACCCCAGTCCTTACCAAGGTCACAGCTCTGATTGCTCTTTCTCTAGCACTGCAGGTTTCAGGCAGCAGCAGTGACAGCCTCAGACAAGCTGATTGTCCCCCAAATTAACTCTGATGTTCTGTGTGGAATAATTCAGTAGCAACATGGTCTAATCACCAATGTGGAACCTGTCTCCATCCCCACAGCAGAAGGGGAGCCTTGCAGGAGAGCCATGGTTGCTCAGTGATGTTCAGCCTCTGTGGCTGGGGGAGGACATCCTCCAGATCTGCTGCAGGCTTTGATAGGCTGGTGGGGATGGTCCAAAGGTCCCCACCAGACCAGCAAAGCCCACAGTTCCCAGCCATGGAGATTAAGCAATGCCACCCCTGCCAGGAACAGGCTGCGACCCTGGGCACATCCTGCCTTTATCCCTCACACCTCAACTTCTCTCCTAGGACATGCAGGGAGGATGACATGGTTCATAGGTACAGGGAGATGCAGTCTCCACAAAGCATAATTCACAGAGCATCACACACGCACGGCAGAACAGCCCAGACACAGACACATCCAGACCCTGTCCTGTGCTGACCTGAAGTCAATGAGATTTGAAGGTGCTCAGCAAAACCTTTCAAAGGATCAGGTCCTTGAAGTGTAATCGATAACCAGTTCATCATCCTCCCCGTGATGCCTTTCTATACAGCAGCTGAGAAATTCCTCAGTCGCCGGCCAACTAAGCAGGAAAGCTGCAGAATATCAAGATGATTTTCATTTCCATTGGGCTCCTCTATTTTTCTCTCCCCATTTTTCCGGGGAGCTCGATTCATGGCTTCTCCTTTGGCCTTCCAAGAAAAGAATAATAATTTGTTATTTAAAAGGTAGAGAGCAAAGCCCCGAGCACGGGGGCCCCTCTGTATTGTGTTTCAAATGGTTCCCAGCTTCATTACTAGCTCTAAGCAAGTTCTGTATACATCACCTGGTTTAATTCAGCAATATCATCAGTGTCAATGGGGATCCAGCGGCTGCCGGCTATTGGTCATCTGGACCTGACACAAACTCAATAAATACTCCATAACCCCTGACAGCCGGGAGCAGATTAGCCCGAAATGAACGATTGCCCAACCAACGCCTGCTGAACCAAATCACCGCCGTGACGGATGGGCCTGCGCTGAGCTCTGACCGCAAGTGAGATCAGGGGAAGAATGATTTTATACTTTAAGGAAAGAATTAGAGGTGGTGGCTGGAGTGATTGGAAAACCTTCACGAGGCTTCTCACTCCTTCCTGCCTCCCCCCTGCCATGCCCAAAGCCATCCGCGCTGCGCGCTGACCGCACGCTTCCAACAACGGCAGCGGCTTTTATTATTCCATGCATTATTTATGCTCCCATCAGCAGCTTTAGTTCATGTCCTAGCCTATTATTGCCGTAAATTATTATTTTAAACTCTTTGGTGAGACTTTAACCACTGCTTAAAAATAAGCGCTTATTTAAAGGTAACATTTTGCAAATGGCTCTGAGAGCGACGGGTGCTCTGCTCCTGATTTCAGACTGATGGAAGCGCAGACCACAGCTCTCGGAGCCAGCCTTGCTTCCCTTCCAGACAGGGATTCCTGGCTCCTGACCATGCTGCCCCACAAGCTAACCTAAAGGCTTGGCTCCATTGGAGCCCCTTCTCTGAGGCTCTCCTATCAGTGTGGGGGGGGGTTTTAGAGGGATCAAAGACCTAAGCCAGGCTTTAGACAAGGTCTTGGAATAGAAGAGGAGCTGAAGCTCCTGTACCCGCTGCAGTCCTGAACCGCTGCTTGCCTTGGGCAAGTTCCTCTCAAGAAAGCCACATCTGTATGCCAAATAGATGGAGCTAAATCAGGATGGCCAGGCAGAGCTACAGGTTGGGCAGAGAAGAGATTCAGAGCAGCCCAAGGAGAAGGACTTGGGGGTGTTGGTCGATGAGAAAATGAACATGAGCCGGCTTCAGTGTGCACTTGCAGCCCAGAAACCAACGTATCCTGGGCTGCATCAAAAGGAGCGTGACCAGCAGGTTGAAGGAGGTGATCCTGCCCCTCTACTCTGCTCTCGTGAGACCTCACTTGGAGTATTGTGTGCAGTTCTGGTGTCCTCAACATAAAAAGGACATGGAACTGTTGGAACAAGTCCAGAGGAGGCCACGAGGATGATCAGGGGCTGGAGCACCTCCTGTATGAAGACAGGCTGAGGAAGTTGGGGCTGTTCAGCCTGGAGAAGAGAAGCTGCGTGGAGACCTCAGAGCAGCTTCCAGTGTTTGAAGGGGGCCTATAGGGATGCTGGAGAGGGACTCTTCATTAGCGACTGTAGTGATAGGACAAGGGGTAACGGGTTCAAACTGAAACAGGGGAAGTTTAGATTGGATCTAAGGAAGAAGTTCTTCACTGTTAGGGTGGTGAGGCACTGGAATGGGTTGCCCAGGGAGGTTGTGAATGCTCCATCCCTGGCAGTGTTCAAGGCCAGGTTGGACGAAGCCTTGGGTGAGATGGTTTAGTGTGAGGTGTCCCTGCCCACAGCAGGGGGGGTTGGAACTCGATGATCTTAAGGTCCTTTCCAACCCTAACTATTCTATGATTCTATGATTCCAAGTTCAGCTTTGAGCACATGGGTTTTACTCTTCCAGTGCCTCACATTTCTCATAGGCTGGTCTCTGGTTAGGGGCTTTTTGATCTCATTCCCCAGAACAAGATGTCTTTGGCCTGACTGCTTTCCCTCTGTCACCTCAGCAATCATTTGGCACCAGCAGAACCAACCCGGTGCAGAACTTGGACTGACCCAAGCATTGCAGTGGTGGAGCAGGTACTTCTGCCTTGCCCCAGCCCTGCAGGGCACTCGTCTGGTGAGATACCGAGATCCACGCTCCCTTCAGGACTGGCCCTTGGTGTGTAATTCCCAGCACTGACCCAAGGCAGGACCTGTGCATGCTGTGGCAATGCAGATGGAAGGATAATAGCCCTGCTTGGTTTATCATGTTCGTTTCTGTCTGCTCAGAATCTGTCATCGTTTTCACTACCCGGAATAGCTGTCACTCCAGTTTTGGCTCTAGGATCCTGTTTTGATTCCAGCCCTTATCGAGTTTATCTAGAATCCTTCTGCTCGTTTAAAAGCAAAAAAAAAAAAGAGAAAAAAACCAAAACCCACCCCAAAAATCTCATTGTGAAAGTGCTTTCAGGAGGGGTTTGTCTGAGTCAAATCCCAAAAGCCCTGCACGGGTTTGATGCACTCCAGCCCAATTGTGGCCCTGCTTTTGAAGAGCTGTCTTGATTAGGGGCCCGCCAAAGTCTTTGAGAGTAATGTGATTTGCTGGAGAGCCACAGGATAGCTTTGCAGCAATGCTGATGCTCCCGCTGCCAGCTTAAATCAGATACCAGCCTGACCTCAGAAAGCAGTGTCTCTTCCTATAAATTTTGGCATCACATTGAGTTGCATCATTCGTGCTGCATTATGTGCCGTTACAGACAAGGAGTCACACAAGTTAATGTGGCATCTGGCTGGAATTTAAAGGCAAATGCACAGGGCTTGGAAAATCCAAACCCACCTTTGCCCTCGGACACTTGTGGCTGCTCTGCTGGCCTTGCTCACGGCCTGGGCAGCTCTGCTCAAACAGGGTAGGGATGTGTTTCCTTGCAGGTAGAACTCCCCGTAGCTACTTCTGAAAGGGTTTTCCTCCCCTCTTCCCTTTGTTTTTGGCAGTGAAGATGAACAGCAATTGTTCATCTTCTGGAGCACAAGCTTTGCTGACTCGAGCTCCATATGGGGATGGTACCAAGCTCAAGCAAGCATGGGCACACTTGGGGAAGAGGTGGGTGAGGTGGGGATGCCCCACTCTTGTCATCCCCATGCCCTTTGCCTTGGCTGTGCTTCTCTGGGCACCCTGTGCCAGCGCCTCAGCACCCTCACAGGGACAACTTCTGCCTAAGAGCTCATCTCAGTCTCCCCCCTGGCAGGTTAAAGCCATTCCCTTGTCCTATCCCCACCCTCACATGGCGGGACACGTGGCGGGTCATCACTCCTCCATGGGGACACATGCTCTCACATGCTGGGCTGTCCTTGCCGGACCCAGATTAATCACTGCGCTCCAGCTTGCCATTGAAGCAAAGAGATTTCCCAGCCTGTCAGCACGCTCAAGACCCCCTTAGCCCCCCCAAATATACTCATCACGAGCCACAGCCCCCTCGGTCCAGGCGCAGGATGAGCCCCCAGTGTAGGCAAGAAACCATTCTCCTCTCCATTTGCTTTCCAGCCCATGACGTTAGTGACTGGCAGCCCCTCAGCGAGAGCAATCACTACTCACAAATGGGCACTTCTCTCATTCCTACTTCATTTGCTCCCAGCTGCTTTACAGCCCCCCCCTCACCAATTAACCGATTAGTAGCTAATTTAATTTGCTCTATCAGGACTGCAGCCCACCGAGTGTCATGGTGGATGGACACAGTAAGTGCTGGCTCCGCTCGCCAACCGCCCGCTGCAAGAAAGTGGGTCACGTTCAAAGTGACATAAGCCAAGTTCCAAGCACCTGCCCTGAAAGGCCGGACAAACACTGCTTAGGTCCCAAAGAATCCCTGACCACCTGCACCCCACAGCCAGCACTTCCAGCTGCCCTTGCCTTGTGTTGAGGGGAGATGCTGCAAGGACAGGCACTGATGTCCATTAAGCAGCAAAACCTGGTCCCGTGTCCTGGTTTCAGGCCCTGAACAGGGCTGGAGGAAGGTTATTTTGGACTTAGTTTCTTTGGAGGAGAGCTGGAAGTGGCCTCATCGCAGTTTTTAATTTAATCTTGCGCAGGACAGAATATTTCATATAGTTATGATGAAACTTTGAGTCATTTCCCTCCATTCATTTCCAGTTTTTAGGCTATGTTAAATTATTGATTTCATTTTATACAAGTTCTAGCTGCTGTCCGTTTTAATATAGGGGGGAAGAAAGAAGCATTTTGGGTGTTCCTTTCTGAGCACTACAGGGTAAGACAGGCAGAGAGACGGATGCACAGACCTGTGTGCAATTAATCCACTGCAGGAATCTCCCAGAGAAGAAAACCTGGTTTCTGTTGTGCTCGGAATCTGACTGATGGTACCAAACACCTCTGTTCTCCAGCAGTGAAGCCCCATTGTGCAAGCACCAGTAACCAGACAAGGCACCAGTGAGCAGCCAGGAGGTTCCAGCCTCCTCCACTCCGCCTCCTGCCAGGAAACACCAACAGCTTGGAGACAGAGTGGGACAGGGAAGAGCTGATGGGTGGGAAGGAAACAGACCATAGGATTATGAAGCACCTGGTGAAAAGCTACAAATGGATGGCTGTCTACTGGGCTCTGCCTTAAGAGAGTTTTTCACTCTAATTGTAATTGATGTTTTCCTTCGTCCTTGTAAAATGGTTTAGTGTTTTGGAAATGATTTACAAGAGGAATAAATATGCAAAACCGGGGCAGGTTTGGGTCAGGCTGCAGCTCCTTCCTCTGCAGATGGGCTGCAAGGCCCCGTGCTCAGGTCGATACCTCAAAGGAACAAATACTTCTGCCTTGCTTGCCTGACGTCCCCAGAAGGTTTCTGATCTAACACTAACCTGGCCAAAGCATATGAAGTGTTGAGAGTGTTTTGTTAGATCAATTCTAGGCCAGTGCTGCTGGAAACTCATAGAGGGGAGGGTGGGATTCTGTCTGCTGGCTTTGAGAACAAAGCTGTCTTCGTTTTCTCTGCTGTTTTGCAGTTAGTAGAGACTGCTAATGAATGTGTAACTGCTCACATCCACTCCACTCCCAGGTATCACCTACATGCTTTAAAAGCTAGCTAAAACATCCCACCCTCCTTGCTGAGCCAAGGGAAGGATCCTGGAGGAAGAGAGGAGAAGAATCTAACTGTTCTCCTGGAGGAGGATGTAACTATGGGGACTCCAGTTTACAGGGGATAAGGGAAACTGTGTAAGGAACAGTTCACCCATGCAGAGCACGCTGCCCCTGCCTGGGAATGCGCGTGGGATACAGCACCTTTGAGCGCGATGACTTCCCCCCAAACCCCACAGATATTCCCAAGACGCCGCTGCTGTTGTTGTTATTGTTGTCGTTATTGTTATTATTCCTTTAAAAAGTGCCTTCTGAAGGCTGCTGTGCTGCTGACATTCCCTTCAAACCGCAATAACTAACCTGTCAGAGCCTACAAACGCTGACAATACGGCACCGTGTGGGGCTGACTTAATAAACCTCATTTACATTCATTCTGATTCGCTCAGGCATTGAAAAACATTTCACAGGGAAAAAGAAATAAGTAGGAACCTCTCCAAGCTGACATGATGTTTGCTGATATGATACGAATGGACTTAATAGCAGCACGTATGAGAACATGCATTCCTTCCAGTATTTGCAAATGGGCTTCCTTTTATTTACTTGCAGGTTTTTCTCTCCCCCCTCCTCTTCTGTGCTGGAGCACAGCCATGACCATGTCTCTGTGCCATCAACACACCCAAGCGCTCCTGTCCTCCCTGTGCTGGCATGGCCCATGGTGGGGGGGTCACTGTACAGCACATGGGGGATTTGTGCTGGGGTTTTAATGGTGGTGCTCCATAACCTGAGGCTCTACTCCCCAGTTTCCCTTCTTAGAGCTGCCTGTTGGCTGCTCTTCCTACACTAGGCCAGCCAGCACTACCAGATGTGAGGCAAGAGCTCACCTGCACTGCGCTGAGCAGCAGAGCCCATAGGTTTGGCCAACAGCCACCCCTCCATGTCAAAGTGTCCTCACAGGCTGCCTTGGATGAGACATATTCAGCAACTCTGAGCCACAAGTTTGGAATCTCCCCAAAATGCTTTGTATATCCCTTTCCTGAAGTTCCCTGTATGCTTTGCATCCCTTTGCTCCCAACCTGCATCACAGCACCCAGCTGCACACACCAGACCCTGCTGCAAATGCGTTACTGGGAGTTGCACTACAGCCTGCGTAATGCTGGAGGAATCACAATCAGGCCAAGAACTTATCTTACCTTGAAGAGTGATAAACACACGAGGCATGGTGCTTTTGTTGTTTCTGCTGAGCTTTTCCCTGCTGACATTGGTTTAAAGTAAGTTCCTCTTGATTTACGTCTGTCGAAGATCAGAATGGAACAGGACGAGCTTCAGCAGAATAGGATTGTGCAGATGAACACATGGGGCTCATTTAGTTTCTCTTATCTGATTTGCATCACAGGGAGAGACAGTTTAATTTCAAGCACTGGCCCTGAGCAATTGAGAACAGGGGAAAAAAAAAAGGAAAATCCCAGACCCTGGAAAAGTATCATAATGAAGCAAGACGCAGAGGTATGTGGGGTTGGGAAGCTATCCGGAAAGGGGAAAACTACCACAGATGAGAAACAATGCCAAGTGGCAAGGTTTAGAGAAGAAGATTCTTTGCAGTTCATGCAATTCAATGGAACTTAAGGGAAAGCTCAGCCCATGGAGCATGGACCAGCCTCGTACCCGCCCGAGCCTGCTCTGCTCCTGCCCGTCCCCATCCGCAGCCTGCGGTTGGGTTGTGGCTGGCTCAGCCTCTGAGATGTTTTCAGTCAAACACTCGGATATGTTGTTCCCTCTTCTCCCCCTCTCCCCTTGCTCCTGCAACCATCACCTTGTCCAGACTTGGGCAAATTGACAAAGCAACGGGATAGGGAAAATTGAGTTGTATCATATCCCCTTGGGGAGTCTCACTTTCCTGCCTCTATTTGAAAGCGCTCATTTCCTACATCTCCTGATGAGAGTTCCCATCGACCAGTGACCCCTAAATGCCTATGCCAATCAATAGTCCCCAGTATCTTATTGACAGGTCTATTGACAGCTCTCCCAGTGCAGGAGAGCCCAGGCAGCAGCCAGCCAGGAGCTGGCAAGGGCTGCTTCAGGAATAGGGAGAACTGGGCTAGTATTGACACCGTAAGGAGACAGTTCACTGTGCATGCAGGGAAGATGCATCTGTTAAGGCAGCCAATAGATTTCCCTATTGTTTAACAGCAGCTGCCTTATGGAGAGAGGGGAGCTCCTTTGCATGGTGGCAGTGCTACCCCATAATACACACAGAGCTGCACCCCAGGCCCTGGGCTCAGTGCTTTGATCAACAGCAGCTCCATGGCTCAGGTGAGTGGAGATGGGTGATCCCTTCCCACTCTGTCCATGGGTGTCTGCAACACGGTCCTGAAAGCAGCTATTAACAACCCACCAAGAACTCCTTCCTTCTGTCCCTGGCTCATTGTGCTCTGGCCAAGCCACCTCTCCTCCACTCCCAAGTGCCTGCAAGCCCTTGGTTACCCATGCAACAAGAGGAGAGATGCTGCCCACAAAGCAGGAGGAAACCTTGAGAGCCCAAATTCACACCATCTCCCACAGCATCATTCTCCTAGGCTCCTTCTCCACCAGCAGACAGTCACCAGCAGCCTTAGGGGGGCTTGGGGACCCCAAGCTCCCCCTCTCTCTGCTCTTGCATATCTCAGAGCAGGCCCAGGAGCAGGAGCTCCATGTGGATGGGCACGCAGTGTGCTTACAGGAAATGCTCCAGCCCAGGCCTTCAGAGCCCACCGCTCATCCAGGCGAGGGGAAAAAATGAGAGAATATTGAACTCCTAATGCACTGTAATTACCAAATGATCCTATCTCAGAAGCAATGGCACCCCATGGGATTTATTGCTGTATTAACAGTGGTTTGCCATTGCATTACTTAATGAATAATGTCTAAGCTAATAGCACACCAAAAAAAAATAGAAAAAAAAAAGAGAGAACACAACTCCAGTGTAATTATTATTTCTTCTAATGCAGCCACTTCTTACATAAATACCCATCTCTCTTTATTGGGTTGGTGTTTAAAAAATGTTTCCTATTAAATTGCCATTGGTGCAAGGCATCTATTATGGTTGTTACTGGTACTTTGGCCATACACAGCTGTTTTGATGCTCTCGCACAGCCAAGTGACCACTGGCTTCCCAGCCCTGGTGCCACCCTCGGCTTGGCTACCTGCATTCCCAAAGAGCTGCAAAGATCTCAGCTGTGCAAACAGCCCAGCCTCTGTTTATTTTGGTAGCCTCACAAAATATTTATGGAGAGTTATTCGAGCAGAAAGGCTGAATGGAGATCATTGCAATGTGTCAAATTAAAGAGTGCTTAATGCTGCCTAATCTCCTGGTAATTACTGTTGTGGCAGTGGATGGCATTAGAGCTGGGTAAGAAAGCTAATGACAGAGAGGAGCCTGGCTGGGTGTCAGGGTGGGGAGGGAAGTGGGCTTCTGCCATCAGCCAGAGCCAACAAGTAGGTCTTCTCTCTCTCTCTATCTACTACAGGACCCAGTCAGTGTATCAGCAGCATCCTCACTCATGAGTACAATTAGTTACTTGTACAGCAGCAATACACCAAGCCCCGAAACGCTGGGCTCTGTTTGTGCCTTCAGAGGGAGGCAGCCTATGCCCCACGGAGCTCAGCATCAATTAAATCAAAGCAGACAAGGAAGCCTTATTATCTCCACTGTAGAGCTGGAGAATTCAAGTACCCAGAGACTAAGAAACCCAGCAAATACTAATAAATGCTCCTTGGAACTGCTGATGCTTATCTGAACTTTGCAGAGTTTGTGGCACACTAATTACGGGGGTTGCGTCTGATTAGCTCTGCACTCACCAGAGGATGATGGTGCCTATCTGGGCATCCCACACATGGATCACTGCTGTGGTTTGAGTGTCAAAACCAAGCCCATCTGTGAGGCAAGTGGGACTTCAACCCCCACAGTGTGCCTAGTTTGTGTCCTTGATTAGGTCAGAAGTGAGTGGAACAGAAGGGCGACAACCGGCTTGATGGGTTTCAGAGGCGCGGCTGGACTGCTCTGTTTAGAGGTATGTGTTTAGAAGTACCAAGGAGTTACTGGACACATTTCCAAGTGAACACTAATTTTGCTCCTTAATGACTCTTCTTTCTCTGCTTAATCATAACCCTGGTTTTGCAACAGCAAACCCACTGCCCTGGCAACAAGCTGTGATGTCAGAAATGGTGGTTCTGACATCTTCAGGGGAATAAGCAGGAGCGGCTGATGAATGCTGGAGCAAGAAAGATCCATATATTGATGCCAACTACCTACTGGAAAAAGAGCTCTCTGAGCTCTCTCAGATGCACAGCCCCAGACAGGGCACAGTTTCTGGGCAGAATAATGTGATTCAGCATCTTCCCCACCATCAGCAGCTCTACAGTGGCACAAGGACCATCACAAGTCGACCCCTTTGTACTTATGCAGATGTCTTCCCTGCTACCACCGACTGCATCTTGTGTAACCATGGACATGCCAGGAGCTCACCGAGAGCCTCAGGACTCTGTGTCTCCCACCAGCTATAGGCCAGGACTGGGGAGAAGCCATGCAGTCCAGTGCAGAAGGCGGCAGGGATGGAGGGATACGGGAAAGAGCTCGGCAAGGGGAGGGAGGGATGAACCGGTCTGTTCCAGTTAGGGAGCTCAGCAAGTGAGAGGTTCATCATTAACTGTCAAACAGGGGTTTTAATCAGCCCTGCTCCTTGGCGGAAGATAGATTTAATATCAAGGCACATTTTCAGAGCCATTAGTTTAATTATGACAGGTGTCTGCAAACTGGATGGCTCCGCTTTCAAGCTCTGAATGACAGCGTTTAATTCTCTGGGCCCACAGGGGCCACTGGGGTACTTTACAAAAATGAGCTTCCATTAAAGCATAAGTGTTTCTTTCTTCCTCCCTTTTTTTTTTTTTAATACATATATAAATATATATTTCTGTCCTTTTGTTCTCTCCTCTGCTGACAAAATGAGAGAGATCAGAAATTGCCCTTTAGTGGAAGGCAAAATAATTTTCCTTGCCCATTAGGATTTATATCACAGGTTAGGAAGGCTGCGCCCTGTGTTCTCTGACCAGGCAGCAACACAGCAATTTGCTGCTTAACCTTTGCATTATCCATCTGTCTGCAGTGTTTTCCCAATAAATAGATAAATAAACAATAATAAGAAGTCATGGAAGCTCTGGGTGCTTATAGGATGCTGCTCACCTCAAGCAGAGATGGAAGCCAGATCTGAGCCCACCACTGGTGGTGGAAGCTTCAGTATCCAGCTTGTGCTGAGATGGGCGCTGCCCATCTCCCACCTCTGCCACCAGATGGGGAAGGTACACGCAGGCTTCCCAGATCAGAGTCCTTTATTTGCATCAGTTTTAGGCACCAAAAAGCCTTCCCATCGCCCTTGTTCCCTAAAATAGTGGAGCTTTAACATGGCTGCACTTGGGGCAGGGAAGGGTAAAACCTGCCGGGACTTGTACAACTTCTGGGAAGTTTGGGTTCACTCTGGTAATGGATATGTAGGGGGTCAGCAGAGCTACAGCCTCCAAGACCATTAAGTGTTAAGAAAGTAACAGATGAGGAGAAGACAGACAAGGTATGAAGGACTGCCAGAAAGGGTAGCAGTATGAGCCTGTCCATTATAGACACCAAGGGCTCAGTACCAAAGGACCCAGTCAGGGCAAAAGGTTCAGAGGAAGCTTGTAAAACCTCCCCAAACCCCCCTAATCAACGGGAAAACCAACATGACAATTTATCTTCAGTTCTGTTACCCAGAGAACCAGTTGCTTTGGCCCATTCTTCACACAGCAGCAGCAGCAAAGGTTTCCTCTGCCCTTCCTGTGGTTATCAGATGGCCTTTGCTGTGGTCCCTCACACTGGAGCTGCTCCAGAGATACAGCATTAGTCTCCCAGAGGATCCAGGACTCTCAACATGTCCCGGCCAGCCAGCAGCACTCACTCTCTCAGACATACCCTCCAGGCTGAGCTCGTTTTCAGGCCTGGGTTATTTCATAACCCAAGCTCCAACTGACCCTATTATTTAGCACTCAGCTTTGGAAGTGTTTCTTAAAATGAGGACTCCAGGGTGGCTGCACTAAAGTGAGGCAGAGAAGTAACTCACCCAGTCACACCGCCGGGGCTCCAGGATGATGGGCTCCTGATGGGGAGAATGGGGGCTGGACCGAGCCTTGTCCATTGCCCAGGGAATGGGAGCACCCGGAGCAGTGTGCTGCCCTGCACGTGCTGCTATCCTGGCTGTATGGTGACCTCTGCTGCAGAGCAAAGCAGCTGCCAGCTACACACAGCAGAAAGAGAGCTGACATGAATCTCTGGAGGAAGGGAGCAGCTCCCACTCTGGACATCACCTCAACCTCCTGCAACAGTCAACACTCGAAGCTCCTGCTGTGCCTGCCTGTAACCTCCATCACTTGTTCTCGGGTCCTGCAAGAGCAGACCCATCATATGTTTGACAGGACAAGGAGGAATGGCTTTAACCTGCCAGAGGGGAGACTGAGCTGAGCTCTTAGGGAGAAGCTCTTCCCTGTGAGGGTGCTGGGACACTGGAATGGGTTGAACGGAGAAGCTGTGGCTGCCCCATCCCTGGCAGTGTTCAAGGCCAGGTTGGACACAGGGGCTTGGAGCAGGCTGCTCTAATGGAACATGTCCCTGCCTATGGCAGGGGATTGGATAAGCTTTAAGGTCCCTTCCAACCCAAACCAGTCTGGGATTCTGTGTCAGCATCCCAATTCCTGCTGGGAACCCCAGAGAGCAGAAAAGGAAGTTAAAGGGTACAGTGCTCAGACTGCCTGGGTTGTGCTGCAAACAGTTCCTCAGCAAGAGAAATATTTCTCCACATCTCCCAATACAAAATTCACCCAGACCAGGTCACCTCAGAGTTTTGCCCCAGCATCCCAGCCTTGCCCTGCTGCTCTGCCACCCGTTAGCATCACTGCCTTCACTGTGCAGCTCTGCAGTCGAGCTAGCTTCAAACTTTCCCAGGCAACGCTCCTGTGTAGGAAAATGCCAGGCTGGCACAGTGCAGTGCTCCTGGGGCCCGGCTGGTTTCACACAAGTGCTGACACAGCAGCAGGCAGGGACTGAGCAGAGCCTGCCAGCTCTCCAGCCTGGCTTGGCTGCCCAGGAGCCCCGGCTGCCTGGCTCCAAGGTCTCTTGGCAAGAGGACAGCCCTAGACCAGGGTCTGTCAGCACACGGAGCCCCCAAGGCCCTGATTCCAGCCCCTGTGCAGGCTGGAGTCTTTCAGAGTCTTTCTAAAGGTCAAAAGGAAATTATCACTTCTACTTTTCCCCAAGTCTGATTTCGAAACATTTAAGTCTCCAGCCAGCCCTAAATGCTGTTATTTCTCACTCCTAATTCACAGGGTCCCTTGTTATCTCCACATGTCCATGACCTTTCTGTCATGTGTTTAGGAGCTGATGAATGGTAGTTAAGACATGCCAAACTCATTCCATTCCTGAGACAAACCACACCAGTCTCAAAGGGCATCAGGGAAATCACTTCTCATCCAGCCCTTCCAGCCCCTGCTCTAAGCACAAGAGACAACAGCTCAGGTCTCCCCTGGTATAAACCAGCAGAGCTCCAGGTAGAGATGACTGCACTGTGCAGTTAAGCAGAGCCTCCCAGGGACCTGCCCTGAGCACCGACAGAATGTTAAAGTCGTTTGGGACTTCTTTTTCTTTGCATCCATTTATACAATGAACTTGTTTAAATGATGTTGCCAAACTCACACATGCAAAACCGGTCCAGATAGACCCTGACATTCAATACTTAAAGAGGCTTACAGACCTGTAAGGGGGGTTTAAAAAAGCATCTAGGTGATGGAGACACCAGCATGAACTGTTTTTAAATGGAAATCAGATGCATAATGTATTTTGGAGAGTCTATACAGCCCTACAGCATCCAGTCACCTCTTGCATCTACAGCTGCTCTGTAAAGATGGAGTGTGGGTGCTGAACTCCAGAAAGCCACTGGGATTTCATGGGAAAGGGATCCTGTCAAGATCCACGACCAAAGCTGACAGCAAAGTTGCTTCCATTTCTCCATGACTTTCCAGTTCCTTACAAATGAACACTGCGTTCCAGAACACAATCCTCCCCTCCCTCTTCCTCCTGTCTGGAAGTGCCCCTGCCTTTTTGTTCCTCCCCAGAAGGGGTCTGGCAGGTTCTAGCACAGGAGGAACCTGGGAGGAAGAGCCCAAGTTACTGAAGCCCAAACACATAAAACTGCACATATTCCAAACAAAGAGCATGGGAACTTGGCAGGAGGAGAGGGTGTCTAAGTTTCCAAAGCAGCCATAACTCAGGGGCTGACAAATGATGTGGGTTTGAAATGAGTATTTATTCTGGTATTTAATAATACAAATCCAGAGCGTGGAAACTCCATCACATTGCCTTTAGTGCCTCCAAGTCACTGAGGGCTGTAAGGACCAAGCACTGCTGCGGTTTATATAACTCAGTGCCTCTCTTGCAATGTTTTACTGCAGAAAAGAACCACATAATCAGCAGGGAAAGGGATTCCCTTGCTAGTTTCTAGGCTAGCATTGTTTCTGGAGCTTTGGAGCTCAGAGAGGCATTGAATAGTGCAGGGGAACAGGCCTACCAGCTCCCAATCAATCTTGCTATCTCCTGTTGAAAGATATGTCTCCAAAACATCTCTGCTTCAGAGCAGATCTGACTCAAGTTAGCAACACCAACTATTTTCTCACCATGCGGCAGCATCTCACCAGCAATCCAGCTGCGCAGAACCACAAACAGCACATGGGCTGGCACGGGATGGAGGAGGGGATGCTCTGTTATGCAAGTTCCTTACTGCATCCCACTGAGGAAGAGAGTAACAAACACTGCGCTGCCACTGCAAAGCCTAAAAACTGCTGGTCAGCAGCTCAGCAGGAAGAGATCTCTGGGTTTCTTTTTCCTATTCTCATAGCAATGAGCTGTGGAGTTTGGGTCTAGATTCAGGCCAATTTTAGGGTTTCTTGGCCCTTCATGGGTCTCAAACACACAGGGAGCTGCAGTTCAGTTAGACTGCCCAAGGATGCTAGATGCTCTCCCTACTGAGCTCATCCTTCAACCATCTTTTAATTCAAAGGATGCAGCAGTGATCTTCAGGAAGGTTTGGATCCTTGAGGTATTCTGGCCTGATTTTGTAGAACTAAGAAGCAGGGGCTTAAAGTTTAAGGTCAAATCATCATATCAGGCGTTTACTGCAGTCTCTGCTACCCCACGAAGTTTGCTGAGAGCATGTTCTGCCCCAGACCCAGGCAGAGGTGAGATTTCAGGTCACCCTGGGACTAGGCAAAGGTAAAAACAACAGCCCATGTTCATGCCTTGAAGGGTTGCTGCCTTGGCTTTCCCCCCACGTTCACTAGGCTTTTTGTGTTTTATTTTAAACGCAAACCCAAATGAGAGTGGCATATTCCTGTTTTTCTAGGGAATACTGCTGGAATGACTAATTGCTACAGCAGTTCACCTCTTAGGCTAATAAACCCGGCCCAAGTGAATGCAGAAAGGAATCTATTGTTTTCAATGCGTAATAATGGGGAAAAGAGGTTTTTATGACTCTCCCTGACCTTTAGAAGGAAGCACAGAAAGTGGCTGGACAAAGCAAACAGGATTCTTAGGAAGAAGCTGTCAGCAGTGGGTGCCTTTCCTATGGGATGGATGTTTTAAAACTCAGGTGGAGATTCTCATGTCCACTCCGTGTGAACCAGCCCAGTGTACCAGCCCTTGCAAAGGGGTGCTTACCGGTTGCTGTAGGGGGAGCTTCAGTTCAACTACAAATGAAATATACAGTGAACAACCCCAAATCAATGGGATCTGACTTTATTTTGGAAGAACCCATTGGTTCCAGTTTCCCATCCTCAACACTCACAGTACTGCCAATAGGAAACAGCCCAACAGACACCCCCCTCCCAATCAGTATTGATCCACAGGTGGGTTAATTTGGGACAGTAACAAATAGGGTCAGAACTGACATCTAAAAGGCTTACAAATGGCCAGAGGTTTACAACTTCTTAGCACCCAATAACCCCAGCAGTTCACACCACATCTGAAGAGCAGCCAGACTGCAGCCAGCGCTCAGTTACAACCAATCCCTGACCTGGCTCTGCAAGGAATACCTATGAACATGCCCTTTGCTATGGGGATGAACTTGACCCTCAGCAAGGAGCTCATCCTGCCTGGCAGCCAGCTGGGTACTTATCACAAGTAACCAAAAGTAAATAAACCAAAGCAAAACATGGTTGTCACATTGCAAAGTGGTATTAATCACTTCAGGGTAGAAACCACTACATGACCTGAGAGAAGAAGTCAATGTGGTATTTCACCTCCTTCACCTTGAATGCCATGAGCAGTGGAGTGAGGAACAGCACTCAAACCGTCCAGCCTTCAGATGCATTACCAGAAGAGAAGATCAGCGTTAATACCCACACATTTTCATCACACAGAAATACCCTGTTGCAGTTCCAGGACCTGGGAGATGCTCTGAGCATGCTACTTTTTGGCTGGGGAAGCTGCTTAAGCACACAAAAGGTCTATATTTAACCATTCAGCTTTTCTAAGGCAGCAGCCATTCTTCCCTTCCTCTTCTCCACAGAGAAAGCACATAACAACACAACATAAATTGTCAGCTGAGCCGTGAAAAAGCATCTTTCCATGATTCCACAAGGAGTACAACAAACACGAGGAAACGAAACTACTGGAGGAATACAACTGCATTGAGACCAACAGGTGATGGTATTGATGAGATATAGATGGTCAGACAGAGTGGTGCTACTTGCCACCAGAAGCTCCATTTAGCACTCTGGGAAGCACTTAAACAAAGGGGTTTGTTCTGGCATTGTTTGAGGCTCCTCTGTCCTGGATGCATGGCACCCTAGGAGATGCTCACCACCCAGCTTGGATGGGGACGATGCTTCTTAGGTACATGCTGTTTGTGGGGGGAGAGGTTTTCTTTCTGAGAACCATGCAAGGAAGCTACAGGGGCCTGGGGAGGATCCTTTCTCCCTCCTTTGGCTGCAGGGAGAGGACCAGACACACATAAGGGGCTCTGTGGGCATACAATGGGCCACGGCCAGCATCAATGCACTCAGGTAAAAACACACCAAGGAACGTCACAGAGAAGAATGCAGCAGAGCAAAGCTTGAGAACTCCCTCAAGGCTTCAAGCAACCACAGCCCCCTATTCCTACTGCTGTAGTACCTTATTATTTGAGTCCAAACACATGATTTTCAGAAAGCTGACTCAGGGCTTTAATGCTCAGGGTTGCCAACACTGTGCGCACAAACACTCTGCAGAGGTTCTGCTCACCTGCAATTCACACCAACCTGGGGGGAGCCAGCACTTAGACCAGCAAACCTGTAATTTCGTTTGCAGCTGGTGGTTTAGTTCCTGCTTTCCGTTCTGACCTTGGTATTTCTGTGCTCTCAGACAGATACAGCAAATGGAAAAACCCCACCAGTCTGCCCCCATGCAAAGCTGTTTCATCTCAGATGAGGTGGGGAATTTTTATGCCTGGTGGCAAATCCACAACCCATAATCCCAAGTCAAAAGCATTACCTGTGGCAAACAGGCTTCTGCAGCAGCACAGGGACATGGTCCCTCGGAGAAACCGGCAGGAATGTTCTTAAGGTCAAGTTCTGACTCCGGGAGGGACAATACCAGGTTTCAGAGGCTGGCAAGCAGTCGCCTTGCTGCTATTCAGAGCAGTGGGAGCTTGTTCATTTGTCTTTCACTGTAGCTAAGATAGAAAATAATAAAAGGGGGAAAAAAAACAGACCCATCAACACAAGCACAAAGATCAGCTCTCCAGAAAGCAGGCTACAATATATAGGTTACAGTTTCCTGCTAACACAAACCAGTATGATTTCATAGGCCAAGCTAATTATTGTTAGGGCAAGCATAATCAAACCCAGGTGATTTGCCTTTAGCCATTTCTTCTTATCTTCACACAGCTCCGGATCATTTCCCCACATGGCAAGCAATTCCAGCAGCCCCACGTTGGGAACAGGCAGCTTTTGTCCGAGCCCGCAAGATTACACAGAGGTTAATGTGCTTCTGCACTACAGAACTCGGGGCATTGTCTCGTGCGTTGTAAGACGTGCTCGTGACATGCTGAATTCAGCTGATTTACAAGAGCAGCAAACCAGAAGGTTTTCCCCCTGGGAGCCTTCTCCTAACTATTTCCTCATCAGGATGCTGGTGTGCAGGAGTCGGAGTCGCCAGCAGACTCCATGACCCCCCTTGGGCAGCCTGTTCCAGTGTGCTGCCACCCTCAATGCAAAGCTCTTCCTCACGAGGAAGAACCTCTTATGGTTTAGGTTAAGGCCACTGCTCCTTGTCCTGTCTCTGGGCACCACTGAAGAGAGTCTGGCACCATCCTCCTGGCACCCACCTTTGAGATACGTGTATGCATTGATTACATCCCCTCTCAGCCCAGCTCCCACAATCGCTCCTCCTAACAGAGATGCTCAGACCCCATTCTCCCTCTTTTGCTCCACCTTTGCTCCAAAGCTTCTGGTGCACGTCCCAGAGCCTGCCTTAGGTCCCAGTCCCTGAGAGTGAACTAACTGCAAGCGGGACACTGTGTGAAGGGGGAAACATGGGAAAGGAGGAATTCATTTATTCTGCAGTGCAGGGCACTTTTGTGGCTGCTTTTATTCAATTGTGTCTCTCTGCAGGGTATTAAATGTAACACACGTTTAAGCTAACTCTGGGGTGCCTAAGGAGGAGAGACAGGGATCTTTCCTCGGCATTTATTTATATCAAAACACATATTTGTATTGATGAAGTATTGGCTGTCAGGCTACCAACACAAACTCACTCTTGATGCAATAAAACTCACAGCCTGGTCAGCCCTGCTAACAGTAACCTTACCCCAGCATTTAATTCCCATTTCCAGGCTGAGAAAACCAACTTGGCTTGATAGGAAGGGAAAAGAGCCACCAGCACCCCAGGATCCCGCAGCACAGGGATGGCACTCGGGCCCACCACGTCCCTGAACAAGCCATTTCCAGGAGAAGCCTGCTGTATGGCATAGGAAAACCATGACAAAAGATCTTCAGGAGGGTTGGCAGCACGGGAATTTCTGGCTCTGTCGTCTCCCTGTTTCTGCGAGCAGCAAAAGATCCATAATTCTCACACTTAATGTAATTCCAAGGCATCTAAAGTGATTTACAGTCAGTTTACTCAATACTTTCAGCTTTATTTAATGTAACAGTTATGGCACATAAAAAGTTTATTGAAAATCCTTTGGGAGTATGATTGAGTAAGAAACAGTCATTGCTAATACCATTACAAGAGCTGAAGAGAAGGATCCCAGCATGTTCCTTCAGTGACCTTTCTGGCTCTGTGATCCAGGGTTACACCAGGAAATCCTCCCCTGCTCTCCAAGGGGAACGGTGCCACGTTGTGGGGAGCAAAGAGCTTGGGAGGTGCTTATCTGACATGGTGAGCCCTGGGTCTGCTCTGCCAGCGGGATGGGAAGGAAAGGAAGTTCTGGGAAGCTGAGGGGGGAGGAATTCCCCTCCTGCCAAACTCATTTATGCAGCTATTTATTTTCCTATTTGCCGTTTGCAAGCAGGGCTCAATCCCTCCTCTGCAGAGCAGAGGAGTTGCTCTGGGTGGGGTTGGGATGAAACCAGGGCTGCAGCGGAGTGAACTGCATGGATCCTTCCCAGCTCGGCTCCCCGCGGGGCTGCTGACTCTTCCAGCATCACCAGTCTGTGAAGCTTCTCCCCAGATGAGGAATTGCAAAAGATGTTCATTTGCCTTAGCAATTAACAAATGCTGCTTTTACTATCATTATGGCAATAACTGTAATTTAATAATTGCCAACACTCCTGGTGATAACATCCACAGTGGTAAGCATATCTCAACATCAGCTTGTGTTGGATATCCTCGCAGCGCTGGCAGCCCACCAAGCTTGCGTGAGACAGCAGAAGATTCACATTTATCTTAAAGGGGCAGAAGAGGAGCAGGGTAATTATTGCTGCACCTAGAAGCTCTGATCACAGACCAAACCCAGGCTGGCCATGGGGCACCAATGCAAAACGCCACGATCCCTCCTGAGGATGCTGGAGTGAGTGCTCAGATTCCTCATCCTTGAGCCATGGCTCAATGCAGGCTTCAAAGGAAGCCCTGGTTAGTGCCTACCTCCATGGGCAGCCTCTGATGTTTGGGGAGGTAAGGGCAGAATGTGCAACCTTTCCTTAAAGCTGGGCTACTTCCAAGATGTCTTTTCCCAAACCTGTTTTCACACACAGGCATGGCTTGTTTGCCACCCATGTTTTCCAGGAATCCGAGGTGAAAGGTGTGTCATGGGAAGGTGGGAAGAGCCAGCAACCCCGGTGTGAAATGAAAGCACGCTGAATAAACTGGAACGAAGAGGGAGTAAAAGAAAAACATGTTCCACATGTGCGTGTTCCATAAACAGAAAAAAGGTTACAGTTTTTAGATAAGGCAACTGTGATGGATTGTTTCTCTGTGTTTGTCAATCAAGTATTAAGACTTGCAGAATTAAAATCAGTGCAGTTCAGAGACGGATTCCAAGCTCTCCAAAACATCAGGTTTGGCATTTAGATAGCTATCAAGCTATCATCTCTAGACAGACAAACAGATAGATGGATGGATGATTTGGAGGAAAAGATGGAGACATTCTTTCAAGACTTCTTTTTTTTTGTGTGTTGTTTTCCAAGCGATGATTTGCTTGTGCCAAGAATTCAGCCTGGGGAAAAGTCCAAATGCAGCATTTCCTCCAGCTTAAACTGGGGCTTGGCCCAAACCGAACCTTGGCTCCAGAGACCTGCTCTCAGCAGGGACACGCAGAAGGCGATTTGGTGCCTGTCTTAGCCCACCCTGTGTTAGCAGAGCATCAGCAGAGGAACGGACACCTGCCTCTGCCCCCAGAAACCCCATGTACAGGTGCCCAAATGTTAATGCTGAACAGATGGGGGGAGAAAAGCAGCATTTCATGCTGGGACTGGCAGAGCAGGCTCCAACAAGTCCACTATTGTTAGAGAGAAATTCCTAGAAACAGATGCAGCAAATTCAGTGCTTCGGAGCCAGTTCTGGAGTTTGGGGTCTGCTGGGAGAAGCCTGTGTAGCTTATGGATTAATGTGCTATTATTACATTACTCTTTAAGCTTCAAAGGTCTGCCAGGAAACCTAAGCCTACTATCTATTGAATGACATTTTAAGAACAAATAATACATTAATATATTTAATTTGAGAATAAACACATACATTATAGGAAGGGATTTTGTCTATGCTGATAAGTCAGTGCCTGACCTTTCCGCTGCAATCCCCGGGTGCTCAGCCATAGAGAACCTCTTCCAGAAACCTTTGCTATCAGCTGCGAAGCGAGAGCCCTTCCGCTGGTCCTGCGGGCTCCGGACTGCAGCTGCCACGATGGTTGGAAATGGGAGCTGAGCCCTAATTATCCCTTCGACACTCATCTACAGCTCCACTAAATCTTGTTGCCTCAAATCAGTTAATCAATTAAGTGTCAAACCACAAAATGTTAGTGATTGTGGCCTGAATTTATTGCCTTGGCACATGTTTCCATCTGCTGATGGGAAGATCTGGGGCTGGCGCTTCCCCCATCCCATTAGGAAAGGGTGAATGAGGTCAGGCCCAGAAAGAAATGGGTTGGGAATGCAAAGTCCTGCACCCAGGGAGGAGCAACCCCGTGCACTGGGATATGCTGGGGGCCAACCGGCTGGAAAGCAGCTTTGAGGAAAGGACTTGGGGTCCTGGTAGGCAGCAATGAGCCAGCAACATGCCCTTGTCACAAAGGTGGTTGGTGGTATCCTGCACTGCACCAGGCAAAGCACTGCCAGCAGGATGAGGGGTGTGATCCTTCCCTCTGCTCAGCACTGGTGAGGCCACATCAGGAGTGGGGTGTCCAGTTCTGGGCTCCCCAGTACAAGAGAGATGTGGACATACTGGAAAGAGTCCAACAAAGGACCATGAAGATGATCCAGAAACTGGAGCAGGATGAGGATGAGGATGGGCTGGGACTCTAGCCTGGAGAAGAGAAGGCTCAGGGGAGATCTTATTAATGTGTATAAATACCCGAATGGAGGGTGCACAGAAGATGGAGCCAGGCTCTTTTCACAGGCTTTGAGGTCCAGGACAAGAAGTAACGGGCCCTAAACACAGGAGGCACCACCTGAACATCAGGAAACACTTCTTTCACTGGAAGCAGGACTGAACACTGGCACAGGTTGCCCCCTGAGGTTGGAGTCCTTGGCGATATTCCAAAGCCAATGGGACAGGGCCCGTGCATTGGATGAGGTGACCTCCAGAGATCCCTTCCAACCTCAGCCACTCCGTGGTGCCTGAACCCTGAGTCCTTACATGCTCGATACGGGTTGTTAGGATTACAGTGAGTCAGAAAGTCCTGTTCCTGCCATGGGATAACTTGGGAGGCTTTAGATGCTGATGACTTTTGCTGGGATTCTTTTCAGCTTCCGAGGTGGTTGTTTTTGAAGCATTTCAAAGAAAAGATAAAGCTGATAACTGAAACATGCAGCCTTTTTTTTTTCCCCAAAAGTCGTGAAAATATTCAGCTTTGGAAAACATTTCTGGTCAAAAAATAAAATAGTCTGTTTTCTTGGAAGCAGTTCCCAAAATCCATGTCAGCCTTTTCAGTGTCTATCTGAAAGAGAAAACTTTAAAAAAAGGTGTTTTTTTTTTCTTTAGGTTTGTTTGTGGTTACTGCAAAACAACCAAAAAGACTTTCCAATGGAAATGGCAGCTCTTGGTGGAGAGGTATTTTTCATTCAAATGATGTTTAAAAGAGTAATATTGACCCAGGGCTGATGTCTGCAAGAGCTGCATCGCCACGGGTCATGTTCTCCCTATTTACAACCCCTGGGGCTAATGTAGAAACGAGATGAGTACCCGATTCTTGGGGTGCCCAAGTGAGGTGAGGGATGCTGAGCCACACTGGCAGCAAATGGGAACGTCCTCGTCGGCGCTGTCGTTGTCCTGCTTCTGCTCCTCAGTTACAAATGTAAATCCAAAGGGAAGACTTTGGGCAAAAGCAGCACAGGGCGATGGGGGGAAAAACTGCAAAAAGGAGGTTTATTGATCCCCAGTGGAGATTGATGGCACAATAAGAGCAGGAGGCGAAGAGTGATTTTGCTTTTGAAAACGTTGATGAATAAGCACTCAGGGGCAACAAATAGCTGGACTCAGGGAATGATGGACGGCAGCAGGGGAACAAGATGCATTTTTATAAATGGGTGAAAGGAGAGGAGGACTTATTAAAAACAATGAATGACCACACGTGGCAGGGATCTGCCACTGGGGAGAAGGCAGCCATTGATTTATGTGCACTACTGGCATTTGAAAATTCAATAATAACATTGACAAATGAGAGGCAAAGCTGGCCAGAGGACAGCAGAGAACTTGGAGTGGAGAAAGAAAATGCCAAGGTCAGGATGAAGGAACAGAAAAACATGCTTATGTTGGAAAGGTTCTGAGTTAACTCATCTATATAAAGACATGAAGAAAAATCATGCCGGGATCAGAGCTCACCAGCCTGACTCTGTGGCATGAACTGGGGAGAGGTAAACGGAGGCGTTGTGGCATCCTGTGGATCTCTCTGTGGGGATATCTGCTTCCTGACATGGGGAGCAGGGATCATTTAATCTTCCCCTCCTGCTTCCAATAAGCCGGTGCCTGGTGCTCCCTGGCACCTCGAGAATTAAATACCCTGCGATTTCTAAGGACCCCCCCCTGCACAAGCATTGCACCGCTGAGCACAGGCACATCCCTGCACAGCCTTGCTCTTTGCATCACTAACTGGGACCATCTTGATGCTCCAGCAGACACCCTGGCAGGGGCATCCAGAGCAGGGTGCACAGTGAGATGGGGAAGGAACACCCTGGAGAGCAGGAGCTGCTGGAGATGGTTTTCAATCTGCAGTTAGCCTACGGCTGAGCAGTGAATGAGAGGAATATGCTGCTGGTGGAGCTGCCACATCCCAAGACCCTCATGTACCAAAGAAGCAAAGAGGAGCTGCCAGCATCTTTAGGCTGGGTAAGTCTTTATTAGGACTCAAAAGTGGAGCATTCCTCTTTCCTTTTACCTGCTCAGGGAAGGATGGTAGAAAAGCCTTGTTGCAACAACTTCTCCTGAACTAAAGAGCCCTGGATCTTAGAGGCCCATGGAAAAAAAGCAGTAATTGAACTCATCAAAGCCATCTCTGGCTACCGTTTGAATAATACCTTGTCCTCACCAGCCTGCAGAACGTAGCACGGCACATAATGTTACCTTAACATTTGATCCACTTAATAAGCCCCCCCATTTTTGCTCCTCCTTGTCTTCTGGCTCAGTTACAAACGGCAGTTAAAGAGAACAACCGGCAGGAGAGACCGCCAAGAGAACACGAGTGAGAATGTGGCAGAAATGTGCTTTGCTCTTTCTCACCATGCCTGGCCTCCCTCCGGGCTTGTATTCATCTATGAAGATGTCTTTTCTAAATGCTACAAGGTCAGAGGTGTGGATGGAACATAATTCTGTGCATCAGTGTGCTTGGCTCAGTCGAAGGAGCACTTACTCAGTGGTGGAGAGGTTTCTGCAAGGACAATACGAAGCCCTGGCATGGCTCACTGAGGCCAGGGAAAGGACTGCAGGAGTGTGGGGAAACCACTAGGCTTGGTGCCTGGGAGGAGGTCAAGCCCTTAAACCAGGACTTCTGAGAGTGTCTTTGGGTTCTTGCCTTGATGTTTGCAAAGTAGTTCATTTCCATCTTCAGCAAAGCAGCTGAAACTCCTGCTCTTGGTTCACTTTAGGGAGCTTTCCAGCCTGGTAAATCTCACTGTCAGAGCCAGCTTTAGTTTTAAATATCATCTAATAGCACGTCACTGAATAGCGGATGTGCAGCACTGGCCTGTGTATTTTAGGATGTCCCTAACAAGTTCCAAGCCACCTAATCCTTTGATTCCAGGCAAAGTCACGCCTTGGATGCACTCTCCTCCAGCCAGAGCAACCTCTGGCCAGGTGATTTTGGGAGGATTCCTAAACATAAGGCCAAAATGCTCAGCTATAAGGGAGGTGGATGCAGACAAACCTCATTCTTTTGTGCTACCCTGGCAGAAGTGTCAATAGAAGGATTATACATAATCTCATTAAAATTTACATTGCTGAGAATGGAGTTTGTATTCCTGGTTTATGTTCTCTATATTTAGAGTCCATGTTGCTGTTGCCACTCAGCTCCTCTATAACCAGAATTAGTATCTTTAACAAGGTACACACACACACACACACACACTTTTTGCTCTGAAAACAATCTTAGTGTTTCCCTAATCTAAGGATCTCAAAGCAATAAAGGAAGTACAGGGAATCTGTTGGATTCACTCAGGTTTTATAGTGAGCCTGTGGGTGAAAACAGACCAACGCTCTGCTGCAGAGATGGCTGGAGCCCCTTCCAGTTCCTGGCAGCGTGTCCCTTGCAGATGTAGCTTTACCCCTCCGAAAATCAACCAGTAAAGAGTCCGAAACAAGTAATCAAGGCTGGTAAAGGAGTGCCCAACTCTTTCTGGTTGCTGGGAACCCCTCTGCTCCACTTGGATACAGCCAAAAGAATTAATGAGGGGAAAAGAGTGCACAAGCTGATAACATCTATCTCTGAGAACCCACCCCTCCGCCTGCCCTGGTAACGCTACGCTGATAGCTGTGTCAGCAACAGCATTTTGCAATCCCATTTGAAACAGTGCAGCTGAGGACAGCTTCCATGCAGAGTCTGGAGCCAGTGCTGCAGAAAACCAACAGGCCCAACCCACAGCAAGAGTAAACTGGTGTAATTCTGCTGCTTGTGAAACAACCACTGAGGATCTGGCCATAGCATCTTACCTCTTCTCCATCCCCAAGGGTTGGAGCAGCTCCTCAGTATCACTCTAGAGCCCATTAAAAGAGAAGTAAGATACCTGCCATCACTATTACTCATTTTTATGACCACGTTGTTCACAAATGACTGAATTTGGCTGTCAAACGTCTAGAAAAGAAAAATAAAATCAAAGCATCAGCCATCTGTGCCCCAGAAAATCTTTGTGTTTTCCTGGGTTGTTTATGGCAAGAAGGCCTCAGCTCCTTTGTTCCACATCGTGTTAGTTATTGCATGGGAAATGAGTGGTTCTCACTTCACCATTTATAAGGCTTTTGCATTCTCTCTTTTGTGCACGCTCTGTCTCTCCCTATATGTATTTCTAGTCCATACGTCTTGCATTGACACATGAAATTGTGTTTGTTTTACTGGTTCTGTCTTTCTAATAGTTTTTCATTGCAAAAGGGATCCAAAGTTCCTTATTTACTCTGCTTTCTTACAGTGCCATTACTGCGAGCGCTCGGTTCAATCCATCCCATTGCCTGACGGCTCTGAGCTTCCCTGGCCTATCTGGGTGTGAAGGAAGCAGGAGCAAGGAGAGCTTTGAACCTGCCTGGGTTCATCTCAGAGATGTCTGCAGAGGCTCAGCTCTTTGAAAGCTCACACCTGGATCTGTGCTGTGGGTCAGGTCCTCAGCTGGAACTACCTGGTCTCACTGCATGGAGCAATGCACAGAGTGAAGATTTATCCTGGACCAGGGCTGGGATTTCCAGCACTACTTTGTGACCAGAGGGAGGAATCCACTCTCTGAATCATCTATCTACCTCGAAGGATCGTAGCAGCCATGCAGTTTTCCAGCCACGTTTAGTGACTGTGCTCTTTCAGGCCCTCCCTTAAATGGAGTGCCCCAAATCCAGCAGCCACTTAAAAAAGTCTTGGCCAAAAGGCATCAAGAATGAGGCTCAGTTGTTGCAAGTGAGTTCCACTCCATCAGATCATGTAAACACGTATTTAGCCCTAAGTGGATAAATAATCCCTCTGGAAGGCACCCACATCGAACACTTCTCTAGACCTGGTGCTGTGTATTGGGTGGGAGTCACACTTTTCCTCTTTCAAACTCCCTGAAGGGCAGTGCAAGCACAAGTTGAGATCTCAGTGACTGCCTCCACTTTCATCCCTGGCCTGGTCTCATATTCTCTAACCTTACCTGGGAAAGTGCTGTAAACAGCAGGAGTGTAAATCTGCTGTGGTTACTCGGGCACGGTGATGGACGGCGCACCAGGGAGGCCTCCTGCAAACACCGAGCACCGCTGTGGGCCCCAGGTTATTAGAGAGATGCTGAAGGAGAAGGGAAGGAGAAATAAAGAGCATCCAAGGACCAAACAGCTGCGTGATGGAGCCAGCTTTGGCCTCTGCATCCCTCCAGAATTCCAACACCTCTGAGACAGTGCACAGAGGTTTCAGAGGGGACACATTCAGGTACTCTTACTGACAGGGAGGGGTCTCAGGTGCTCCAATCTCAGATGGTAAGTGGCCCTGTGGCCTGCAATAACCTCTAACGGGGATTTACATGAGCCCACATTTCCCTCCTATCTCATCCATCTGCCAGCCTCCCATTTCAGAGCTGTACATCACACACAGAGCATGGGGATGGCAAAGAGGGCAGTGCAGAACTGCAGTTTGGTGCTGACAGAACATACTTGCTCCCACATTTCAGGCCATCAGAAGGTAACACCATCCTGTCTTGAAGACGTTCTGATAGCCCTAACGAAGTCTTGCCACAAACCAGTCCCAAACCCCTGCCAGACCTGTGCACTGGGATGCTTCCATAAGCGAGGAGAGCATTGCCTGCCCTATAGCAGGACAAGGGAGCGGAGGCTTAGAGGCGGATGATGATCCATCGTCAGCCAGCAAAACCAGGAATGGGGGACGACGGCACATGAGGATGGTGTCACCAGTGACACCGAGGAGACACCAAGGGCTACCCCTGCTCCTACCCTGCGCCAGAGGCAGGTCGGCAGCCTGCAGTAATGCTGACTGAGAAATCCCAAGGCAAGCAAGTGAGGAAATGAATTCCAGGCAAGCGGCTGGGGCAGGGGGAGGGAAGGGGTGGAAGGAGTGTCTCTTTTCCAGGCAGCTGGGCTTATTTTAATGGGCAAGGTCAGCAAAGAAATGACCAGGAAGAGGAATCGCTGCCATTACAAATCAGTCGTGATCCTGTATCAATTATTCCCGCGCAGTTCCCTTGCCTTGGGCTGCAGCAAACGTGGCCTAATCAGTTTTACATCTACATTTAATTTTATTGGAAAGAGGAGCCAGCAATGCATCATGGGGCTGCTGTGTGACATGAAAGGTGACCCCTGCCAACTTAATGACACAATACATAACCCTTAATGAAGTCACTATCTTGTCCTTTTTTTGCTGTCTCAGCCCGATGATTTACGATGGCATCATTTTGCTTTGCCCTCTTTTCATTTCAGCTTGACAAAGTGGATGAAACAATTATCTTCAGTTATCGGCCGGCGCAGGAGAAATGTGATGGTTGAAGATTTCTGCAGGTGGAGGCCTCGGCTATGGATCAAGTGAATGGAAAAATACGCTCAGGAATTTCGGGGCTCCCCCCTCCTTTATCCCTCTTGCTGACTGTGGCCTTCTGAAGATGGATATTGGAACCCAACAAGCCCTGCAAGCCCTATAGCACTGCGGCAAGAAGTAATTTTGAAAGCAAAGAGATCTCTGGAGCAGACAGAAGGAAGCTGGGAGGTGTCAATACGTTTCCTTTACAGCTTTCTTCCCTTTCTCCTCCATTCACACCTGGACTGGTTTGATGTGCGCCCACAAATGCGCCTGACCCGGGTTCTTAGGCATGAATGCAGCTGTATAAAGGTACTGAGGGGTAATAACGGCTGCGTGCGTGTTTGTGCCTCCACACATCCAGATGTATGTGTGTGTTTGTACCTGATTTTATGTATAATTAAAATCAGCATAAGCCTGTATGTAATCCTTCAGAGCTGAATCTACCTCTCCATGGTCACAACGTTTTCTGGCTGCAAGCGCATTATAAACCTGCTGTTACTAATTGCAGCTTGATGCTTTGGCCAACATCACAGCCCAGCCTTTTTACCAATTCCTAGAGAAAATGGGAAGCTTTTTTTCCCTGGGTACCTACAGAGGTTGTCTGATGGAAGCCTCCCTCCACTGACAGAGATGCAGATGGAAGCTGACGGCACAGGATTTCAGTCCTGCTAGGCAGAAATGACAAAGTGCCCTTACTAGCCATATGCTTGATGGCACTTGGAACTGCCACAGCAATATTTTTGGCTGGTGCTGCTCAGGGTCTGATGTGGCTGTTGCTGTTTACTTCGTGTCTCCTCTACACCGAGATGATTCGGGATGACTGTGAGCAGACCTTCGCAGCACTACTGAGGCACATGAACAAACTGCTGCAATTCCTTACTCATTTTAAGAGATAAAAAAAGGCAGACTCAGCTATTCCTATCACGTCCTTTACCTGCATGGGTCCTTCACCTTTCCCAAGTGCCAAGCACAACCATTCCTCTACTCCACAAGCTGATGGAAGCCCTCCTTCCACATCTCACCTAGGAGTTTGCTGCTCTATCTTACACTACTCAGCCACCCCAAGTCCCAGGCTGGGAGCTGGCAGAGAACCCTCTATCAGCAGAGCTGGAATTAAAGCATCATTCCAAAACTCAAACAGCCAACTCAATCGCACTGTCCTGCTCCGCAACATAGATTCACATACTCAAAACACTACCTTTTTTTAGCCATTTTTGATGGTTTTGGAAATAGAAGCCTTCCAGCATTTTACAACCACTGTTCCAGCTTTCTAATGTTCTTACATGCACCCTTGTAGGTCAAGACCTCTGTACAGTGAACCAGTTCGAGTACCTCTAATTAAGTTATTCTGCCTCATTCCTGACTAATATAAAACATGCTTATCAACCCAGAGCCTGCATTAGGGCTCCATCCTCCTCCTCACAAGGAAGGCTTTCTCTCCACACTGTGACCTGAGCAGGCATTCTCGGGGAGGGTGGGGAAGGAATGAGAAGATAAATGTAGTTTGGCAGGACATTAAGGGAAACCACAATATTGCCTTGTAAATGCGGCTCCTATCTGATCAGCAGAGTCAAATGTGGTGCTGGAGTTATGTCTCACAGGAAGTGGAACCAGCCGCCCCTGTCAAGCTGATGGCTGAGATCTTCCCTGAGATACTCCTTGTGTCTGTCAGAGATACCAGCGGCTGAGGAATTCCCAGCATGTGCTGCAAGTGACCCCAATCCAGCTAACAACAACCCTTCTTCTCCCATCCCCAGCTCAGCCTCCTCCCAGGGGCTGCAGCCACGCTGTGGGATGCAGGACAGCATCCTTGGCATGGATGCTGTGGGCTTTAGAAGCACATTAGGGCCTGAGAAAATACGGCCTGGCTTGGCGAGTTGAGGACCTGGGAGTGGGACATGACTACTGCATCCTCTTACAGTGGAGGAAGAAGATGCAGCTCTTGAATTGCTCCTTTAATTTCCTAACACCTTCCTTCTGCCCTCGCAGGAGGAATTTCCTGCTCCTCCTGTCAGTTTGGACAGTGTCCTAGGAATTCATTCCCATGGAAGGTGGGTAATGTAACACAGTGGCATAAAACACAGGCAGCAGGAGCCTCTGGGAGGTTCCGAACAATCGGCACAAATCTAACTGATCAGTTCTCAGAGCAATCCTGTAGATGAGGTATGAATGCCACTGAAGAGGGGAGACCAGCTCACCAAGAGCTCAGCTGGTCTCAGCTCCCAAGGCCCTGCAGCATGGGGGGTGCTGGATGTGGTCCAGCCCAACTGTCCCTCCTTTTAGTGACAGGAACCACAGCACACAGTAGAGAGCTACAAATCCTGCTTAGATTCAAACACATCATCAGAGAGAGAAGAAAAGGCTCTCTGGAGTAACTCCTCTACCGTCAGGATAATTACAGCCAAGATTAGAACTGGAGCAACAGGAACAACTAACTGTAGGGTAGTTTAATCATAATTAATGGGAAGACACCGCTCAATGAGTAGCTGCATGCGGGCCTGGTTGTGGTTGGAGCAGCTGAGTGTGATGTATAGTGCCTGTTTTCTAATCCCCTCTCTTTATATGCCCGTTCTTCCTCCTGCCCTTGCTTTAAGTGCTTTTCCAGGCTTTACATCACGGTCCTTGCTGTGGCATCCAAGGGTATTTAACTGCCACACTGTGATACATAGGCTCTGCACCTGGGAGCAAGCAGCGGCGAGTCCTCCTCAGGCTCCAAGGGTTAAACCCACCCTCCTGCTCTGCTGCCTTCAGCCCCACTGCCAAAACCCAGCTCCTTCATCTGCTGCTTCCTCCGCGTGTCAGCAGAGGAAATCCGTAATCTCCCAGCTCCGGATTTGGGGAACTTTGACATCCCCTAATGAGGTAAACACATTACTGTCATGTACAAACAAACAGCAACAAATTAGCAGCTGACACGTGAGGCAGCCCCGGCGCAGCAACACAAGCTCTGCACAGGCAATTAGAGCTGCCTGAGCCGCCGCTCACGCGCCAGCCGGGTCCCACCGCGCTCCCTGCCCCAGCGCCGCGGCTCTCCTGGCCGCTCTCCATCTGCCTCTTCCTCATGGGGTTTCCTCCTCCTCTGACACCCCAAGGTCCTGTTGGCAGCTGGGTGCGAAACAAGGGTATGGCTGGGTGCAGGTGGAACTGGGAAGGAGCTCAGTGGTGTGGCTGCGGATGCAGGGAGCTGGCAGGGCACGCTGCATGCACTGTAAGGACATCCTGAGCACCCAGGACGGGATGATGGCAGAGACAGGCACCGAGCTGGTGGGACCCTCAGCTCGGGACTACTTCTATTCTCCAAAAGGGAAGGCAGCCTGAGCCTGGGAGGAAGGATTGCAGCAGCCTGGCAGAGCAGTTCACTGCATTAGATGTCTCTCAGAACCAGTTCTCTGCAGTATCACCCATAAAGATCCCAGGGTCTTTACTCCTAGTCTCTTGCTTGAGGCTATCCCAGGAAGAGGGCTCAGTAGCTAAAACAAGAGAGGAAAGGGAGCCCGAGCTGGTATAAAGAGAACAGATATTTGACTTTCATTTTAGCTCAAGCCATCTCTATTAAGGGAGAGCCAGGGCAACAGGCCCATAGTCAAAGGGCTTTATTATTATAATTGCTTTGCAAGGGTGAAAGCCTCTGGATAAGAATCCAAATCAGTCATCACTCAGAATAATAATCATGAAAAGAGATAAATAAATAAAGGTAGGATCCAGCCAAAAAAGGAGCTCACATTATCAGCCATTAAACCAATAATCCATTAGTGACCAAGGTTGCTGAATAATATAGTACTTTCACAGTACCCATAATTTATACTGCAGACTAGAGAATAGACACGATTATTAGAGTGAGGGCTACTAGATGACACATGATGCATGACCGCGCGGCATTGATCTTCACACAACAGGAAGGTGTCTAGACTGGGAGATGTATGGCCCTGCGATTCAGAACAGGGCATATTTCATGCAGGGCCTAATGGAGTGGTGGAGGCCGTGATGGATGACTTGCCTGGCTTCAGTAGCAGCGCAGTTATAGCAGTGCTAATGCGTGACCTCTCCCGCTCCCTGCGTCCTTCATTCAGTCAGGGTGACCTCATTTAAAGGGATGGGGAATGAAAGGCGCAGAGTACGAGGGGGAGGGAAAAGGGGGGGGGGGGGGAGGGGTGGAGAAGAAGAGAGAAGAAGAAAAATAAAAGATAAGGAGAGGGCGTGATGTAAATGAACAATCTCTCACGAGCTCCCACCCTGCGTCAGGCTCCCTCCAGCGCTGCAGCGGCACTGGTGGTTACAGGAGTGATCCTGCTTTGCATCACTCGGGATGCTGCTCCTCTTTGGACAGGGTTCCTCCTGATCTACAGGAGTGCTAAGTGTAAGTACGTAAGTGCTACTGAGAGCACAGCAAGGCCCCTGCAGTGCAACTCTGTGCCTTTCACAGGCTCTTGGAGCTCATGGGGCTGGGCCAGCAGACATCACTGCTTGTGACGTGGTGTTAGGCATGGCTCCAAGTGCTGGCCGTGCAGCACCCATGTACCCCTGGGGTCTGTGGGTTCTGGGGTGCAGTGGTTACTGCTGCAAGGTGCCCATCTGGTCTCTCTGCCATAAACTGTCCCCGGAGCCAGGAAAGGCTGTGGAAGAGCTCCTGGCCATCAGCACTTTTCAATCTAGGGCAAGAAAAGAACCCCAAACTAGCACCACATTTGATCCTGTATCGGGCCTAAGTCCTGGTTGACTGATAACACGTGACAAATAGCTTCAGAGAGTGGGTGTCCACTCATAGGACCACAGAATCATGGAATGGTTTGGGCTGAAAGGACCTTAAAGCTCATCCAGCTCCAACCCCTGCCACGGGCAGGGACCCCTTCCACTAGAGCAGCTTGCTCCAAGCCCCTGTGTCCAACCTGGCCTTGAGCACTGCCAGGGATGGGGCAGCCACAGCTTCTCTGGGCACCCTGTGCCAGCGCTTCAGCACCCTCATAGTAAAGAACTTCTCCCTAATGTCTAATCTAAAGGATACCCAGGCTGGTAGCACAACCAGAGCTCTAAACTGCTGTCACAGGAGGCTGACAGCAGCACCAGCTCTGCCACATGCGGCACAACCTTGGCCTGCAGCTAAACCTGCCGAGAGCAGAGAATACATCAGCCATTCCCCTTCAGCCCTTAGCTGGATGCTCCCGGCTCCTGTGCTCAGTTCTGTGCTTTGGTAATGAATCCTACAGGGTCCCTAAAGGTTAAATAAAACGATCTGCTGAAGTTGAAAACTGCATTGATAAAAGGAACTGTTTGCTTGCTGTCTCCCTACTATTTTGATTCTACTTCCCTTATCTCCCGTTCATTGTTTCAGCGATCCTGGATTAGTGCCCAGGACTGCTGTCAGCCAGCACGGAGAAGAGCCAGTCTCCACCCCAAAGAACTTGCAAGCTCAACAGTGCAGACAGATGGATGAAAGGCAAGATTATTATTGCTGCCCAGCAGTAG